>NC_060143.1:148184750-148838916 GCF_021461385.2 Schistocerca piceifrons
CAACTGCGATGGTGGCCCTGCTGCCACCTCTCGGGATTGTCCCATGTATCTTGATGAGCGAGTTGTCAGAGAGATCCAGGTAGAGGAAAAAGTGCTTTACCCAGTCGCTCGCAAGTTACTGGCTAGTCGCAAACCCAGCGTTCTCCCATCTGGCGCCTATAGTTCTGTTCTTGTTACCCCCCTCGCTCCATGAAGGACATGGCCACACAGCCGTGCAACCTCCAATTCAGCTCTGAGGTTGTGAAATCGCCCATTGTCAAGGTAGAATCCCCATCCCCCGTCAAGCTGTGTGACAAACCGTCAAACTCTCGCCTCAAGGGGTGACACCACCAGCTATACAACCGGTAGGCTGGAAAGGGCAGTAGTAGTACTCCCGTGAAGACTTTCTCCGTCCCTCCAGTCAAACAACACCCAAGTCTTCCTCTAACTGTAAAGGCTAGAAGAAATCCACCTAAGGCAAACTGTCTTTTCCTTCGCCAACTCGAAGATCCTCTTAGACAGTGTCACCATGTGATACCTGAGCCCGGCCGGCCTCATGTCGCCGGTGCACACCGCAAACTGCTTTTGAGCATTGGATTCCACAGACTGACTGCACAAGCAAGCCAATGCTTCTGTGGACCCAGTGGAGCAGGATCCTCTTACTTCTGTGCCCTGTAGTAGGGACTCTTCACAGGCTGTCACTTGGCAGCTGCCGAGGTGACACCCCTACTTCTCTTCCTCATGACTCTCCTGCAATGGAACGTTTATGGCCTTTGCTCCCACATAGAGGAGTTACGACAGCTTTTAGCATCGCAACGTTCCCTTGTACTCTGCCTTCAGAAAACGAAATTGCGCCCTCACGACCAGTTTGAGCATCCACATTTCTTCCTGGTTCATTTTGACCTCCCCCCTGAGGTTGGCATTCCATCTCGTGGGGGCCTCATGCTGCTCATACGGGGTGACTTTCATAGTCAACCCATCTCCCTGACTACCCATCTTCAAGCTGTTGCACCTCCCCTTTTCCTTCCCCACCTGACTTTTTCTCTCTGTACCATTAATGTCTCTCCATCGTTTGATGTCACCAGGGCAGACTTCCTTCAGCTTATTGGGCAGCTACCTCCCCCATTTTCGCTACTCGGTGACTTTAATGTGCATCTTCCCCTTTCGGGTTCTCCCAGGACCTGTCGGAGGTACCCTCTTGGCTGGCCTTAACAAACTCAACCTCTTCTGCCTTAACACTGGAGCACCAACTTTCCTTTCAGACTCCTTGCTCGCCTGTTCCCATTTGGACCTATCCTTCTGCACTATGCCTGAGTTGCTACCTCCCCATGTATGCCGAGAAGTAGATGCCTATCTCTCTGAGGCGTCAGGACTCCCGGCAAAGGCCATCCTGCCAGGTGCTCTTTGCTGTGGCTGGGTGGCGCCCATGGGGAGAGCCCCTGGTCGGAGTGGGTGGCATCAGGGCGGATGACCCGCAATGAAGCATGGTAAATCATCTCTCACTGGTGGGCCTTCACCAGCAGTCTCTAAGCGACCGAGGTCTATCCTCAATGGCAAGAAATACGATCAGAGATCATTTCCCTCCCTGGCCACTCCATGGAAGGAATGTATGGCTAAATAAGGCAGTGAAGTTTATTCACCCCAGTACCTCGTGTGTACGCAAGTTGATGGTGAATCATTTATGTCGACGAAGCCTCAGTTTTTTGTGGAGCATTTAGAGGACAAGTTCGGGAAGGTGGAGGGCTTGTCCAAAATGCGCTCTGGGTCATTTCTAATCAAAACAGCCTCCTCTGCCTAATCATGGAATTTGCTCGCTTGCGACAAGTTGGGGGATGTTTCAGTTACCATCACACCCCATAAGAGTTTAAACATGGTCCAGGGTATTATATTCCACAGGGATCTTCTTTTGCAGTCAGACGATGAACTGCGCACCAACCTAGAACGACAAGGTGTTCACTTCGTCCGGTGCATCCATCGGGGTCGAGGGATAATCAGGTAGTCACCGGTGCCTTCATCTTGGCCTTCAAGGGTGACGCCTTACCCGTAAAGGTCAAGGCGATGGTTTACCTCCAATGCAGTTTTTTAAATGCTGGAAGTTTGGGCATATATCATCCCGCTGTACTTCCGGTGTCAAGTGTCGAGATTGTGGGCGTCTTTTGCATCCCAATACTCCATGTGCCCCACATCCCATCTGTGTTAACTGCAGAGAACACCATTCCCCTTGCTCTCCGGACTGTAGGATTTTCCAGAAAGAACAGAAGATAATGGAATATTAGACCCTGGACCTCCTGACCTACACTGAGGCTAAGCTGAAATATGAGACACTCCATCCTGTGCCAATGACATCCACCTACACCGCTGCTGCGGCAATGGTTCTACAGTCTCCCGCTTCGTCGTGTACAGTTGGCCCTCTGATCCATCAGAATCCACCTGCTCCCTTGATGGTGGGGGCACTTCTCTCCCTGTCGCTCCTACTCCATCTACTTCAGGAGCAACACCCCCACAACCATTGGGATGTCAGTTCCCACTTCCCAGCTGGAGAAGCGTAAGTCTTCGTCGGCTCCTCTCACCAGGAAGGGGTCCCTTTGGGGCCCTCCCTTCCCAGGTTCTGACCAGTGGAAAAGCAGACACCCGCCAGTGGCCGAAGCAACCACAGGTCGCTGGTCATAGGGCTTCACGGTCCTCGTGCGTCCCTGAGACTTACCCTGTGAAGCCCTCCCAGCCAGAACCACTGGAGGCACAGCATGGAAACCAGAAAAAGAAGGCTCCCAAGAATCCAGACAATGCGGTGGCACCCATCCCACTGCTTCCTACAAGCTCAGAGTCTGAGGAGGTGGTAGATATACTGGCATCCGCTGAGGACCTAGATCTCGCCGGACCCTCGGACGCCATGGATGTCACTCACGCAGGTACTCAGTCAGTGGCAGCAGGTGACCCAGCGGTGTAATCTGCCTCCCCAGTCCCTTCACGCCTTTCTCAGCCATGGACAATGTCATCCTCCAGTGGAACGGCAGCGGTTTCTTCCTCCATCTTGCTGAGCTCCGACAACTTCTCAGCCTTCACCCTTTCCTCTGCATTGCTCTTCAAGAAACTTGGTTTCCGGCAATTTGAACCCCCACCCTCTGTGGCTATCGGGGTTATTATAGGAACCGGGCAGCTTATGAAAGGGTATTTGGTGATGTCTGCATTTACGTCCTTCACTCCCTTCATAGCAAGTCTGTCCCTCTACAAACACCTTTAGAGGCTGTTGCTGTTAAGGTGTGAATGCCTCAGGCTGTTACTGTCTGCAGGCTCTGTCTTCCACCGGATGGTGATGTCCCACAGCATATCCTGGCTGCGCCGATAGCCCAGTTGCCACCACCTTTTCTGCTACTGGACGACTTCAACGCCCATAACCCTCTGTGGGGTGGATCAGTGGCTACAGGCTGAGGCGCCACCGTTGAGCATGTATTGGCACAGCTCGACCTTTCCCTTTTAAATGATGGTGCCTTCACACATTTCAGTGTGGCGCATGGCACGTACTCAGTCATCGACCTTTCGATCTGCAGCACTAGTCTCTTCGCATCTGTCCAATGGTGTGTGCATGACGACTTGTATAGTAGTGACCACTTTCCGATCTCTCTGCTGCTGCCACAGCATCGCTCTTCTGGGTGCACCTGCAAGTGGGCTATGAATAAGGCTGACTGGGACTTGTTCTCCTCCATTGTCACTTTTGAGCCTCTTTCCAATGACGCCATTGAAGCGGTGGTTCACTCGGTCACCACCGGCATCATCACTGCCACAAAATCTGCCATTCCCTGTTCTTCTGGGGCCCCTCGGCGAAGGACTGTGCCTTGGTGGTCACCTGAGATCACTGAGGCGTTTAAAGATGGCAGGCAGGAGCTCCAGTGTCACAAGCGGCATCCCTCATTGGAACATCTCATTGCCTTTAAACGGCTCCGTGCGCGGGCCCACCGCATCATTCGCCAACATAAGCAGGAGTGCTGGGAAAGGTATGTCTCCACCATTGGTCTCCATATCTCTACATCACAGGTTTGGGCCAAGATTAGGCAACTCTACGGGTATCGGCCCCACGTCAGCGTCTCTGCGCTTTCACTGAATGGAGCAGTTTGTACTAACTCTGACACAATTGTAAACCGCTTAGCAGAGCATTTTGCTCGGAGTTCCGCGTCTGTGAATTACCCATTGGCCTTCCGCTCCATGAGAGAGCGGTTGGAACCTCGGCGCCTTTCATTTCACGTGCGCCACCCTGAATCGTACAATGCTCTGTTCAGTGAGTGAGAATTCCAAAGTGCCCTAGCCACTTGCCCTGATACGGCTCCCAGGCCAGATTGCATCCACTGTCAGATGCTCAAACACCTCTCGGACTACCAGCGACGCTTCCTAGACCTTTACAACCGTATCTGGGTTGGGGGTGAGTTCCTGTCACAATGGCAGGAAAGCACTGTAATCCCCGTTATGCAACCTGGCAAGAACCCACTGGAGGAGGACAGCTAACGCCCCATTAGCCTCACCAATGTTCTTTGCAAGTAGCTTGAATGCATGGTGAGCCGGTGGTTGAGTTGGCTCTGTCTCAGGGTGGGTTCCGTAAGGGCCACTCTGCCGCCGATAATCTTGTGTGCCTGGAGTCTGCCATCCGTATGGCCTTTGCGTGCCGTCATCACCTGGTCGCTGTCTTCTTTGACATGAGGAAGGCGTACGATACAACATGGCGACATCACATCCTCTCTATGCTTCATGGTTGGGGTCTTCGGGGTCCACTCCCAATTTTCATTCACAATTTTTTGTCGCTTCATTCCTTCCGCGTGCAAGTTGCGGCCTCCCATAGCTCCTCCAGAGTTCAGGAGAATGGGGTCCCACAAGGATCTGTCTTAAGTGTCTGCCTCTTTTTAATTGCAATCAATGGGCTTGCTGCGGCGGTGGGAGTGTCTGTCTGTTTCCTTGTATGCTGACGACTTCTGCCTATACTATAACTCCACTGGCATTGTGGCTGCTGAACGGCAGCTGCAGGGTGCTATCCGTAAGGTTCAGTCTTGAGCTGTAGCACATGGCTTCCGGTTTTCGGCTGCCAAGACCTGCATTATGCATTTCTGCCGGCAATGCACTGTTTACTCTTAGCCGCAGCTTTATCTTGATGGCAAACCTCTTGCTGCGGTGGAGACATACCAGTTATTGGGTGTGGTTTTTGATGCCTGGTTGACTTGGCTCCCTCATATTCGGCTGCTTAAACAGATGTGTGGGCGGCATCTTAATGCTCTGCGTTGCTTGAGCCACACCAGCTGGGGAGCCGATCGGTCTACCCTCTTACGGCTCTACCAGGTGTTAATTCAGTCCTGTCTGGATTATGGAAGCCTGGCTTATGGTTCAGCATCCCCTTCCGCGTTGCGGGTGCTGGACCTTATCGTTCACAGTGGGATCTGACTTGCCACTGGAGCTTTTCAGACAAGCCCTGTGAACAGAATACTTGTGGAGGCAGGTGTCCCTCCACTGCGGTTCCGGTGCCAACGTTTACTGGCTGCTTATACTACACTCGTTTGTAGCTTGCCTGGGCATTCCAGTTATCATCTCCTGTTCCCTCAGTCTGTTGTCCATCTCTCAGAATGCCAGCCTCGGTCGGGTTGTCTGATCACAGTTCACGTCAGAGCTCTTCTCCCTGGGGTTGAGTTTTTCCCTCTTCCACTTCTTTTCCGGGCCCCTCTGCGTACACCACCGTGGTGTGTGCCCTACCAATGCCTTCGGCTCGATTTGGTACAGGGCCCGAAGGACTCGGTCCCTCCTGCGGTCCCCCTTTTTTCAGTCCTTGCCACATTTCATGGCATGACGTGGTCTGTACTGACGGTTCAATGGTTGCTGGTCGTGTCGGTTATGCTCTCGCTCTAGGGGATCATTACGAACAATACTCATTGCTGGCTGGCTGCAGTATTTCACTGCCGAGCTGGTCGCCATCTTTCGTGCCCTAGAGTACATTCATTCCTGCTCAGGTGAGTCCTCCGTTATCTTTAGTGACTCCCTGAGTGGTTTAAAAGCTATCGACCAGTGTTTCCCTCGCTCTCATCTGGTGATGGCTATCCGGGAGTCAGTCCTTACTCTTGCCCGTTGCGGCTGCTCTGTGGTCTTTGTGTGGACACCAGGTCATCTCGGCATCCCAGGAAATGAACATGTTGACGTGCTGTCCAAACAGGCTGTCAGTGCACCAGCCTTATCGATTGGCCTTTTGAAGAGTGACCTCAGATCCGATTTGCAGCAAAAGTTACTTTGCACCTGTGGGGAAGAATGGCGCTCCATGCCTTCACCCAACCAACTTCGGGTCATCAAGGAGGCTACTGGTGCATGGCGCTCCTCCTTGATGACATAACTGCCGGCTGCACATTGGGCACACCCGGATGACGCACACCCACTTATCGCGCCATGAGGACCCACCTCTATGTCGCCGCGGATCCGTTTTGACGGTGGTCCATATTCTGTTGGCCTGTCCCCTTTTAACTGCACTCAGGTAAACGTTTGCACTGCAAGATATGCTCCCTGCCCTTTTAACAGATGACACTGCCATGGCAGGCTTAATTTTGCGTTTTATTTGGGCAGGGGGCCTTTATCACTTGATCTAAGTGTTTGTCACTTTTTTTGTCTGTCCTTTAGCCTACGATTTTAGACTGGGTTTTTAGTGTGTTTCTTGGTGGTTGGCTTTTCCTTTTTTGTCTCTCTGGTCGGCCAGCCACTGTCACACTCTGTGTGGTTCAAATGGTTCTGAGCACTATGGGACTTAACTGCTGAGGTCATCAGTCCCCTAGAACTTAGAGCTACTTAAACCTAACTAACCTAAGAACATCACACACAACCATGCCCGAGGCAGGATTCGAACCTGCGACCATAGCGGGCGCGGGGTTCCAGACTGTAGTGGCTAGAACCACTCGCCCACTCCGGCCGGCCACTCTGAGATTTTTAATTCCTTTTGTCTGGTCTCTGTCTGAGTCTGTCTTGTCCTGTGTCTTCTCTTGTAATCTCCATTTTTGGTTTTTATTCTTTGTGGGTGTTTGAAGTTTTTGGAAAAAGGGACCAACGGCCCTAGCAGTCTGGTCCCTTCAATCCCATCAACCAACCAACCAACCTTCTGCACTGCCCAGCTTGCCCATCATCTTGAGTGGTCCATTTTTTCCGACACCTGCTCGAGCGACTATTTCCCATGTGCTATCCATTTCCTGACTCCTAGCCCACCTGCATGCACACCCAAATGGCAGTTTACTAAGGCTGACTAGCAGCTTTACTTCTCCCTGGCGACCTTCAAAGAACAAGATTTCTCCAGTTGTGATGACCAGGTGGAATATCTCACAAGCGTTATCCTTACTGCCACAGAACATTCCATTCCTTGCACCTCATCTTTACCACGTCATGTCCCAGTCCCTTGGTGGAATGAGGCATGCCGCGACGCATTTCACAAACAGACATGACTTCGCATTTTCAACAGCCATGCTACAATGGCAAACTGCATTCATTATAAACAGATGCGTGCAAAGTGTTCTTAGGGATAGCAAAAGACCTAGCAGGATTTCGTTCATTAGTTGTTTCAACAGTTCCACCCATTCTTATGTAATGTAGGCCAACCTCTGACGGCTCTCTGGGACCAAGATCCAATCCCCAATTTCCAGCCTGACAGTAGCAGACGATGGGATCGTGGTCCCAATTGCTATCTCCAACACCTTGGGCCACCATTTTGTGGACATTTAGATCTCTGCCCACTATTACTTTACCTTCCTCCATTGGAAACAAGCAGAGGAGGCTCAGGCGATACCCTTCTCTTCCCCGAATCATGTGCGATACAATGCCGCCTTTACTATGAGGGAGCTAGATCGTGCTTTCAATAGTTCATCCCATTCTTCCACCCCAAGGCCAGATTCCATCCACATTCTCTTGCGGGCAAGCACTTCTTGCTTAACACGTACAACCGCATTTGGGCAGAGGGCACATTTCCCAAATGCTGTCATGAACTCATCATACCCATACCTAAGCCCTGTAAGGACAAAAACATTCCTTCTAGCTACTGCGCCATCTCTCTTACCAGCGGTGTTTGCAAGGTGATGGAATGTATGATTCATGTCCTTCTGGTATGGTGCCTAGAGCCTCGCAATTTACTGACGGATGCACAGTGTGGATTTAGAGTGCGGCTTTCTGCAGTTAATCATCTCGTTACTTTGTCCACTCACGTCATGAATAGTTTTGTGTGGAATTCCCAGTCTGTGGCCGTGTTTTTCGATTTGGTGAAGGCTTAAGATACCTATTGGAGAACTAGTATCCTCCATACTCTTTACACGTGGGGCTTCTGTGGTCGCCTGCCCTGTTTCCTTCAGCCATTTTTAAAAGACCAAGTTTTAGAGATGTGTGTGGGTTCTGCATTGTAGGACACATTTATCCAGGAAGACGGTGTGCCTCAGGGTTCCGTCCTGAGTATTGTCCTCTTTGCTATCGCCATTAACCCTATAATAGCCTGTCTCACACTGGGCATCTTCGGCTCCCTTTTTGTTGTTGATTTTGCCATGTATTGCCGTTCTCCACAGACCTGTCTCACTGGGCGGCATCTTGAGCGATGTCTTGATCGTCTTGACTCTTGGAGCATCGACAGTGGCTTTCATTTTTCGACTGACAAAACTGTCTGTATGAATTTCTGGTGACTTAATAGTTTTCTGCCACCATCTTTACATCTTGGGCCAGTTGCCCTTCCGCTAGTTGAAACTACGAAATTCCTGGGGCTTAGGCTTGATAGGAAACACACTTGGTCCTCCCATGAGTCTCACCTGGCAGCCTGCTGTACGCGGTTCCTCAACGTCTTACGTGTCCTCGATGGTACTTCCTGGGGTGCCAATCGAACTACCCTCCTCCATTTGTACCGGTCCCTTATCAGCTCGAAACTTGACTATGCGTGCTGTGTTCATGCGTCTGCACACCCATCCCTCTTAAGCCGTCTCAACACTATCCACCATTGTGGTATCTGTTTGCCCACTGGTGCCTTTTACACGAGCCCAGCTGAGAGTCTGTATGCTGAAGCTGCTGAACTATCACTGTCATACAGCCGTGACTTTCTCCTCAGCAGGTATGCGTGCCGTTTGTCTGCCATGCACGGCCACCCATCCTATGCCACCTTCTTCGTTGATTCCTTTGATTGCCAGTATGGGGTGTGTCCCTCTTGTGTTACCTCCTGGAGTCTGCTTTTGGCACTTGCTGCAGCGGCTTAACTTCACTCTACCGGCAGCTTTCCCAGTTTGCGTGAACCCTCACTGTGGGTTCATGAAGTGGCCCTTGTTAATCTTTGCCTTCATTTGCTTCATAAGGACACTACTCCATCCTTCACCTATCGCCTTCAGTTTCATGGCCTTTGCATGGAACTTCGCAGTAGTATCTTTGTATACACTGATTACTCCGACTGATCATGGGGTCGGGTGTGCCTTAATCGTTGGCACCCGTATCTTACGGTATTGGATTCTGGCACACTGCTCAGTATTTATAGCAGAGCTCTTCGCCCTGTACCAGGCCAAGGAGTACATTCAGCAACACAACCTTTTCAACTGTGTCCTCTGCTCAGACTCGCTCAGTGCCCTTCAAAGTCTATGTGCACTGTACAGCGCCCATCCCTTAGTGCAGCGGATCTAGGAAAACTGTCACTTGCTCAGTCTCGGTGGAACCACTGTGATGTTTATGTGGTATTTTTGGTCACGTGGGTCTGCCGGGAAACGAGGCTGCTGGCGCTGCTGCCAAGGCTGCAGTCATCGTACCTCAGCCCGCCAGTTCCTATATTCCTTCTGATGATGTCTGTGTTGTTGTCTGTCAAGAAGTGGTGTCCCTTTGTCATCACCAATGGTCCTCCCTTCACGGGAATAAGCTCTGGCTTATTAAGCTTCTCCCAGCGGCTTGGATGACCTCCTCTCAGCCCTCCCACTGGGAGGAGGTCATTTTAACTACGCTGCGTATTGGGCACTACCTTTTTAGCCATCTTCATTTGATAAGTGGCACTACCCCACCACTTTGTACACATTTTGCCCAAGTTTTAACTGTCCACCACTTCCTGACGGGGAAGTCCATTTATTTACCATTTACATTCCTGGTTGGGTTTGCTGTCTGAGTTATCGGTCATTTTAGCAAATGAAGCACAGGCTGTCGACAACATTTTACTTTTCATCTGCCAAAGCAATATGGCGAAGGCCATTTAATTTTTAGTTTTGTACCTTCGTTTTTTTATGCTGCCTATTTTAGCCCTTTTTCCACATGTTTGTCTTAGCAGTCTTCTATTATGTCAATTGGGACTGACACAGTCGTTTTTTTAACTCCTCTGTCTTCGTGTTCTATAGTTTTGACTTGGGCACTTATGACGGCACTTGTTTTTTGTGCCCTGTAGCAAAACAAAATCAAAACCAAACCACATTTAAATTGGCAAATTTTTTTCAAAGCACTTGCAAGTCAACATTTAAGTAAAGTTAACTGGCAAAGTAGTAAACTGTTCACTAAATAAGACAAAAATTATGGCAAAATATGAAGTATTGATGCTATGTTCATTTGCTGTGTAAATTCGGAGAATACTATGTTCTGATATACTTTCACGTGATGGAAAGATATAAAAAATGTAATAAAATAGATCAAACAGAGGAAAATCCAGGATGGAATGTAACAGTATTATGAAAAGGAAAGCTGCCATTCAACATATAGCAGAGATGCTGAGTCGCAGGCAGGCACAACAAAAAGACCGTCACAAATAAGCTTTCGGCCAGTAAGGCCTTCATCAAAAACAGTGCGCGCACGCACGCACGCGCACAAGTGCAGTTTCTAGCAACTGAAGCCACACACGAAATAGATACAGATATGTAGCTTTCAGTGCAGATAGCTGAAATGCAATGATGTCATGTGAGATATTATATGTTGAAATTGTGTACAATATTTAAAAGTTTTTAATGCAGAGTTTCATTGTGAAAGTATGTAGTCACTGTAAATTATTAACTTTTGTTGTTTTAAAAATATTGAAATATTGTTGTCATTGCTTGTGCCTCATTTTTCGAAGACTGCAGATGTACTCAGATTTGCATTAATATTTGGTTGTAAATTATTAGAGACTCCCAAAGAGCTGTAAGAAGCCATCTTTCAGCTTGTCTCAAAGTCCAACATTGCTTGATAGTTCCACATTCTGCTAAGCAAGCTACTATTGTCCTTCTCCCCTCTTGGGATTTTCCCATATCCAGCTACACTGTTATTCATCCCTTGCAGGTATGGAGCGGATGCTGCAGCATGCGCTGAGCCCCAGGCCCACTAGCATTCAGTCGTACATCAAATTCACTATACATCATAGCAATTCCAGGCGGCTGATTCTCACCTACATACTTTAAACGTTACTGTGTCTGCCTGCTGTATCCATTCTCTGCAGCCGCTCAGCAGTACTTGCATGCACAAAGAACCTGGAAGCCTCTGTTACGTGTGCCCGAGATTACAAAATTTCCAGTAGGGGTGCAGATTATACTGGGCAAGCTGACCTGTTGAGCTTGCAAGGTGCCACTATCTGGGACTGGGAAAGTGAGTTGCTGAACTCAACAGGTAGATAGAAACAGCAATCAGCATGTTTTAGCTGTTCAGAAAATACAGTAAAAGACACTCATGTTCAGAAAAAAAGAAACAGAACACTTTGAATGACTAGAGATAGGACGTTCATATTCACAGGATGTGTACATTAGTATTTTCTGCAGAAATGATTAGCATATCAGTCTTCTCAGTTCAGTGTGTGTCCTGTTGCCCAGTAGGCACAGGGTCCAACATGGGCCCTTATAACTAGTTCCATGCTTCATGACCCATTGCACCAGAGCCTATGAAGATGCAGATCTGTCCTTGTCATTTGGATGAAGTGTCAATCTTCTCGGGAAGTGGTCTGGGTGGTGTGACCTCTCCCATCTCATTGTGTTCTATGGCCTTCCAGGAACCAATCTGCACACACCCACTTCACTGCCAAAACACTTCATCCCACATAGGCAGCAACTTCCTAGATGGATGCATCACATTCTCTCACGCCAACAATGCGCCTTCTTTCAAACTCTGATTTGACGGTACAGTTTGCTCATGTATCCAGAAGGCATCCTGCATGTCTGCTAAAGTCACACTGATCCATTGCCTCCGGTTTATAGCAATTAATACTGATAGGTGCTGTTAAACCATGATATCAATGTTGACCTTGAACCTACAGGCCTACATGGTTGAAATGCGAATCATTTCTGCAGAATATGCTAATGTACATATCCTGTTAATATGAACGTCCTATCTCTAGTTGTTCAAGGCGTGCTCTTTTTTCCTGAATGCAAGTGTATCCTAAACTCGTCCAGTTTCTTTTGTGTGATATGTAACTAAATTCACTTCATTCACATTCTGTAGTGGCTGACTTAGATTTAATATAGATATACCCAGAAAAGTGACAAATGTTTACGCTTTTGGTGGCGATGGTGGTTCTTCAGTCTGAAGACTGGTATGAAGAAGTTCCACTTGCTAATCTGTCTTATGCCAGCCTCTTAATCTCTGCATAAGTATGTCAGACTGTATCAATGGGAAATTAACTTACTGTAGTTGAGTTGTGGTCTTCCTCTGCAATTTTCAATTCCTGGGTTTTCGCCTATAACCACATTGACTAGTCGTTGATGTGTGTCAGGCTGTGTCCTATCAACAGACCCCTTCTTTTTGTCAAATTGTACCCTAAAGTTATTTTCTCCCCAGCTCTGTTTAATCCCTCATTAGTTATTCAGTATACCTGTCAGCAGTAATCTTCAGCATTTTTCCTTGTAATTCAGCTCAAAAAACTGTCATAATTTTTGTCTGTAATGCTTATAGTCCATGTTTCACTTCCATATAAGGCTACACTTCAGAAAACCACAACACTTAAGTTCTTACTTTTTTGTTGCAGATATTTATCTTCTTTATAAATTATGTTACTTCTATTGCCAGCCTGCATTTTACATTCTAATCTCGCTGCAGAAACAACAAACAACTTCAACTCTTAATGTCTCATTTCCTAAACCACTGCCTTCAACATCACCTGAATTAATTATATCCTTATTTTAGTTTCATTGATGTTCATATTATATCCTCTTAAAGACATTGTATGTTCCAAACTTTAATTCTGTGTCTGAACTACTTCTGTTTACCTTATTGCATGTTCATGTGTACTCGTGGAAAGACATGGGGCAAGGCTGCAGCCTCGCATCACTGTTAGCTACTTTTGCCTCCCTTTCGTATCATTAAACTTAAATAATTATAGTCCCATTACTGTAAAAGTTGTGGGTAATTTTTTTCTAGTGTAGTTTATTCCCTCTAACTTCAGAATTTCAAAGTGTGTTCCAGTTAATGTTGCCAAGTGCCTTTTTCAAATCTGAAATTGCTATAAATGTAGGTTTGTCTTTCTTCAGTGTGTGCTTTAAGAGAAGGCTTAAGCTCCACTTTTGCCTCCAGTGTTTGTACATTTCTTCAGAACACAATCTTATTTATCCCCACGGCCAGCTCCTACAGGTTTTCAATTCTTCTGTGAATAATTTGTATCGTTATTTTGCAACCATGACTTGCTGAAATGATTGTTTGATAGTATTCAGACCTGTCAGCCATCTGTGTTCTGTAGTATTTGGATTACCACATTCCTCTTGAAGCCTGAGGGTATTTTGTCTATCATATACCCTACATACCAAGTGGATTAGATATGTCAAGGCAGATTTTCTCATGGATCACAATAATTCTTAGGAAGTGTGTTTTTACTCAAGGTAGTTTCTTTTATGTATATTCTGGTAATAGATCACAATATTTCATGCTAGGTAATTAATTTTGGTCTGTGATTATGACCATCTTCAAAACATGGATGTATACCATTTTTACAACAGCATCAAACCAACATACATAAATACAGTACAGGCAGAGTGTAATAATAAAATTGTAGCAGTTTTATGTAAAAATTGGAATCCCACCTGCAAGTGACACAAGCAGGCATGTTGAGTCTACACATAATCTTAGCAGACTAAATAGGTATTCCAAATACCTTGTTTGAACTCGGGTTTTTTCCAGTCAACTATCAAATTTTTCTTGCAGTATCATATTTTAACTTTATTTACTTTCTCTTCCCTGTCTCATAATGTTGCCTTGTAGTTTATTTCCCTTGTGTAGGTATCTAAAAATTCCTTCCTCCTTTCAGCATTCCGTTTTCACTTAGTACTAGCTTGTACTAAGCGTGATGTTTATAAAGCTGCTTTCCTTTCCTCCAAATTTTTATTTTTCTGTATGCAGCATCTATCTTTCCCAGTGGCATACACACTTCCACAGCTTTGCATTTCTTCCTGCTTTGACATTTTGGACTTCTTGCCCATCTCATTGTATAGAAGCTGATATTCCTTTTTGCCTGCTTCATTTGTTGCATTTTTTGCTTCTGTCTGTTAAATGCAGTCTCCCATGTGTTACCAAAGGTTTCTACTGGGCCTTGTCTTTTTGCCTGTTTGATCCTCTGCTGCCATCACAATTTCATTTCACATAGCTACCCAGTCATCTTTAATTGCAGTCCTTTCCACTTTTTTCAATAGTTGCGTAATGCTCATTTTGAAACTTGTTTTACCCATGTTGCATCTCTTCAGCTTCATGTCATTCCTATAGGAAACAAAGCAGGAACATTTATATCTATACTATACAAGTGACCTTCCAGTTCATTGCAAAAATTGCTTAATTTCCACTATCATTACATGTCATCATTGCAGTGTCTGTCGCAGGAGGTCCCCCCCCCCCCCCCCCCCCCAAAAAAAAAAAAAAAAAAAAAAAAAAAAACACCCAAGGAGATGTTTGCAAACCTTGTGATCAAGGAAGTTGATGGCGACAGTGTTTTGGGATAGGCAGGGTGTGCTTCTTATTGATTTTCTCAAACGTGGAGCAACCATAAATTCTGCCCGGTACTGTCATATTTTGCACAGCTTTAGAAGAACAGTTCAAAACAAACGCCTAGGAAAGCTGACGTCAAAAATTTTGTTTTTGCATGACAACACTCGACCTCATATGGCAAATCACACATAAGAACTCCTTAATTCATTCAAATGGGAATTTTTTCCTTCATCCACCCTACAGCCCCGATCTTACACCAAGTGACTTTCACTTGTTTCCCAAGATGAAGAACTGGCTTGCAATGCAGCACTTCGGTAACGATGCAGAACTCCAGGCGGATGTGACTGACTGGCTGAAGTCTCAGGCGGCAGAATTTTACAACGAAGGTCTTTCAAAGCTTGTCCACCGCTATGATAAGTTCCTCTATGTGTTTGGTGACTATGTGGAAAAGAAGTATGTGAATTGCGCTTTCAGATGTATATAATAAAATGTGTTTCTTATACTTAGTTTTTTTAATGCCAAAGCGTTCCCTACTTTCTGAATAGCCCTTGTACTTCTCCTTGGAGTTGTAAATCTTACCAGTCCTTTGAATGGCAAAGCTTTATGCATTGGTGTAGAATTTCCCAGCACTTCAGGAAACTGAAACCAACAAAAAAAACAGTGCATTCTCTTTGCAGTGTGGTTTGGACAAAGTGAAGCAATTTACTGGCAAAACAAGCAGAAAAAAAGCAAACTGGTAATGCTCTGATCCCAATATACCTCTTTGAATGCTAGAATACTTAGACTTTTCCATAGATAAACCAATTATGTGTGAAACGACCAAAGAACTCATTTTGTACTTTTTTCAGGAATACTCATATTTCTTGCCATTGTTAATGTATAATTTGTCATCTATGAAGGAACTAAAATCAATATGAAAAACTAACCATGAAGCTTGGTCTTTCTTCATGTGTTACCCTTTAAGATTCATCATACACAAATGTGCTAATAAAATTGTAAATAATCACATAGGTGGCTGGTCTTGTGGCCCCAAAATTTTTCGAAGTGGCTGGTCCTCAAGGTGTTAAGTTCTCGATGAGTCATATGCTCTGTGATTTAAAAACTCATTGCACATTCTCACAAGTAGCTCAATTCATCTTGCATAAAAGGAAATGTACTTTGAAAGTAACACTTCTCAGAATGTCATTTACAATATTTATATTTTTATACCAGTTAGAAATGTGAACAGTTGTGACGTCACGGTTATCAAGAGCAGTTCATTGTTTGCTTAGTCTTTGTCCTAAGGCCTTTGACACATTTTGCTGTCGGCAGACACGTGTGCACTGTGCATTCTTGCTGTAAATGGCGCATTTTCTTTCAACTAAAGTTTTATCTTGTTGGTGGTATCTCATTTATGTTTCATTGCTGCAGTGTTATTCTGCGGTATTGGACTAAAATAAAATTATTAGTTCTTACCAGTCAGAATTACAAAATTTAACTGTAATTTAAACAATGTAAAATTTCTAGAATCATAAAAGCTTTACAGGTTTTTCGTGGATGAGATAATATGTGAAAAAATATTATCTGAAATGTTTATTCTTTATTAGAAGCAGAATTTCACAGCATATTTCACTGATAACTCAAACCTACTTACTTGGAAATGTAAAACTGGTATTCATACTTATCAGAGAAACTACTGCAAATATTTTAATACCGATAAAACATATCATTCATAAAGAGTAAGACTACTTTTTGTTCACAGGTGGTGCATTTACTCAGCCCACTACAGCATTCCCGCAAGTTGCAGCAGCTGTGCCTTATGCGGTTCCTGCTGCAGCTGCTGTCCCAAATGGTATGATGCCAGGAGCAGCCATACCAGCAGCACCAATGCAGGTGAATCATCTTTTTGCTGTCGGTGTCGCTTACTGTAAGACACAAGAAAATTAAATCTATACTTAGTAATATAAATACAGCTGCCTGTAAATTACTACTAAACTAGAATCGCATGCAAGGTGCAGGCCAGCTGTTTATTTGTAGCATCGTACCCAGGGTTTATCACAGTCCTTTGCTTTGAAGAATAGTGGAAAGTCTAAACCAGAGGTTTGGACGACTCTGCGATGGTATTGGATGTGAATTTCTTGACCTCCACTATCGATTACAGAATCAGTGTTCCCCCTCATAGGTCAGGTGTGCACTACACGCAGGAAGTGGTTACTGAGGTAGTGGAGTACACATGGTCTGCACATGGGGCTTTTTTAGGTTATAGAAACCTACCCTTGGATCAAAGACGATTTGCCTGATAAATTAGCTACAATGTGCTCAGAGAACTTGCATTGTCACAGAGCAGAGGCAGAAGAGGTTAATATGATTTTATTTAACTGCTGTAGCATCCAGGGAAAGGTCCCAGAATTCATATTGCTCTCTAAAGGTCATAATGCACAGATAGGATTTCGTTGTCATTAACGTCTGGTTTCAACCAACTTTCCATTCCCAATACTAAGTTCAGATTGGAATATTTATTGTAAGGATAGATTAGTCACCAGTGATGGTGGCGTGTTTATACAGTAAAGAATTCGATAAAATCTACTGAGGTTATCACAGTTTCAGATTGTGAATTAATTTGGGTGAAGTTAGGTATCAAAGATGGTCAAAAATAGTATGGATGATTCTATAGACCACCTGAATCTGGAGCCCTAGTAGTAGAACGCTTCAGACAGGACTTGCAGAATATTGTTAAAAATACTGTTGTAATAGAGGTGCTTCAATGTGCCAGATATAGATTGGGAGTGTCATGCTGTCAAAACTGGTGGTAGAGATAGGGATTCGGGTGAAATTGTTCTGGATGTCTTGTCCAAAAATTACTCTGAGCAGGTAGTTAGAGAATCAACTCAAGAGTAATGTCTTAGACATCCTGGTGACTGACAGACCTGAACTTACCGAATCAGTTAACACAGAGGAAGGTATCAGTGATCATAATGCTGTTATAGTGTCTACGACAAAGGGTCTGACGAAATATGTTAAGGAAAGTAGGAAGATATTTTTGTTTAGCATGAATGACCTTATACAAACCTGAGTATCTGAGCGGTCAGCATCAAGTATTCAGTGATAAGGACAGTGATTTGGAAATACGAATGGAAAAAATTCAAAGGAATCGTGTAATATGCCCTAGAAAAGTATGTTCCAAATAAAGTCTTAAGAGATGGGAAAGACTCACCATGGTTTAATAGCCGTGTGGATATTACTACTTAAACAAAGAGAATTATATCTCATATTCAGGAGAAGTAAAAACCTCGCTGACGAGTAAAACCCTCGCTGACAAACAAAAGCCAAACAAAGTGAAAATGGATATAAGGAGAGAAATGAGAGAAGCATTCAGTGACTTTAAACATAGAACTTTGTCAACCTATCTGAGTAAAAACCCTAAGAGGTTTTGGTTGTATGTAAAATTAGTAAGTGGGTCCAAATCATCTAGTCATTTACTCAGTGACCGTACTGGCACCGAAACAGAAGTTAACAGTGAAAGGTCTGAAATACTGAATTAAGTCTTCCGAAATTGTTTCGCCACAGATCATAAGAGTCCCTCCTTTGTCATCATATGAAAGTCTAGGAGGTAGATATTGAGATAACCAATCTCAGAATACAAAAACACCTACAATCGCATAGTGATGGCAAGGCATTGGGACCACTTGAAATACCAATACGATTCTACAAAGATTACGCAAAAGAACTTGCTCCCATTATAGCAGTAATTTATTGTATATTACTTGGGCAACCATGGGTACCTAGTGACTGGAAGAAAGCACAGGCATACCTGTTTTTGAGAAGGGCCGTAGGACAGATGCACACACCTATAAACCTATATTGTTGGAATCAATCTGTTGTAAAATTATGGAACACGTTTTATGCTCAAGAATTATGACATTCTTGTAGGAGGGGAATCCCCTCTATAAAAATCAATGTAGATTCAATGAACAGAGATCTTGCAAAACTCAGCTCGCTCTGTTCCTTCATGAGATTCACAGCACCATAGACAATGGCACTCATGTTGGTGCTGTGTTCCTCGACTTCAGGAAGGCATTTGGCACTGCCCCGCACTGACATTTAGTGGAAAAAAAAGAGCTGATTTGCGACTGGATTAAAGACTTCCTTGCAGACAGAACTCAACATGTGGCTCTTAACGGAACAAAATCGACAGATGTAAAGGCAATTTCTGGTATATCCCAAGGAAGTGTGATTGGACTGTTACAGTTTACAATATATATAAATGATTTTGTAGAAAGTGTCAAATGCTCTGTAAGGTTGTTCGTAGATGATGCACTTGTCTATAACAAAGTAGCAACGCCAGAAGATGGTAACGATTTGCTGAATGACCTTCAGAGAGTTGATGACTGGTGCCAGCTCTGGCAGTTGACCCTGAACATAAATAGATGAAGCATATTGCAATACATACAATAAGGAAATCCACTACTGTATAGCAAAACTATTGCCGACAAACAGCTGGCAACAGCATCTGCCGTAAAATATCTAGGAACAATTATCCATAGCGATTGTAAGTGGAATTACTGCATAACAAATAGTGGGAAAAGCAGATGACATACTCGGATTCATGGGAAGAATCTTAAGGAATGTAACTCATCCATGAAAGAAATGGCTAGAGTCTCTCGTTTGACTGATTCTTGAGTATTGTTCATCTACCTTGAATCCCTACCAGATAGGACTGATCAGGAGAGAGAGAGAGAGAGAGAGAGAGAGAGAGAGAGAGAGAGAGAGAGCAAGTTTTGTTACGGGTTCATTTAGTTGCCACGGGGGTGTTATGGAGGTGTTCAACAAACTGCATTGGCAGACATTACAAGGGAGGCATTGTGCATCACAGAGATTTACTATTGAAATTTCGAGAGAGCACTTTCCGGGAAGAGTTGGACAACGTATTAGTTCCCTCCACAAGTCTGGCATAATGACCATAAGGAGGAAAAATTCGAGAAATTAGAGCGAATACAGAGGATTACCAATAGTCATTCTTCCCACACTCAATTGCAAGTGGAATAGTATTGGAGGGCTCAGTTAGTGGTACAAAAAGTACCATCTGACACACACCATTAGGTGGCTTGTGGAGTATGGTGTAGGTGTAGATGTCAGGACTGTGTGGAGGATGATCGATGACAGTGAAACAGAGGTGCCATGTTGTTGCAGATGTCACAGTGCTCGTGTGTCATGCTGAGGGACAGGGTGTTCATTGTGTGGACGAAGTCTTCTGCAGTTACAAACTCATTTACAGCACACTGTTTCTCAGACACCAAGTTCAGAGCCCTCTAGTGGGAGAGAACCACAAATTTTTAGACATGTAGGATGTTAACATTTGTTTTATTTAAGAAACTTAGTTTTCACATTAATTTTGGAGGCATTACTTTTCAGCATGCCATCAAATATGTAGACATAGGAAATGAGAAAGGTCTTAGCACTTCTAGGGCTGGTCTCACAGGTAGCTGCCATTACCTGTGGATGGCTAATTTTCTTAAGTTATAACTCATTTGTACAAGTTCGTAGTTGGAATTTCAAGACTTTTTAGTTTTATTATACTTACTTTAAATAAGACATAATCTGTTATTGCTAGTAGTGAATCTGAATACACATATGAAAATTCAGTTTAGTAGTAATAATTATAGGAAGAGAAAAAAGTTGAAAAGGAATCATTCAAATGTATCAGCAGACATATGATCTTTCTGTTTTAATTTCTTTTGCAGCCAGTTTATATATAAACACACACACACAAAACACACGAACAAAGCAAAATTTAACATTCATAGTAGATTATAGTGTGATAAAAATTGAAAAATGGAGAAATACACTCTCCAACATTACATTCAGTAGACTCATGTGTTCAGATTCATTTCATGATGTACCTGCAGCTGAATGGTTCATAACAATAGTCTCTGAAAGTAATGTGAGAAACGTATGCAGCAACTCATCTTAAAACAAAAGTCTAAAACTCTCAGAGACATCTAATCTGAACTGTCATCACACACCAGGTTGTAATCATACGTAGGCTCAAGGTTTTTGTAAATCATTTTCTCCAAAGGTTTCTCCTCACCTCTTCACTGCACATTTTGAACACGAAGGCACTAAATGGAGAGAACCCAAATGTCACCTAACACCTCTGAAGCAAGACACAATAATAAAGGTTTCAGAAATGACAAATTTTTCCAGTGATATCACTATCAACATCTAGAGGTCATAGCAGAAACTAAGAAGCCTGCAGTACTCGTAAGATTCCAGGAGCTGTAAAGAATATGTTTGACACTGTGGAAAATCATCATAAATGGGGTGACATAGTATTGTGTCTGCCACCCATTTCCATTTTCTGCATGGGCCGTAATACTATGTCACCCACATGCTAAGTGTTAATTTTCTTTTTAATTGGTAAGGAGTCCTAGTTTCATGCTTTGTTTGATAGTAGCTTGTTCAATATTTTTACAACAGGGTATGCTACTCCACTTAGAACTCCACACCAGCAGGCAATGTGTCCATGAAAACTATTTTTGTCATTTTTTGTGTACTTCAAACTAATTTTTACTATCAGTAACTAAAACTAAGAAGGAATAAAGTACTGAGAAGTAGGTGTAAGAATTAAAATATCATTAAAGAGGCCTCTATAAGGTGAACTGTTTACTTCACACAATATTCTTACTGCTAGATTCTGCTTAATAACTACAGCATTGACTTTAGGTGCATTACCCAGGAGATACCCTATTTTTGCTAATATAGGCTACACTTTTTTTCGTAGATTTTGGCTTGAAAAATCATGGTGTGGCCTATGATAGAGATTTCATCCCCTCAGATCATGAATCATCCATTTCAAAATGACAGGTACACACTTACCTTGTGCTATGAAATTAATACTGTTGCAGGTTACTGCAGTTACTTTTTTAAACCCAGGGTTGCCACAAGTTCTGGAAATCAGGGAATTTCATACATGTCAGGGAAATATCAGAGAAATCTGAATAAACACACGGAAAAATCTAGTTTTGGTCTGAGTAGATGAAATGGTTTGTTTACTGGGATGTCATGTGTCATTGCTGGAGACTGTTGATGCAGTGGCCAGACACAGTGGTCGTGTGTGCATGAGTTGTGTCTGAATGATTGTGTGAATGTGTGTGTGCTCGTGTTCTGACAAAGGCTTTGGCCAAAAATTTTGTTAAGAGTGTGATTGTCTTTTCTACATACCCGTCTGCGACTCAGTGATCATCTTCACAGTGAGTTGTTACCTATCCTCATTAGTATTGATTTTCAAAGTATTCATGCAAGTTACCTGTTGTATGGATTGATCAATGCATTCTCATTTCGTCAATGTGGTGTCTGTGACAAGTAAATAGCTGGCCACACCAGTGTACTTCCATGACGGGCCAAAACAGCAGGCCATTTCTGTGGGTATATCTAATGGATCAGGCCTGCCAATCTGAAGCCGATTGTTTCCCACTAATGTGCAGGCACTTCCTGTCGGATCTAGTCCCACTGATTCGCCTGCAGGCCAGGTCTGTCTGTGTGTGTTGTAATCTGGCAGATTTTCGTGGTTTATCCGTGGATTCAGGACTGTGGTGCTCCTTCGCAGGCCAGAGGCCACGGGCAATGGATTTCAGGAATTGCAACTGTCTCACCGCAAGTACATTGTACAGTGCAGCATTTTATAGACATTTTATTTATTGTAGTACATTTTGGCACTTTGAAAGTAGTTTATACATGTGAAAGTATGGTTGATAAGATAAAGAAAATAGTGGCAGTACTGGCAGTTTGTACACTATGTACTCAAATATTTCTTGAAGGAAAAACCACACAATACCTGTAAAATAAGACCTACCACAGTGAGCAATAACTAACAATAACATAATAAACATTTTATTGGAGTCACTAGTTCTTGTTGTTGTTGTTTTTGTTTTTTGATGTTGTTGTTTTTGTTTTTTGATGTTGTTGTTTGTTTTTTTTTTATGATGTGGTGGTGGTGGTGGTGGTGGTGGTGGTGGTGGTCTTCAGTCCAGAGACTGGTTTGATGCAGCTCTCCATGCTACTCTATCCTGTGCAAGCTTCATCATCTCCCAGTACCTACTGCAACCTACATCCTTCTGAATCAGTTTAGTGTATTCATCTCTTGGTCTCACTCTTAAGATTTTTACCCTCCGCTCTGCCCTCCAATACTAAATTGGTGATCCCTTGATGCCTCAGAATATGTCGTATCAATCGATCACTTCTTCCAGTCAAGTTATGCCACAAATTTCTCTTCTCCCCAATTCTGTTCAGTACCTCTTCATTAGTTATGTGATCTACCCATCTAATCTTCAGCATCCTTCTGTAACACCGCATTTCGAAAGCTTCTATTCTCTTTTTGTCTAAACTATTTATCGTCCACATTTCAGTTCCATACATGGCTACACTCCATACAAATATTTTCAGAAACATCTTCCTGACACTTAAACCTATACTCAATGTTAACAAATTTCTCTTCTTCAGGAATGCTTTCCTCGCCATCGCCAGTCTACATTTTATATCCTCTCTACTTCGACCATCATTAGTTATTTTGCTCCCCAAATAGCAAAACTCATTTACTACTTTAAGCATCTCATTTCCTAATCCAATACCCTCAGAATCACCCAATTTAATTCACCTACATTCCATTATCCTCGTTTTGCTTTTGTTGATGTTCATCTTATACCCTCCTTTCAAGACACTGTCCATTCCGTTCAACTGCTCTTCCAGTTCCTTTGCGGTCTCTGACAGAATTACAATGTCATCAGCGAACCTCAAAGTTTTTATTTTTTCTCCATGGATTTTAATACCTACTTCGAATTTTTCTTTTGTTTCCTTTACCGCTTGCTCAATATACGGATTGAACAACATTGGGGAGTCACTTATAGTGTTGGTTTATGCAGTTCTTCCTTGCCTTGTACACTTCTTTCAAGAGGTTATTTCTGAAATTGGTGAAGATATCTTAAATCTGTCTTGCTATTCCAATGGAATACGTATTTTTGTCACCAAATGTTTAGTTTTCATCAAAGTAAAAAAATCATATGTGGTCTTCATGAAACACACAACATTTGTTTTCTCCATCTAAAAACAGTTCACTTCAAAAGATGTCATTGTTAGTGCTTAAGATTTTTGCTCACATGTTTAGAAATACAGAAGTCCTTCCATTTTTATTTTTTTTATTTTTTTAATCATAACTTCTGTCTTTGCTTACACTTGAAATCTCAAAATTTGTCCCCCAAGGGGCCAACAGCTCTTTCGTGGTTATGTGAGGGGCGTGCATGGGTCTCTGAGCTATTGCAGCCTTTATTCTTTTCTGGGCTTCTTTCCCTTTGCCCCTTCCATGCCTTCTCTTTGTGTTCATCTTTGTGTCGGCCTGGCTATCCTCATGACTTTGCTTTCTCTTGCGACTTTGGTTGGTTGCTTTCCCTCCTCCTTTTTGGCTTTTCTTTATTGGTCCCCCTCGGGTGTTTGACCTCCATCTCTAAATTTGAAATCTGTAGTGTGAGCCAGATGGGGGGAGAACTCCCTCCATAGTGTCCTTGGTGTGGATCCCTCTGCTATTCCTCTTCCCCTCCAAAGCCCTTTTGCCACCTTGCTAGGTCACCAGCTTGGTAGTCAGTCCATGTGGTGGTGCTGCTGAGTACCCATCCTGGCACATGAAATGTGTTAAACTATCTGGCCACTATACTGCAGCCATGACCTTTCCTTAATGTAGTTCAGTCTCTGTCTCAGTTCCTGTTTCTGCCTTTCCAGCCTTATACTCCTTGGATACAACCTGGGATGAGGGCCAGATATGCTGGCTTGGGATGAGACCCTTTCCACAGTTCCTAGTCTGTAACAGGATTGACAGAGAGACTTGTCGCAGCCAAACCCCTTCTCTTTGTGGAGCATACTGAAGAAAAGTTCCGTGAAGTTGAGTCATTTAGCAAGATGAACCCTGGCTCTCTTCTTATAAAGACAACTTCTGCCAGTCAGCCAGCCTCCCTCTGTGCATCCGACCATTTAGGAGACAATGCCAATGCTATTGCGTTTCACAAGTCACGCAGTATGACACAGGATATAATTTTCAATACAGGCCTTTTCTTCAAGTTCGAGAACTTGTGGCTAATCTGGAGTGACATGACGTTCATTTCATCTGACATGTCCAGAAAGGTCCTAAGCACCATCATGTAAACACTGTCGCTTTCACCATGGCATTTGCACGGGACACGCTGCCTGAGTAGGTCAAGTTAATGGTGTACAGATGTGATGTGAAACCATACGTTCCACCTCCCATGCATTGCTTCAATTGCCACAATTTCGGCCACATGTCTTAGTGATGCAATGCCACTCCCATCTGTGGTCGCCCTCTTGCTGTGGGGAGCCCTTGAACCCCCACTGCTTAACTGTGTAAACTGCTCTGGTCTCCATTCTCCCCATTCACCGGAGTGTTCATTGTACATGAAGCAAGAAATAATTCAGGAAATAAAGACCCTTGACCATCTCGGCTACTTTGAAGCCCCAAAGAAATTTCTTCGGACTTCACCCTGTAAATCTCTGCTCTACCTATGCCTCAGTTATGCCTTTCCCTCCTCACCCCTCCCTCTTACCACCATACTGTCCCCTTTCCATTTCCTCACCCTCGGCAGCTCCCGTCTCTTCCCCTCCTGGAACCACTCCTCCTCCTCCTCCTCCTCAGCCAGGGAAAACGTCCTCTCCTCTGGCTCCTTGTAGGGAAGGGGCTCCATCTCGGAACACTCCTCTCAGGTGTTCTCAGGGCAGGAAGCTTGCACCCTTAGTTGGGCCAGAGGAGAGACCTGCACTTGTAGGACCCCAAAGCCACTCACTATCTGTCTGATCCTGACATCACTGCCACCTATTCCCTTGCTGATAACGCCTCCTCTGTCCCTCCAAGGGAGAAGAAATAGTAGCGCAAGTCAAAGGACGAGGCTTCCCCGGCAACCCAGAGTGCTTCACCCCGCCACCTCCTCCTAAATCAGACCCAGTTTCTAGGGTGTCATCCCATCCTCATTGATGAAGACCACCGACAGTGACTTGAGCTCCCCTCATCTTCTTTTTGTCTCACCTGGACTCTCACCAAACGATAATCCAGTGGAATTGCAACGGATATTATTGCCACCTCCCGGAAATACAGTGCCTTGTTTCCTCCTCTTCTTCGTTGTCTTGCTCTTCAAGAAACTAGCTTTTGTGATGACCACTCTCTAAAGTTTCGTGTTATTGAGCATTCTGTCGGAACCGTGCCAGCTCTGGGATAGCTTCTGGAGGTGTCTGCACTTTGGTTTGCACTGATGTCATTAGTGACTGGATCCCCCTTCATACCAACTGGACGTGATAGTAGTTAAGAGTGCAGGCGACTGCAGCAATCACCATTTGCAATGTCTACCTTCCTCCAGGTAAGCCACTTCCTTATGCTGAGCTGTCTACCTTAATACAGCAATTCCTGCCCCCCATATTTCCTCCTCGTGGACTCCAATGCACACCACCCCTGTGGGGAGTACCACTTCGTTGGGTAGGTGTCTTCTACTTCACCAGCTTACTACAGACTTTGGTTTCTCTCCTCAGTGACAGTTTCCCTACCTATTTCAGTGGTGCTTGTGGAACATTTACTGTTCTTGATATCACAATCTCCTCCCCTGCTGTCATGGCTTGCCTACATTGGTCACTCGTGATGATCTTCGTGGCAGTGACCCCTTTCCAGTGATTCTGTCATTCCCCTGTTGCTGCCAGGCAGATAGGCCCCACATTGGGCGTACTGCAGGGCCAATTGGCCTTTAAAGAAGTTTGCTGTGCACTTAGACACCTCTCCTTCGATCTGCATTGATGTGGTTGTGCAGGTTATTTCTGCCACTATTCTTCATGCTGCTGGCACTGCTGTCCCCCTATCAACCGGTCCCCCTCATCATCAACCAGTACCGTGGTGGACCACAAATGTAGCAGTTGCTGCCCAGGACCACCGACGGGTGCTGCAGTGATTTAAACAACACCCTTCACAGACCGGCCTCCTCGCTTTTAAGCATCTCTGTGCTAAGGCTTTTTACCTTATTAAGTGGAGTAAAAAGGAGTGCCAGGAGAACTATGTTTCCTCTCTGGGGACATATGGCTCTTCATTGCAAGTTTGGTCCAAGCTCTGCAGACTTCTGGGCCACCAGTGACAGTCAACTGTCCAGGGGATTATCCTCCAAGGTGCTCTGTCTACTGATCCATTGGTCCTTGCAGAACGCCTCGTGACACACTGTGCCAGTATTGGCATCCTCTTCCTATCCTGCCACCTTCCTCCAGCAGAAAGAGTTGAACAGATCCCCTTCTGTTTCAACCCTCACCAAGCTGAACCCTGTAATGAACCCTTCACTGAATGGGAATTCTTGCTGTCTCTTACCTCTTCACATGACAGCCCCAAGCCCAGATTCCATCCACAACCAGATGAGCCAACACTTGGACATTACACAGAAGCAATATAAACTCTCATTTGACTCACGGATGCCTTCCCCTCACAGTGGTGAGACAGTATAGTTATCCCTACCCTTAAGCCTGGGAAGAAGCAAACATCTTTTGACGGCTACTGCCCAATTAGCCTGATTAACATACTTTGTAAATTGGTTGAGAGGATGTTTAGCTTCAGATTATGTTGAGTACTCGAATCTAGAAGCCTTTTTTCCCCGTATCAATGTGACTTCCGGGAAGGACGATCTCCAGTTGACCATTTACTCAAATTCAACACTGCAATCCGACTAGCTTTTACCTACAGTCTGCACCTTGTCATGGTCTTCTTTGACCTACATAAGGCGTGTGACATGGCTTGTTGCCATCACATTTTAGTTTCCCTCTGTGACTGGGGCTTTTGCGGCCCCCTTCAGATTTTTATTCATAATTTTTTATCCCACCAGCTCTTCCAGGTTCCAGTTGCCACTTCACTCAGCACCCCTTGGATTAAGGAGACTGGTATCCCATGGGGTTCTGTATTAAGTGTCACAATCTTCCTCATAGCCATCAAAGGGCTTGTAACTTGTGTTGGCTCTCAGGTTACCCCAGCGTTGTATGCCGACGATTTTAGCATCTGGTGTGGCTCCCACTCAATTGCTTCTGCTGCCGGCTCCAAGGCACCATCCGACGGACCTCTGCAAGGGCTGTATCCCGTGGCTTCCAATTTTCTCCCTCCAAAATGTGAATTATGCATTTTTGTCGTCAATTCATAGTACACCCTAATCTAGAACTTTATTTACACAACCTGCTTATAGATGTTACAGCACAGTCCCATTTCTTGGGTCTGTTTTTTGACAAAAAGCTGACGTGGCTAACCCATATTTGCTGCCTGGAGACTACATGCATGCAGAAGCTTAATGCTCTCTGCCTCCTAGCCTGCACATCTTGGTGTGGGCCATGCTGCTACTCTCCATCTTTACAGTGCTCTGGTCTTGTCCATGCTAGATTATGGAAGTCAGGTTTATGGCTCAGCGACTCCTTCCACTCTGAAAATACTTGATTCTGTTCACCATTGTGGGGTCCGT
Source organism: Schistocerca piceifrons (assembly GCF_021461385.2). Taxonomy (NCBI): domain Eukaryota; kingdom Metazoa; phylum Arthropoda; class Insecta; order Orthoptera; family Acrididae; genus Schistocerca; species Schistocerca piceifrons. The sequence continues at coordinate 148,213,085 of NC_060143.1, forward strand.
CTGGCTATCGGTGCCTTTTGCGCTAGTCCCATTGAGTCTCCTCACAGAAGCGAGGATTCCCTCCCTCTACAAATACGATAAAGCCAACTCCTGGTTTCTTACGCAATTGCCATTTGCAGATTCCCTGACCATCCCATGTACCCTGTCCTATTTGTGAGTGAGAGACATCTCCCTCCTGATCCCATAGGTGGGATTGCCAGTTGCAATGCGTCTCACTTCCCCCCATCGGGATCTCCTTCTCCATTCACTGAAATGTGCGCTGTGTATTTCCTCTCGCACACCCCATTGGATGGTGCCTAGACCATGGATTAGGACCGACCTACTCCATTGTCCTAAGGACTGTGTCTCCCCTATGGTCTTTTGGCATCTTGTACATTCCATCCTTGCAGAGTTTCAGGGTGCTACCATCTTCTACACTGATGGTGCTATGACGATAGGTAAAGTGGGATACACTTTCGCATCTCTTACTGGCTTAGAACACTGTTTATTGCTGGAATCATATACCGTATTTACTCGAATCTAAGCCGCACTTTTTTTCCGGTTTTTGTAATCCAAAAAATCCGCCTGCGGCTTAGAATCGAGTGCAAAGCAAGCGGGAGTTCTGAAAAATGTTGGTGGGTGCCGCCACAACGAACTTCTGCCGTCGAATATATGTAGCGCCACACAGGCATGCTTTGTAGGCACAAAGATAAATACTGGCACCAAAATCTCTGCGTCAGTAAATAAATTTAAAAAAAAAGTGGAAGACGAGCCTTTTTCCTCCGCCCAGAGTTTCGACCACTGCGTTTTGGTACATTATCCAACGAAGTAAATACAAATTCTGTATTGTTGATCTTCGAATGTAGCAGCATTTCAATGTACTACGAAAATCCGACTGGCAAGACTGTTTGGGATGTTTGTCAATATGGCCAACTCTACGTTCTGAATTTTTTCCTATCTGTGATAAGAGATGGTTGCTAATAGGAACTTTTATAAATTGTGAATCACATGCAGTATTCTCGTCACCATAAGAATAATACGAATATAAACATTTTGCCATGTATTGTTTCGTGTTTGCTGCTATCTCATTTAAATCCTGTCTGCGTAATAAACCACAAAACTAGAGTGAGACAACAGCAAACGCGGAAGAATATGCATATCATGTCATGTTTATATTCGTATTATTCTTATGCTAAACAGTGATACAGTCAGAAATGAAGCGAGTCAATTGACTAGATTTTTAAATCTAAGATGACTCTAATTTCTGTGCAGAATGTAATGTACTAAAGAGGCGCCTGCAAAGATTTTCAAACGGAGAAAAATTTTCGCTAAACTCTCGTTCAGAACATCTTCTATCATACGCAGTCTATTATTTGGTTCTTGTTGATCATTATCAAAGAAAGAAGTAGTGTAAGTAACAACAAATGTTTCGCTAATGAGACGACTCCTCTCTATTTTTTATTTGTAAGCGGCGGTAGCGCGCACAAAAGCAAGCCATGCCGCGATCGGCGACAGGCCGTAAACGCACAGTATCAGAGTATGACAAACAATGCATGACACAGTACAGTAATGCATTTTCAGCTTAGAGTGACGTAAACACCTATAACAAAGAAAACTGCGCTTATCAGATCAAAGAAAAATAAGCAATCAATTCAAACCAGATGAAGCACGTGAAAAAGGAAGGGTACCCGTATAAATACAGAAGGAGCGCCTGACGCGTAGCAGTGGCTACCTGGTAAAACTTAACTGCTAAGCTTACGACTCGAACCAAACTACTGTCCCTGTATCGTCATTCATTCGACCTAAATTGTCTCATATTACAGCGGACCAACTTTGTTTCAATTTGTAGATGCGGCCTAAAACTTTTCTCTCCCCTTGAATTTCGAGTCTCAAATTTCAGGTGCGGCTTAGATTCGGGAAATTTTTTTTCCTTGATCTCGAGTCTCATTTTTCAGGTGCGGCTTAGATTCGAGTGCGGCTTAGACTCGAGTAAATACGGTAATGTGTTCACAGCAGAGCTGCTAGCTGTTACCGAGGCCCTCCTTTTTGTTACTCAGGCCTCCCTCCACAGTTTTTAATATGCAATGACTCATTGAGTAGCCTGCTACTCTCGTCATCTTTTGGTCTCTTCTTTCCATGATCTTCTCTCCTTCCTTGGCCGTGCTGCCTGCTCAGTTTTCAGAGTCCTAAGTCATGTGGGTATCCCAGGAATTGAACGCGCTGACTGTCTAGATAAGCTAATACTCGCACTCCATTCCCTTTTGTGGCTCCAGCTGCGGACATGCAGATCTATGTCAAATCTCTTTGCCTGAAACTGGAATGACGTCTGGTGTGCTACTGCTCTCAGTAATAAACTCCACACAGTCAAGGAGACTGCTGCACTTCAGTGCTCTTCCTTCTGCTCCTCTCAGTAGTCATCCACTGCTTTATGCTGTCTACGTGTTGGTCATACCAGGCTTACCCACTGTGTCCTCCTGTGTAACAAACCACCGCCACAATACAGTTGTGGAGTGAGACGGATGATATCCCACATATTGATAGAATGTCACCTTCGTGCTAAGTATAGTCTTCCTTAATTTTAATATTAGCGGACAATTCATGGATGATTGAATTGGTCCTCAGTTTCCTCTGTGAAAGTGGTTATTTCCACATATAAGATTTTGCTTTACTCCTGGAGCAGAGGCAGGATGGTTGTGGCCTCTCTTCACATTCTCTCTGTCTGGAACCCCATGACCAGTCCTCCATGGAAAGATCACTTTCCCATTTTTAGATTTGGTCTAACATTTTATGCCTTTTACTGTGTGTGTTTTAACTTTCTTGTTGCATAGTTTGACTCCCCTGACTGGATCTGTTCACTTTTAGCTGACCCTCTTTCTTCTGTGAGTAACTTTGCAATTGCGGGACTGATGATCTCACTGTTTGGCTCTATAACCCTATCAGTCAATCTCAGAATTTGTTGGGAAAAATGCTAAAACTTGCCTGGAAATTAGGGAATTTCCCGTGACGAAACTTGTGACGACCCTGAAATCATCAAAGGTGTAAGCAGAAAATATTGGAAAAATTTGTACTTGTACCCAAATACAGCAGCTGTTCTTGGAAAAAAAGAAAAAAGGAAAAAAAAAACTGTACTGCTGCTTTTCAGCATGACACGTACAGATTTGCACATTATGTTCTCCTACAACATTTACTGTAGTGCCGATCAGCATAACAAAATAGACCAGTGTGTGGTCTGCATTTTCTGTTTGGGGATGTAAATAAAAATTTTTGTGTCGAAGCTGGATCACATAATGCTGGAGAAATATCAAACTGTTCTGTAAGCGTGATTGTGGTTACACAAAACACACACACACACACACACACACACACACACACACACACACACACACACGATTTCGTTCCATAAATCACTGAAACTATCTGTACAAAACTTTAAATTCCTTTGGTGAAATGTTTATTTTACGTGCTGTTTTGCGGCCTCAAAAATAGTTCAAATGGCTCTGAGCACTATGGGACTTAACATCTATGGTCATCAGTCCCCTAGAACTTACAACTACTTAAACCTAACTAACCTAAGGACAGCACACAACACCCAGTCATCACGAGGCAGAGAAAATCCCTGACCCCGCCTGGAATCTGCAGCCTCCATGTGAATCATTTCAGTTGTAGTGGCACATCCACATTTCCTGTTTAGAACTAAAAAGTCAGCCAAGTCTTCTTCCCCATCTGGATACTTGCACTTTACCCTTGAAATTAACAAAGTTTTTGAACTATTTAAGAGTTCCTCTTAACTTGCCACCTACAGGTCCGGGGTTAGAATAGGCCCGAGGTATTCCTGCCTGTTGTACGAGGCGACTAAAAGGAGTTTCACACATTTCGGCCTTTACGTGATGGTCCCCTGTAGGGTTTGACCTCCATTCTTCAAAATTTTCCCGAAGAACGAGCCAATTGGGCAAAGACACCTTGCAAGGTGCGTCATGTCCATCATGCATTGAGATCTTAGCCCACTTTCTTGTCGTCGCATTTCAGTCCTGCCCATTCTCCATCTCTTGGGCGAGGACACCTTCCTGGGTGCATTTTCCACCATGCACTATGCGGTGTCGATTTCTGCGTCGTTGATAACCATGGACTTCTTTGCACCTGATATCCAGCCCTGTAGCCAGTCCATTGTGGTGGGGCCGCCATGTACCCTGTTGGTTGTAGCCCCCTGACCACACAGGGATCGCTCTGCTGATGCCTGCGCCGTTAACTCCCCACATATGTCAATTGGCAGATGCCCATCCCCCTGGGGCATAAAGACTCTCGGCAATGGCCATACTGCCAGGTGGCCTTTGCTGCGGCTGGGTGGCGCCTGTGGGGAGGACCCCTGTTCGGAGTGGGTGGCATCAGGGCGGATGACACGCGATGCAGCGTAGTCCATCATCTCTTACTGGTAGTGAAACACCAGCAGTCTCTAAGCGATCACGAGCTCAAGGAACATCAGGCTAAGGACGGCAGTGGATCTTATTCGCCCCGGTACCTTGTATGTTAGAGAGCTGATGGGGACTCTTTCATGATGAAGCCTCAGTTTTTTGTTTAGCATTTAGAGGACGAGTTCGGGGAGGTGGAGGACTTGTCCAAAATGAGATCTGGGTCAGTCTTCATCAAAACAGCATTCTCTGCCCAGTCATGGGAGTTATTTGCTTGTGACAAGCTTGGGGATGTTTCTGTAACCATCACGCCCCATAAGACCTTAAATATGGCCCAGGGTATCTTATTTAACAGAAACCTTCTTCTGCAGCCCGACAATTATCTGCGCGCCAATTTAGAGTGGCGAAGACCACATTTTGTCCGGCGTGTCCACCGGGGTGCGAGGGGTAATCAGGTTGCCACCTATGCCTTGATCTTTGCCTTTGAGTGTGATACATTGCCCGAGAAGGTCAAGGTGATGGTCTACCTATGTGATGTGAAGCCCTATATCCCTCCCCCGATGCGGTGCTTTAAGTGCTGGAAGTTCGGCCACATGTCTTCCCGCTGTACTTCCAGCGTCACATGCCGAGATTGTGGATGCCCATCACATCCCAATACTCCATGTGCCCCGCCTCCCATCTGTCTGAGCAGCGGGGAGCACTATTCGCCTTGTTCATCTGACTGCAGGATTCTCCAGAAAGAAAGGAAAATCATGGTGTACAAGACCCTGGACCGACTGACCTACACTGAGGCTAAGAGAAAATTTGAACGCCTGCATCCTGTGCGTATGACATCATCTTAGGGCACTGCTACAACAGTTCTGGCACCGTCAGCTCCGCCAACACAGATCACCTCTCAGAGCTGGGAGACTACACCTGCCCCCTTGATGGTGAGGGACATTTCCCTCCCTGTTGCTTGTTGCTCCTGAACCACCTACTTCAGGAGAAACACCCCCCCCCCCCCAACCATTGGGGACGTTTGTCCCCACTTCTAAGCCAGAAAAGCGTAAGTCTTCCAGCTTCTCTTGCTAGGAAGGGGCCCCTTGGGTCACTCCTTTCCCAGGTTTCTTCTAGTGGGAAAGATGACACCCGCCAGTGGCTGAAGAGCCCAAAAGCAGCTGGTCGTAGTGCTTAATGCTCATCATCAGTCCCGGAGACTGAGCAAGTGAAGTCCTCCCAGCCAGAGGAACCCAAGGAGCAGCGAGAGAAATCCAAAAAGAAAATCCCTAAGACCAAGGAAATTGCGGTGGCACCCACACCATCGCTACCTACAAGCTCTGCGGCTGAGGATGGGGTGGAGATTTTGGCATTCGCTGGGGACCTAGATCTCGCCAGACCCTCAGACGCAATGGATATAGACTGCTCGGGCAAAAATTCGGTGGCAGCAGGTGACTCTGAGGTGTAAACTGCCTCGTTGAATGTTCCATGTCTTCCCAGACTCATGATATCCTCCAGTGGAATTGCAGCAGTTCTTTCCACCACCTGGCTGAGGTACGGCAACTGTTAAGCTTTACACCTGCTATCTGCATTGCCCTCCAGGAAACCTGGTTCCCAGCAATGCGGACCCCTGCCCTCCGCGGCTATAAGGGATATTACAGGAACCGTAGCAACTATAATTGAGTGTCAGGTGGAGTTTGCTTTTATGTCCTAAACTCAGTCTGTAGTGAGCATGTGCCCTCTTGAAGCTGTAGCTGTCAGAATAAGGACAACGCAGGAAGTAACTGTCTGCAATGTATATCTCCCTCCAGATGGTGCGGTACCACTGAATGTATTAGCTGCACTGATTGATGAACTCCCTAAACCCTTCTTACTTCTGGAAGATATTAATGCCCATAACCCCTTGCGGGGTGGTACCATGCTTACTGGTCGAGGCAGAGATGTAAAAACTTTAATGGCGCAATTCGACCTCTGCCTCTTAAATACTGGGGCTGCCACACATTTCAGTGTGGCTCATGGTAGTTACTCAGCCATTGATTTATCAGTTCCCAGCCCAGGACTTCTCCCATCTATCCACTGGAGAGCACATGACGACCTGTGTGGTGGTGACCACTTCCCCTTCTTCCTGTCACTGCCCAGTGTCAGGCACATGGGTGCCTGCCCAGGTGGGCTTTGAACAAGGTGGACTGTGGAACTTTCACCTCTGCTGTCATCGCTTAATCTCCCCCACATGGTAACATCGATGTGGTGGTTGAGCAGGTGACTAGCACAATTGTTTTTGAGGCAGAAAATGCAATCCCTCACTCTTTAGGGTGCCTGAGGTGTAAGGCAGTTCCATGGTGGTCGCTGGAAGTCGCTAAAGCAATTAAGGAGTGTCAGCGAGCTCTACTGCGACATACGTGACACTCTTCCCTGGAGCTCCTCATAGCCTTTAAATGGCTCCATGCCCGTGTTCGCTACCTTATCAAACGACGGAAGGAGGAGTGTTGGGAGAGATAGGTCTCCACCATTGGGTGCCACACATCACCTTCCCAAGTCTGGGCAAAGATCCAACGTCTTCTCGGGTACCTGGCCCCAACAGCTGTCCCCGATGTTACCATAAATGGCAAGTTATGTACCGATGCAAACGCGATTGCTGAGCACTTTCCTCGAGCCTCTGCTTGAGTCTCTGAGTCTGAGAATTACCCCCAGCCTTTCGCACACTTAAACGGCAGCTGGAAGGGAACATCCTCTAATTCACTACACACTGCAGTGAATCCTATAACACCCCATTTTCAGAGTGGGAGCTCCTCAGTGTCCTTGCACATTGTCCCAACACAGCTCCTGGGCCTGATGGCATCCACAGCCAGATGATTAAACATCTCTCATATACCTACAAGTGACATCTTCTCATCGTCTTCAACCGGCTCTGGTGCGATGGCATCTTTCCATTGCAATGGTGGGAGAGCACCATCATTCTGGTGCTCAGACCTGGTAAAAACCCGCTTGATGTGGATAGCTATCGGCCCATCAGCGTCATGAACGTTCTTTGTAAGGTGCTGGAGCGTATGGTATGTCGGCGGTTGGGCTGGATCCTGGAGTGATGTGGCTTGCTGGCTCCATGTCAGGGCCACTTCTGCCAGGGTCACTCTACCACTGATAATCTTGTGTCTATAGAGTCTGCCATCCAAACAGCCTTTTCCAGACGGCAACATCTGATGCCATCTTTTTTTACTTACGTAAAGCATACGACACAACCTGACGACATGTCCTTGCCACATTGTATGAGTGGGGTCTCTGGGCACCACTCCTGATTTTTATCAAAAACTTCCTTTTGCTCCGTACTTTCTGTGTCCAAGTTGGTGACTCCCATAGTTCCATCCATATCCAGGGGAATTGAGTCCTGCAGGACTCTGTATTGAGTGTCTCTCTATTTTTAGTGGCCATAAACGGTCTAGCAGCAGTTGTTGGGCCCTCCGTCTCACCTCCTGTGTATGCAGGCGACTTCTGCATTTGGTACTGCTGCTCCAGTACTGTTGTTGCTGAGCGGCACCTCCAAGGAACCGTCAATAAGGCACAGTCATGGGCTACAGCCCAGGGCTTCCAGTTTTCAGTCGCAAAGTCATGCGTCGTGCACTTCTTTTGGTGTCGTACTGTTCATCCGGAACCTGCACTTTACCTTAATGACGATCCACTCACTATAGTGGAGACATATCAGTTCCTAGGACTGGTTTTCGACTCTCGATTGACTTGGCTCCCTCATATTCGTCAGCTTAAGCAGAAGTACTGGCAGCACCTCAATGTCCTCCATTGCCTTAGCAGCACCAATTGGGGTGCAGATCACTGTACGCTGCTGGAGCTCTACAGAGCCCTTGTCTAATCCACCACTGTGGGGTTCGATTAGCAACAGGAGCTTTTAGGGAGAGTCCGGTGACCAGCATACTGGTGGAGGCTAATGTCCCTCCACTGCAGATCAGATGTGAACAACTGCTCGCCAGTTACTCAGCATACATTCATAGTTCTCCTTTTCCCGCCCACGGCAGTCCATCACACTCATCGGTGGCCCAGATTGGTGTTCGCGTGCGGTCCCTTCTCTTTGAACTGGAGTCTTTCCCTTAACCACCTCTACTTGTGGTCCATTCACATACGCCTCCATGGTGTACGCCTCGGCCGCAGCTTCGTCTGGACCTTTTGCATGGCCCCAAGGACTCCGTTAACCCCGCCGCTATCTGCTGTCACTTCCTCTCGATTCTTGACTCGTTCTGGGGCTCTGAAGTGGTTTACACCGATGGCTCAATGGCTGACGGTCACGTAGGCTTTGCATATGTTCATGGAGGACATATTGAGTAGCACTCCTTGCCAGTTGGCTGCAGTGTTTTCACTGCAGAGTTGGCGGCCATATCTCATGCTTTTGAGTACATGCGATCATGCCCTGGCGAGTCAATTCTCCTGTGTATGAACTCATTGAGCAGCCTACAAGCCATCGACCAGTGCTACCCTCTCCATCTTCTGGTAGTGTCCATTCAGGAGTCCATCTATGCCCTGGAAAAGTCCCGCCATTCCATGGTGTTTGTGTGGACCTCAGGACACGTCGGAATCCCTGACAATGAACTTGCCAACAGGCTGGCCAAACAGGCGACGCGGAAACCGCTTCTGGAGATAGGCATTTCCGAAGCTGACCTGTGTTGTGTCTTACACCGTAGGGTTTTCTTGGCTTTGGGAGGCAAAATGACGTAACAGCCCGCACAACAAACTGCGTGTCATTAAGGAAGTTATGAATGTGTGGAAGTCTTCCATGCAGGCCTCTCGCAGGGAATCAGTTGTCCTCTGCCGGCTCCACATTGGCCATACGTGGCTAATGCGTGGTTACCTACTCTGTCGCAATGACCCACCTCAGTGTTGCTGTGGCTCCCAAATGACAGTTGTCCACCTCTTTCTGGACTGTCCACCTTTAGTCACTCTGCGGCGGACTTTTAACTTTACCAGCACCTTCGGTGTTGGGCGACAATGCCTCAACAGCAGCTTTAGTTTTACATTTTATCTGTGAGAGTGGGTTTTATACTTCTATTTAGGTTTTAGCGCATGTCCTTTGTCCCTCTGTGTCCTCCACCCTAGTGCTTTTAGGGTGAAGGTTTTAATGTTTTGCTGAGTGGCTGGCTTTCCCTTTATATTCTCGTGATTGGCCAGCCACTGTAACCTGCTTTCATGTTTTACTCTCTTCTGTTTCTAGCATCTCTCTGTTGTTTTCTTGTCCTCTTTTGTTCCTCTTAGTGTTCATTGCCTTCCCTTCGTTCTTGTGGCTTTTCCTTTCTTTCCATTTTGTGTTAAATGTTTTCGTCTGTTTTATTCTCACACTAGTGGCATTGTTTTATTAGGAACACAGGACTGATTACCTCTTAGTTTGGACCCTTCTCCCACCTTTAAACAAACCAACCAACCAACCAACCCTTAACTTGCACCTACTGATGATAATTCTTTTCCACTATGTGAAATCTGTGTCCAGCATTCCCATGTTCCTTTGTTTAATACGTAGCTGATAATTTGAAGTTTCTCAATTTTTATTTAGTAACAATTTAGTGTCGGCATCATGCACACAGCAGCAGTATTACTTAGTAATTGGGGGTAAATTTAGTTGTACGGCCTATATTAGAGATATACTTTCTACTCCATTCTCGTGTCAAAAGTTTAGGTGTAGTCTATGTTCGCACGCAGCTTATATTTGTGCAAGTACAATTATTCCATAAGACAAGACAACAAGAAGTAAAGATGTGTGTAGGTCATGGTGAACTGGGGATCTGGATTATTTTTTGTTGACTGTATTTTAACATGATACCTTTTTGGATCCCAAAGAATTTTACATGCAATGTTTCATACAGCTTATTACTGTGATTGTTTGTGGTGCTAGCAGATCATCTTTGCTTGTTGAAGTCACATAATACTAGTACTTGTTCGAGTAAAACTCTTAACTGTTCCCTGTGAACCAGTTGTGAGCCCTTTCAGTTAAGAGAGGTATCAGCTAAAGTTCAGTTGAGATCCTTGATTAACATGCTTGTGATCTGCAGATGTTGCATTTCTTGAACTCTCTTTCAAAGTCATTGAAACATTTTTGTGAATTAAGAAGGAGCAGACACAGTGTTAATCTTTAAGGAACCCTACATTTTATGTTTTTCCATTTTGAGGTTAGTTTCGCTTCTATGGCACATTTTGTCAGTAAGACCCTCTGTTTTCTGTTATGTGGGTAAGACTCTGTCCTTGCAAGACAGGTGTCATTAACTTGTCTGTATAATTTTGTGGCCCACACAATCAGAGGCATATCACAGGCCATTTTTGCATCAACTTAAAAGTAGTTTGTTTATATTCAGGTTTATAGACAAGTGTTACTACAATATATTTCAGTGTGTCAGGAAATAGCCCAATACTATTGATTACAAAGTACTACTTCCTTTGTGTACATCATTAATCACGCCATTTCACTACTTCCATTGGGTTAAATGTATTTTGATGTATTTGACAAACGCCCACTGTCCCCTGCTGTTGTTCCCCATCAGCTGTGTGTCTTAATTCCTTAGTTATATTCTATGAGTGTAATTTTGTTGACATTTAAATTTGAATGTGTTTTAGTTTTTAAAATGTATTGGCAAATGAAATGTGTGTACCAGAGAAAGGAGGAGGCATATGTAAAATTCGAACAAGAAAGTGTTAAGTGTAAAATAGTATATATCCCACAGCCACATTGTTTGGACACTGACACGCAACACAGCCCAACACAAGAACATACATATCAGTATCGTGCACTCACCTTTCAAATGATGCTTTACTACCGCACAAATTCTCATGTAGTGTGCACCCAGGAAGTGAGAGAACCTTGTGTGTAATAGGTTGCTTGAAGACAATACCCATTTTATAAAAGAATGATCGAACTAATTATTGAACAGCATAGATTAATCATTATAGTTCTTTACTATCATATATTATTGAGCTTGCTGTGGGGCATTCACGTGCCATTCTTCAGCTGTTGTTGTTTTAAACAGAATGGAGTATTTGGTGGCATACCAAATGTGGCACCTCAGGCTACTACAGCAAGTTTAGCAGCATCCAATCCTTTCTTCAATATGGCAACACCAAATGTGGCCCCTGCTGCTACCCTTGGCTATCCAGTTGCACAGGTATTTGAAAGTTTTTAGATATTCATAAAATGTGCATGGCAATATTTATGTAGACTAAAACTATTACCCTTTGGAATACAGTGTTTAATAACACACTTTTACTGAGGGGGGGGGGGGGGTCTTTTCCTCCAGTTTGTCTGGTGATTACAGAATGATTCTGTGGTTTGAAATCCTGTGTTGCTCTGTTTGTATGTAAAGTAATTAATATTAACAGTAGTTTGCAATCATTGTAAGGGAACTTGAATGATGCTGAAGAGAGGAACATATATTTTTTGTCACTTAAATTGCCTGAGTGGGAATTTAAATAAGGTTGTTATGAATATAGCATGCCCTTCAGGAGAAACCAAGGAAATTGGTGGAAAATGACTGTGTATGAGAACTGGCGTGAGAAACCTATTATAGAGGTAAGTAATTTTGATCTACCTGTTGGCTGCAAAAGGGTAGGTCAGTGCTAGAGCCAGTTAGGTAATATTGGTGTAAATGCCAGCTAAAGAACCTGTGTGAAATTAGGAACCCCAAGGATAATCAGTGGCAGTTCGTACTGTAGTCAGGGCATACAGCGTTCACAAGCAGGTAAGTTAAGGGATTGCATTTGGAAGGCAAATATTTGGGTTCGTTTTTTTAAAGGTTTGTGCCAGACCAAAAACAGCATCCTCTTATTATGGAATGATGAAGTCTAATATTCTAGAAGATCTATGCATTGTATTCAACAAACTTAAGTAAATTCATGTAGTTCAAAAATATGTAATTAGAATTAATTGCATAAAATAGAATTCACATCATTTGAGTGCTGGAGATATAAAGCCAGAGAACAGTGACAGCCATGTGTTAACAATATTCTTGCAACTCTGTAAATGGTTGAACTGCCTCATTTATCATCTGTTGCACATTCCTTACTTCGATAAATAAATATGATGTGTATTAATGTTACTGTGCTCTACTTGATTTTTCATTACTTCAGATTTTTGGTAGGAAGAAATAAGTGTGTATATTTGTATTTATTTTGCTGCCTTTATGGTAGGTATTCCTTAGTAACATACTTCCCAAACCTATTCCCTTGTAATGATGTAAATGCACTGCACAGTATAATATTTAAATATTACAAAATAGCAGGGCTGCTGTTATTAAAAAATATGAAGCAATGTTCATTTGGACGTACATAAAGGCATGTTTAAAGGAACAGGCACTGCTGTGAGTACAGCCATCGAGTAATACAGGAAATGTATTCACACTTGTGAATATGAATTGTCTTCAGCTGTATATCAGAATGACTGCAATGAAAATTTGTGCTGGATTGGGACTCAAACCCAATTTCCTGCTTTATGCGCGTGGTTGCCATAACTACTTCGGCCAGCTGTGCCCAAATCACAAGCAGACCCAAACTTCCCTATGTCATCATCCTTCTCACAATCTGCACTCAGTGTTACCTGTATTCCCATCCAGGGACGGCTTATTTATTGTGAGTGCATGTCCAAAGAAGCCTCACATCAGACTACCTAACAACACAGACACTACTTTTTCATATTTATTCACCAATACTGAGACCTCTGCTCCCAATAAATATGCCCTCCTTCGACAGGAATATATGTAATGTACGAGAGCAGTTTGTGACAAAAGGGCAATGACGTATGGAAGTTTGAATCTGGCTGTGATTTGGGCATGGACAGCCGGAGTGGTTAAGGTGACCGCTTGCGAAAAAGTGAGAAATCCGGGTTCAAGTCCCAGTCCGGCACAAAATAGCATTGTCTTTCTAATACACAGCTAAAGGTGGTTCATATCACAGCTGTGAGTACATATTAATTTTGCCACTTCCACAGAAATGTTGTGCACTGTTCACACTTCAATATCCAATTTTTGAGTCCCTTCCTCTCTCTGAACAGGGTTCTAGATTGTCATATGTAACATCATAGTAAGAAAGAGATGTGCTCAATCTCAGGTATAATTCATAATATATTACTGTCATAAGATGTATTAGTTACACTTCTACTGAACACTTTTTACGAGTAAGTAGCTATTGAACTTAATGTAGACTTTATATTCCGTCAGTATTGCCATGTAAAAAAAATCAAGTGACACACAGGGAACAGATTCTTGGTTCAAATCCCTGTTTAGCCATCCAGATTTTAATTTTTCACGATATTTCTGTATTGCAGAAGCTGGATGCTGGGGTGGTTCATTCAAAAAGAACACAGCCTGGTTTCTTTACCATTCTTTTCTGATCTGAGCATGTGATAAATTTCTAATGAGCCAGTCATTAATGGAATATTAAACATTAACCTACCTATCTCTTCAGATTTAGATAGCTTTGTGTAAGCCAGTGTAGGATGGAAATAACATATTTCTTTGATTGTACGTGCTGTTGTGTAGCAGCTCATGTCAGTTTCTATATTGAAAGTAGTTCCTTGTGTAAACTTCTTTCCACAAAGATAGAGATAGATAAATAAATGTAAAAAGTTTTTTTTTGTGAGTTCGATTATTTAATTTCCCAATAGCAGTTATGAATTGGACATGGAACAATAAGGTTCCAATAATTCCATTCGCATTCACAGAACCTGAGTAGTTTAGTAATTTTCCTTCCCAGACATTGTGTTGCAAACCTCCACCCCACCCAATCCTCCTTTTTGTGGGTGGCATATTGCGCCACAGTTTGAAAGTTTACCTTCTCTTATGTTCTAATTTGCTTTTGCCATGTATTCAGTTGCAGCCCTATTGCTGTTCATTTCTGCCAGTTCTCATTATCTGAAGGCTTTAGGACTTTCTAATATGCAGAAATCATGTTTTGTTGGTTGAAATGATCTTTTGATGTCCTCTTTGTTTGTTCCTTTCTTCAAAAACTGGGGTTTTGTTTAAAATTTAGGTTAAAGCAATTCAGGTACTGTATAACTTGAGCATATTAAAAATATAGGAGAGAGACTTGTTATAAACTATAATACCATTTGTACCAATCTTTCAGAAAACAGTTTTTCTGATGAAATTTTGATCCAGGATCGGCCATTGCAGTAATATGACTGTACTTTGGTGTGTACTCGTGTGCTTGAGACCTGATTTCCTAAAAAGTTATAAAAGATTTGTACTAGAGTAAATATACTGGTGTACAAAATTCAAGGACAAAAGGAACTTTTGTGTGATGTTACTACCAAGTAACATAGTTGGATGGAGCTTTGACCACACATAGAAAGCACTGCTACACTATAATGAAGAAGGTAACTGAAAGAAATAAGCAGTGAGACAAACAGAAATAACACTTTTATTCAAAGGAAATAATTACACTGAAGTCACTGCAACATATGATGGTCCCCTGGGCATAACGGAAGGAGGGTTGTGGTTCTTAACAGGACGTGTGATGGTATGGGTGACAGTGCACGCTCTGTAACGTGCTCCCATGCTCGCCACAAGGTTCGTAAGGAGTTCTTGTGGTAGGGCATTCCGTTCCTCCACAATCATGCTTGACAACTGTGGGATGATCTGTTGTGCATGTGGACATCTCCCCAGTGCATCCCAGACATGTTCCATGAGATGCGAGGTTGGTTGGGGAGGGGGAGACGCAGGTCAATACATTCACCAAATATCTTCTCAGTAGCTCCTCAACCTGCACTGTTCTATGTGGTCGCACATTTATCCGTTCCACAAAAATGAAGTAAGGGCTGAATGGACATCTGAGAAGACACACATGAGGAACTACCGTGTAATAGTGTTGACTAGTGAGTGTACTGCATTAAAAGATCTGGAGGTCAGTACACCCAAGCCTCCCTGCACCATATCACAAGGACCACCAAAATAATTAAGAGAATGTTCCGGGGTGCAGTGTGTGTTCCCACCTCTCAGCAAATGAGGGTATGTCGTGGCCTACACTCATCGCACTCCATCCTTCTTACGGTTTCCCATTGATTCTTCCACTGTGAAGTCATTTAAGAGTTGTCTCTCGGGCATTGGTAGCAAAGAACACCATCAAAGTGCACCATAACTGCTCACTGATAAACGCAACTATCATTTCCTGTTCTTTCAGCTGCCTTGTGCTGTGGGGTCGGCCCTATTTTGTGCCATAGTCATGCTGAACTCTTGCTGTGTGACTTCCAACTTTCTGTGTATGACTGTGAGACACCTGGCAACATGCTCCCGCATTTTCACTCATTTACGCCCTGGTTAATATGTTGTGTTACTTTCTCTATTTGGTCCTGAAGTTCTGCAGAGCAGTGTAGTATGTATTTAATACAATCAGTAGTAGTTTGCTACTTGTCTGTAATTTCTTATTGACAATAGTTGTCTTTTGGTGGATGTAGCTGCAAGTGTGTTCGTACATATTGTTCTTTTAGATATAGTATGCAGGTAGCTTTCTTATTTATTTGTTTGTATCATTAAGTTCATTTTTAATATCACTTCATAGACAGTTGTATTCTTGCTTATAGTGGACGTACCGTACACTACAAATTTGTTTGGTCTTGTGCATTCAGTGCCTGTAATTTAGAGAGATTCAGGAAGCTGTTGGACTCCCAGAAGTGATGCTGGTGCACTTTTCCCGCTCCCATTATGTCCTATAAAAACAGTCACAATATCTGCCATAAAACTTTGTTCACTCTTCTTATTGTATAGTTATAACACATTTCTTAACCATCTTTAATTTTAGTCTCTTGCATGTAAGTTACTTTTTTCTAATGTTAACAGGCTAACAGTTGCAAAACAGCACAGCTTTAATATAACATTATGAAGTTTGTAGACAAAACATTTTGTTATGCACTTTGTAGAATTTGTTATATTTTTGTAGGAGAATGTGCCTCCATCTTCTGGTGTTGATTTGATGTTAGATTTTGCAAGCCCTAATGCAGCAGTCTCTTCTGTTCCAGTACAGGTATGGGTTGATCGTAAATTACTTAATAATATTCTGTAAGAGCAGCAGTGTTGATTTTAATCAAGTTACTGCTTACAATAAAATTACTAGGAGACATTATGCTTGCCAGTACTTATCTTACAAAAATTAAATTCCAAATGCTGTTTGTAAACTCATTTTTTTAAAAAATTGTACCCAAACTGAGAATGAGTGTCTCATCTGTTGCGAGGAAATTGAGTCACAAAAATGAAGTGAGAAATGTCCACTGGTACACATTGTGCCAGCTTAAGTCTAAAGGTGATGAAAGGAGAGAATGAGATGTAAAGATGGAGGAAGTGTAATAAAAATGAGAAGTGAGAGGAATGGATTAAAGAGTAGTCCAATGGGTTCAAATGTGAAAGAGAGAGGGAGAAAGATGAAGACAAAATAGTAATAGAACAAAAAGGGACATTGAACCAATGTGGAAAACTTGAGTTAAGCTGACAAGGATGGCAGGATAAGAACTGGCCAACCATTCTGTCTCATAATTCCTTATGTGAATTTTCAGTTTGATACCATTACTGTATTCATAGTCATAGGACTTTGAAATATTATCATCAAAGGTAAGAGAAGACAAGAATTTCAAAGTAGTGTCTTCACTTAGTCTCAGTAGGTGGCTGCATGAAACTGAAATTCCATTTAACTTTTTATGAGTGAACATGTTCCAAAGTTCATGCGTATTCTTTCACATTTTTGCAAGAGCAGTTAAGACATCAGTGCAGTATGGTTTGTCATATAAATTCTTGTTCTATTTAAGTTTCCAATAAGTCATTCCACTGTCTTTTCATGTGCAAGCCTTACATTCCTGTGACGGAGCTTTCCTACTCAATCTCAAGCTGCCAAAGGTAGAAATGAGAACTAAAACAATAAAAGAAAAGCACCTTCATACTGCTTCTTATAGTGCAAAAGTTCACAGCTTTAAGCTGCGAGAGACACGCATATGAGCATTGCATTCTTACGTGCTCCAGGTGTGGTCCATACCATATCAAATTATTGCAGTCAGGGCACAAGAGTGCTACGCACTACTAGGAAGGTGTTTCATTCAGTTACTCCTTACTATTGTTTCAAAATATTATGCAAATGGGAGCTTCACTTTTCACTGATTTGTAATTACATGAGGGAACTGATGTATATATGTTTCATGATTGCAAGCCACAAAATTTAATGTGT
Source organism: Schistocerca piceifrons (assembly GCF_021461385.2). NCBI lineage: Eukaryota > Metazoa > Arthropoda > Insecta > Orthoptera > Acrididae > Schistocerca > Schistocerca piceifrons. The sequence goes on from NC_060143.1 coordinate 148,230,625, forward strand.
GAAATATCTACTGATGTAGTTTTTGTTCATAGCTGTTGTGGAATACAGTACCATCAGTACAGCATAATGCAGTTTGTGTCTACTGCAGATCTTTGTGTCATTTTATACCTCAGCTTTCTCAGTTACTTCAGTTACCCTGATTAGTAATCCAATGTGCTGCTAACAAGATTTTGTTATTTTCCAGTCTGCAGTTGTTCTCTCCTGATAATTAGCTTATTATGTTCAGGATAACATATTAATCATTGGACTCTTGGTATGAGTACCATTGCTTGTGGTCTGTTTGAATCATATTCCCAACTATCTTTAGTTTTATTCTGTTTAAAGTCAAAGAGCTTTCTATTTAAGCCAAAGTTTTGTTTCAGACCTTACTGTTTTCATCAGTTTACTAGTGGTGATTTTTACAGAATAGTATGTAAGAAACTGAACCATATGTTATGATTGAATGTTTTCAATGGATGGTGAGCTGTAATTCTCACCTGAGAATTATGTCACTCATTCTCATAGGTTAATTGATCTTTGTTTATTGGGGGAGGGGAGGGGGGGGGGAGGAAAAGAGATGGAGCGCAGGGTTTAGCTCCAGTTCAGTATGTGTTAATCTCGTGCTGAATACAGTTCGTGTGCAGAGTTTAATGTTAAGTCTCATTTTTTCACAAACGGTAGTAGAAGTCTGCAACTTAATTTTGATATTAATCGTAAATTTTCTGGCTAAGTCTCTGTCATATTCTAGACTGCTAAAAAACATGTAGCTCTCATTGGTTATCCAAAATACCGATATAATCTTCAGCACTAATCTGTAACACCACATTTCAAAAGCTACTGTTTTCTTCTCATGAATACTTTTTGATGTTCACATTTCACTTACGTTTAAAGCTACACCTTAGACATACGCTCAGAAAAGACTTGCTAACAGTTAAATTTGTCTTAAGTTATCATCATATTTCTATCTTTTACTAAGTCTTTCTTTGCTATTGACAGTCTCCATTTTATATCCTCTGCTTTTACAGTCATCCTTCATCCCTTACTTCACTATGCAAACAGCAAAATTCATCTACTTATTCAGTAACCCATTCCCTAATTGAATTCCCTCAACATCACCTTACTCAGGTACACATCATTACCCTTGATTTACTTCTGTTGACAGTGCTCATCTTAAATCATCTTTTCAAGGCACTATCAATTCCCTCAACTTACCTTCCAAGTCTGTAAGTGAGATGTGAAATTTAGGGCTAAACTGAAATTTTTAGACATATGAAAGTGTTTCTTACTAAAACTAATGTAGAATTTTGTCAATTTTTGCAGTGAGAGTGACACGACAGAGTAGAAAGCTATAATAAGAGTGTGTGGGGGGGGGGGGGGGGTAGGTAGGTGTGTGCGTGCGTGCGTGTATGTGGGAGGGAGGGAGGGAGGTAGGTAGGTGTGCATTTCGCTATGCTACTTAATGATAGTCACATAGTCATTGACAGAGATATACCCAAGTAATCCAGCCTGTCATTTCCTTTTCAGACATCTGTATTTTTCACTATCCTCATCCAGCTTTTGACTTAGTTTTAAGAGTGTCTTTGTTCTTTTGTATACGCGCCTACACACACAACTCTAATCCAGAATTGTAAGTAAATGTCCTCCATGTAGGGAAACCGAAGAGTCACTTATTAAAGGCAAGACCTCTGGTCAGATTTTGTATCAGTTAGTTTACTTTTTGAGTAAGCTGATACAAGAACTCCACACTTTGGAATTATATACAAGCACTCACACGCAATGAAAGAAATCTCGATCACCAACTTTCTCTTCGTAATGTGAAAATATTTCGTTGGCCGCCACGTACATAGTGAGAAATTATAAGTAATGGAAATTCCTGGATGAAGCAATACATAAAATAAGGGAAAGACAACCACTCAATGTAGAACGGATCAATGCGTGGAGCACAAAAACCCATAACAGGAAACTGCATTCACACTAACTTTTAAGCACTAGCTCTTTTTCTACCAAAAGTCCACCCATTCACTAACAATCAATCAAACACGCACTCACAGGGCCACAAGAAGACTAATTATTGATACTCGATTACTGAGGGCTGTTGCCTGAGTTGATGGAGATTGGAGGGGGAGAGGGGGAAATGGAAAGGATACATAGAGGTGGTAGTGAGAAAGAGGCAAGTCTTTAGATACATGACCTCATGACTGCACAGCAAGACAAAAAGGGTACAGCAAAAAGAGATGTAGGAAGAGGGAGGGGTGAAAGTGAAGATGAACAGAAAGAAAAGGAGGGGTAATAGAAGGGATTGGGGGGGGGGGGGGGAGTGGGGGGAAAAGCCAGTGCATGATCTGAACAAAGAAGAATCATTCAGCTGGTGTACAGCAACTTGCATACTAAAATTGACATCAGGCGTGTGCACATACAAAAAAAAAAAAAATTATCCGTTGACGATTTTAGAAACATTCTAATTTACTAACACACAAATGAAAATGTCATGTGTAAACCAATGTAAAATAACGCAACATGTAAGTTTTTTAATGACATAATGCAAAAATGTTTAATGACATAATGCAAAAATGTGCTAGCAGGCATGTAAACTTGCATTACTGTGATGGGTGTTTGCTTTGGGTCTATTATCGCTATGAAGGTCTGCTTCTACATACATATTCAACAGACAACTGCATGGTAGAAGGTACCATTTACCACTCCTAGTCATTTTCTTTTCTATGTACTCACAAATAATCAGGGAAAATGGGGAGGGGGAAGAGAGAGAGAGAGAGAGAGAGAGAGAGAGATATGACTACCTTCTTGGTGCTTATGCAAAATGTAGGTGGCAGTAAAATCAATTTTCAATCAGTTGTGCGCTATTGTTCTATATGTAGTCTCCTTTATAGATGAGCTACACTTCCCAAAAATTCTCGACAATTTGCCTTCACTACTAACATCCTGACGTGCTTCTTCCCTTTCATATTGCTTTCCAGCATTACATCTAGATATTTAAGCGACATGACTGTGTTCAGCAGCACTCTTAAACATTACAGGATTGTTTTTCCTACTCACCTGCATTAACTTACATTTTCCTGCATTAACTTACATTTTCCTGCATTAACTTACATTTTCCTGCATTAACTTACATTTTCCTGCATTAACTTACATTTTCCTGCATTAACTTACATTTTCCTGCATTAACTTACATTTTCCTGCATTAACTTACATTTTCCTGCATTAACTTACATTTTCCTACATTAACTTACATTTTCCTACATTAAAAGCAAGCTGCTGTTCATCATGCCAACTAGAAATTTTGTCTGTCATCCTGTATCCCCTTACTGCCACTCAGTGACGATATCTTCCCATACACACGGAATAATCATCAAATGGCCACAGATTGCTACTCATGCTGTCCATCACGTCATATACATGGTGACAGTTATTGGAAATATATGGATAAAATGTAAATTAGTTACAAACTACGGCATACACACACTTTATTCACCATGTTAATGTTACTACAGATATTCGGATTTAGGTTATGACATGTTCAGTATGCCTGGCAGTGATGTGGCACAGACAGAATAGTGAAATTCTGCACGAACTGCTGAAATGTCGGAACAACGATGGTGTCAATGACCACCTGAATGGCTGTTTTCAGCTCAGCAATGGTTTTGGGTTATTGCTGTACACCTTGTCTTTAATATAGCCACAAAAAAAAAAGGTCGCATTTGTTCAGATCCGGAGAATATGGCGGCCAATCGAGGCCCATGCAACTGGCCTCTCGGTATCCGAGCCAGAATGCAGTCCCCAAAATGCCCCTCCAGGGCGTCAAACACTCTACTGCTTCGATGGGGTCGAGCTCAGTCTTGCACAAACCACACCTTATTGAAATCAGGGTCTCTTTGGATAATGGACCTGAAAGCATCTTCCAAAACCTTCATGTACCATTCGGTAATAACCGTGCCATCAACGAATCGCACACCGTGACTGAACATTGCACACCACAGAGTCACCCGTTCAGAGTGAAGTGACTTCTTGAGCATGAAATGCGGATTCTCAGTCCGCCAGATGTGCCAATTTTGCTTATTGATGAACCCATCCATCCAAATGAAAGTGAGCTTCATTGCTAAATCAAAACATGCATGCACATACTAGTTCCCATTATGACCTGCAGCCAGAGGTTCAGTGTGAATATTCAGAAGTTATGATGATTTGATTTCATGTAGTTTAATAATTGTGTCCCTGTATGTGTATAGAGAATGAGAGCGGTCCTATCACTCTTCCCTGGGACACTCTTGAACATGTTCTTGCTTTGAGGAAAACATATCGTGTTCTATTACTTTTTGGAGTCACTTTTTCTTGAAGCCTATTCTGTATGCTTGTACTTTTAACAGTCTGCAGTGGGGCAGTGTGTAAAACACTTTCTGGAAATCTAGGGAAAATGAATCTGCCTGTTGCTCTTCATCCGTGGTTTGCAGCATAATGCGTTCACTATGCTGTTCATAGTGCCTTACCCATATGTCTGTTTTCTTATTCATTCCACATTCCTATTTTCTTTTTCATTATTAGAGCTACTTGTGCATTACCTCTATTTGGCTTGGTATTCATAAACCTGTACTCACCTGACGAATAGTCCTGTTCTTCCTGCCACTGAACTTCAGTAATTTCCACTATATCTAACTTCACTCTATCCATTTCCCTTTCTAAATGTCCGCCCTGATATCCGAGTGGTCAGCATGACGGATTGCCGTCCTACGGGCCTGGGTTCGATTCCCGGCTGGGTCAGAGATTTTCTCCACTCAGGGACTGGGTGTTGTGTTGTCTTCATAATTATTTCATCCCTATCCAATGCGCAGGTCCCCCAATGTGGCGTCGAATGTAATAAGACCTGCATCAAGGCAGCCGGACGTGGCACACAAGGGGCCTCCCAGCCAAAGACACCAAACGCTCATTTCCATTTTTCCTTTCTACATTTGCTGCCAACCTATCCAATTTTAAGGTCTCTAGCATTGCTCACACTGACCTGTAGAAGACAAGATTTGTTTTTCCTGATGATATCATCCTCAGTAGCCCCTGCATGGGGATCCGAATGTGGGACAATTTCACTTCCTGAAAATTTTACCCAAGATGATTTCATAATTAAGTTATACAACGGCTGTAGTTTCCCCTTGCTTTCAGCCGTTCACAGTACCAGCACAGCAAGGACATTTTGATTGATGTTACAAGCCCAGATTAGTCAGATAATTCCCTGCAAGGCTGCTGCCCCACTTCTGGAACCATGTCCTAGTTTGCAAAGATACACAAAGCCGACCCCCACCACTAACTCAATAGATTATGGAGAGAGAGAGAGAGAGAGAGAGAGAGAGAGAGAGAGAGAGAGAGAGAGAGAGAGACAGTAAGTATGATAAGACAAAAGAAATCACTCAGATAGTATAGGAAGAGGAAAATTTATGATGGAGAACTGGAACTTGACAGTAGAAAAGAAAAGACAATGAAAAATGGTAAGAGAATATAAACTGAGGAAAGAAGTGAAAGAGGAAGCCATTTGGTAGAATTTGGCACGGGGTATAACTAAATCATTACTAACATTTAGTATAAGAATTGTGAAAGAAGGTTGTATTTGAGGAAGAGGCATGGATCACTGAAAAGTTTGATTTGGTACTTACTGTCGAGACAGATTTTGGAATCAGATTATAAACTGTAAGACATCTCCTGGGGGCAGATGTGGACTTGAACCACAATTTAATGGTTATGAGCCATAGATCAAAATTGAAGAAATTGAAAAAAAAAAGGAAATTACTGAGATGGAACATGGATAAACTGGAAAGAAAGAGGCTGTACAGAGTTTAAGGAAGCATTAAGCAATGATTAATTGAAACACAGGAAAGGAATATAATAAAAGACAATTTGATGTTTCTGCAATATGAAATACTGAAGACAGCAGAGGATCATACAGATAAAAGGACAAGGTGTTGTAGAAATCAGCAGATATCACAGGAGATACTGAATTTAATTGATGAAGGGACAAAATATAAAAGTTAATCAGGCAAAATAGAATACAGGCATTTAAAAATGAGATTGACAGAAACTGCAAAATGGCTGAGCAGAAATGACTAGAAGACAAAGGCAAGGCTATAGGAGCATGTATAACTAGTGGAAAGATAGATATTGCTGGTAAGAAAATTAGACCCCTTCGGAGAAAAGAGAAGCAGCTATATGAATATCAAGGAGTGCAAATGGAAAGACAGCTCTAAACAAAGGAGGACAAGCTGAAAGGTGGAATGGGTATCTAAAGGGGCTATACAAAGGAAATTACTATATTATAGAGATGGGTGAGGAGATAGATGAAGATGAGATGGGAGATAAAACACTACAACAAGAATCTGGCAGAGCGCTGAAAGCCCTTGAAGTGTTTTAGGCTGGCTTGGCTGTGTGGTGGTTTTTTTATACTTCATCTAATGCACAAAATACTTGTGTAAATTACCACCTGAACTTACCATTTATATACAATGAATGTTGCTTAGTGAATACTTCATTGCCATTAAATATTACTTATCAGGGTTCAGCTAGTCTGTGCCCTGAATCAGTGTGCCTTCGTCCTCCAACTTGATTCAGACTTCGCCTCCATACAGACTGCAGATAAAACTGCTGAAAATTAATTTCTCATTCATTCCACCTCATAAGAAGTGGGATTCAATTCATCTGCTTATATTATCTTCAGTATTGCAACTCAATACACGATAAATGAGGACAGCTACTATCGTGTATACTGCCTCTCTCTACTATGTACAAAACAGACCTGATATTCAACTTGATAATTAACACTTAAAATACATTTATTATCTTTGACTTTTGCGTTCTTAGATTTCATTGAGCTCTTCCTGCCACACCACCTGCTCTGTGGAACTCATCTTCACCTCAGCAGGTAGGCTCTGACTGCTATCCACTTCCATACAGTCACTGGACCATTAGCTCTGGTATCAGCACCTATGATTTAAAACACCTCCCAACAGTGGGGTGCTCACCACTTACTGACCACTCTGTCACAAACCTCTTTTCTCTGAGATAAGTATTTAAGGACGTGATGCCTCTCATTCAAGGAATGGGATGTATCACTACAGCCTAAAGTTGAAACAAGGCCCTTGGAGTAGAAGACATTGCCTCAGAACTATTTAATTTCATGGGATAGCCAGCCATGGCCAAACTATCCCACATGGTGTGCAAGTTGTACAAGACAGTTGAAATATCCTCAGACTTCAAAGAAGAAAGGAACAGTTCCCGTTCAGAAAGGAGGAGCTGATAGGTGTGAATATTACCTGTCTATCAGTTTCATAAGTCATTCTTGCAGAATACTGAATCAAATTATTTACAGAGAAAAATGGAAAAACTGTTGGAAGCCAACCTTGGGAAGATCAGTTTGGGTTCCAGAGAAATGTAGAAACGTGAGGGGCAATACTAATCAAAGATAGTTTAAGTATTTGTAGACATGGAGGAAAGCGTCTGATGTTCCTGAGTGGAATACACTCTTCAAAATTTTAAAGGTAGCAAGAGGAAAATACAAAGAGCAATAGGTTATTTACAACTTGTACAGAAACCAGACGGCAGTTAGAAGGATCAGACGATGAAAGGGAAACAGTGGATGAGAAGAGTGAGAGACACCCCCAGTGTTGTTCAGTCTGTACATTGAGCAGTCTGTGAAGGGAAGGAAAGAACAATTTGGAAAGGGAATTAAAGTTCAGGGTGGAGAAATAAAAACTTTGAAGTTTGCCAGTGACATTGTAATTCCGTTAGAGGTGGTAAAGGACATAGAAGTGTGCTTGAATAGAGTGGACAGTCTCTTAAAAGTGGAATGTAAGATAGTCAAGGATAGTGGAATGTAGTCAAATTAAATCAGGTGATTGAGGGAATTAGATTTAAAAATGGCACACTAATAATAGCACATGAGTTTTGTAACTATAATGTAAGTGATAGACAGAATTGATTATTTTCATTCGGAAACTATTTTCATTCATATAGGAGTTCAGTTATTTAGACAGAAAATTCACTGATGGTGGCTAAAGTAGATAGGACATAAAGTATAGACTGGCAATGGCAAGATAATTGTTCCTGGAAAAGATAAATTTGCTAACACTGAATTTAGATTTAAGTGATAGGAAGGCTTTGACAGTATTTGTCTAGAGTGCAGCCAGTTACAGAAGTTAAAAATGGATAGTAAGCAGTTAAGACAGGAAGAGAGTAGAAGCTTTTGAAGTGTGGTACTATAAAAGACTGTCGAAAATTAGGTACATGGATTGCATAACTTATGAGGTGGTACTGAATAGACTAGGGGAGAACAGAAATTACTGGCACAACTTTACTAAAAGAAGGGATCTGTTGATAAGACACATTCTGAAATGTCACTTTTGTATTAGAGTGGAGGGGTAAAGACTGTAGAGGGAGACCAAGAAGTCAATATAGTAGATAGCTTCAAATGGATGTAGGTTGTAGTAGTTACTTGGTTACAGAGACGAGGAGTCTCATCCAACCAGTTGCTTGACTGAATATGACAATGCAAAGAGAGTGATTTTCAATTTAGTGTTAGATTTTTGCGTATACTCTGTTCTCAGTTAAAACTCCTATGAATCTGGTTTAGGCATTTTACTTTGTCAGCCGCCGTTTTTCAAAATTTGTTGTAAAATGTGGTGAATGTAGTTGATGCTGAAAAAGTACTCAATAATTTCACACAATAGGGAACATAAAACTGTGGCAAACTGTATTATTAATTACACTGTTAATACCTCAGAGGAAAGGAAATGTTAGACCCTTAGTTCCTCTTAGAAAAAGGAAAAAAATTATTTGAGCACTGATCAGAAGTGATTGTACTCTGGTTTTGCTTATTAATAACAGTCAGTAAAAGAAGTGTGAATGTCAGTTCACATTCCGCAGAACTTCAGTAAGATGGAAATACCAACATCAAATCATCTCTGCTATAACTTAAATGAAAATATTTCCAATTTCTGTAGTAGAAATAAAAGTTACGCACATGAAAAATTCTTAGCAAGAATATTTTTAATGTTTACTGTCAAATGACGACCAATTCGTGGTCAGATGACCTTTTTGCTAAGTCTTGGTCGTAGCCACTCTTACATGCTCTTCGTTCATGTAAACAAATGTGATGCCTATTGTACAGTAAATATACTGTTAAACTTGGGTTTCTTACACTTTTCAACATGCCAGTAAAAAGCAGTAAAACAACACAAAAGTAAATACAAAGAAAATTAAGCCACATAAAAATATTACCTGGATAACTAGTTTTCTTCTGTCCCTGTCTGTTGGGTTAATGATGTTTGTGTTTGTTGAGAATGCAGTTTCAAGTAAATCATGTGAAACACACATTGTCATAATATGTTTATTTTTGCAACAAAGTACTATGGACTCACTATTGAGATTACAAATAGATTTGGTTGAAACGTGCAACATTATACAAGGTTTATCAGCTGTTTTGTTTCTTGTGTTAGCTTGTAATGTGTGTTCATAAATCAGGCATTGTCAATGAATACTGCAAAAGCATGCAAGTGATGTAATGTGTTATTAAGTCAGAAGAGAAATAATGTGGCCACATAACAAAGCAATTGTATTGCTTTTGTTTCTAATTACTCTTAATATGTATATCTAGCAATAGTCTTGATCTTGTTCAATAATGTAAGGTGCTTTTGTTGACAGCTTCCACAACAGATGGCTCGTCTTAACTTGGGTGCTCCAGTGGTTACTGCCCAGGTTCCAGGTATGATGGGCATGCCCATGCAACCAGTTTCAGCCATGAGTATACCTACAATGGGTGTACCTGCAATAGGGATGACAGCAACTACTACACCAGCAATGGGCATCAGTACTTTCGGTCAGCCAGCGAATCCTGGACATACATTGGCAACTAATTTATGGCAATAGAATTATATGAATTTGATTGTGTAAAATATAGTACTTGATAGGGAGGTAGATTTGTTGCTGTGAAACTACACAAAATCACGGAGTATTGTAAAGCGTGAGATTTTATAATCTTTAATTTCTATTGCTTTCTGCAATATTTACTACAAATAGCTTCTCAGCTTCAGTTGAACTCTACTTTTGTGTTGTTCTGCATGTAATGAGTTTTAATAATCATTGTTTGATAGCCTGTCCACAACACACAGGAACAAGCAAAGTTGGGACCATTAAGCAATCGGTGCATAAGCATGGAGACAGAAGCAATGTTTGGATTATATTGTGTATAAAAAGTTGATATTGTTGCCTTGTAAGTGTGCAAGCAGCAGTCAGTTGCGTCTGTCTGTTGTGGTGAAATTCATTGAATGTGTTGCCAACATACTTAATTTGAAGTTTTATGAGTAGTGCATACATTAGCTAATATCACATATTGAAAACAGAAATTCTACCAGTTCTCAGTTACAGTGCAGTGGAAGAATTTGAGCAGATACCAAAAATTGGAATATTTATGCCTTTGATATTATTGCCATGCCTAAGTGTACATAGAGAGGTACATGAACTGCACATAGCAGACTGTAGGATTTCTCTTAGTGGTGCTACAGAGTCCATTGCCTGTATGTCAGTGTGCAACAGGCATATAGAATTACAGTGTATATTCCACATTGGTAGTAATTGTTTGTGAAAAGGCTTAAAAAGGCAATCTCAAATTTTTGTTGTTAACATTGTTTTTAAAATACATAAATGTATTGTTCGTTCACTGTACCTTGGTATGTATGTGGCTTAGTTTGTGTGTGTGTGTGTGTGTGTGTGTGTGTGTGTGTGTGTGTGTGTGTGTGTGTGTGTGTTTGGTTTGTTTTTTGTTTCAGAGAGGGAGAGATAAAGAGAAAAATGCAGTGAGTGCTTTTATATACAAAACACAGTATCGTTTATAGGTGCCTCATTCATCAGTGTATAAAACAGTGGGGTCATTATTTGTAAAAAAGGTTACTTGTTTTTGATACCTGCATCTTGATATGTGTAAAGTATCATTTTCATATTGTATATTGAGTAAATATGATATTAAAGAATATTGAATGGAAGTGTGCATATCCAATGGAATTTGTAGTAAAAATGTGTTGAGAGCTGTAGCTTTTAGCAAACTGTGTGTAGATGTTATTTTTAATAGGATTTTGTTAATATATCTTATTGTGAGTTGTGTGTTTTCAGTCAGTTCACATAAAAAATATTGTGGTATTAATGACTTCCTTCACATTAAATATGGAAGTGACTGAGGTCCTATATGTGACTAGTCAAAATGCTATAACAAAATTACGCATAGCAATATTCTTGAAAGACTACCTCAGATCCATTACATTAGGGATAAAAGTATGATTGGTACAAATTTAAAGTTTTTATTTAACATCAAAAATTCATTATTTATTGGTACTTTGCTGCTGGCTGTAGAAGTGCCTGGTGAAATACATAAACCCTTGCTCAGAGATGAAAAGATACTGTACAACTGTGAACTGCGAGAAATTGTATATAAATATGTTTTGTATTTTGTCATTGTTGTGGGTACAAGTGGAAATAATCAAATTTCTTTACATTCCATTGCAGTGTTTTGAATGTCCACCTCTCCTGTTACTTACCGTATTTACTCAAATCTAAGCCGCACTTTTTTCCGGTTTTTGTAATCCAAAAAACCGCCTGCGGCTTAGAATCGAGTGCAAAGCAAGCGGGAGTTCTGAAAAATGTTGGTGGGTGCCGCCACAACGAACTTCTGCCGTCAAATATATGTAGCGCCACACAGGCATGCTTTGTAGGCACAAAGATAAATACTGGCACCAAAATCTCTGCGTCAGTAAATAAATTTAAAAAAAAAGTGGAAGACGAGCCTTTTTCCTCCGCCCAGAGTTTCGACCACTGCGTTTTGGTACATTATCCAACGAAGTAAATACAAATTCTGTATTGTTGATCTTCGAATGTAGCAAATCCGACTGGCAAGACTGTTTGGGATGTTTGTCAATATGGCCAACTCTACGTTCAGAATTTTTTCCTACCTGTGAGAAGAGATGGTTGCTAATAGGAGCTTTTACGAATTGTGAATCACATGTAGTATTATCTTCGCCATAAGATTAATACGAATATAAACATTTTGCCATGTATTGTTTCGTGTTTGCTACTATCTCATTTAAAGCCTGTCTGCCTTATAAACTACGAAACTAGAGTGAGACAACAGCAAACGCGGAAGAATATACATGTCATGTCATGTTTATATTCGTATTATTCTTATGCTAAACAGTGATACAGTCAGAAATGAAGCGAGTCAATTGACTAGATTTTTAAATCTAAGATGACTCTAATTTCTGTGCAGAATGTAATGTACTAAAGAGGCGCCTGCAAAGATTTTCAAACGGAGAAAAATTTTCGCTAAACTCTCGTTCAGAACATCTTCTATCATACGCAGTCTATTATTTGGTTCTTGTTGATCATTATCAAAGAAAGAAGTAGTGTAAGTAACAACAAATGTTTCGCTAATGAGACGACTCCTCTCTATTTTTTATTTGTAAGCGGCGGTAGCGTGCACAAAAGCAAGCCACGCCGCGAGCGGCGACAGGCCGTAAACACGCACTATCTGAATGCGACAAACAATGCATGACACAGTACAGTAATGCATTTTCAGCTTAGAGTGACGTAAACACCTATAACAAAGAGAACGGCACTTATCAGATCAAAGAAAAATAAGCAATCAATTCAAACCAGACGAAGCACGTGAAAAAGGAAGGATATCCGTATAAATACGGACGGAGCGCGTGACGCGTAGCAATGGCTACCTGGTAAACCGTAACTGCTAAGCTTAAGACTCGAACCAAACTACTGCAGCTGTATAGTCATTCATTCGACCTAAATGGTGTCTCATATTACAACTAGGAAAACTTTGTTTCGATTTGGAGGTGCGACCTAAAACTTCTCTCCCCTTGAATTTCGAGTCTCAAATTTCAGGTGCGGCTTAGATTCGGGAAAAATTTTTTTCCTTGATTTCGAGTCTCATTTTTCAGGTGCGGCTTAGATTCGAGTGCGGCTTAGATTCGAGTAAATACGGTAAACTGTTGCGAAGGAAATTTTGAAGTTGCTTATAATGACATTCTTGTTTTAAGAGTATGGAGGTGAAATATAAATTTGCTGAGTATGAAACTATAAAATGCATACCTGCAGCGCTTTATTAGTAGAAATGTCATCTCCAAATAGTGTTTCACCCACACATCCATAGGCTTTTACTCATTAAGATTCCTATAAACTTCATCTACTTGAGTTGCACACATGCACTCTGCTAGGATTTGGTGTTTTTCTCCATGTGTTGTCTTGTATTTATAATAATTTTTCTTGTACTGCGCCCTTAAGTGTTTGAATTTCTTCTTGTCTCTTTGCTCTCTAAAAGTCACACTTATTTAATGTTACAGTTTAGGTGCAAGTAACTCTATGGTGGTCTTGTAAGGTCAGCTAAATGTTAACTCATTCATACTGCTAGTTCATCAGCCATAATTTTCAGCATATCATTCAACCCTTGAGCAGGCACACTTGTGTAAACCAGCCACAAAAACATTGTCTTTTACCATTCCGTTGTTTCACACTGGCAAGCCTCTACCTATTATTTCATTATTGCTTCAGTTAGTGCAGTGATAAGCTGTGCTGTCATACGTCCAAGTAAGCGGCAGTAATACAGGATGGGACAAATTAAAGTGGTCTGGACAAGTGGATACAATTAGATGTGAATGTTTGCATGTAACCGCACCCTATGATGCGCACACCACATGTATGCCTGCCACATAAGCCACACCAGTTCAGAGCGTAGTGCGAGCTGTGTCAGTGTGAGTGGAGCAGTCAATGTTTTTTGTGGAGAGTTACATGATAAGTCATGGAAATGATGTAATCAGTTGTTTGCTGAGAAGTTTTATGGTTTCAAAGTGCCAGCAAAGAGTGCCAGACAACGCTTAGTCCGAAAAAGGCATCGGACAGGACCTGATCCGAACAAGACAAAAACATTCTAAAAAAAAACACACACACACACACACACACACACACACACACACACACACACACACACACACACACCAGAAAATTCTTCAGAGTCCTTCCAAATATACCCGACGCCTGTCGCAAGAGACAGTCATATCACAGCGATCGTGTGGACAAGTACTACACCTGGACCTGCACATGTATCCCTACTGAGTGTCTGGTGTTCATACATTAAAACCAGCAGATGCTCCTCAGCACCTCCAGTTTTGTGAGTGGCTGGTCAATGAGATAACAATGAATGGCTTGGACATGAGTGGTAATGTCAGTTCATAGAATCACAGGTTCTGGGCTGCAGAGAATCCACATAACTTACATGAAACGCCATTGCTTACATGAAACGCCATTGCAGGTCAGAAGGTTGGCTTTTGGTGTGCAGTGTCTGCACACCACATTATTGTTCACACCTTCTTTCATTGGGTGCTGACTTTGGCACGTTACATTACAAACATTTTGAACTCATTTGTGGCAGTATTAACGGAGGAGGAATAGATCTACAGGTACTTCCAACAAAATGAGGCATCTGCCCATACAGCTGGCCAAATGTTGGAGCATATTTTCACAATCTTCACACCTGACAAGAGATCAGTTTGGTCGCAGTCCTAGATGGCCACCCAGGGCAGGTGATTTGTCAGTTTGTGATTACTGTGTGGGGAGCCCTCAAGTCTAGGGTGTACCACTACCACCCTCATAGTCTTAAAGAAATGCGGCAAAACATTTCGGATGAGACTCATAATTCCAGCAGTCCATCTTCAATCTGCCTACAACAACTTGTTGACTGGGGCCCAAAAGTGACAAGAGACGAATGGTGGGCACTTTCAGCATCTGCTATGGTCAGGTTAGTACTGTATTTTCTTTCCTCTGCTGTGTTTCTTTGTACCCTTGAACTCTGTTGTCTGGGACACATTTATTTGCCCCATCCTGTATAAAATACACACAGGTGACTTCATCTCAAATCATATAGGTTGTGTCAACTTATGGTCATGAATTTCTCTGGAAAAAATATATATTAGACGTCTATATCATAAGTGTTAAAAAGTAAAATATTTTCATTTTATCTTAATTTTTGTAAATGGTACAGCACTTTGAAAAATATATATTTCGTAAATAACTCTTAAAACAGTAGGGTACAAAAGAATGTAACTTAATAAACCAAAAGTACTGTAGACCTGGAGAATGTATTGCATTAAAGTTCCCTCTTGGTGTGTTGAAATTTAGTTGACTGTTGCGTGCTAATGGGCTTTCTTTAACTTACAAATGTAAGACAAAAATATGAAATTTAAGTTAATTTTTCTACTTAAAAAATTTCTTTTCTATATTTTGGAAAGTCACAGAACGCTATATTTTGTCGTATTACCAGGTATTACTGATGCAGTTATAAACAGTATCTTTTCTGCTCCAACTATCTGTATTATGTAAATATTTATTACTAAAAATGTAAAAAATTGCACTTTCATGAGTCTTTACGAATTATACACTCGAAAACCTACGTCCGAAAACTTTCGATAATTACACAAAATATTGTTTCGTTAATATATTAGTAGTTGGTGCAAACACAGTGGTCAGTTTCAACATTCTCCATATTTCTCATCCGTGAATTTCTAGTGAAAAATGTGCATGTTGGCAACACTGTTTCCAGCACTCTTCTGTTTATAACAAATGAGTGAGAACTTGCACGTAAACCATTTCGCATAAAGTTTTACATTTGGTTTGAACTGTATTAGAAATGACATCAGTGGGGAAATACAGTAATGAAAGAGTGAGGTGTGTGGACTATGTAAAAAGACAAAAGAGGATGGTGTTTAAGAAAAGTGAAAAAATCTTCGCAGTTGTTGGAAATCAGAGGTATTGCAGAAATGTCTTGGTCCTCAATTAACGTTATTAATATCACATCCACTGTGCAGGAATTGCTACACTCACTACAAGAAGAAATTGAGTGACAACCCACCTGAATGATCACCATCACCCAAATACGAAACTGAAGAAGTCAGTGCAGATGTTCATATTACTGAATGAGAAGCTGTTAATATATTGAATATTAGCATTTCTGCTGTACTCCCTACTATATCCCCTCTTAAATGTCCAGGAAAGGTAATAAGCACTAAAAGAAAACAGTATGGAAAAAGAAAAGTGGAAGAAAATGAAACAAGTTTTATAAAAGCAACATCTTCAAAACTTTGTGAAGTGTGTAATGTAGATGCACTTAGTGCGGAACCTGAAAATAGTGATATTTGCATGAAATGTTGTGCGAGGTTTCAAAACCTAAATACTGCTATCTCAGCAGCTACCTATATGGAACAGGTACATTTACTGACACTGATACCAGGTAGCTACTCTAAAACAGCAGATACAAAAATACTTACCCACTTCCTCACTTTATTTAATTTAAAAAGCTCGTAAAATAAAGTGTGAGAATGGTATTTTGGCTTGCCCAGATTCTTAATGTGGATATCCATTGCAAGATGATACACTTATTGTTGCTCTGAAATATTACCTAAGTGATGACTAAGATTGCAACAGGCGAAGTCCTAACCAGGCTGATGTCATCTCTGTTAGTAAAAAAAGTAAAAAGATATATGACGATAAATAAGAGAAGCATATTTCCTAATGAAAAAGAACTCAAATTTTAATATTGGTCTCCCAAAAATTCTACTCCTTACTTCCAAAACTGGTAAAGTGCCAGCCCTTTACTGCACTAATTTGAAACTTGTTTGTTTTGCCATAAGCAGTGTCATAGGAAAGAAGTACACAGAGATGGACCTGATGCTTTTGCTTAAGAGTCAAGAGCTGCAAGATAAATGTTGGTTGCAGGAGTGTGCAGTGTGTTCTGGTGTGAAGTGATGATGGTCGAAGCATTACACTTTCGCAATACTGACAATGACACCATACCTATGCATTGTGGGAGGGAGGAAAGTTGGTAAAGAAGACAGTAGAGCCAGAGAAGTATGTTACAGAGGTTAGGCATTGGGTCATGAAAGGAATAGCTCACCATCATAGCCGGAGGATTCAGAGACAGGCCATAGTAGAAGTAAAATTGGCCACATCCCAGAATAGTGACACTATTCATTTTGACTTTGCTGAACACTGGTATATTGCTTTGCAGAACGAAATTCAAAGTTACCACTGGCACACATCACAGGTTTCATTCCCTTGGAACATCACACTGTTTTGCTATTGTCAGTGATGATCTCATTCATGACAGTGCACATGCATGCTATGCCGTCAGCACGATAATTGATGACATAACTTCTAGTGGCCATGCATTTCCTAAACGTGTGTGGGGCTGAGGATGCAGCATCTCATTTTAAAAACTAGTTTCTGCTTTTTAGCTTGGCCAATACTGTAGTACAGGAATTAAGATAAAAAAAGGATATTTTCAGCAACAGGTCATGGAAAAACTGCATGTGATGGGGTAGGATGTGTCTGTAAACATCTTGCAACAAGATTTAATCTCCAGCAGACAAATGAACTGTTTTCACAGTAGGCAATTTTAATTCATAGAAAGTCATGAAATAAAATCATGGCAGAATACAATAATTTGTGAATAATATTGTAAAAAGAAAATGTGTTTATATATATAAACACACACACACACAAGTTTTGCATGACATTTAGTTAAAATCAGCGATCTATTTAAATATCTAAAGTGTCCATGAACTTTTGATCTTGAGAGTGGAGCTAGGTCCACCTAAAAAATTTCTCACATATTGTACAGACAAATATTGCACATGCTGTATGTACCCTGTGTACCATGACCAATTAACATACTAGGAAATTTTTAGAACATTTAGGATGGGTGTTCTGGAGAAAATAATTTTATAAATAACCAAAAAATTTCAGATTCTTCCATTTTTATGTACAAATATTTTGACAGTCTAAGAATTCCATCCATTAATGTCCTAGCTGAGAGTCAGCAGTCCTTCATCCTTCACATCATCATTTTCCAAGACAGTTAACATCCTGTGACTATTCATATTTCAAAACATAATTTTGAAATTCATAAAAAGTTACAAATTTTCATATTTATTTTTCCAGAAAAAATGAAAACAGCTTGTGTGTGTGTGTGTGTGTGTGTGTGTGTGTGTGTGTGTGTGTGTGTGTGTTTGTTTTTGTTTTTTTTAATATCAGAGTGTGTGTTTTAATATCATAGTATTAGGAACAAAGTATTTATTGAAAATAAATTCAGATCTCACTCACTTTTGCTTTCTTTATTACAATGTTTCAATTTTCCCTTTTGTTATGGCATTTTCAAAAATACTCTCATTTAGAGAGGTTTGTAGTGTTTTAACAAATCATAAGAAAATCAGAATATTGTGGTTTTGGAGAGGTATCATGTGGATCTTCAACATATATTTTTTCAGCAAACTTTGAAGTAGTGATGACACATTCACTCTTGACTTGTATGATTTGAGATGAAATCACCTCACACCAATCTAAGTAAAGAAAAATTTAGTCTGTGCAAGAAAATGACCCAGATTCCAAGGTAACAGTGCAATCTCACAATTGGCCAGTTGTCTATAAGAGATAATTAGCAATTCAATAAGAGGTTGTCTCTCTCTCTCTCTCTCTCTCTCTCTCTCTCTCTCTCTCTCTTGTGTGTGATGTCCTTAGGTTAGTTAGGCTTAAGTAGTTCTAAGTTCTAGGGGACTGATGACCTTAGAAGTTAAGTCCCATAGTGCTCAGAGCCATTTTTTTTTATTTCTAATATATGCAACCCTTAACATTAGTTGTGTTGTATTCACTCTGTTTCTGATCTCTAATATGGAACACACACAGTTCCACATAACAAGTCTGATGTCGTTTCAAGGAAACAACAGTGGAGTTTAAGGACTGGGTATTGCAGAGAGCTGCAAATGATGTCTAATGTAGTACTTCAGACTTGGAGATGGATTAACAGGTAAAAGGAAATCGGACAGAGCGAATGGAGAAGCTTCTTCATTTATGGAAACTTCATTTGCATATCTGTTAACTGCTGTGCAAGGAGCCCTTTGATTTGACAGATGTCCTTGGATCATGTGACAGTTGGGCATCAATTTAAGCAATC
Source organism: Schistocerca piceifrons (assembly GCF_021461385.2). Taxonomy (NCBI): domain Eukaryota; kingdom Metazoa; phylum Arthropoda; class Insecta; order Orthoptera; family Acrididae; genus Schistocerca; species Schistocerca piceifrons. The sequence goes on from NC_060143.1 coordinate 148,249,649, forward strand.
CGGATTTTCTTCATGAGCTGCTTCAGAGGTCATATTATGTGGACCCACTTGCTTCAGCTGTTTTTGATGTAGATCAAAATGAAAGCTTCAGTTCAATTGAACATTATGGACAACAAAATGTAGACACACATTCTATGTGGAGATCTCATAGAGTGCAGTTTGACCTTTTGCCAGTTAGTGTATTATTTCATGGAACATGTTACACAAGATGAGAGTACGTCATCTATATGAAATTTGGATTTTTGAGGCAATTTTTTCTTCTACACCACTTAACAAGTTACAAACTGGTTTCTTAATGTCCTAAACCTCATAGATACATGGGTGGTTTGATAAATTTCCGTGAGGTTTCTTCTCCCCCCCCCCCCCCTCCCACCCCTTCATAGTTGGTAAGCTTGATTATTCCAAGGACCATATAAAGAATTTCATCAATTTACAGTGTACAGTTCATTGTTGACAGCCATCCGAATTGATCAGTATGTCGTTTGTGACTGAAAATGGAGAAAAACAGAATTCTGTGCTGTTATTAAACATTTTTCTTTTGAAGGGTTGGTCTACCACACAAATACAAATGGAATTCTAGTTCATGTGGACTCTGCAACATCATTCAAGATTATTTTACATTTGGATTAATGCATTTAAACATGGTTGGACAAGCACTGAAGATTAAGTGTGCTCCGGCCATCCCGACTGAGGTCACCACAAAAGAAACATTTGACAGAATCCACGATATGGTAATGAGACTGCTGAGCCTGTAGTCATCTCAACTGAGGAAGTGCACAGTATCCTGCCCAGAGAACTGGATATGAAAAAGCTGTGTGTGAGGTGGGTGCCAAGATTGCTCAGTCAAGCGGAACTGCATCTGGTGTAACATTCCAACCAAATGTCTAACAATGATTAATCACAATCCACAATGCTTTTCGTGCTGCTTTGTGACTGTTGATGAAACCTGGATCCATCATTACACACCAGTGTCAGAACAATGGACTGAGGCTGGTGAAAGTGCACCAAAGACAGTTTTGTCATCTGGTAAGGTGATGCCCTCTATTTTTAGTGATTTCAAAGGAATACTCCTCATAGATTTCTTGGAAAAGGGCAGAACCGTAACTGTTCGCTGTTATACTTCTTTGTTGGTTGGAAAAGGGCAGAACCATAACTGTTCGCTGTTATACTTCTTTGTTGGATTGTTTGAAACTTGCATTGGCTGAAAAAAGACGAAGGTTTCCACACCAAAAGTGCCCTTTATCCTGGATTATTTATTTATTTATTTATTTATTGGTCCTGTGAATCTAGGACTGTACAGTGTACAAAAGATACTGGACCATTCATTAATTACAATACACATTCCTTGATCCCCCCCCCCCCCCCTCGAACATAAATTTAACAAAAGATTACACATTTTATAAAAACAGTCTTAATTGGTAAGGCAGTTTTTTTTAGGTACTCCCTTACTGTATAGAAACAGTGCTGGGCCAATAAATACTCCACAGTTGGTCTGAACTTGTTTAAGTTCATTATTTTTGTAGGTTTGGGTAGCGCATTTGTACAATTTGATGCCAGGGGGAAGAGTGCCGTTCTGTAACAGCACTGTTTGTCTGTTGTACATGCACATCATTTATCTGTCTTGTGTGGTAGCTGTGTATATCTATTATGGATGTTGCTTGGACTGCCACTGTTCAGTTTTACTTTTATGATAATTACATTTTCAAGTACATAAATACATGAAAGTGGTAGTATTTTATTGTTCCTAAATAGTGGTTTGCATAATGATCTTTGATCTAACCCTTCTATTAATCTAATGATCTTTTACTGCAATCTAAGTGATTTTTGACTAGCTCCACAATTTCCCCAAAACACTACACCAGATTTCAATATTGACTGAAAATAAGCAAAATGTATGGTCCTGATATTATCATGTGATGTACAGTTTCTTATTACTCTCATTACAAAGCATCTTTTGCTCAGTTTTTTGTTCATATAGTCCACGTGTGTGTCTCATTTCTTGTTTCGTTGAATCTACGTACTGAAAAATTTTGTTCTCTCTGTTTTTCAATTTTTTGTCCACTTATTTCTACATGTGGATTAGCTAGTATCCTATTGTGGGTGGTGAAAATATCAATTGCAACAGCTTTTTCCAGATTTATAATCAAACTGTTTGCATCAAAGTACTGCACTATCTTCTCTCTCACATATCAGCAATAACAAAGGCAAAAGTGCATGAATTGGGCTTTGAATAGATACCTCATCTACTCTTCAACCACACTTACCTCCAAGAACTTCCTGTTCCCTAACTAGAAACTTTGGCTTACTGGGAAGAAATTTTCATCGAGTAAGTAAGTGATAGTTGCAGAGTTTGACAGAACCTATTTTTCTGTTGGGTTGGAAAAGCTGGAGGATCACTGGACCAAGTGTATGTCCCTCAAAGGAGACAGTGTCAAGAAGGAAGGTGAGCTGTTTTCGAAGCACATTTTTTCTTGCTTTTTTAGCAGATTTAACAAACTATTATTGAAATGTATAAAGAAAGATGAAAAGGTTTAAGATTTTGAAACTGAGCAAATTTCTCCCTGCACCAAAGAGATGCCTCCTGAGGCTATGTACTATGTGCTTTTGGAGATGTTAACACATTGTTGGAAGCAACAATACTTAAACAGCCATGCAACCTAGCTTGTGTAGATGGTGTGTGGATTGTACTTCAATACAAAAACCTAGATCTTAATTTTTGTCATCAGTGACAATAAAACCTTAAGGTGCAACAGCAGAATAACCTGTTATGTTAGGCTCATATGGTTACGAGAATGGGGGCAAAAATATATTTTTTTCCCACAACAATATGGTCATAATAATTGCACTTTTCAGGTTGTAAAGCCACATTCTGATGTATGGTATATGTTCTGCATGTGTTATTTTACGATGACAGATAGTAACAAAAATCTCCAGCATGGAGGCTATATCACTATTAGCCTGTACCAGCATAAATTTTCATTAGAGCTATACTCAAGGATGGGAAGCCGAAATTATGAAAAAATCTTGTACCACTTTTTGCATTGTTATAGGATATCCTACTTCTGGACTGCATGTATGCATGTCACAAGTGTGTGATTACAAAACACAAAGAATATACTAGAAAATTATACTTCATTAAATATGATAGTCTTCAGTCAGTGGAGTGCTACAGAACAGAAAAGACCCAATGACAGGACTACTTGAGTAGGGAAAGAAATGAGTTTTTAGCTAAATAAAAAAAATTGAAAGTAAAGGTGTACCTTGAAAATGTGAGGTTTTCACAGTGAGTTAAGTATTAGATGTGTATATTGTATAGATTTCAACTGAATTTCGGGTTCTCATATGTCGAACTGGAGTACACACATAATAAGAAAAGATTTCACGCAGACCTTTTTCCCTTTGTCAGTAATCACTGGGCCAAATGAAAGTATGAGCGGTAATTCAGTAGAAGTGTGGAATATACTAAACTTGGAAATTACAAATATTGAAGGGGGGGGGGGGGGGGGGAGTGTACATAGATACAATCAACTCAGTGTAAAATACTCAAGGGCGCGTGCACGCGCACGTGAAACTGGTAGTTGCTTAAAGAAGAAATTAAATGGAATTGCAAAGCAGCAAAATCCAAATTGGTGAACAGCCACTGGTAATGGAAATGTACATCCTGTATAAAGAACAATTAAATTTTATCTTTGAGGAATGTGAAAGGCAAACAGATGGAACAAGAGGCCAGATGTGATGAGAGAACATTAGATATAATAATGCCACAGGGGATGGTACACAGAATATATGCTCAAAAATATGAGGTTGAGGCATAACTTTAGTTAGTGAAACTTCAAAAAAATGGCTCTAAGCACTATGGGACTTACCTTCTGAGGTCATCAGTCCCCTAGAACTTAGAACTACTTAAACCTAACTAAATGCGTTTTAGACAGGTACGTGCCGAGTAAAACTGTGAGGGACGGGAAAAAACCCACCATGGTACAACAACAAAGTTAGGAAACTACTGCGAAAGCAAAGAGAGCTTCACTGCGAGTTTAAACGCAGCCAAAATCTCTCAGACAAACAGAAGCTAAACAATGTCAAAGTTAGCATAAGGAGGGCTATGCGTGAAGCGTTCAGTGAATTTGAAAGTAAAATTCTATGTACCGACTTGACAGAAAATCCTAGGAAGTTCTGGTCTTACTTTAAATCAGTAAGTGGCTCGAAACAGCATATCCAGACACTCCGGGATGATGATGGCATTGAAACAGAGGATGACACGCGTAAAGCTGAAATACTAAACACCTTTTTCCAAAGCTGTTTCACAGAGGAAGACCGCACTGCAGTTCCTTCTCTAAATCCTCACACAAACGAAAAAATGGCTGACATCGAAATAAGTGTCCAAGGAATAGAAAAGCAACTGGAATTACTCAACAGAGGAAAGTCCGCTGGACCTGACGGGATACCAATTCGATTCTATGCAGAGTACGCGAAAGAACTTGCCCCCCTTCTAACAGCCATGTACCGCAAGTCTCTAGAGGAATGGAAGGTTCCAAATGATTGGAAAAGAGCACAGGTAGTCCCAGTCTTCAAGAAGCGTCGTCGAGCAGATGCGCAAAACTATAGACCTATATCTCTGACGTCGATCTGTTGTAGAATTTTAGAACATGTTTTTTGCTTGAGTATCATGTTCGTTTTTGGAAACCCAGAATCTACTAAGTAGGAATCAACATGGATTCCGGAAACAGCAATCGTGTGAGACCCAACTCGCTTTATTGGTTCATGAGGCCCAGAAATTATTAGATACAGGCTCCCAGGTAGATGCTATTTTTCTTGACTTCCGGAAGGCGTTCGATACAGTTCCGCACTGCCGCCTGATAAACAAAGTAAGAGCCTACGGAATATCAGACCAGCTGTGTGGCTGGATTGAAGAGTTTTTAGCAAACAGAACACAGCATGTTGTTATCAATGGAGAGACGTCTACAGACGTTAAAGTAACCTCTGGCGTGCCACAGGGGAGTGTTATGGGACCATTGCTTTTCACAATATATATATATATATATATATGACCTAGTAGATAGTGTCGGATGTCCCATGCGGCTTTTCGCGGATGATGCTGTAGTATACAGAGAAGTTGCAGCGTTAGAAAATTGTAGCGAAATGCAGGAAGATCTGCAGCGGATAGGCACTTGGTGCAGGGAGTGGCAACTGAGCCTTAACATAGACAAATGTAATGTATTGCAAATACATAGAAAGAAGGATCCTTTATTGTATGATTATATGATAGCGGAACAAACACTGGTAGCAGTTACTTCTGTAAAATATCTGGGAGTAAGCGTGCGGAACGATTTGAAGTGGAACGATCATATAAAATTAATTGTTGGTAAGGCGGGTGCCAGGTTGAGATTCATTGGGAGAGTCCTTAGAAAATGTAGTCCATCAACAAAGGAGGTGGCTTACAAAACACTCGTTCGACCTATACTTGAGTATTGCTCATCAGTGTGGGATCCGTACCAGATCGGGTTGACGGAGGAGATAGAGAAGATCCAAAGAAGAGCTGCGCGTTTCGTCACAGGGTTATTTGGTAACTGTGATAGCGTTACGGAGATGTTTGACAAACTCAAGTGGCAGACTCTGCAAGAGAGGCGCTCTGCATCGCGGTGTAGCTTGCTCGCCAGGTTTCGAGAGGGTGCATTTTCTGGATGAGATATTGAATATATTGCTTCCCCCTACTTATACCTCCCGAGGAGATCACGAATGGAAAATTAGAGAGATTAGAGCGCGCACGGAGGCTTTCAGACAGTCGTTCTTCTCGCAAACCATACGCTACTGGAACAGGAAAGGGAGGTAATGACGGTGGCACATAAAGTGCCCTCTGCCACACACCGTTGGGTGGCTTGCGGAGTATAAATGTAGATGTAGATGAACCTAAGGACATCACACACATCCAGGCCCGAGGCAGGATTTGAAGCTGCGACCGTAGCAGCTGCTTGGTTCCGGACTGAAACACCTAGAACCGCTCTGCTACCGCGGCCAGCCACTGAAACTTTAATGTTATTTAAAGTAGTGTAAAGTATCAATGGAATCGACAAGGGCTAAATGTCTAGGGAACCTTTACCATCACACTAATAAAGATATGAGCAAATAAATTTAAAAATCTACCTATCTATGTCTGACTACCGACTAGATTAATGCAACAGAAAAAAAAATCTGTAAGATGTAACAGACAAAGATCAGCTTGGTTTCAAGAAATGTAGCATGGAAACAATTCAGACCTCAACATGGTAAAGGAATTCAGAACAGTGAAAAAACCCAGACTCCCTTCATAGCATTTGTAAATGTAAAGAGAATCCTAAACAGTGTAAATTAAATAAGATTTTCCAAAGCCTGAGAAAGCAAGGAATAACACCAAGCTTGTAACGCTTTCCAAAAACACAAGAGAAATTAAAGTGAAATAACGAGAAAGCTAAACTCGGGTCAAGAATAATATGAGGAATGACAGCAGCGTATCCTAAGCATTCAGTGTCTGTCTGTCTGTCTGTCTGTTAACCCCCACCGCCTGTCTACCCCTCTCCCTCTGCCCCCGTACCCCTGAGTAGGTGCTGAAAGAGAGCTCCATTCTGTTAAAGCTATTAAAATGACATAATTAGTTTGCAATAACCCTTCTGTATTATAACTGCAACATTTCCCCTGTACAATTTCATTTACAGCTGTGGGTGATACAGATCTCTCATAATTTATAGTGTAAAGCAGATCATAACATGTATTGCTGTACTCATTTGACATTAGAGAAAGACAGCTTCCAGCTATAATGTTAAACTGTTCTGGCATTGACGCTATCACCCATGCCCTTTGCTCCATGGCTTCCACAGCACTGTCCAGCCATGGCACCGAAGCATAAGCAGCCCTCTACAAAGGGTGGAGATGCTCACTTGCCATCATGCCTTGTGGATTTTCTGCGCTGGTACGTTTTTACACCAGATCTGCACTTATGGCAAACCAGACTGTGCACAATGGGATAGTCTACACTTAAAAATAACGTAAACAACATTTTTTATTTCCGTGAACATCTTACACTGTTCTAAGTGGTTAGGAGTGGAAAATACTATTTTGCAGAATTGATGTACATATTACAAAAATCACCATCACATGTACTGTTCCTTTTCTTTGTAACATATGTCATGACACGTCATTGCTTACACACACCTTTTTTTTAAAAAAGATGAAAGCTTAGCTCTCCCCTTTGCATTTTCAACTTGGAACTATACTTATTATGTAATTTAGTGTGCTTGGATAAGACAATGTGCCTCTTTAATTGCTTTGTTTCACACTAAACACACTTCATTCAAAATACTCGTGTACATCTATTCAACCATATCATTGTTCATTACAAGCTATAATCTAATAACTGACATGCCCATTTTGTATTTTATTGCTCTATTTGTATTGGATTTCCTTTTATACTATCACTGTTCCCTTGTTGTAGATAAGAGCATAGGAGATATTTGGCATATGTGTTCAGGCTATGCCATTATTGCAGTACCCTTAATCAAAGGTAATTCTGTTTGCTTTGCTTTCAATTCATTGATTACAACAGCATAACTTTCCAGAAGTTATAAAGAGCTAAATGCTAACAGTTTAATCTACACCACTCTCTACAATTTCAAAACGTGCAGAAGCAGAATCATCAGTGCCCAGGTTAACCTATGATTCTTTAACTATTTTCAAAGGTACATATGCATTGTGACTAACAGTCGCTGTACGGATTTCTGCCTCTGTAAGAGCTGCTCTTAAACCTTCTCCTATAGGCAGATACTGTGTAAATGCCTCTGCATTTTTTCATTACAAGTGTCCTTGTGTGTGTGTGTGTGTGTGTGTGTGTGTGTGTGTGTGTGTGTGTGTGTTCTAAATATATACACATACAGCCTCTGACCCTTACCTTTATACATTCCAGTGGCATAGTGTATTGACTCTACCCATTTACTTCAAACATATTTTTCCTGATTCCTCCTTTTTGTACCTTCTTAGCATTGCTGCTCGCAATGCCATCACTTACATATTTTCTGTAAAACAACCTAGTAATAAGCCTTCTCTCCTGTCATTTCTCCTAAGTTCATTCTACCAATTATTACTAATAACATTCTTGTATGTTCTCAAAGTAGTTTTGATCTTTCAATACATATTTGTTGACAGGGACTGTCAGCCAAGGATCTATTCACTGCTACTGTATTAAAGGTTTATCTAATAGTATTGTCAAAGAGGTCACCTTCCACTCACATCAAAAACACTTACAAAAGTGCATTCCTATGCTGGGGCCCAATGTCTTATAAATACTTTTTATTCATTTCTTTAGACAAATACTCATTATTTACATTAAGATGTAGGTGTTACAGTTCTGTTGAGAATAATTCTAAGCTTGCTCTTAATTTTCACTTAATCTTACCATTATTTACAAGATAGGACCCATGTACTTAGTAACTCATCAGTCCTCTTTAAAGTAATATATTAGTAACTATAGTCTTTTTATTTCACTTTTTAAAATTATTTATTTATTAGCACTCCGTGATAAGAGATAACCAACTCCTTTTTATTATTTTCGCACATCAGCTGTTAAGCAATTATTCATTGGTGCCCTCTCATTGCAGATGACAATAGTCCTAGAATTATTTCACCACTGTGGTGGCAACCTAGTGGACTTACCAAACAATTACTTTTTTGCTTGCATGTTAGAATATCACACTCAATTTAGAGAATGGTTTCCTTTCATGGCATCTTCTCGCAGTTTATGTGACGTGGCTAACATGTTTCTAAACAATAAATGAGTGCCAGTACAGTATCTTTTTTATTTAACATACAAACCCAATAAAGAGAATATGATAAATATTACACAGTTGGGCAATTAGGCCTGAAACAACTTTGACTTTCAGCATATGCTGTCGTGTATGAAGCCAATGACTCTGTTTAGTTGCTAATCTTTCTGCTACATCAGAACACTTCTTATATGATGTAAATAGTTAAACACACTCAACTTCATTCTTCCTTCTTAGAACAATAAATAAATTTGTAGACAAGGCTAACTTCAACTCGGGTAAGAAATAAAATGAAAACATATGAATAATAAACTCCTATCTGAGAAACCCTACATCAGCAATTCTGTGTGTCCTCAGGAGGAAGTAATGTAAAATCAGTGCGATTTGGACTGTAATTATATTTTAAATCTTTACTGTATATCAAACGATTAAACAATACACTTCTTATTATCCAATATAGCATATCTACAGATTGTCACATGCCTGTCACTACGCAGCATCAACTACTCACATGCTTCCAATAGACAGTAGTCCCCTTAAAATATTAAGACATACATTTTCGTAACTTGAAGCTCCTGCTTCAAATTTGTTAATGTCCATACGCTTACTACCACAAAGCTTAAACTTGGTGCACACATGAATATCTCTGTTGGCAAGCATACTCCCGTGCCCACCATTGAACTCCAATCCAAATGTTCATCCATGTATCCATTACAAGTATTTTTCATAGTTAGGTTTACGATCTAACATTATTGGATAGATAAAAAAATCTGCTCGCACCAAATCTGCCTGTATTGCAAACCAGAGTGCAAACAGTGGGATGCTCCTCCTTTAACAACTACCCAAACAATAGTTATGGTTTTCATCATAATCTGTCATCAGCCTAAGTGGTTAAAAGTGGAATGTATTAATCCACAAAACTGACATATAACACCACAACATATTGAATTCCTATCAAATAAATTAAGCAGTATTGCATTTGCAATGCAAATACTAGCAGATTCTACTGACAAGAGTACACAAAAATAACATATCACAGTTATTTTGAATCTATCATTAGGTATGGTGTAGTTTCTTGGGAAGTTCAAATAACGTGTCTCCATTACTGAAACTTCAGAATAAAAATGTCAGACACATATGTATTGCATAGCAAGAAGAATCTGCAAGGTTCAGAGGAGAGCTTCTGTGAAGTTTGGAAGGTAGGACATGAGATACTGGCAGAAGTAAAGCTGTGAGGACGGGGCATGAGTCGTGCTTGGGTAGCTCAGATGGTAGAGCACTTGCCCTGCGAAAGGTAAGGATCCTGAGTTCGAGTCTCGGTCCAGCACACAGTTTTAATCTGCCAGGTAGTTTCATATCAGCGCACACTCTGCTGCAGATTGAAAATCTCATTCTGGAGGAATCTTATCACTTATTATTTTCAAAAATAAAAATACTAACTGTTCCTGCCAATATATCTATCAAATTATAATCTTCCTACACGGCAGAAAAAAATTATTGTGGAGAATCATTTCAGCATGAGAGACAAAGAGAATTTTATGCTATCCAAACACAAATTGAAAATATACTTGCAGGCTTTGTATATGGGTTTTTAAAAATGTAATAAATTAAGGGGCAAAAACATATTTATGTTTGTGGAGGAAATGCTGCTATATGGGAGAATAATTTGTGGAGGCTGATACCGTTTAAGCTAGGGGTGACACAGTATTACATTAGGAGACCAATAAATCATACTTTTCAATTGCGAAATTGGTACTAAACAGTTGATACAGCTGATTATAGGGGACAGGATAACACCACTGAAACTTAGCTAGTGCATTTATTAACAAAGAGATAGAGGGGCTGGCCAGTACTTACCTCAGCTCAGTACAGCCGATAGATACACAAAAAACAGAACCAAAAATTTACGTTCCTAGCTTTCAGAACAAATGTTCCATCATCAGGGAGGAGAGAGGGGAAAGAAAGGGAAGAAGGGGAAGTAGATTCAGTTACTCACAACCCAGGTTATGAAGCAACAGGGAAAGGAAAACAGGGAGGGTAGCAAGGATGGAGGCATGGTTGTCAGAAGGAAGCCAAAGATATTCTACTGTAAGTACTGTGCCAGCTTCAAACCAAAGAGGATGCATACAGAAGTAAAGAGGTATATAGTATAAAGATAAACTCAACTATGTAGGATGAAAAGATGCGTGAATGGCTAAAGAGGAAAGGGAAAGAGGAGAAGACTGAAGAGTAAATGGGAGTGAGGTGGTTTTAACGTAGGTTCAGTCCAGGGGGATGGCGGGATGAAAGGATGTGTTGGAGTGCAAGTTCCCATCTCCGCAGTTCAGAGGGACTGGTGTTGGGTGGGAGAAGCCAAATGGCACATACAGTGTAGCAGGTTCCTAGGTTCCTAGAATTATGCTGGAGGGCATGCTCCGCTACTGGGTATTGGACATCTCCTAGGCGGACAGTTCGTCTGTGTCCGTTCATGCGCTAAGCCAGTTGTTGTCATACCGATGTAAAAGGCTGTGCAGTGCAGGCATGTCAGTTGATAAATGACATGTGTAGTTTCACATGTGGCCCTGCCTTGAATTGTGTATGTTTTACCAGTAGCGGGGCTGGAGTAGGTGGTTGTGGGGGGATGCATGAGGCAGGTTTTGCAGCGGGGTCAGTTACAGGGGTAGGAACCGCTGGGTAGAGAAGGTAGTCTGGGAATATTGTAGGGTTTAACAAGGATGTTACGGAGGTTAGGGGGGCGACGAAAGGCAACTCTGGGTGGTGTGGGGAGAATTTTGTCAAGGGATGATCTCATTTCAGGGGTTGACTTGAGAAAGTCATATCCCTGGCGGAGTAATTTGTTGATGTTTTCGAGGCCAGGATGATATTGGGTGACAAGGGGGATGCTTCTGTGTGGTCTGGGGATAGGAACATTGTTGTTGGATGGGGAGGAATGTATTGCTCGGGAGATCTGTTTGTGGACAAGGTCTGCAGGATAGTTGCGGGAGAGGAAAGCACTGGTTAGATTATTGGTGTAATTGTTGAGGGATTCGTCACTGGAGCAGATACGTTTGCCACGAATACCTAGGCTGTAGGGAAGGAGTATATGGCATAATAAGAAATGCAGGAGACTGGATTCTCTCATACCTGACAAACAGGAGCCAATATACTGAAATTACAAAAACTACTGGTGAAAAAATAAGATCTAATGCAAGAATTTTACACTTCTCTGTGTCACAAGGCTCCACTCTTGGCCCAATACTTTCCATTCTATACACAAATCACATCCAAAATATGATTAGGCATGGTAGTATAGTTACCTATGCAGATGACACAACTCTTCTGTTCAAGGATAAAGACACAGAAAAGCTACAAATAAAAGCCAATGTAGAAGTAAATAATGCCATCCAAAGATTTACTGAATTAAACCTGCTCAACAATATTACTAAAACACTTTGTGTAAACTTCAGACTTAGAAACTTTCACAATGAAGGTGTCAATGTATGCATAGATGAGTGCATAGTAGAGCACACCAAATATACAAAATTCCTTGGGATAATTATCGATGAAATGTAAATTGGGAGAAGCATGTAGAATATACAAGGGGGAGACACAGTGCAAACCTATATGTGCTGCACAAACTCAGCTACCTAAAAGACACAGGCATTAATTCATACGACACTAAGTTACAGCATAATTTTGTGGGGAGATACCTCAAAAACAAACATTAATAAAGTATTTAAATTACAAAAAAGAGCCATAAGAATGATAGCCAACCTTAAATGGAAATATTCATGTAAACCAGCATTTAAAGCTCTCACAATACTAACACTATACACCTATACGAACTCCTCTGTTGGACAAAATTCAAATATTCTGCCGATACTAGAGATAACAACACAACCATGACACAAGAAAACGGAACCTCTTCCATGAGCCTACACACAACTCCACAAAATACAAAAAAAAGCCCTCATACACTGGACCAAAAGCCCTTGAAAAACTCCCTTCATTCTTGAGAGAAATAAACAATAAAAATATTTTCTAATAGAAAACTGTTATTACAGTGTTAATGAATTTATGTGCACTACAATTCAAAACAATTGCGACACCATTATTATACCAAAAGAAAAATTAATATGAAATAGCCCCAGTATAATTTTGTAATTCTGAAAGTATTTGTATGGAGTGTAGCCATGTATGGAAGTGAAACATGGACGATAAATTGTTTGGACAAGAAGAAAATAGAAGCTTTCGAAATGTGATGCTACAGAGGAATGCTGAAAATTATATGGGTAGATCACATAACTAATGAGGAGGTACTGAATAGGATTGGGGAGAAGAGGAGTTTGTGGCACAACTTGACTAGAAGAAGGGATCGGTTGGTAGGACATGTTCTGAGGCATCAAGGGATCACAAATTTAGTATTGGAGGGCAGCGTGGAGGGTAAAAATCATAGAGGGAGACCAAGAGATGAATACACTAAGCAGATTCAGAAGGATGTAGGTTGCAGTAGGTACTGGGAGATGAAGAAGCTTGCACAGGACAGAGTAACATGGAGAGCTGCATCATACCAGTCTCAGGACTGAAGCCCACAACAACAACAATTTTGTAATAAATTATATTTTTGTTAAATAGTACACAGTAAAAACTATGTACCTGTCGGTGCATGAAATGAAAATATATCTTGATCCATACAATGTACTTTGTCAAAGGATAAATAAATAAAATCTCTAGTCATAAAATTCCCAGTAGATGGCATTGAGTCTTCCTCTCTTGGTAAAGGGCACTAGCTTCTGCTTTACAATTTCACAACTCTTTCATTTCTAGTGTGAGGTTTTGGACTTGCACCTCATACAGAGTAACAAATTTGCTTACAGTATTAGGTGGATTCATATGATGAAGGCCTTTCTTTAATGACCTTATCATCAACATGTCAGAGTTCAACATGTTTACTGCCATGTAGCTGCAGGCGGCTCTACTGTGCTGCTCATGGCCTTGTGCCAGTCAATGGATTAATCTTCCTCTTCCTTTTCTTAAACAATAGTAAGACCTGTAATTTAACCTTTGCTTTTGCTCAGGATTCAACACACAAGCAAAATTTGTTCATTTCATTTGAACTGCATCATTCGTTTGGTGTGAGTAGAAAAAGAGCTGGACTATCCACAGTAATTGCATTGCATATTGTTGCCACTGAAGAGGGAACTGTGGCCTAGAATATTTCTTGGACCTCACAGGGAATAAAGTGCAATATTGTATTTGTTAATTCATATGTACTGTCAAAAGGGGATACTTTCAGCAATTTTTACATAATTTCAGCAATTTCATAAAATAGTAAAAACTTTTTATTTAACTGGACACTGCATTTTTGGGGCTTGTCCTCCTGCTAATGATTGTTATGATTGATTTATTTGTGAATTAAGCCTATTCTTTAAGAGAAAAATAAATTTTAATGAGTGGTAAATGTTATACCATGTACAGGAATAATTTAGCCACTTAAAAACTTGACAGACAGGCAGAGAGAGAGAGAGAGAGAGAGAGAGAGAGAGAGCATACACCACTGTTTCTGGCCACTGTGGCAGGGCTAAGGGTAACAACTCTGTGTGTGACGTAGGTGGTGGAGGTGAGTGCTGCTTATGGGAGTGTGCAGCAATGTGGTGGGGTCGGGAGGCTTTTTTCTTGGGTGGGGGGGGGGGGGGGGGGGGGAGGGAGGCTGAAAAACGAGAGAAGCAGAGAACAAAAAAAACTAGTTGGGTCACTGATGGAATATGAGGCTGTTAGTGCTGGGATGAGAGAAAAGAAGGGGTATGTAGGTGAAGGACAGTGGCTAATAAAGTTTGAGGCCAGGGGGAGAGTTCTCACTTGCCCAGTTCATAAGAGCTGGGACGGAGGGATGCAGGAAAAATCCAGATGGCACAGGATGGAAGTAGTCATTGAAGTGAAGCACATTGTGTGGGGCAGCATATTCAGCAACTGAGTGGTTCAGCTGTTTCTTTTCCTCAGTTTGTTGATAGCCATTATGTGGACAGTCCGTTTGTTTGTTGTCATGCTCACATAGAAAGCAGCGCGATGGTTACAAAGATCATACAGTGCTTTCTCAAGTAGCCCTGCCTTTGGTGGGATAGAAGATGCCTGTTACTGGACTAGAATAGGTGGTGGTGGAAGGGTGTATGGGACAGGTCTAGCATGGAGCTCTATTGCAGTGATATGAGGCAAGTTTGTGATAGCAGGGATGGACTAGGATACCTCGTAGGTTTGGTGGGCAGCAGAAAACCAACACCAGTTTTACTGAATTGTGCAGATGGGAACTCTCCCTGCAGTAGATCATACATTCCTGTACCTGTAACCCCCCGTATCCCCCCAACCTTTGCTAGTTCTTGTCCTCCACCTACCTATCACCTTTCCTGTTCCCACTCCAGCTCTAGACAGCCTTTTATTCTGTCAATGCACTTGCTTGTCTTTTTTCTCTTCTCTACTTCTCCTCTTTTCTTCTTCTCCCCCTTTCTGCCCCCCCCCCCCCCCCCCCCCCTCCTGCCACCTCTCGCCAAAAATCCAACTACATGTAGCATACCTACACTGTCGCTACCATGTTCCTACATGCTCTCAAAAGTAGCATTACACCTTCCCCCACCCAACCCAGCTATCTCTCCCCCCTCCCCCTTCCACACCCCAGGCTGCCTCCTTAGCACCACCATCCACACCAGACTGCTGCTCCCATCAGGCACAGTAGCAGGCTGGACAGAGGTACTCTCGCTCGCTCGCGCGCGGGCGCGCGCGCGCGGGCGCGGGCGCGCGCGCGCGGGCGCGGGCGCGCGCGCGGGGTGTGCGTGCGTGCGTGCGTGCGTGCGTGCGTGCGTGCGGGTGTGTGCTGAAAGCTTAAATGTGCAGCAGTCTTTCCATTGAAACTGTTTGCGACTCAACGTTTCCTCTATATGATCACTCACAATTTGTCCTCTTCATATTGTTATTCCAACCTGGACTTCCCATTGTTCAAAAACTGGCTAAGTCACTTGTGGTCACCATCTCACACCAGATTTTCATTTATTTTCCCATCCATCTTCAAACATTTGCATGCAACTGATGTCATAATGAGTAATTTTAAAAATAACTTGTGTTGCCTAGTGGTTTAAGATATATGCAGAACAACACTCTGCAATAAGAAATGTTTGAAAGAAGACAGGAGGATAATGGATTTGAGAAATTCACCAAGATCTTAAAGCATTCTGACTCCAGGTAACAGATGCAGAGAATAATGATGAAATTAATACTCTTCTTAAGTACTACAAATTTTCAGCAGAAATGACAACCAGAGGGGATAAAGACATTCCAGATGAGTTGAGGAAATTATGATCAAGGATTATGAAATGATACTGGACAAATCACAGGAACTCTACAGTACAACCTTCAAAGAAAAAATGATCATGAAATGATTCAAGCGGGCCATTGTAACCAGAAATGATAATAATAATAATAATAATAATAGTAATGACATTATACAAGAAAAGATATGTAATTTCTTAAAAAATGTATAATCAGTTTTATGAATTTATTAGTAACTAAGATCATCTTTTGCACAGTTTCCAAACTCTTCATATGTACACAGTCTTCACTTTCAGCCACTTTTTAATATCTTTAGTGTGACCTATGCTTCTGGGAAGGTAATTTATTAAAAAGTGTTACAAACTGATCAGCCAGAACATTACGATCACTTGCCTAATAACCATTATGTCCACCTTTGGTACGGATAACAGTGGCAACGCATCATGGTGTGGAAGTAATGAGGCCTTGGTAGGTCTCTGGAGAGAGTTGGCACCACATATACACACACACAAGTCACCTAATTCCCGTAAATTCTGGGGGTGGAGTTGATGAACGCTGACACCATGTTCACTCACATCCCAGATGTGTTTGATTGGGTTCAGATCAGACAAGTTAGGGGGGCCAGTACATCAATTGGAGCTAACCACTGTGTTCCTCGACCCACTCCACCATACTTCTGGCCTTGTGACATGGCGCACTATCTTGTTGAAAAATGCCACTGCCATCGGGAAACATGATCGTCATTAAGGGGTTTCTGTGATCTGCAACCAGTGTACAATACTCCTTGGCTGTTATGGTGCCTTGCATGAGCTCCACTGGACCCAAGGGTGCCCACATGAATGTTCGCCAGATTATAGTGAAGCCACTGCCAGCTTGATTCCATTTCATTGTATAACTGTCATGGAGCTCTTCCCCTGGAAGATGACAGATTCACGCACTCCCATCGGCATGATGAAGAAGGTTTCAGGATTCAAAAGACCGTGCAATGCCCTGCCACTCACCAATGTCCAGTACCAATGGTCACATGCCCATTTCAGTGATACACTGAAGTGCCAAAGATTATTCAAATACAGAGATATGTAAACAGGCAAGAATATGGTGCTGCAGTCGGCAATGCCTATACTAGAAAAGTGCCTGGTAGAGTTGATAGATTGGTTACTGCTGCTATAATGCCAGGTTTATCAATATTTATTATCAGATTTAGGTTTGAACGTGGTGGTGTAGTCGGCGCATGAGCAATGGGATACAGCATCTCTGAGGTAACGATGAAGTGGGGATTTTCCTGAACGAACATTTCACAAGTGTACCATGAATATCAGCAGTCCGGTAAAACATCAGATCTCCAACATCCTTCAAGAACGGCACCTACGACAACTGAAGAGTATCGTTCAATGTGACAGAAGTGCAACCCTTCTGCAAACTGCTGCAGATTTCAATGTCAGGCCATCAACAAATGTCAGCATTCAAACCCTTCAAGGAAACATCATCATATCCAAAGGCCCACTTGCGTACCCTTGATGACTGCATAACACAAAACTTTACACCTCACCTTAGCCTCTTAACACTGACATTGGACTACTCATGACTGGAAACATGTTGCCTGGTGGGACAATCCTCATTTCAAGTTGTGTTGAACTGATAGATGTGTACAAATATAGCGATAACCTCATGAATCCATGGACCCTGCAAGTCAGTAGGAGACTGTTCAAGCTGGTGGAGGCTCTGCTAATGGTGTGGGGCATGTGCAGTTGGAGTGATGTGGGACCCCTAACATGTCTAGATATGACTCTGACAGGTGACACTTACATAAGCATCCTGTCTGATCACCTACATCCATTCATGTCCATTATGCATTCTGACAGACTCGGGCAATTCCAGCAGGACAACGCAACACCCCAAATGTCCGAAATTGCTACAGAGTGTCTCGCGGAATGCACGTCTGAGTTTAAACACTTCTGCTTGCCACCAAACTCCCCAGTCATGAACATATTCTCTCTCTCTCTCTCTCTCTCTCTCTCTCTCTCTCTCTCTCTCTCTCTCTCGATGATTCCTTTTATGTCATTCAGCAAATAGAGCCTGAGCCTGTAGTTAGATGGTGAACAAACTCTGGTTTCACGAATTTTCCTGTGAATAAGATCATTGGAGAAATAGCTGTTTCTACTCAGACAAGAGACAACCATTACATTTTCCCCATGTTCATTGCCAGTTATGTGTACTCTGTGTTTGCCTTTCTTTGTAAGGACTTGTGGTTCTTTATGTGAATTCTGTCAACAGTTTTTATTACCCATGATCTTCAAAAAAGAGTTTTAACTTTTTCAAAATGGTTTGACAACTACTTTGTTTATTCTGTGTCCCAACTGGATCAAGATACTGAGATTTTTGACAGAAATTTTAGGATTTTCCTTTAAAACTGTTCTGCTTAACATCAGAAAACTGATGAGTAACATTGCTTTTCTTGCAGTATCTGTAGACACCAGACATTTGTCTGGCCTCTCAACAGATACCCCTCTGTTGTGGTTGTATCTACAGTACAGCTATCTGCATCACTGAGGCATGCAAGCCGTCCCACCAATGGCAAAGTCCATGGTTCCTGAAGAGGGGCAGCAGCCTTTCCAGTAGTTGCACAGACAACAGTCTGGATGATTGACTGTCTGGCCTTGTACATCAACCAAAACGACCTTGTTGTGCTGGTACTGTGAACAGCTGAAAGCAAGGGGAAACTACAGCCATACTTTTCCCCAAGGGCACAAAGCTCTACCATATGAATAACAATGGTGGTGTTCTCTTGGGTAAAATATTCTGGAGGTAAAATAGTCCCCCATTCAGATCTCTGGGTGGGGACTACTCAGGAGGATGTTGTCATCAGGAGAAATAAAACTAGCATTCTACAAATCAGAGCATGGAATGTCAGATACCTTAATAGGCAGATAGACTAGAAAATTTAAAAATGGAAGTGTATCACTTGAAGTTATATAGTGGGAATTAGTGAAGTTTGGTGGCAGGAGGAACAGGACTTTTGGTCAGGTGAATACAGAGTTATAAATACAAACTCAAATAGGGGTAATGCAGGAGCAGGCTTAATAATCAATAAAAAAGTAGGAGTGTGGGTAAGCTACTACGAACAGCATAGTGAACACTTTATTGTAGCCGAGATAGATACGAAGCCCACGCCTGCTACAGTAATACAAGTATAAATGCCAACTAGCTCTGCAGATGATGAAAAAGGGGAAATGTATGATGAGATGAAAGAAATTATTCAGATAGTTAATGGAGATGAAAATTAAACTCAATGGGGGACAGGAATTCGATAGTAGGAAAAGGAAGAGAAGGAAAAATAGTAGATGAACATGGACAGGGGGAAAGGCATAAAAGATGAAGCTGCCTAGTAGAATTTTAATCATGACTAACACTTGGATTAAGAATCATAAAAGAGGGCAGTATAAGAGGAAGAGATCTGGATACACCTACAGAAGCGAGGATGAGAATAGCACAGATATGATTCAAGAGTGGGACAGTAATCAGGTGTCCTTTCATTGTGGTAACATCATTGGCAGGAGGCACAAGGGGGTTGAGCACCAACAGGAAGTTTCGGATTAGCCTGGCCTCTGGCAATGGTAGTTTCTCAACTGGCCAGCTCTTCAGGTACACAATACACTTGGCACATGGTGCTGGAGTAAACTGGAGGTGACTAGTCAGTTTCCTTTTTTGTCTTGAGACAGGTAAGATAATGAGCACTGCATTTGTAAAAAAATATCATGTGATATATTTCCCATTTTTCTGTTGGCTTGGATCTGACTTGTGATTTATAAATAGGTATAAGAGTGTTTCATTCTCAGCTGATGTTGCTACAGGAATCCTATAGGATGTTAGAGGTGCAGTGGGACAGTGGGTCAGTGTTCCAATATTATTATTACCTATCTTTATGTTCCTCCCAGAAGCATCTATTCACTTGTAGATCAGCTGATGGCTACTCCTCTATACTTAAGTGATAACTTGCTATCCTATTATTATTACCAACCATTATTCCCATATCGGGCTATTGGCAAGACTGGCTGGAGCAACTCTCCAGTGCTAGACTAAAAGGGAGCTACTGTCTACTGCTCAGTCAATGGAAACTCGAACTGTTTAAATAAAAAATATTCTGCACTATGTTCAAAATAAGAGACTTATCCGCATACTGTCTAGCAGCCCAGCACGACTGAGTCCTTTTCCTGCAAATTTCCAGATGATTGTAGTGAGAGTGGGAGTGCCAACAGCCCGCTCTGGTGGTGGTGTTATGGACTAGGTCAGTTGGTCTCTGAACCTCAAGGTGAACATACAACATTTGATATTCCCACCAATACATCTGAATTTCCCACCATTTTTTAAATTTCCCACCAAAAATTCAATTTGTCACCATTTCCAAGGGTGGGGGAAGGATGGGGTTGGGGAGGGACCCATGTGCCAGCTGCGGAGAACCCAAGTCATTCTTGTTGGGAGGGGGGGGGGGGGGGGGGGCGCCTCTGAATGTATGCAATCTGCACTAACAAAGTGGGCCAATGCTCTCTTTGTCCTACTACTGCTGCGCAGGTGACGGAACAATTTGGCAGCCACTAAACCTATAAACAACGAAAAACCATATGCTGCTACGTTTTAACCTTTGCAGATCATAAAAATAGGGAGATATAATTAAAAAATAACTGAACAGTGTAATTGAACTATATGTCAAACAATAGCCATGAAACCAATTCATATTCATGATGATAAGCTTTTAAATACCGTATACAGTCATATTAAAATAGTAGATCCATGCAAGCAGAAATTTAATGTTGGCAGTTTTGTCCTTATTTCCGAATATTTTTATTTTATTTTTTATTTTATTTATTTATTTGGTCCTGTTAATTACTTATTATACAGCCAGTGTACAAGTATTATAGGACAAGTCAGTTGATGCAATTACAGTAGTACATGAACATTTATACATCACATTGCACAGACATTTGTTTATTTAACAAGAACAATTACTAGCATGCAGTATTAAAGCATGCATTATGCCAAAATCAGTTTAAGTGACTGTTTACAATAGTAGAATAAGTGATGGTGCATATTTTTATGCTACTGACATATACAAGCAAGTGAATTTTCTTCATGGCCATGTTTTGGATTGAATACAAATTTTAACTGCATTCCTTAAGAAGAGGTTTAAGTGAATGCTCAAGTAATGACACAGATAAATTTACATTTTATCACCACAATTTCAGTTAAACTACAAGTAGCAGCATCACACTTATCTTTAAGGCAGTGCTTTTCTTAGGCAGTTTCCCCCACTCTTGCACCTTATAACTCTAAGTATTCATTCATTTTATAGAAAGTTTGTTCAATGAGGAATAATTTTAGTTTCCTTTTGAAAACCTGTGCATTATTTATTTCTTTTTTATATTGATAGGGAGCTTATTGAAGACCTTTATACTTGACTCAGTAACTCCCCTATGTACTTTAGTGAGAGTTGCAGAGCCTTGGTGAAAATTTTTCAGCTGTCTTGTGTCTTGGTTGTGGATGTCGCAATTTTTCTGAAACAATTCCCTGTTGTTGGTTACAAATAACATCAGTGAGTATATATACTGACCTGTGATGGTAAGCATCCTGGGAGATTTGAAGAGACCTCTGCAAGATGCACCATTAGGGACCCCACATATTAGCCTCACTGCTCATTTTTGTATTCTGAAGATTTTTTCAACACCTGCAGCATTTCCCCAGAAGATTATGCCATAGGAGAGAAGACTGCATTCGAGAAATCATACCTATCATAACAGTTTACACGCAGCAGAAATACAGAAAGCTAGCAAACCATAGGTTTTTCTCATTGAGCATATCATTAGACGTTAAGGAAATAGGATATTGGTTCAATGGCTCAATTTCTCATTGTCACACAACAGCTGGGTCAATGGTAAGACATTACATATAAGAAGGTTCCTAAACCAGCAAGCTATACAGTTGCATAGCATGGCTGATAGGAAGTATATTTTATATGGTAGTGGTAACCTTCTTTAGAAGCTTTCTGTTGAATTACATATTGTAAACCAGAAAAAAACACTGCGAAAACAGTAGCACATGGTGATAAGGAAATTAAGCTGATGGATGAAGCTTGCAAACAATACGATATTGCATATGCTGCAACTAAAGGTAGGACAGAACATCATGCTGGAGGTTGAATTCTAGCTGATGGTGCAAAGACAATACATGCAAGAAGAGACATTGATATAAGACAACATATTGCAGCATTATCCATCAATAAAATAATGCATGTTAAAGTTAAACTGGATGATGGGATAAGGTTATGATGAGTTACAAAAGCCATTCATTGTCCGACAAACTCCAAAGGGTGTTTGAAAATTATTCTACTGCACTTTTTTGATCAGCTAAACAAATTGTGAAGAATTCTACCATTACCTCAAACATCATCATTGGAAGGATTTCTCCCATTCCTAATACTGGAGCTAGTGAGAAACTTTCTGCTACTGCTTGCTGGTGAAGTATCAGCCTTCACTTTAACAATCAAAAATCTCAAAACTTCTCAATAACAGCTTGATAAAGCCACAAGACATAATTGGTTCATAGTAGCTGTATCTGTCAGAAAAGTACTATAGTTCAAATCACACCGATATGTACTGAAACTGTGAACCAGAAATACTGGACATATCTCTCACAAATACAGATTTGCTTAAATCCATCTACAAGTTCTGCATCCCAAGATTTAGTGTTATAATGTACTTAAAAATATGGAAATCAAAAGATGGTGGAATTGTGAATTTAGAGGTAGAGGAAGGGTATGGAGCTTGCAGGGTGGCATATGTTAGGAAATATAGAAATTATGTCTATTACTTTGATTTGTTTGGAGACTTACATTCTCCCAAAATATTGTGTTACTATTTCACAGAGAAAAACCATATGTTCTATCATTTCCAACACTATCAAAACTTCGATACATGCATATGCAGGCATTTATGCCACATGTTACTCCTGATGGCTGCAGCAGTGGAGGAGGATTATATATCAAGCAGCCAGTACCACAAACTCATTCATTCATCAGTTGAACATTAGGTGTGTGTGGCGCCATGCACTCTGATGTTAAAAGGATTATCTTCTGTTCTCAATGCAAACCAATTTCCACTGTTTGACTTAAGCAGAGCAGCTTGGGGTATCGAAATGATTGGATTGGAGACATATGACAGCATTCCTACTATCACATTGTCAAACTGCAGTCTACACCTAGCAGGTAGTAATGCTACACACACACACAAAAGCTTTCCAGAGGAGCAACATCTATCACCAAATCCTGACAAATTTTATGAGTCAGCTCAATCGGTAGATGTGTTACCAGTTAACACAATTCACTTTGAGTGAAATATAGCAATGAATGCATATGTCAGTGATAAAACCACAATGCTTTAACTGTTTGCAGCAACAGTTTTCTATTATTGGAAGGAAAATTTGCAGAAACAGATGGAAGCACTACAATAACAAGTATACTTTATGTCCCTGTTTCAGGAAATGTGATACAAACTGAATGTTGCAGAGATCAATTGTACAAAGAATTTAATGATCACATCAACCTTAAAAACATATCCTTCTGCATCAGAGACAGACTTGGATAGAAAATGGGTTAGTGATGAAACATAATCATACCCTATACCTGAATATAGAGGCATAATTGCATGTATACCACCAAGGATGCTACTGGGTATTTGGAAAACATGAAATGGGTCCCCATAAATGTGACCCATCTTGATATGAAGTGCAACAGACAGCAAAGCATGCAACCAAACAGAGAATAAGGTTGTTCTTGATAAAATAATATGGAAATGTCCTATATTTTGGTAAGCAATGAGAAATGTTTAAAATTGCTTAAGACAGATAGGTTTTTTTTTTTTTTTTTTTTTTTTTTTTTTTTTTTTTTTTTTTTTGGGGGGGGGGGGATTCAATTGCCATTATCATTCTGTCCATGGGAGCTATTTGAACTTCCTCTATTACATACTACCTCTTGACAAACATGGACCATTAAAATATCATTTCTACTTGAAACATCACGCTTTATAAAAATAACGCTGAAATTGAATGCAAAGAAAACCCAAAAGTGATTCTAGCTAATTCAAATTCCAAATATACAAATGCTAAACTGTATCTTAATTTGGAATTCTAATCTTATGACAATTTAGAACAGGATTATGACTAGAAAGTTCACAACCTGCTGTTTCGACACGAACTGAAGATTTTGCGCTTTATCTTATGAAGGTATTAAAAATGATAGTTGTATGCTAAACTGTGGGAATTTAACAAGACAGTGCCCATTATCATAATCGATTGTTCAAAACAAAATGAGACTGTAAAAACAGGTCCTACTGATATACAAGTCGAATTTGAGGCCAAAGGAACCTTTCACACAAACACTGCAGCATAAACATTAATATTACATGTCAGCTGTTTTCCAGCCAACAATCACTGCCAACAATCTCTTCCACACCTACCAGTATCATCCATTTCCGTCGATTTTGTGTTGCTGGTGATATTTTTGTGCCATTGGCTATCTTTCTCTGCCACAGGAAAATTTTTTATGGACATTTCTGCACCACGCGCGATCTTTTTTGCGGCACTCGCGATCATTTTTGCGGCACGCGCGATTTCTTTTGCGGCACGTGCGATTTCTTTTGCGGCACGCGCGATTTCTTTTGCGGCATGCGCGATCTTTTTTTCGCCACTCACTATCTCCGTTTTTGAGCAACGTGTGTTCTTTTCCCGTGATCTGGACATACTTGCTTGGTCTGGTCAACTTTTTCCGTATTTTTCTTATTTAGCGGTCTCCCTTTGGTATTGAACATTACCAACACAATTTCTTTCTTTCTTTCTCCTCCTTCCCTCCGTGTTTTATTCCTTCTTATGATTACTATTTTAACTTTAGTTATTTAATTTCCCTACCCACCAGTTACCCACTATGTACCCTAATCCTATACCACATTATTTACATTCATTCCGGAAACATGCATTCACTGTAGCCAAACTGCAATCCCACATACTTTTCCTCCGGTCCTGCTTAACCTTTGGAATTACCCCTAAAGGACTTACCTTAAACGTTCCCATCTCTGGGTGCAGTTCCTCCTTCCACCAGTCTCTCCTGGACTTCCAGAACCTTCAATCCTTAGCCCTTACCCAACTTGTCCTGAATCTCTACATTACTTCATGTAACCACCACTCCCAACAGCTCCTATCTCTCTTCAAAGTCCTCCACCTCTCAAACCCTTCCTTGGAGAACACACTCAGGAACATCATCCTAGAAGCCAGCTGCAAACTTGAGTTCCATGCCACACACCACCTGAAAAAACTATCCACAGTGCTAGTGCAACACCTAAGAAGTGGGGTCCCTCTCCCTTTCCGTCACAAACACCAGCCACAACAGAACCTCCAACAAGCCCCCCTCATAGCCAACAAACCTAGCCTAGCCACCCTACTCAATCTCCACATCCCAGCACATACCCCACACAGACCAAATCTCAACTATAACCACAGTCAAATGCCACATATCACCAGTCCCAATTCAGTTCTAAACCTCTCATCCAGATCCCTCTCTCCTCCAGAGACATCTGTTCTATCAAAAGGCTTAACCTTTAGCCCCCACACCTAAATTCAACCACACTGCCCTGGTTAAAGATCTCCTCTCATTCACCCGGAACTTCAACTGGAAATATCACTTCGCTACCCAAACACAGCCTCCAAATACTAGACCCAGTGTTGAACCGTGTCTAGAACAATTCCGACCGCCTTCTCAAAGGGATCCTCCTCCCCACCCCCAAAACCATCCCTTGCAGACATTTCAGGAATTCCTCACATCCAGTGTTGCCTCCCAGTCCTTCTTGAAGAACATCCCGACAACCCCCGACATCACCCCAGCTGAATCCCGTGCCATTAAGGAGCTGAAAATAGACCACTCTATTGTCATCCTCCGGGCGGATAAAGGCTCCACAACTGTCGTACTTGACCGTGTGGAGTATGTGGCAGAAGGACTGCGTCAACTCTCCGACACCTCAACCTACAAAGCTGTTACCCAGGATCCCGTTCCCTCCATCCAGACTGAGCTGCAGAAAATCCTAAAAATCCAAGGTCCCTCACAAGGCCTCACAACGGCTTCCATAGACTTACTCACTCCACCTGAGCCATGTACCCCTACCTTCTACCTATTACCCAAAATCCACAAAGAGAACCATCCTGGCCGTCCCATTGTGGCAGGCTTCAAAGCCCCAACAGAATGTATCTCAGCTCAGGTAGATCAACACCTCCAACCTATCACCCGCAGACTCCCATCCTACATCAAAGACACAAACCACTTCCTAGAACGCCTCAAATCCATTCCCACTCCTCTCCCACCTGAAACCTTTCTCGTCACCATAGATGCTACATCCCTTTACGCAAACATCCCACATACCCATGGTCTCTTTGCCCTTGAGCACTACCTCTCCCAACGCCCACCCGAAGATCTTCCAAAAACCTCGTTCCTTATCACACTTACCAACTTCATCCTCACCCATAATTACTTCACATTTGAAGGCCAGACCTACAAACAAATCAGGGGAACGGCCATGGGAAACAGGATGGCTCCGTCCTATGCCAACCTCTTCATGGGCCGCATGGAGGAGGCTTTCCTGAAGACCCAACAGCTGCTTCCCCTGGCCTGGTATAGGTTTATAGATGACATCTTTGTGGTCTGGACTCATCGTGAAGAAACACTCCATAATTTCCTCTATAACCTCAACTCCTTTTCGAATCTGAATTTCACCTGGTCCTTCTCCAAAACCCAAGCCACCTTCCTGGATGTTGACCTTCATCTTGTTGAAGCTCACATCCACACCTCTGTCCATATCAAACCCACAAACAAACAACAGTACCTTCACTTTGATAGCTGCCATCCATACCACATCAAACGCTCCCTTCCCTACAGCCTAGGTATTCGTGGCAAACGTATCTGCTCCAGTGACGAATCCCTCAACAATTACACCAATAACCTAACCAGTGCTTTCCTCTCCCGCAACTATCCTGCAGACCTTGTCCACAAACAGATCTCCCGAGCAATACATTCCTCCCCGTCCAACAACAATGTTCCTATCCCCAGACCACACAGAAGCATCCCCCTTGTCACCCAATATTATCCTGGCCTCGAAAACATCAACAAATTACTCCGCCAGGGATATGACTTTCTCAAGTCAACCCCTGAAATGAGATCATCCCTTGACAAAATTCTCCCAGCACCACCCAGTGTTGCCTTTCGTCGCCCCCCTAACCTCCGTAACATCCATGTTAAACTCTACAATATTCCCAGACTACCTTCTCTACCCAGCGGTTCCTACCCCTGTAACCGACCCCGCTGCAAAACCTGCCTCATGCATCCCCCCACAACCACCTACTCCAGCCCCGCTACTGGTAAAACATACACAATTCAAGGCAGGGCCACATGTGAAACTACACATGTCATTTATCAACTGACATGCCTGCACTGCACAGCCTTTTACATCGGTATGACAACAACTAAACTGGCTGAGCGCATGAACGGACACAGACGAACTGTCCGCCTAGGAGATGTCCAATACCCAGTAGCGGAGCATGCCCTCCAGCATAATTCTAGGGACCTAGGAACCTTCTACACTGTATGTGCCATTTGGCTTCTCCCACCCAACACCAGTCCCTCTGAACTGCGGAGATGGGAACTTGCACTCCAACACATCCTTTCATCCCGCCATCCCCCTGGACTGAACCTACGTTAAACCACCTCACTCCCATTTACTCTTCAGTCTTCTCCTCTTTCCCTTTCCTCTTTAGCCATTCACGCATCTTTTCAGCCTACATAGTTGTGTTTATCTTTATACTATATACCTCTTTACTTCTGTATGCATCCTCTTTGGTTTGAAACTGGCACAGTACTTACAGTAGAATATCTTTGGCTTCCCTCTGACAACCATGCCTCCATCCTTGCTACCCTCCCTGTTTTCCTTTCCCTGTTGCTTCATAACCTGGGTTGTGAGTAACTGAATCTACTTTCCCTTCTTCCCTTTCTTTCCCCTCTCTCCTCCCTCCTCCCTGATGAAGGAACATTTGTTCAGAAAGCTAGGAACGTAACTTTTTGGTTCTGTTTTTTGTGTATCTATCGGCTGTACTGAGCTGAGGTAAGTACTGGCCAGCCCCTCTATCTCTTTATTAGTATTTGTTTCACATCTTTATATGAGATTTTCCATTAATCATTTATGTCAGGTGATTAATTATTCATCACTCAATGGAACAGTACAAAGAGTTATACAGAAATGACTTCTAAAGTATTTCATGATGGAGTTTCATAGCATCAATATTGTATACACACTCAAGAATCCAGCTACGAAAATCCAAAATTAATGATTAAAACCATTGCTTTCATGGTTTTCAGAAATGGACATATTGCTATAACGTTAATAATCAGGTAGGCCATGTTCTGGGACACTTTTGATACCAAATTGCCATGCAAATTACTTATATTGTGACAGCTGATTCATTTGGGGCCTTAACCTATTGCTCCACTTAGGTTTTTTGCATGTAACTCCACCCCCTCTCCCACCCATTAACCAATTGTTCTGTTAATTGATTTATGACCCCCTGGGGATGATCAATCCTTCTGAGAAACCCCTCCACCCCTCCCCTTCCACCACTCTTCCGGAAACCTCCAAGAATTGTGAAATAATGTTGTCCATGAGGAAGAGGTCTGGATGCACTGAAAGGTTCCAGATTGATTATATAATGGTTAGATAGAGATTTAGGAACCAGATTTTAAATTGTAAGACATTTTGAGGGGCAAATGTGGACTCTGACCACAATTTATTGGTTATGAACTGATTAAAACTGAAGAAATTGGAAAAAGATAGGAAATTAAGGAGATGGAACCTGGATAAGTTGAAAGAACCAGAGGTTGTTGACAGCTTCAGAGGGAGCGTTATATAAAGGATAACTAGCACAGGGGAAAGGAATACAGTAGATGATGAATGGGTAGCTTTAAGAGATAAAATAGTGAAGGCAGCAGAGGATCAAACAGGTAAAATGACAAGGCCTATT
The DNA here is from genome assembly GCF_021461385.2 of Schistocerca piceifrons. Lineage (NCBI taxonomy): Eukaryota > Metazoa > Arthropoda > Insecta > Orthoptera > Acrididae > Schistocerca > Schistocerca piceifrons. The sequence continues at coordinate 148,278,832 of NC_060143.1, forward strand.
ATGAATCCACAGATGATACAAGAAATATTGAATTTAGTTGATGAAAGGAGAAAATTTGAAAATGCAGCAGATGGAGCAGGTGAAAGGGAATACAAATGTTTAAAAAATGAGACTGACAGGGAGTGCAAAATTGCCAACCAGGAATTGCTACAGGACAAATGTAAGGAAAATTAAAGACACCTTTTGGGAAAAAGAGAAGCAGCTGTATGAATATCAAGAGCTTGGGTGCTAAACCAGTCGTAAGCAATGAAGGGAAAGCTGAAAGGTGGAAGGTGCATATAGAGGATCTATACAAGGAGGATGACTGTAAAGCAATATTACAGAAAGGGAAGTGAACCTAGCTGAATATGAGATGGGTGATATGATACAGCTTGAAGAATTTGACAGAGCTTTAAGTCAAAACAAAGCCCCAGGGGTAGACAATATTCCACTGGAACTACTCATGGCCTTCGGAGAGCCAGCCATGACAAAACTCTTCCACTTGGTGTGGAAGTTGTATGAGACAGGTGAAATATCCTCAGACTTCAAGAAGAAAGTAGTAACTCCCATTCCAAAGTAAGCAGTTGTTGACAGGTGTGAAAATTACCAGTCAGTCAGTTTAATAAGTCATAGCTGCAAAATACAAACACAAATTCTTCACAGATGAATGGAAAAACTGGTTGAAGCAGACCTCGGGGAAGATCTGTCTGGATTACGGAGAAATGTAGCAACATGCAAGGCAATACCGACCCTCTGACTTATCTTAGAAGATAAGACAAGGAAAGGCAAACCTACATTTATAGTGTTTGTGGACTTGGAGATAGCTTTTGACAGTGTTGACCGGGAATACTCTCTTTGAAACTCTGAAGGTAGTAGGCATAAAATACAGGGAGAAAAATGCTATTTACAACTTGTACAGAAAGCAGATGGCAGTTATTAGAGATGAGTCACATGAAAGGGAAGTAGTGGTTGAGAAGGGAGTGGAAAAGTGTTGTAGCCTATCCTCAGTGTTATTCAATGTGTACATTGAACAAGCAGAAAAGGAAACCAAAGAAAAATGTAGAGTAGAAATTAAAGTTGATGGAGAAGAAATAAAAATTTTGAAGTTTGCCAATGACATTGTAATTCTGTCAGAGACAGCAAAGTACATGGAAGAGCAGTTGGGCGGAATAGACAGTTCCTTGAGAGGAGGATATAAGATGAACATCAACAAAAGCAAAACAAGGATAATGGAATGTAGTTGAATTAAATCAGTTGATGCTAAGGGAATTAGAGTAGGAAACGAGACACTTACAATAGTAGATGAGTTTTGCTATTTGGGTAGCAAAATAACTGATGATGCCCAAAGTAGAGTGGATATAGAATGTAGACTAGCAATAACAAGAAAAGCATTTTTGAAGAAGAGAAGTTTGTTAATATCAAAAATACATTTAAATGTTAGGAAGTCTTTCCTGAAGGTATTTGTTTCGAGTGGACTGAAGTGAAACATGGACAATAAACAGTTTAAACAAAAAGAGAATAGAAGTTTTTGAAATGTGATGCTACAGAAGAATGCTGAAGATTAGATGGGTCAATTGTGTAACTAATATGGAGGTACTGAGTAGAATTAGGGAGACAAGGAATTTGCAGCAACACCTTACCAAAAGAAGGGATTGGTTGATACTGCACACTGTGCGACAGCAAGGGATCACTAATTTAGTATTGGAGGGAAATGTGGGAGGTAGAAATCATAGAGGGAGACCAAGAAATTAATACAGTAAGCATATTCAGAAAAAATGGAGGTTGCATTAATTATTAAGAGGTGAACAGGCTTGCACAAGATACAGTAGCATGCAGTACTGTGTCAAATCAGTCTTTGGACTGAAAACATCTACTACAACAGTAACAGCTGTAGACATATAGTATTAAAATTTTAGTTGTTATTTGGTAGCCCACTTCTGCCAACCTTACTATTATGGACAGAGTTCAACTTTTTATTTTTCAGACAAAGTAAAAATTTGCTCCAAAATTCGCTTTGATTTTACATCCAGATTTGACATATCAACAGAGTGTTCTTTGCTGAATAGTAAATTATTTTTCACTTTACAGTTTGACATTTCTGTCTTAGTTATGGCTTCTACAGCTTTTTTCCGCCATCCAGGCTCCATTGACCCTGTATCTTATTGTGGTGTGAAGTTATAATGACATAAAATAGAAGTTATTCATAACTACAGAAATATTTTTAAAAAAAGTTATCAGTAAATTGTACACTCAATATGGCCTATGAGACCGTGTTGGATCCGAATTACATGAAAAGCATGTCACAGATGTAGCTACATGAAAGTTATTGTACTGGTAAAACTGAGTACATGATTTAAAACAGGGCAGTTGCATGAAGTAACTGACACAATACCACATTTTTAGAAAAAGTTTAATGAATGAGTAATGCAAGAAACTTGACTGCATAAAATAGTAATACTTGGATGGCAAACAACAAAAGCTCTCCAATGAAGTTGCTGATAGTTACTGCACACTGGGTAAGACACAGAAATAGTTGACAAAGCTTGCCAAATGTACAAGCTGCAGTCGGATTCACAGTTACCAAGAAATAGCCACTCAGCTGTACTGAGTCACAGGCTGTATGGGAAATAGTTGTATTATTTCTGGAAAAAGAAGTCAGCAATGGCATGGATTACAGGAATAATAAAAGAACTAGAAAGAAACAACATCAAAGAGTCAGAAATAACAGAGAGAAACCTTTGTGATAATAAAATATTAACTCTAGAAGGCTTTCAAGGGAGCAAAAAATAATAAACCTGGGACAACATGGACAGAATTGTGGTTTATTCATCTCACGATGTACATTTGCAATCAATTTGGTTTGTTTTTCAGGAGACATGTTTAAATTAATAATACAGTTACAGTGATTTTTACACTGATTAATAACAGCATTAAAGTAAATACTAACACTAAAATGATAGTTCTTGGGATATGTAATATGTTGCATCCAGTTCAAATTTCCAGTTCGCTCTGCATGCATTCATCCACTGAGTAATAACATTCAAGTGTCGCTGCCTCAGATAGCTTTCTTTTAAGTGGACTTAAGTTCATCCACATTAACTGGTTCCCTTTTAATTCATTATAAATTTTTATTCCGTTGTATTGAGGTTCATTTGAGATAATAATCATATAGGGATGGCAGGGTTCATGTTTTGAATTTTCTAAATGAGGGATGACATTGTCCTTTATGATTTACAGTGCATATATTTCGAATGATTTTTTTTTTCTATATTTTTAGAATCCACATAGTTTGCCGAGTTACCCCAAACAATGATACCATATACCTTACCTAATGATGGATTCAACATAGCTTGTATATGCTGCTTTTGGAGTGTTCATGTCACTTGCAGTTGATAATATTTGCATTGGAAATGCAAAACTGTTCAATTTGTTTGTTAGGTACTCATTGTGTGCCTCCCAGCTCAAATTTCTATCTAGACTTAATCCTAAGAATGTGACCGAGTCAGCTTCTTTTGGTGAATAATCTTAACCTACTCACATCTTGACTGTTTTGAATTGCATTATGATGGTCTTAGATATTTTTAGAGTCAACCCCTTTAGTTGAAACCGATTGTGTAAGGTATTGAGGGTACTGATCAAAGATTTTGGAATTATTTCTGAGTCCAGAATTTCAACTAACATGTCAGTGAACAGAATTCACATGGAGCTGATATTTAATTTTAAATCATTAACTTAGAAAAGAAATAGGATTGGGCCTAGTATGGAGTCTTATGGAACACCCTGACAGTCATTTTTCCCAGTCAGACTAAGAATTTGCTCCATTTAAAAAAATGCTAACTCTTTGCTTTCTGTCTGATAAGTTGTATTTAAGCCATTGTTGGGCATTGCCCCTAATGCCATACTGTTCAAGTTTGTAAATAGGTAGTGCATGGTTTACAGAATCACACACCTTCGTGAAGTCACAGAAAATATCCGCTGCCTTATTGCTCTTGTCTAATGATGTGTTTGTTTTCTCAATGAAACTGTTTAGTGCATCTATGGTGTTTTTCCTTTGTTGTAAACCAAACTGTTTACATAGAGTAATAGAATATTTTGCAATGAAGTTTTTGATTTGGGTTACAGCAACTTTTTCAAATGTTTTAGATATGACTGGGAGAACTGAGGTAAGTTGGTAATTTCCCATGAACATCTCTTGATCCCTTTTTGAAAAGTGTTTTGACTTCAGCATATTTCAGTACCTTTGGGGAGCAGCACACTTCAGAACATTAATTTATTATTTGAGCTAGTGAGTTTGGGATTTTGTTATGTAGCCCTTACTGCTTTAATAACTTCAGTTGGTATTCCATCTCAAACTGCAGAGTTGTTTTATTTATTTATTTATTTTATTTAAAAAAATGCTACGGTTGCATTTTCTACATACTTTGTAGAAACTTTCAAAGTTTTGTAAGATGTTCAGAGTTTTCATTAAGACCAAAGGGATTTACGACCTTTATAAAGAATTCATTGAAGCACTGTGTTATTTTTGTTGGACTTGCAAACTGTTTCCCCTGACATTAATTTTTGGAATTTCTTAGTTACAGGCTTTAGCACCCAACTCCCCCTTTTCCTTTCACTGAAAATTTTTATACCCTGGGTGACCTGCAGCTCTGGGCGACTTTTCTGAAATCTACCCCTTTACCTAGAACTCTCCAGTCATTTTCCTTTACCCCTATTCCTTCCCCATCAACCCTTATGCCTAAAGAAGGAGTCACTGGCTCTGAAAGCTTACCTAATTATAACCTTCTATTATCTGTGAGTGAGTAGATTTACCTACCGTAATTTATTTGTTTTCTGCAGAGTCTAGGTGGAAATGTTTCATTAAAGGCACCAGGAAAACTATTCAGGATTTCTTCAAAATTTTTATCGCTTTAGTAACACTGATCAAAAGGCCATTTTTTTCTCTTTTAGCTTACTACTAAAATATTAACGAATCTTCTTTGCTAAAGTTCCTTCTCATATGGATTTACACACTTTAAATGTTCCTGTCTGTCTGTGGCAGCTCAATGAACAATGCACAATGACATGAAATACCAAAATCTAGACTAAATTTATGCACATCTTCATATATCACACATAATTAGTTAAGACTATCAATACAGGTTGCTGATTGGCCATTGTCTCTGGAGGATTCAAAGAAGTTCAGTTTGAAACCATGTTCCTTCACCAAGACAGTGAATCTTGAAGCATACCTGCTATCATATGTGGTATCAATATCAAAATCAGCAGCTATTACAATTTTTTTCTTGTTATCTCTGCAAAGATCTTCTGGCATATTTTGAAACTTAGACAAGAATAGTTCTCTTGTTGACCTCCATGAGATTCTGTATACAGAGATTACTACAACATTTACTTTTAAGTTAATTATTTCTATACAATAGCTCTCAAACAGACATTCTTCATTTAAATAATTAAAACAGCTTTTGGTTTCATAATTTATATCACTATGCAAAAGTATGCACAAGCCTCCATATGCCTTGTTTCTTCTGCAAAAGCTACTAGCTAATCTGAAATTCCCCATTTTTTCCTTCTTTTGCAAGGATTTAGAGAATGTCAAGATACATTAATAATAAATGTAAAAATTTTTAAAAAAGGATTTGTAATTATTTATAGTTTGTATCAGCATTCTAAATGGATTCATTCATATATGAATCACCATGTGTAACCCTCAAATGATGTAAATTTGAATCAATCACTCTTACAGAATTATTATTACCAATTTTGCCAAATATTAACAGAAACAGAATAAAAATAGAGCAAATTTTTAAAAATTAATGTATTTTCATTAAATTACAATGCATAAGACTGCAAACAAAAGAAAATATTACACAAAATTAGGGAAAACTCATTGTCATGATATCAGTCTTTATTAAACTTAATTGGAATGAAAATGCGAAAAACAGTTTGTGTTCTTATTACAGCGGAGGGAAATAGTACACTTTAAACATACTAAATATGTTTGTTCCACATGATGAGTTAAAACTGTCTAGGATCGTCCCAGTATACAAAAAGGGAGATAAAGACTCTCCATCTAGCTACAGGCCTATTTCAATAGTACCCACATTCTCCAAGGTAATAGAATGCATCATGTACCAACAATTATCATCTCACTTTGAGAATCTAGGAATAATTAATGCTACACAATACGGGTTTAGGAAGAATCTGTCGACCATTGATCCAATCAACACGGTAGTCAGTTACATCCTCAAAGTTTTTGAGAACAAAGGCTTTGCTCAGGTCTCATTCTGTGACCTAAGCAAGGCCTTCGACTGTGTTGAGCACATGCCACTACTAGAGAAACTAGAATTCTACGGCATCAAAGAAAACAGTCTCAGACTATTAAAAGCTTATCTCAACAACCGTAAGCAGGTAGTTTGTGTTGGTAAGGAAATGTCAAACATAGAAAATGTTAAAGTAGGTGTGCCTCAGGGATCTGTACTGGGGCCCTTCCTGTTTCTGATAATGATCAATGACCCCCCCTCGTTTATTAGATCCACCACTGTATTGTATGCAGATGATACGACTTTTCTCCATAGCAGTAACAGTCTTAATGATCTTAAAACCTGTGCTGAAAATACACTCACTCATGCAGCATATTGGTTCAGAGCAAATAGTTTCCTGCTAAATGAAAATAAAACTCAGCAGATAATCTTCACTCTAAGAGAGAAGCCACTATCTGATGACCCTAGTTCTGTTAAATTCCTGGGAGTTTATTTAGACGAAAAGTTATCCTGGGGCCAACATGTAAACTATATTAGTAGTAAACTATCTAGAGTAATTTATTTATTAAGACAACTCAGAAATTGTGTACCTGAAACATACATCAGATCATCTTATTTTGCATTTTTCGAGAGTATAATATCCTATGGCATTATCTTGTGGGGTAACTGTAGTCATACACATGACATCCTATTATTGCAGAAGAAAGCCATTAGGATAATTACAAATTCTTCACATAAGGCTCACTGCAAACCCTTATTTACTAAACAAAAAATTATGACTGTAATAAACCTCTATATATACAATGTCTTAATCTTTACGAAGAAGAACCTACAAGATGTGAAACGTAGAGAAAATGTACATTGTTACAACACAAGAAGCATCAAACACATATACACGCCTTACCACAGACTATCAAAATCAATAAATAGCTATGAAGTCACAGGGCACAAGCTATTTAATAAGCTGCCACATGCCATACAGGATCTCCCTGAACATACATTCAAAGAAAGACTGCATGAATGGTTTATTGCCCACCCGTTCTATGATATCAATGAATTCTTCAACTGTAAAATGCAGTAATCCAACAGATGACCCACTGTACATTTATTGTAATATAAGCTAAAATATTTCAGTAGTCAATACCTTATCACACTGTATTATAAATTGTAACTTCATTTGACGTTGTCAATTGCTGTAATGGCCTAAAGACAATAAAATCTTTATTATTTTATTATTATTATTATTATTATTATTATTATTATTTTGGTAGTTTACAGTGTACTTTTGTTGAATTCCAGGTTGGGAAATGGTTAACCATATCATGTCTCACATCAGGAATTAGTGCAGCAGGTCATCTACCTTTTTTTCATTATATAATGTTTTTGTACTTCAGAAGTGGGTTTTCCTTGTTCTGATACTGAGGAATATCCAATTGCATACAGTGTTTTTGAAATTTGAAGACTGAATTCGGATGGTTTCATGGAGTTACCATACTTCATTTGATGTAGTAACCAGGCAATGATGACAGTCTACTCAGTAAACTACCTAGTACATAAATCGACTCCACCCATGTGTCAATTATGTTCCTGTATGATTGCAGGACATTTTACAGTTTCCTTTACTTTTTCTCATCTGTTGAATCTTTATATTGTTCCCTCTGGTTGTGTTCCAATGAGTGAGGAAAGCAAGGCCACACATACCTTTTCTTTCTGTAGCATATTCATTATTTCTCTATTCTCATAGATGGTGCAATAATCATTAGAGTATCCTCTGTCTTTAATTTTTCTTCAGTTGGTAGCTTGCACTGAAGTATTCTATTTCTCCATATAGGTCCCAAACTATGAATTCCATTACTTGCCACATAAGACACAAGAAACAAACTCTTATAGTATTTATATAAATATAATTTGTGATTCAAAACTGTCGGAATGCATCTCCACAGTCTAATCACCACATTTCCACTTGCTCCAAAAGCTAGCTCATCTGTTAGTTTGGTTTTTGCTTCATTCTCTGTCCTAGTATATGTTTCAAATTTATAAGTACAACCAGATACACCACAGAGTACAAACTACTTATAACCCCATTGATCAGGTTTCTGAGTCACATGTTGTTTCCTATGGTGCCATGCTTTCATGGAACACATTTGTTCATCAGTAGGCAGGCAAAGTGTCTCCCACTGTAACAAATTTCTTTCCAATTTCATCCAGCACTGGAAGCAATTTGTACGATTTGTCATACCCTTCAGAAACTTTTTCTGATACCTCTTTGCATTGTCACTGATATGCAGTTTTTTGTTGAGACACATTACTTTCTGCACCATTCCTATACCAACAGAATCATCCCAATTGTGGTATCAATAGCTACGATGCCACGGCATAGGTACAAGTTCATAGTTTGGCACTACGACACCGACACCGACGAAAGTGTTCTAGCAAGTGTTGTTCAGCTCTACAAGCGCCGCTACAGATTCTACCCATTTGATTCTGAGGAGATGACCTAGCAACATTGTTTCTACTTCATAGGGGGCCATTACTGACTTTGTTACTTCAATGATAGTTGGTCCAACTTCTAATCACTGTTAGATATGATGATGAACGGCTTCACACCTAAGTGCTCATCTGTACACAAAGTTAAGTAAAAGAGTTATAACTTATATGCAGTATCGCATTACTTCCTTTTCCTGCTCCTACTCACTTCCTACAATTGGCCTACCCATTCAGTTTACAGGAGCAGACCCACGCGCTGCCTTCCAGGCGGGATACAAAAACTGCCATCGAGGATGGGATTAAAAATAGTTTTTCCTCTCCTATCATTTCCTATGTTTTGCTTGGTACTGCTTTATCTTTTTTTGTGATATTCCCGTGTGACTGAGTGACTATATCTAAGTGCTCCCACCTTTCACTATATAGACCTTCATTTGTGTAAACCATGGCTTCGCCACAGGAACAGGCTTTGCTGTCCGATCTTGTACGTTTTCAGGCTCAGCAAATGACGCAACTAATTGCTGCCATAAATGGACTGGTCTCACTACAAACTGCAGCTACTTTGGCACCTCTGACGCCACCGCCTGTATGAACGCCATCACCGACGGCGCCGCCAAATCGTGCCTTCAATCCTGACGTTGAACGCTGGCCTGAATACATCGCCCAGCTCGAGGCACACTTCACAGTATACAACATGCCAGGTACAGAGTGGCTTGCCTTTTTCATTGCCAACGCAGGTGTTGTGTTGTACCGTGTGCTCATGAAATTGTTTCCCACCACCCGCCCAGAAACTAAAACTTACGAAGAAGTGGTTGATGCTCTGAACTCCCACTTCCATGACAGTGTAAATGTGGAAGCTGCACACTAAAAATTCTTTCACCTCCAGCATGGCCCTACTCAGTCCAATAAATCTTGTTTAGTGGACCTTCAGGGACTAACTTCTGATTGTGACTTTAATTGCTCATGTGGATGCTTAGATGTGGATATAATGACTACAGACGCTATTGCACAGAATGTGGCAGATCACCGCACCCGTGAGCAAATCCTCATGTTTAAAAACCTGTCTTTGCAGGAAGTAGTAGACTTGCTAGACAGATAAGATACATAAGACAGGGCTACTTCCACTTTCAACGTGACCCTGGGTGTGTGTACTGTTAGCGCGGCACAACATGTGCCCTCCCGCCCAGCCCCAACACTGCACGCCATGCCGCACTGCTCATGCACCAGTAAGCAAATTTCAAACCAGGCACCCACTAAGAAACTGAAATCATGTCCAAACTGCTTTCATGCCCACCCACACGACAGTTGCCCATCCCGTCAAGCACAGTGTTATTTTTGTAATAACAAGGGACATGTGCAAGCCGTGTGCAGTAAGAGAAATTCTAAGTCACCACCTGTCTCCCAAAATTCATGACTCATGTGGGTGTCACCGCAATGGAAACCACCATGATCATGATTCACATCATGCCTATGGATGTTAATGCCTTTTATTCAAAGCCTTCTGCTTCATGTGCATCAACAGCTTGTCATGTGAATCAAGTTTTGCCAGACACTTCCTCTCGCATTCAGCATGATGCAAGAAAACTTTTCGTGAGTTTGCACATTTGTAGACGTTCTGTTCACATGCAGCTGGACACTGGTGCGTCAGTTTCTTTACTGAACAAATTAACATATGACTTGCTTGATTTGCCCCCACTTTGTCATTCACATTCCATGCTGACTGCATTTACTGGACAGGAAATCTCAGTGCTCGGCGTGTGTAGTTTGCAAGCCACGTATGGTGCAATGACCCGTACAATGTCTTTCCATGTGCTCCGCTCTAGTGATGCTATGAACATTTTTGGCATGGACACATTTGAACTTTTTGGCCTTGCAATTCAGGACAATGTACTTCGCATCAATGCTAGTGACCATGCATACAGTGTTGCTGCACTGTGCAATGATTTTGCTGGACTCTTTTCTGATGGCCTTGGTTGTGCCATAAACTTTGCAGCACATATTGTGGTTAAAGTCAATGCCATGCCTGTTTTCCGGTGCGCAAGCCCGATACCGACCGCACTGCATGACGCCGTAGCTGCTGAACTTACGCATTTGCAAGACGGTGGTATCATTGAACCTGTTTCTGCTTCACCATAGGCTTCACTTATAGTGTGTGTGACGAAACCAAATGGTCCTCTTTGTATTTGTGCTGACTTTCAGTCTACAGTAAATCCCCAGACAGTGATAGCTACATTTCCCTTACTCCGTCCTGAAAACATTTTTGATAAGCTTGGTGTGGGAAAATTCTTTTCCACGATTGACACATACTTTCAGATTCTCCTTTACAAAGAGTTGCAGTGCTATTTTGTGATCAACACCCTCCTTGGATTATTCAAGTTTCGCTGCCTTCCGTTCGGTTGTGCTTCAGCTCCTGTTATATTTCAGTTTTAGTTGCAGCAGTTGTGTGCCACTGTCCCTGGTTGTTCCAATTATCTGGACAATATAGTTGTATCAGGTCGCACCCATAACGAATATTTGCAGAATTTGCGTGCCTTATTTACTGTACTTTTGCAGGCAGGACTAAAGTGCAACAGAGACAAGTGCAAATGTTTTCAAACTAAGATTCAGTATTTAGGACATATGATTAACAGACAGGGTATCCACCCCTCACCGTCACATCTCAGTGTGATTAGAGACTTGCCAGAACCCAGGAACTTGAAAGAACTTCAGTCTGTGTTGGGCAAAATTACATATTATATTCAGTTTATACCAAATGCAGTGCTGATTGCAGCGCCTTTGCATCGCCTTCGGTGTAAGGATGTTCCTTTTGTTTGGTCTTCGGAATGTGACGCTGCTTTCCACAAGCTCAAATCTGCTTTGTTGAGTGATTGCTATTTGATTCCTTTCAAACCCTTCAAACCAGTTGTTTTGGCTGTTGATGCATCTTCTCATGGAATTGGAGCAGTTCTCTTGCACCGCATTAATTCTGTCAATCGCCCAATCGCTTTTGCGTCTAAGTTGCTCACTTCCACCCAGCAAAACTATTCTCAAATCGAGATAGAAGCTTTAGCTATTGTATATGTAGTGACAAAGTTTCATGATTTTTTGCACATTCGCAAGTTCTCTTTGATCACTGACCATAAGCCTTTGACGTCGTCGTTTCACCCGTCAAAGCCAGTTCCAGCCCGTACGACACAAAAGTTACAATGTTGGTCATTGTTTTTGTCTAACTACAATTATGAAATCTTGTTTTGGCCTACGGCCCAGCACGGCAATGCTGATGCTTTGTCTCATCTGCCTATCAGTCCTGACGAAGTGTTTAATTCTTCCAAACTGTCCTGCATGTTTATTGATTCGCAAGATAAGGAGTTAGCTGATGGTTTTCTGGTGGATTTTCGTCACATTGCTTCTGCAACAGCCGCCAATGCTTCTTTGCAGATTCTTTTGCAGTATATTCGTACTCAATGGCCTCCATCTGCTACACAGATTAGAGATCCCCTTGTACGGCATTACTTTGTGCAACGTCACAACTTGTCTGTACACCACAGTATTATCTTGTTACGGACTGACAATGATCAGTCTCATGTGGTTGTACCTCGTTCGTTGCGGTCAGAAATCCTCTGATTGCTGCATGTTGGTTATTAGGGTATAGTGCTGATGAAGCAATTAGTGCATTGTCACTGCACTTGGGTCGCCATTGATAAACATATTGAGAATTTGCTTGCTAATTGTCGCTCTTGCACGGAGCATCAATCTGCTCCCTGCCAGCACTTCTTTCCGTGGCCGACTCCTACTGCGCCTTGGCAGTGCGTTCATATTGATTTTGCGGGTCCTTTCTGGGACACCCACTGGTTGATAGACATTGATGCATACAGCACCTTTCCTTTTGTTGTGTCTATGTCTTCTACTACATCTGTGAGTACTGTTTGGGCTTTGACGTCTATTTTTTGTATTGAGGGGCTTCCTGAAGTTATTGTCTCCGACAATGGCCCCCAGTTTGTGTCCTCCGAGTTTGAAGTGTTCTGTGCTGCTAATGGCATTCGCCATCTGACCTCAGCCCCATTCCACCCCCAGTCAAACAGCGAGGCTGAACGCTTTGTGCGTACGTAGAAGTCACAGATGAGCAAGTTGCGCGCCATGCACTCTCACGAGTGCGCACTCTGGATTTTCCTTGCTTCCTGTCACTCTCAGCCATGCAGCACCCATTCCCCAGCAGAATTGCTACGTGACCGTGCCCATTGGTCACTCCTGTAGCTATTGCACCCACCACCACGCGCTCCCGCTGCTTCGCCTCGTTCTGACTTGGCGCCACATGATTTGGTGTTCTATCATATTTTCTCTGGCAGGCAGGGCTGGGAGCAGGGGCGCATTCTTCGCCAGCTTGGCCACCCCTTATTTGTAATTTCTGGTCCCTCTGGTCAAGCGACACCAGAACCAGATCCGTTTGTGCCGTCCTCGGTTTCTGCCGCTGGTTGTTTTCCGACAGAATTGGAGGCTTCGCAGCTTCTGCTGCCTCAGCCCACAACACCAACAGTGCCTCCGCCACTCGCGCTACCGCTGCTTGCGCCTCCGCTGTGGGCACATCTGCCATCATCGCCGCTGCCGGTCCGGTCACCTGCACTGGACAGACGCCTCTCACCGCCGCCACGGCCCCACCTCTGGCAACTGCCGTTGCTGCTGCCACCATCTCTGCCACCGTGTTCCTCCACGGTGCCAGAACTGATGGACACTGAGGCTGCCGTAACACTGCCACTGTCGCCCATGGAGGTCGTTGCTCTGCTCCTCATCCGAGCATACCCAGTGGCGGTGCGCAGCCTGGGCAGGTTTTCCACAGGGCGTTTTACTCGCCCCCTCGCGAGCAATTTGGGGTCACGGGTGGACAGCATGCCCGGCAGTTCCATACTCAATGATGGTGCGTCATTTCAGGGGGGAGGGATGTGGTATTTATAGCTAAAATGCCACAGCGTAGGTGCAAGTTCATAGGTTGGCACTACGACACCAACACCAATGACAGCGCCCTCTGGCACGCGCTGTTCAGCTCTATTAGTGCCACTGCAGATACTACCCATTTGATTCCGAGGAGATGACCTAGCAACATTGTTTCTACTTCATAGGGTGCCATTACTGACTTTGTTACTTCATTGATAGTTTGTCCAACATCTAACTGCTGTTAGATATGATGATGAACGGCTTCGCACCTACGTGCTCATCTGTATGCAAAGTTAAGTAAAAGAGTTATAACTTATACACAGTACCACAGTACTTCCTTTTCCTGCTCCTACTTGCTTCCTACATTTGGCCTACCCATTCAGTTTACAGGAGCAGACCCACACGCCGCCTTCCAGGCGGGATACAAAACCAATAAACCCTGATGATGGAATACTTGTGAACAGAGGAAAAAACAAGTATCCCAATGAATCTGTGCAAATCATCTTCAGTGAGTTCAAAATGTTTGCTTAGGTATTTGGAAACAGTATACCAAGTAGAGTCAAACAGTATTTGCTGCACAAGTTCTTTCCCAAAAAAATACGTGGAGAATTGAAATGTTGTTTCCAACTCCTGTAAAAATGCTGGATTTCCAGTATTCCCAGAAAACATTTTTTGTTGTTTTGGAATGCTCATATGCTTCTTTCTTCAAATAATATGTGAATTTATTTTATTGGCTGTAGATGACTTAGCTGTAGTAAATTATTTATGATCTGAGTTATTTTCAGATGCCTGAGATTCACTTGTACTGCAGCTCTGTGATGCTTGCAAAATTTGCCTTTCTGAAGTGATCTTTTCACTGGCTATTTCAGTAAAAGCTTCTCCCACATCTTACAGTTCAATTGTAAGCTGTCAACAGAAGCATTGTCACAAAGTAAATTTTATAGGTATTCTTACTGTGCAGGTGAAACATCCGAAACAGCATCCTGCAAAGCGGAAGAAGGCTCTGATTCATTATCATCTGTATCTACATCTTTACTTCTAGGAAGATCTCCTCCATCATCTTCTTAACAATCACAGTCCACATTATCTTCATTTAGTAGGAATACTTTATTTATTTATTTTCATCCAACTTCAACTGATTACAAAAATAAAATTGTTCCAGTCTTCTGGATAAGTCAGAACCTTACTTGCTAGAGTTACATATTATTGCCTGGTATCATTATTTACAAATTTTTTTTCTAAATTTAGCTGAGAGAACAATGTTACACACATGGACCATAAATAAAAACAACTTGGTATTGCAATACATAGATTAAGAAATTTACTGTTTGTGACACAGTCTTCAGATCTGAGATTCGTGCATTTTTAGAAAAAGCGTCTTCCATTGTATGAGTGTACTAAATCTAGAAACTCTAGAAATATTTGGAAGTAATAATGGTATATCTTCAGGCTGTAAGCTTTTCTTTGATCCTGTCACATCTATGTAAAACAGAGGTACCTGAAATGGAAAGAACGTGGAATATGTATAAGATTTTTCACTTTTTTATTCATCATGTAAACACACAATGCTTCTGACTTATAATAAAAACTATTCTGCCTCAGAAATGAAAACAAAATCATAAAAAACTACATGGCTTACTATAAATGAAAACACTTCTATATTGGACAGTTAGGCATTATTTATGGCATCAAATAAAATTTTTCACAATTTTGGAAGCTCATGGATAACCTGGTATGAAGCATAATGTAAAACTATGAATCATATTTGAACCATACAATTAAAGACTCACAGTTTTTGTAATTTTACTTGTAACTTGTTGAATCTTGTCTGTGGATGAAATATACAAATTAAGCTACCGAAATATGTTTTCTTTACTGCTTTCCTTAATGTAAAACAATGATTATTTGTGACTCAAACAATCTGCATTCAGCACTGCAATCATTGTCTATCAATGCCCAAAATAACACTGTCTAGGAGACTGCCACTGTGAGAATTGCAATAATGGAAGCAACAATTGAAACTGGTGTGATACAGCAATACATCATGGTGATAATACTTAAAAAAGTACTGCCAATTTATAATCACAATGGAAATGGGGTGATGCATATATGCATCACCATGCATTGCAAGGTTAAAATTTTAACTGTGTTCTCAGTAAACTGGTGTACATTTAAGCAAATTTCTATGTCCGCGGACCTAACCGAATCACGTGCACCCTGCAGTTGCTCAGCCTGGCCACACATGTGCAGTGGTCAGCCTTAGCCTCACGCCACGGCCGCTGGAGGTTCATGGCATTATCTCCGGCTGAAGAGGTTGCATCATTCAATAGTTCTTGCCTGTAGCTCCCTCTATGGCCACAAGATATAACAGGAGCACAGACCTGATGCCATGGCCACTTGCTCTTGCTCGCTAGCTGTGTTAATATTGAAGTGTTATTGTATAGATCTTATATGACAACCTTGGGCTAAGAACTTAGTTCAAAAATGGTTCAAATGGCTCTGAGCACTATGGGACTTAACATCTGAGGTCATCAGTCCCTTAGAACTACTTAAACCTAACTAACCTAAGGACATCACACACATCCATGCCCAAGGCAGGATTCGAACCTGCGACCATAGTGGTCCCGTGGTTCCAGACTGAAGCACCTAGAACTGCTCAGCCACTTCAGCCGGCTTAGAACTTAAGTTACAATTTGGATTGCACTGTGGATTTGTGAATTGTATTGTGAACTTAATTACATAGTTACTTGCTACTAGAGCAATAGACAGTGCCTGCTTCAGTGTGGAGAATAAAGATAAGTAATCTTTTTCATCGCTGGCACCTTACTCTGAGACTAATCTTTTCTCGGCCATCAGGTCTTGCGTCACACCTGGGTCGCATCCTGCTACCAATTCCAACTTACGTTTGTCACTTCAGGCAGACATAAAACAAATAACTCTAGTATTTGCACATTCTGTCAGAACTATTTCCGGTACGTCTGTTTTGGAGCAGCAGGGTTTAAACCATTTATATTCCAGTGCATATCATATCTTCTTTAACCCATTCATATAGGCTTTAGTATATTTATTTCAAGGTAATAGTGTGTCTATGTCTTTCATATTTCTACACTAGTTTTTTCACTCCTGTCACTAATTATCAGTATCCCTTATTTTTTTATAACCAGGCAAGTACCTGTGAACACCTTACTGAATACATATATTTGAGCTTTGGCATGACACTGTACAGAGAAGAAAGGAAAAGACAATGTGGGGAGGAAATGAAAGGTGTACTGGAAAAAATAGCAAACAGTACCAAAATAAGAGGAATGGAAGTTGTTACATGATCCTGGTTGCTCAATAAAAAAAAAGTTATCAACACATTGTTTTAAATAGTTATTGTGCCCACTTAGGAAAAGCTGATCTTTAGTCGAAGTAATACCCC
This sequence comes from Schistocerca piceifrons, assembly GCF_021461385.2. NCBI lineage: Eukaryota > Metazoa > Arthropoda > Insecta > Orthoptera > Acrididae > Schistocerca > Schistocerca piceifrons. The sequence goes on from NC_060143.1 coordinate 148,295,881, forward strand.
AATAAAGACGAAAGATGCACAAAATAACAAAATCAATTTCTGCACATATTAAAAGTGCAATTTATTTTGAAATTCTAATTTTAACTTCACTTAATTCTTATAAGTGTTCTTATCTAAAACAAATATCTTAGTGTATGGAAAATAACTGTGACAGAAAAATCCACGGCCAAAATGTGAAAACCACTCCCAGAAGCCAAATTAAGCAGTTCATATAGTTTGATTCATCATCTCAGTTGTAGTCTATCTGTATCATCAAAACTTAAAAAATAAAATTCTTGGTGAGAAAATGGAGCCTGTGAGTTATCTCGTAGTTGGCATACAGACTGTAAAGTTCAAAACCCAACTACAAGACAACTCGTTACCAACAATCAGTAACAAGCTCACATATTTCGAAGCATTTTCAACAATACAATCCATGTCATTTTTTGTAGTTGTGTCAGTAGTTGTTCATTCTCCATTGTAGATAGTTCACTGATGTTTATCCTTATCTGTGTTAAATTTTCCTCGTAAAATGAATAGTAATAAGAGGAAACTGGGTGAAAATTTTGGTGTCAATGCACTTGTTTTTTTCCCAAATAGTTCCTAATTTCATAATGTTAACAAACAAATCTATATGGAAGCCAGGAATCAGACAAACACGAGAGGAGAAGATCAGCTAGGCTCACGAGATGGAGGGATACACAGGCGAAAATGAAAGTACACTGATGGCAAAAATATCACATAATCAAAAAAGCCACTGCAAATGTGAAATGCTGCCAGACCCAGATCTACAGTATTTCCGAACTAGGGCAAAAACTTGATAGTGGTGCCCCCCCCCCCCCCCACCCCCACCCCCCCGCCCCCTACAGTGTTTGGGATATAAAGCCAAAAATAAAAAAAAAAAATTTAAAAAAAAAAAACAACATCTCAAAAAGAGTTCATTATGTAGCGCACATTTTTCTGAAGAGTATGATATATAAAACACATATGTTTGAGGAACTATAGGATACGTTACTGGCTCTTAAGAGTGCCAAAGTGCAGTGCCACATCTCTTCATACAGCATTGTTCTGTTGCACATTACTGTATTTTGCTCTGTGGAATTCAAAAGAGTATATTTTGTGATGGAAGCCATCAAACCTATATCAACAACAGTGGAAATTAAAATGTCCTGTGGTGCATTTCCTGCTCCCCGTCAGCCAGTTTGACTGTACAACTGGCCCTTAGTAGTGTAGCCTCCCGGCAAAAATTTTTTGTACAAATTTCATTTTCTGTTAGTCGTTTATTTCCATTCTGACTATGGATTTCGGTAATAATTATAACAATGCTCATCATTTGCACACACAGTCAACCACATACACAAAGAGTGATTGGTATTCCCCCTTTTGGGTTTATTCAGCTTATCTCATACAGCCCCGACCCCTTTTGTCTGCAGGAAGTTTTTTATTTCTAGATGGATGGGGATTCCCCTAGCAGAGATATCATGTACACTATGCACACATTCAAAAATCAACATATCATTCTTTCACTAATCAATTTAGAATATGTTCAGAAATGTTCAAAAACAAACAGGGATGCATTTCAAAATGATATGAATAATCGATACAGCAATGTATGCTGGATGCTAGGCACTTTGTGAAACAAGGTTGTTTTCTTCAAGAAGACGAATTTGGTCCCCCCCCCCCACCATTCCTGAAACTGCTGCCCGGGGCAGATACCCTGGTTTACCGCCCCCTCTCCCACCCCCCACATCCGGTACTGAATGCCGGTGCATTAATAACTAGTGTCACTGCCAGAATGTTGAATGCAAGCATGCAAACGTACATGCACTGTGTTGCACAGCTGCCGGATGTAAAAGTTGCACTTGGTCGGTCAATACAGGGACACTAGAGTTGTCTGTTGTGTTTTCTCATGAAAGCTGGTTCTGGAACATTGCGTAACAACAGAAGCAAAAACCTAAAATCGTTAGTTACTATGAAACTGAACGAAGATCAGATGCTGTGGAAAAGAAATGAAAATGTTGTTTGCGGAATCGGCAAAGTTGCCTTGAAACCACACATAGTTAGAAACTACAATGATGACACAGCAGGTGTTATCAGGCAAATCAAATGCTGCCATATTATTCAGCGTAAGATGGCCAAAAAAGCTTGCTCTGCGTGTAATGGAAATTTAACTGCACAATAACCATTGGTTTTAGACCTTATCAAACACCAGGAAGGAATATCAAGTCTCTAGCTTTTAGAGAAAAATTTATTCACGTGTTGTTTGGGGATAAGCTGCCAGATACCCAGAAGAAAATCAGGACAGATAGTAGCCTTTATCATTTAGAAGCAATATCCGCCACTGAGAAAAAAGTGCGGCCAACAAAGCCATACGAGTGTGCACACAACAAAATAAATGACGTGAAACGTGGTAGTCATCCCATTTGTGAAGAAAAGCTGGCTCTTTGGGTGGAAAAATGCTTCAAGAAATACCATAAAAAAAACTTTAGTTTCATTACTATCAGTGCCAAAGTATACACTTCACGTCTAAAGCTAAAGCTAAAATATTTTTTCTGTCGGCTTATTCCAAGTGTGAAAATAAAGATTCTGTTCCACCACTCCCAGACGATTTACTATACCTGTACCTGACGTCCAAGACCTATATATCGGCACATATACGCTACAAATGTTTTCATATCTGAATTCACGCAGAAACTTGTTTCCTACGAGCTAACTCATAGTGGGCATCAGTGGCCAGTTAGTCAGGTGCGACATAACTCATAGTTTGCAGTCAGCATGTTAAAAACATGCGTAATACTGACTTTTAAATCATTTTCTTGGAATAAGAACACGTGACTAAACTTTTTTTCCCTTACTGTGAGAGGTAGGAGGAGCTACAGACTCCCCCCCCCTCTGCCGCCACCAACCCTTGCCTGAATATTGGTGCCCTGGCACCCGTGAACTGTTCTGTTCTTTCAACAAATACACTTTCTTTTTTACTTATCTTCCTCCTCTTCATCTTCACCTACACTGAGTGCCAGATCAGCCACGCAGCAAGAGTTCAAAAACGCTAAGGACCTCGCACATTAGAGGAGCCCTCACTTCACTTCGGTGCAAAAAGAAAAAAGTCTATTAAGCTAGATATGGATGGTATTCTACCTACCGTCCACCATTCAATGGAAAGACGGTAGTGTCCAAATTTATAATGATTACCAACAATAGCTCGTAACTAAAAGTAAACGCTTGCCACACCGTACATTGTGTGTCGAAGTTGACAAAACCACAAAAAATTTCCCAATGTTATCCGAGCTATAGTCATAATTACCTGATCAGTTAGAATAGGGATATTGAGTACCAATAAGAAACTAAGTAATGTGTACCATATTTATTTTTGTAAGTCTACTAATACGGTCGTTCCTTCGTTCTAATGGTTCAAATGGCTCTGAGCACTATGGGACTTAACTACTGTGGTCATCAGTCCCCTAGAACTTAGAACTACTTAAACCTAACTAACCTAAGGACATCACACACATCCATGCCTGAGGCAGGATTCGAACCTGCGACCATAGCAGTCGCGCAGTTCCGGACTGCGCGCCTAGAACCGCTAGACCACCGCGGCCGGCCTTCGTTCTACTGAGTACTTTTCTTACAGCACTTTTGATATGAGCTGTGTAGAATGAATGTTGCCTCCTTTTCAGTGGAAAATTGTGGTATAACGTGTTGTGGTTTCGCGGTTCCTGCTTTTCTTTTCTGTCGTTCTCTACCGGTCGATGTGGACTAATAGGATACAATACAAATGTTTAACAACAGCGAAAGATGTTAAGAGAGTGATATATTTTATTTAGTGATTGCAAAATTTGCCAACAGGGAAACGAGTAGCACAGAAGAATAAGGTATAGTTGTTTACTTACAAAGATTTATTCGCCACTGAGACACCAGAGGGTGGGAGGTGTTAGATTGGGTGCTAAATCAACACTGTGCAACCGTCCACCACTGTGGACCCTCGTTTCTGAAAATGTGATGAAAATAATTAATCGTGACACACTAAACCATTAAAAATGACATAAGTTTACACAGTAGCTCCGTAGCGCGCAACTGTAGACTCGCAGGAATAAAGGGCACGAAGAAAAAATCGTGGAGAGAACGCAAAGGCGTTCTTGTTTCCAGACGTCTGATTGCACAAGCAGTCTGCCATGGATCCCCGTCTTTGCTTGGGAGCTTTGTGCTGCGTTTATTGTGATGAGAAGGATATAGTAAAAGAAAACGCAAAAGCGACCGTAGGTAAAGAACTATCTAAATAATAGAGGTGCGAGAAATGCAAAGTGACGACAATGTTTTTTTCGCAAATTTCAGGAGGAGGTCACAGTGAGGTTTTACATTTTCTGCTTGGGAGACTGCAGCGATAACACTTGCAATAGCTTTTTGTTATAGCTAGTAACGATCGACTTACACATCAGTTGAAAAAGAGATATACTTGAGAGGTTCTTAGTTGTTATCTAGAGGTTAATTAACTTTCAATGCGTTGTTTTTATTTTATTTTGTAAAAAAAGTTGTTTGCAGAATTTAATCTTGAAAGATAATATGTAGATTAACATTCTCGACATAACAAATTTGAGTATTTCATAGACACCAGGATCCATTAGAATGGAGGCTGTTTTTTCCAATTTTATCATCAGTGTCGTTCATTTCTATTGCTAGTAGTTTGCTGAGGAGTTACACATACTCCATCATATCTTCTGCTTAGATGTCAGGCTCCTCATTTGTTGTGTTATTAAGTCGTCATAGCATGATTTTTGGTCCACAATTTTCATACAGACTATTTGTAAATTTCTGGCTTATTCTTTTCTGTTTTCCTACTTCGTAACTTATCTTATTCCTTACTGTAACATGACGGGAGATTTTTTATCTACTACTTGACGCTTAGGGCATCACATCTCAATTTTTTATTCAAATATTCGTTAGAAGCGGCAGTCCATAAACTATAAATTTAAGGGTGCTTCCTTTGGAGCCAACAAACGTTACTGCACACCTAGCTTCACGTGAGAACCTCATTACACCAGCCAAACACTCATGAGCCGCAGCTGCCTGTCATCTGCTAAAAGACGCAAATATTCCCACAAAAGGTCGGCAGCAATGCGCTTTAGGCATGGCCACCATTTTCCAGGAAATTACAAATGCGCATGCATAGTTGCGCTGTTGGAAATTTATGCGTATGCGCAAAGTTGAACAAAAAAGCCATCGTGTTGATGCACATTAAGGCTCTTCAGCTAAAGTTGCATGTTCAGTACTTAACACAATGGTATATTTTAAAATCCTTATTAAAATGAGTATGGTCTTTATTTTTGTTCGTTTAATATGGTTTTAAATATAATTCTTTGGTGCAAATGGTTCAAATGGCTCTGAGCACTATGGGACTTAACTGCTGTGGTCATCAGTCCCCTAGAACTTAGAACTACTTAAACCTAACTAACCTAAGGACATCACACACATCCATGCCCGAGGCAGGATTCGAACCTGCGACCGTAGCGGTCATGCGGTTCCAGATTGTAGCGCCTAGAACTGCTCGGCCACTCCGGCCGGCTATAATTCTTTTCTTGAATTTAATTTCTGATCCTTGAATGCTTCATTTCGTCGTATTAACTTCATTAGTTTGCTCAAATTAAGTGAATTTGTGTGAAAATGTGATTGCAGGAAGGTAGCGTTTATATTTTCTCATGGCACGAAAACTATTTGTTTCAAGTGTTTGTATGACGATATCCACCCAGGAAAATGTACATATTGTTTCGGAACCAGTGCATGGGAAATATTAAGAAACTTAGTGAGCCTAGGCTCCGTATATGTTGAAGCAATTCAATACACATCGTGTCACTTCTCAATGCTGCCAGTCTTTGCGTAGTTAATGTGTAGACATGCTCGAATTAACTTCATGTTCATTACTACAAATAAGTATCATACACGAACATGAGCGTCTTCAGTCCTCCTCCTCTCCCCAATATTCCTCTGGGCTTTTACAGACTGTAAATAGAATGATTCATCTGTTATGTCTAATCGATAAACTGCTTGCTTTTAAACATGTAATGTTATGATAGAGTAATAAAAATGCCGTAATTATAATCATGTAAGCAAAGATTTCAAATGAAAAAAGAATAAAAGGAACAAAGGTTAGATCAAAATAAGAAACTCCTTACGATGATTAAACTGACGTCGTGTAAGCTTCGAAATCAAAAATTTATACAGCGTGGTCAGAAAATGTCTGAAACGCTTGCAGGTGTTATTAGGCAGGTTACACAGAGACATAAATGCCATGAAAAAATTCTATGCGTTGCGCCGCTTTCGAGTTATTTAGCACTGAAGCTAGTTAATCTTGTCGTTGCTAGAGCAAATTCAAGTTCCAGCTATCAAACAAAGCATTCGTTGGGCAACACTGCCCCTGGTAGGCCGCTTGAATGTGAGCGCACAACGCCCCGATTGGACAATTTCAATGCTACATAGCTCAGAAATGGCGGAACGTATCGAATTTTTTCTTGACTGTTTCAGCACAACCTGCTCTGCAACATCCCTACAAGCATTTAAGACATTTTCTGATCACCCTTATAAAGAAGACATATCAAGTTGTAGACAGAAAAGACACTTAATTGAAGCTTTCGGACACAGCCTTCATCAGTAAAAGAGACACACACACCACTCACAGAAACAAGCATGCACACGCGGCCGTCAACTCCAACATTTGTGGCCGGCATTCCGGCAGGAAAGCAGAAACTTGGTTCAAATGGTTCAAATGGCTCTGAGCACTATGGGACTTAACTTCTGAGGCCATCAGTCCCCTAGAACTTAGAACTACTTAAACCTAACTAACCTAAGGACATCACACACATCCATGCCCGAGGCAGGATTCGAACCTGCGACCGTAGCGGTCGCGCGGTTCCAGACCGTAGCGCCTAGAACCGCTCTGCCACACCAGAGACTTGGTGATTGTGTGTGAACCATACGAGATAAATAACGTGTGGTTATAATCAAACTTTCTCTATTTAACACGTTATAACACGGAAACTAATTACTGTATGAAAATCAAACTTAGCAGCATTAATATCAAGGACATGGGGAAGATAAATAATGCAGAATCAATTCAGTTGAAGTACTTTTAATGTCCTGCTAGGGTACATCATACCATTACACACCGGCACCACTGCTACAAAAGGGACTTGATATGGTGCCCACCAGTGTCCAGAAGAGTCTGAAAATGAAGGATTGCATTCTGCACAGCAGAACAAAGCATGTACATAGGTATGCTGGCTACCCCTATTGACATGCAGTGCATTAGATCAGCACATATGTGAATGTTCTTGTTCTTCAGGCAGCTCCACAACCAGAAATGACAGGGAGTGAAATCAGGTGATCGTACCAGCCAAGCATTTGGAAACGATGGCCGATAATTCGATTGTTTCCAAATGTGTTTAGGAAAAGCAGGTGAACTTAACAAGCGATGTGTGGTGAGGCCCCATCTTGCATGAAAACTGTTGAGTTCAATGCATCTCTTTTCTGTAGGGCGGGTGTGACACGCTGGCGAAGCATATCGCAATAACACTGGCCAGTCACACTGCACGTCTTTGGTCCTTGAGAGCCAACCTGTCCAAAAAAAAAAAAAAAAGGGTGGGCCAGTGGTGAACACAGCCATGAAGCCACACTGTACAGTGACACGTTAACCATACAGAGGAATTTTATGCACAATGACTGGAGGGGAAGATACCTACACTTAGCAATTCTGTGTGTTCACCTCACCCATCAGAGAAAAATGAGCTTCATCCTTGGGAGAAAGTGGAGAGCAGAGTCAACACATAGTTGTGTGTCCTGTGGTGCAAGATGCTGTACAATGTGGATCTTGTACGGATCCCATTTGAGAATGGTTCGAAGCACCTTCTGTACAATGGACCAGCTGTCGTGACACAGCATGTGCGCTGCCTGAAGATTGGGAATTGTGTGCAGCATTGTCTGCCATAGCAACAGCAATTGCATAAATCACCTTGGTGCAACCGGTCGTCAGCCTCTTCCCGGAGCGACGCCCAGTTCTCCAGTTTATTCGGACTACTTCACCATGCTCCACACAGCAGGTGGAAAAAGAGGAGCCTTCCATAATCCTTTCAGCCGTCGATATTCTCTAATTGCAGCATTGCTGTTGTTTTGATGATAGAGCTTCACCAATAATGCCCTGCTCCTTTTGTCCTCTTGTCCAAGCTCATATTGACACATCAACAAGTACACTGCGACTGGTCAGGTGGGTGAGACTATGCATCACGATGACTAATCGTGGCACCTGTTGGCCATAGTTGGAACTGGTGGTGGCGCTGTGACACATGGAAATCGTGCACCCCGTACTCTGGACTCAATGTTACCAAGTTTGGTACTTGTACAGTGGTTAGTTTCTGTGTTAAAACGTGTTAAATAGGCAAGTTTGATTATAACCACCCAGTATATGCTTTCATGGACTCTTATGTAAATCATTTTGCATATAATTTAGTACCTTAGTGAACACAAAATGTAAGCGGTGTCAATGTAAATTAATGAATTCGGAGAAAATATGCCACCGCTGCAGTACGCTGGCTAAACTCTAGCAGTTTCATCAAAATGATGTAATACTAGTATAGATCTCAAAACTATGTACCTAAAACACTGTGGTTGCACATGTATTTTCTTATGTGGTTCACCCACAGTCGCTAGTTTACTGTTTTGTATTCGCTGCACACAATGACTTTAAAAGACGAAACTGCTGACTGTGGGTAAAGAGTGAAATATAGATATATTTTATCCCAGTCTTAGGTATGGTACATGTTTTTGGGTACATGTCAACACAGACATTGCACTACAACAACATTACAAAGTGTAAATTACTTTCATTTTTGCATGTTAAAGAAAATAAACAAACAAATTAATTATTGAGATACTTTTCTTATTTTTTTAAAAAAATTGGTGACACTTGTTCCCATAACATCAAGTGTTTTGTTCTCCTGTCGAAAATTCTGCAGTTATTTGTACCTGTCAGTGACTGTGCATATCTGCTTTCTTTGCAAAGATGTTCACCGAATGTCTCGGTGCATGTTGCTTCGTAATGAATGAGCGCAACTGTCTGTGTATGCATCACTGGGTCTTAAGTCTGCTGGCTGTGCATTCAAATTTTTAAGTAACGTGCCTCCCCCCATGAACCATGGACTTTGCCATTGGTGGGGAGGCTTGCGTGCCTCAGCGATACAGATGGCCGTACTGTAGGTGCAACCACAACGGAGGGGTATCTGTTGAGAGGCCAGACAAACGTGTGGTTCCTGAAGAGGGGCAGCCACCTTTTCAGTAGTTACAGGGGCAACAGTCTGGATGATTGACTGATCTGGCCCTGTAACAATAACCAAAACGGCCTTGCTGTGCTGGTACTGCGAACGGCTGAAAGCAAGGGGAAACTACAGCCGTAATTTTTCCCGAGGGCATGCAGCCTTACTGTATGGTTAAATGATGATGGCGTCCTCTTGAGTAAAATATTCCGGAGGTAAAATAGTCCCCCATTCGGATCTCCGGGCCGGGTCTACTCAAGAGGACGTCGTTATCATGAGAAAGAAAACTGGTGTTCTACGGATCGGAGCATGGAATGTCAGATCCCTTAATCACGCAGGTAGGTTAGAAAATTTAAAAATGGAAATGGATAGGTTAAAGTTAGATATAGTGGGAATTAGTGAAGTTCGGTGGCAGGAGGAACAAGACTTTTGGTCAGGTGAATACAGGGTTATAAATACAAAATCAAATAGGGGTTATGCAGGAGTAGGTTTAATAATGAATAAAAAAATAGGAGTGCGGGTAAGCTACTACAAACAGCATAGTGAACACATTATTAGGGCCAAGACAGACACGAAGCCCATGCCTACTACAGTAGTACAAGTTTATATGCCAACTAGCTCTGCAGATGATGAAGAAATTGATGAAATATATGCTGAGATAAAAGAAATTATTCAGGTAGTGAAGGGAGACGAAAATTTAATAGTCATGGGTGACTGGAATTCGAGAGTAGGAAAAGGGAGAGAAGGAAACATAGTAAGTGAATATGGATTGGGGGTAAGAAATGAAAGAGGAAGCCGTCTGGTAGAATTCTGCACAGAGCATAATTTAATCATAGCTAACACTTGGTTCGACAATCATAAAAGAAGCTTGTATACATGGAAGAATCCTGGAGATACTAAAAGGTATCAGATAGATTATATAATGGTAAGACAGAGATTTAGGAACCAGGTTTTAAATTGTAAGACATTTCCAGGGGCAGATGTGGACTCTGACCACAATCTATTGGTTATGAACTGTAGATTAAAACTAAAGGAACTGCAAAAAGGTGGGAATTTAAGGAGATGGGACCTGAATAAACTGAAAGAACAAGATGTTGTAGAGAGCTTCAGGGAGAGCATTAGGGAATGATTGACAAGAATGGGGGAAAGAAATACACCAGAAGAAGAATGGGTAGCTTTGAGAGATGAAATAGTGAAGGTAGCAGAGGATCAAGTAGGTAAAAAGACGAGGGCTAGTAGAAATCTTTCGGTAACAGAAGAAATATTTAATTTAACTGTTGAAAAGAGAAAATATAAAAATGCAGTAAATGAAGCAGGCAAAAAGGAATACAAACGTCTCAAAAATGAGATCAACAGAAGGGCAAAATGGCTAAGCAGGGATGGCTAGAGGACAAATGTAAGGATGTAGAGGCTTATCTCACTAGGGGTAAGATAGATACTGCCTACAGGAAAATTAGAGAGACCTTTGGAGATATGATACTGCGTGAAGAGTTTGACAGAGCACTGAAAGACCTGAGCCGAAACAAGGCCTTGGGAGTAGACAACAGTCCATTAGAACTACTGACGGCCTTGGGAGAGCCAGTCCTGACAAAACTCTACCGTCTGGTGAGCAAGATGTATGAGACAGGCGAAATACCCTCAGACTTCAAGAAGAATATAATAATTCCAATCCCAAAGAAAGTAGGTGTTGATAGATGTGAAAATTACTGAACTGTCAGTTTAATAAGTCACAGCTGCAAAATACTAACACGAATTCTTTAGAGACGAATGGAAAAACTGGTAGAAGCCGACCTCGGTGAAGATCAGTTTGGATTCTGTAGAAATATTGAAACACGTGAGGCAATACTGACCTTACGACTTATCTTAGAAGAAAGATTAAGGAAAGGCAAACCTACATTTCTAGCATTTGTAGACTTAGAGAAAGCTTTTGACAATGTTGACTGGAATACTTTCTTTCAAATTCTAAAGGTGGCAGGGGTAAAATACAGGGAGCGAAAGGCTATTCACAATTTGTACAGAAACCAGATGGCACTTATAAGAGTAGAGGGGCACAAAAGGGAAGCAGCGGTTGGGAAGGGAGTGAGACAGGGTTGTAGCCTCTCCCCAGTGTTATTCAATCTGTATATTGAGCAAGCAGTAAAGGAAACAAAAGAAAAATTAGGAGTAGGTATTAAAATCCATGGAGAAGAAATAAAAACTTTGAGGTTCGCTCATGACACTGTAATTCTGTCAGAGACAGCAAAGGACTTGGAAGAGCAGTTAAATGGAATGGACAGTGTCTTGAAAGGAGGATATAAGATGAACATCAACAAAAGCAAAACGAGGACAATGGAATGTAGTCGAATTAAGTCGGGTGATGCTGAGGGAATTGGATTAGGAAATGAGACACTTAAAGTAGTAAAGGAGTTTTTCTATTTGGGGAGCAAAATAACTGATGATGGTCGAAGTAGAGAAGATATAAAGTGTAGACTGGCAATGGCAAGGAAAGCGTTTTTGAAGAAGAGAAATTGTTAACATCGAGTATAGATTTAAGTGTCAAGAAGTCGTTTCTGAAAGTATTTGTATGGAGTGTAGCTATGTATGGAAGTGAAACGTGGACAATAAATAGTTTGGACAAGAAGAGAATAGAAGCTTTTGAAATGTGGTGCTATGGAAGAACGCTGAAGATTAGATGGGTGGATCACACAACTAATGAGGAGGTATTGAATAGAATTGGGGAGAAGAGGAGTTTGTGGCACAACTTGACGAGAAGAAGGAACCAGTTGGTAGGACATGTTCTGAGGCATCAAGGGATCACAAATTTAGCATTGGAGGGCAGCGTGGAGGGTAAATATCGTAGAGGGAAACCAAGACATGAATACACTAAGCACATTCAGAAGGATGTAGGTTGCAGTAAGTACTGGGGGATGAAGAAACTTGCACAGGATAGGGTAGGATGGAGAGCTGCATCAAACCAGTCTCAGGACTGAAGACCACAACAACAACAACAACAACAAATTACGTGACTGGCTGTGTACAGCATGACCACGGCAGTAGGTATGCTATTAATGATACTTTCGAGGAAATGCTGTACCACAAGAAATTATTTTTCGTAAATTTTTTGCAAATGTGGGCCTATCAGGATGAACGGCAGAAGGCAGTGATACCTGGGTCCCAACCTTTAACAACACTGTATAGGTGTTTTCAGAAATCCGGGTTCAGCCATTTTGTCCTCCCCTATGAAATTCACTCTTACACCTGAGGCAGCTAACTGGGATTGGCTTCATCTACACCTACATATACATCTATAGTCAGCAAACCACAGTGAGGTGCATGCGAGATGGAACATCCCATTGTACCAATTATTAGGTTTTCTTCTTATTCCATTCATGTATGGAGCGTAGGAGGAATGACTGTTTGAATTTCTCTGTGTGCGCAGTCATTATACTAATCTTATCCTCACGATTAATGATAAAGTAGTAAATGAGTTTTGCTATTTGGGGAGCAAAATAACTGATGATGGTCAAAGTAGAGAGGATATAAAATGTAGACTGGCAATGGCAAGGAAATCGTTTCTGAAGAAGAGAAATTTGTTAACATCGAGCATAGATTTAAGTGTCAGGAAGTCGTTTCTGAAAGTATTTGTATGGAGTGTAGCCATGTATGAAAGTGAAACATGGACGATAAATAGTTTGGACAAGAAGAGAACAGAAGCTTTCGAAATGTGGTGCTATAGAAGAATGCTGAAGATTAGATGGGTAGATCACATAACTAATGAGGAGGTATTGAATAGAATTGGGGAGAAAAGGAGTTTGTGGCACGACTTGACTAGAAGAAGGGATCGGTTGGTAGGACATGTTCTGAGGCATGAAGGGATCACCAATTTAGTATTGGAGGGCAGCGTGGAGGGTAAAAATTGTAGAGGGAGACCAAGAGATGAATACACTAAGCAGATTCAGAAGGATGTAGGCTGCAGTACGTACTGGGAGATGAAGCAGCTTGCACAGGATAGAGTAGCAGGGGGAGCTGCATCAAACCAGTCTCAGGACTGAAGACCACAACAACAAAAATCCTCACGATCCCTGTGTGAGGGTTGTAGTATATTTCTAGAGTAATTATTTAAAACCAGTTCTTGAAACTTTATTAATATACTTTCTCAGGATAGTTTACATCCATCTTAAAGAATCTTCCAGTTCAGTTCCTTCAGTATCTCTGTGACAATCGCTCATGGATTAAACAAACCTGAGACCATTCGTGCTGCCCTTCTCTGTGTATGTTCAGTATCCCCTGTTAGTCCTATCTGGGACAGTTCCCACACACTTGTGCAATATTTGTAAGCAGTCTCATTTGCAGACTGATCGCACTTCCACAGCATTCTACCAAATAAACCGAAGTCTGCCACCAGGTTGATTGGTTTGGAGTCTAAAGGAACCAAACTTCAGGGTCATCAGTCGCATTTTCATCATGCAAACAGTTGTCAGGTTCAAACCATTCCCAAAAGGAGACAGGGAAAGTAAAAAGACATAAAACGAACTGGGAACCACGCTGAAGGACAAAACAAAAGAAGTAAACCAAAATCGGAAAACGTGAACTAAAAGGAAAAAATCGGTGGAAGGTATTTCAATAATATAGCAGATGGCCTGGGCTGGCTGATCACAAGAATAATAAAGGATAAGTCAGCCACTCTGCAATACACTAAAATCACCAGCTGAAATACACAAGGCTAGAGAAACACAAATATGGAAAAGACACACGTCAAGGAGACAAACAGCAAAGAAAGAGTGAGAAAGAGTTAAAAAAGAGGGAAGGCCCAAGAGAGAAAGCCAGACGCCCACCCTTAGATTGAGTGACAAAAATCTCCCTCGCGAAGAAAACGTAAAACTAGATCACCCATTGAGGCATTGTCTCCTAACGCTATAGGCAGTATGGCAGGAAGGTTAAAAGTCCTCCTCAGGCTGGCTAAATCCGACCTGTCCAATAAGATGTAGACCATAATCAAGTGGGAACCATAGTGACACTGAGGTGGGTCCTCGCAGCGTAGGAGGTGACCGTGAGTCAGCCAAGGACAGCGGAGGAAGAGCCGGCAAAGGACAGCAGAGTCCCTGTGAATGGCACGCATGGACAACCTCCACACATTCGTTGTCTCCTTGATAACATGGAATTTATTTGGTGTATTGAGAGTGTGCCATTCAGTATCCCAGATGCCAAAACCTTATGAGCATAAGCCCAATTGGAGATCAGTCTCCAGTGTGCTGATCTCTAGGATCGGTTTACCAGTAACCTCTTTGGCGAGCCTGTCAGCAAGTTCATTGCTCAGGACCCGTCATGTCCTGGGGTCCAAATGAAGGCCACTGAACCTTTTTGAGGGCAGAAAGAGACTCCTGGATAATCATTCAGGGTTGCCACAAGTTCTGGAAATCAGGGAATTTCAAATGTATCAGGGAAAAAAACCACTAGAGAAATCTTGTTTTTGTCTCAGTAGCATGAAATTGCTTGTTTACTGAGATGTCATGCATCATCGCTAGCTAGGCGCAGCTGAGTATGTGCACCCTTCCTGACTCTCTCATTCTTATTGCTTCTCCCCTTCCCAATCCTCCCCTCAGCTTGCAGTCAGTGCTGCCACCACTACTTGCTGCTAGCCTAGCAGCTGCCAGTGAGAGATAGGGCAGCATGAGGAGTGGTTTGTTTGGATGTATTTCTCGGAGCTTGTTGATGCAGCGGCTGGAGACAACGGTCATGTGTGCTTCAGCTGTGTCTGAGTGATTGTGTGAATGTGTGTGCACTCTGCCGATCTGAAGCCCATAGTTTCCCACTAACGTGCAGGACCTGCCTATTGGAGCTAGTCACACAGATCTACCTGCAGACTGGGTCTGTCTGTGTGTGGTGTAATTCGGCTGATTTTCATGGTTTATCCGTGGGCCCAGGACTGTGGTACCTCGGCAGGCCAGGGGCCACAGGCAATGGATTTCAGGAACTGCAACTGTCTCACTGCAAGTACATTGTACAGTGCTGCGTTTTATAGACATTTTATTTATTCTAGTACATTTTGGCGCTTTGAGACTAGTTTATATATTAGAAAGTATGGACGATAAGAAGAAGAAAATTATGTCAGTCGTTGGCAGTTTGTACACTATGTATTCATGCATTTCTTGAAAGAAAAATCACACAATACCTGTAGAATAATAGACATAAGATAGTGGGTGATAACCGACAATTACGAACATAGTAGAACCAACATTTTTTCGCAGTCACCTAAAGTGCTGGTTTACACAACTCTTCCCCACTTTATACATCTCTTTTAAGAGGCCTCCTTTTTTCTGAGCTTATTTCTTAAAGCAGTGAAGGTATTTTAAATCTGTCTTGCGACTCCAACAAAAAACATATTTTTGTCTCCAAATATGTTTCACCTTACTCAAATAAAATAACATCAGTGGTCTTAATGAAACATATATACCATTTGGCTTACTTTCTCCATCTAAAAGCAGTTCATTACATAAGATGCTGATGTAAGTATTTATGATTTTTGCTCACATGTTTAGAAATATAAAAGTCCTTACGTTTTTTTGTCAACTTATGTCTTCACTTACCCTTGAGATCTCAAAATTTCTCAAGCAAGAATGCTTAAACCTGTCTGGAAATCAGGGAAATATCAGGGAATTTCACTTGGGGAAACTTGTGGCAACCCTGTCATTACCAAAGCATGGCAAGGGAAGCACTGGTTGAGAGCTTGTAGGCTGCTTAAGGAGTAACTACAGATGTGAGAAATGGCTACCAACTCTGCAGTGAAAACACTGGAGCCATCCAGCAACGAGCACCGTTCAGAATGTCCAGCGTGAGTGTTAGCGAAGTCAACATGATCATTGAGCATCAGACCATCAGTGTTTACTATTTCTGAGCCCTGGAGCTCGCCAAGAATAAAGAAAAATTGCCAACAGAGAGCATCCGGTGGAAATGAGCCCCTTGGGCCTTGCGATAGGTTCAGATGAAGCCGTGGCTGAGGCACAAAAAAAAATGGCTCTGAGCACTATGGGACTCAACTGCTGAGCTCATTAGTCCCCTAGAACTTAGAACTAGTTAAACCTAACTAACCTAAGGACATCACACACATCCATGCCCGAGGCAGGATTCGAACCTGTGACCATAGCGGTCTCGCGGTTCCAGACTGCAGCGCCAGAACCGCGCGGCCACTTCGGCCGGGCTGAGGCACAGATTATGAAGATGTATGTGATTGGACCTGCAGGAAAGGTCATCGAGAGAAAGTCTCAAGTTCAGTGAAAAGGTATCAAACACAGACTGCAATTGGAAACCCCAATATGGGTCGCTGTTGCGGGAGATGGGTCTCCATGTTAGGGAAAAGGAGTTGATAATTTTGATGTTGAGGCAAACTATGAAATTGGGTGCTATAACGCACAAGCAGTTGTTATCACCTGATCCACAATGGATCTTCCATGAGGAAGCTTGTCTCTGAGCTCATTCAAAAGGCCCCTGTCACAAGTCGAACTCCACAGTCATGTATAGGATCCAGCAGCTGCAGTGCTCAGGGCAATGCTGAACCATACACCAGGCTCCCATGTCAAGACAGGACTGTACAAAGGCTTTATACAGCTGCAGCAGTGTAGGGTGATCTGCACCCTAGTCAGTGTGGCTCAGACATCAAGGAATGTTTAGATGCCACCAACACTTTTCCTTAAGCTAACGAAGATGGGGAAACCAAGTTAAGTGGGAGTCGAAAACCACCTAAAAAGCGATAAGTCTCCACTACATTAAGTAGTTGGTCATCCAGGTAAAATTCAGGATGTGGGTGAACAGTACAATGACGACAGAAGTGCATGATGCAAGTCTTGGTGGGTGAAAACTGAAAGCCATGAGTGAGGGTCCATGACTGCACCTTTCATATGGCACCCTGTGGGACTCTATTCTCTCAGATATGGGGGAACTATGTGAAACACCACCTCGAACTCTGAAGGTGTGGAGTGACAAAAAGTTCTGTATAAAAATCGGGAGCTGGCCCCGTTGACCCCACTCGTGCAATGTAGCGAGGATGTGGTGACGCCAAGAGGTGTCATACGCTTTCGTCAGATCAAAAAAGATGCCAATAAGGTGTTGGTGGCAGGAAAAGGCCGTTTGGATCACAGATTCCAGGTATACCAAGTTGTCAGTGGTGAGCGACCTCGCTAAAACCACCCTGGCATGGAGCCAGAAAACCCTGAGACTCAAGGAGGCAACACAGCCTCCGGCTCACCATCCATTCAAGCAACTTGCACAGAACATTGGTGAGGCTGATAAGATACTAGCTGTCCACATCAAGAGGGTCCATTTCAGGCTTTAGCACTGGAACGGCGGCAATACCTTCTTGCCAATGCCACAGGAATTTGACATTACTCCAGAAGTGATTGAAGACAGGAAGGAGGTGGCGCTGGTAATCCGCTAACAGATGTTTAAGCAATTGGGATGAATGCGGTCTGATACAAGCGATGTGTCGGGACAATCAGCAAGAGCACTGAGAAATTCCCAGTCACTAAAGGGAGAAATTCCCACTCACTGAAGGGAGCATTACATGGCTCAGGGAGACGCGGAGCAAATGATAGGTGTTGTCGTTCCACCCACTGTTTTGGGAGATGAAATGTGGGGATGGTGATGCTCAGATGCAGAGGTGCAAGCATAATGCTTGGCAAGATGCTCTATGATCGTGTATAGGTCGGTGCAATACAGCCCCATGAGTGGAACTCACAGGTATACTTGTGGGTGTCTGATATCTGTAAAGGCATCTGAGCTTAGTCCAAACCTGGGAAGGTTTGGAAGGTCCAGTTGTGGAGATGTATCGTCCCAACACTCCTGCTTCTGTCATTTGATTAGTTGATGGACCTGTGCAAGGGATCATTTGAAGGCAATGAGGTGCTCCAGGGACAGAAGTGCTTATGATGTTGGACAGCCCCCTACAGTCTCTAATGGGATCTGTGATCACCAGGGCACCGTCTTCCACCAAGGGCAACCTGAGGAAAAAGGGATTACCGATTCAACTGCAGCAGCAACGGTAGTAGTAATGTTCTGGATCATCATATCAATGTTGTCGTGCAACTGGGATCCAACGGTGGTAGCAGAGGTGAGTGTCCCAGTCAGCCTTAGTAAGAGCTCATCTGGGCAAGTGTCCAAGTGAGTGACACTGCAGGAGGTACGAGAAGGTTGGATCGTGGTCACCACTACACAAGTGAAGGTGGAAGACCAGGACTGCAAATGAAAAGATCAATGGCCGAATATGTGCCATGTGCCACACTGAAATGAGTGGCAGCATCAGTATTTAAGAGGCAAAGGTCAAGTTGAATTAGTAGATGCTCAACTTCTTTATCATGGTCAGTAATCTTGGTTCCATCCCAGAAAGGGTTATGGGCATTAAAGTCACGCCATGGTAGAAAAGGTGGAGGGAGTTGGGAATCAGTGCAGCCAATACATGTTGTAGTATTTCACCAACTGAAGGGAGGTAGATGTTTCAGATGGTAATTTCCTGCATTGTCGTCACCCTGTCAGCCACAGCTTCTAAAAGTGTTTGAAAGGCCACAGGTGCACTACATATAGCGGTAAGGACATAAATACAGACTCCACCAGACAGCCTGTTACAGTCAGTATGATTTTTGTAAGACCTCTGATAGCTAAAGAGGGGGAGGGGTCCATATTACTGAAAACCAGATTTCCTGAAGGGCCAAACAAAAAGTAGGTGTAATGCTTAAGAGTTGTCATAGCTCAGTTAGGTGGGGGAAAAACCACCACTATTCCACTGGAGGATGACGATTTCTGTCGTCTGAGAGGGCAGTCACTAAGGAGGCTGAGGGCTTCTTCCCTCTGTGACCCTTGAGACTGAGACTCTGGGGACATCGAGGCCCTTGGAGGCACGAGGATCTCCATCTCATCCTCAGGATTGGAGCCTGCTAGAAGCGGTGGTGTGGGAGCCCCAGGGATCTATTTATTGTTGTCAGGCTTCTTCTTTCGGTCCTCCCACTTTTCATTCGTTTTCTCTGGCTGAGAGGGATTCTCTGAGTGTCTACATCTACATCTACATTTATACTCCACAAACTACCCAACGGTGTGTGGCAGAGGGCACTTTACGTGCCACTGTCATTACCTCCCTTTCCTGTGCCAGTCGCGTATGGTTCGCGGGAAGAACAACTGCCGGAAAGCCTCCGTGCGCGCTCGAATCTCTCTAATTTTACATTTGTGACCTCCTTGGGAGGTATAAGTAGGGGGAAGCAATATATTCGATACCTCATCCAAAAACGCACCCTCTCGAAACTTGGACAGCAAGCTACACCGCGATGTACACCGCGATGCACAGCGCCTCTCATGCAGATTCTGCCACTTGAGTTTGCTAAACATCTCCGTAACGCTATCACACTTACCATATAACCCTGTGACGAAATGCGCCGCTCTTCTTTGGATCTTCTCTATCTCCTCCGTCAACCCGATCTGGTACGGATCCCACACTGATGAGCAATACTCAAGTATAGGTCGAACGAGTGTTTTGTAAGCCACCTCCTTTGTTGATGGACTACATTTTCTAAGGACTCTCCCAATGAATCTCAACCTGGTACCCACCTTACCAACAATTAATTTTATATGATAATTCCACTTCAAATCGTTCCACACGCATACTCCCAGATATTTTACAGAAGTAACTGCTACCATTGTTTGTTCCACTATCATATAATCATACAATAAATGATCCTTCTTTCTATGTATTCGCAATACATTACATTTGTCTGTGTTTAGGGTCAGTTGCCACTCCCTGCACCAAGCGCCTATCCGCTGCAGATCTTCCTGCATTTCGCTACAATTTTCTAATGCTGCAACTTCTCTGTATACTACAGCATCATCCACAAAAAGCCGCATGGAACTTCCAACACTATCTACTAGGTCATTTATATATATTGTGAAAAGCAATGGTCCCATAACACTCCCCTGTGGCACGCCAGAGGTTACTTTAACGTCTGTAGACGTCTCTCCATTGACAACAACATGCTCCAGCCACACAGCTGGTCTGATATTCTGTAGGCTCTTACTTTGTTTATCAGGCGACAGTGCGGAACTGTATCGAACACCTTCCGGAAGTCAAGGAAAATAGCATCTACCTGGGAGCCTGTATCTAACATTTTCTGGGTCTCATGAACAAATAAAGCGAGTTGGGTCTCACACGATTGCTGTTTCCGGAATCCATGTTGATTCCTACTTAGTAGATTCTGGGTTTCCAAAAACGAACATGATACTCAAGCAAAAAACATGTTCTAAAATTCTACAACAGATCGACATCAGAGATATAGGTCTATAGTTTTGCGCATCTGCTCGACGACGCTTCTTGAAGACTGGGACTACCTGTGCTCTTTTTCAATCATTTGGAACCATCCATTCCTCTAGATACTTGTGGTACACGGCTGTTAGAAGGGGGGCTAGTTCTTTCGCGTACTCTGTGTAGAATCAAATTGGTATCCCATCAGGTCCAGTGGACTTTCCTCTGTTGAGTGATTCCAGTTGCTTTTCTATTCCTTGGACGCTTATTTCGATGTCAGCTATTTTTCCGTTTGTGCGAGGATTTAGAGAAGGAACTGCAGTGCTGTCTTCCTCCTTGAAACAGCTTTGGAAAAAGGTGTTTAGTATTTTAGCTTTACACGTGTCATCCTCTGTTTCAATGCCATCATCATCCCAGAGTGTATGGATATGCTGTTTCAAGCCACTTACTGATTTAACGTAAGACCAGAACTTCCTAGGATTTTCTGTCAAGTCGGTACATAGAATTGTACTTTCGAATTCACTGAACGCTTCACACATAGCCCTCCTTACGCTAACTTTGACATTGTTTAGCTTCTGTTTGTCTGAGAGATTTTGGCTGCATTTAAACTCGCAGTGAAGCTCTCTTTGCTTTCGCAGTAGTTTCCTAACTTTTTTGTTGAACCACGGTGGGTTTTTCCCGTCCCTCACAGTTTTACTCGGCACGTACCTGTCTAAAACACATTTTATGATTGCCTTGGACTTTTTCCATAAACACTCAACATTGTCAGTGTCGGAACAGAAATTTTCGTTTTGATCTGTTAGGTAGTCTGAAATCTGCCTTCCATTACTCTTGCTAAACAGATAAACCTTCCTCCCTTTTTTTATATTCCTATTTACTTCCATATTCAGGGATGCTGCAACGGCCTTATGATCACTGATTCCCTGTTCTGCGCTTACAGAGTGGAAAAGTTCGGGTCTGTTTGTTATCAGTAGGTCCAAGATGTTATCTCCACGAGTTGGTTCTCAGTTTAATTGCTCGAGGTAATTTTCGGATAATGCACTCAGTATAATGCCACTCGATGCTCTGTCCCTACTACCCGTCCTAAACATCTGAGTGTCCCAGTCTATATTTGGTAAATTGAAATCTCCACCTAAGACGATAACGGGTCTGTTTGTTATCAGTAGGTCCAAGATGTTATCTCCACGAGTTGGTTCTCAGTTTAATTGCTCGAGGTAATTTTCGGATAATGCACTCAGTATAATGCCACTCGATGCTCTGTCCCTACTACCCGTCCTAAACATCTGAGTGTCCCAGTCTATATTTGGTAAATTGAAATCTCCACCTAAGACGATAACATGCTGAGAAAATTCATGTGAAATGTATTCCAGATTTTCTCTTAGTTGTTCTGCCACTAACGCTGCTGAGTTGGGAGGTCGGTAAAAGGAGCCAATTATTAACCTAGCTCGGTTGTTGAGTGTAACCTCCACCCATAATAATTCACAGGAACTATCCACTTCTACTTCACTACAGGATGAACTATTACTAACAGCGACAAACATGCCACCATCGGTTGCATGCAATCTATCCTTTCTAAACACCATCTATGCCTTTGTAAAAATTTCGGCAGAATTTATCTCTGGCTTCAGCCAGCTTTTCGTACCTAAAACGATTTCAGTTTCGGTGCTTTCTATCAGTGCTTGAATTTCCGGTACTTTACCAATGCAGCTTCGACAGTTTACAATTACAATAGCGATTGCTGCTTGGTCTCCGCATGTCCTGACTTTGGCCCGCACCCTTTGAGCCTGTTGCCCTTTCTGTACTTGCCCGAGGCCATCTAACCTAAAAAACTGCCCAGTCCACGCCACACCACCCCTGCTACCCGTGTAGCCGCCTGCTACGTATAGTGGAACCCGAATCCCCACCACCCTATGGTGGTCTCAGGAGTGTCCAGCTTCACCGCAGCAGAAGTCTTGAAAGGCAAAGTCCCAAGGGACCCCTTTCCTTGCAAGAGGAGCCAGTGGAGGTTGTTGCTTCTCTGGCCAAGGTGTTGCTCCCGAAATAGATGTTAGGGGAGCAATGGAAGGAGAAGTGTCCCTAACCAACGAGGGGGCAGACATAGGCCGGCAACCCTGAGAGCCCACTGTTGGAGGTACAGCTAGTGGTGTTACTGTCAGCATAGAGGGCAACATCATCGTAGCTATAGCATAGGAGATCAAGTGCACAGCTGTAAATGGTCATATTTCCATTTTGCTCTGTGTAGCTCAGCCCGCCCAAGATCTTATATTCCATTATTTTCCACTCTTTCTGAAAAACTGTGCAGTCCAGTAAACACAGGGAATGGTGCTCTCTGCAGTTGGCAGGAGGCAGGAGGGGCACAAGAAACCTTCATGTGTGACGGACAGCCGGCCGGAATGTCCGTGCGGTTCTAGGCGCTACAATCTGGAACCGAGCGACCGCTACGGTCACAGGTTCGAATCCTGCCTCGGGCATGGCTGTGTGTGATGTCCTTAGGTTAGTTAGGTTTTATTAGTTCCAAGTTCTAGGCGACTGATGACCTCAGAAGTTAAGACGCATAGTGCTCAGAGCCATTTGAACCATTTTTTTTGTGATGGACATCTGCAGTTCCGACATATGGGGCTGGCATTACAACGAGAGGACATGTGTCCGAATTTCCAACACTTAAAGTACTGCATAGGGGGAGGAACATAGGGTTCAACCTCACACTGGTATAATTCACCTTGACCTTTTCAGCCAGCAAATAACCTTCAAAGGCCAAGATGAAGGCACCAGTAGCAACCCTGCTGTCCTTAGGCCCCCTTTACACATGCCAAACGAAGAGTGCACCTTGTCATTGAAGATTGGAGGGCAACTCGTCATCAGACTGGGGGAGGAGATCTCTATGGAATATAATGCCCTGGCCCACGTTTAAGCTCTCATGAGAGGAGGGGGGGGGGATGGAGACCAGGACATCAGCCAGCTTGCCACAGGCGAGCAACTGGGCAGGGGATGCCGTTTGTATCAAGACTGACCCATTCCTCATTTTGGATATTCCCGCCAGTTCCCTGAACTTGTCTTCGTAGTGCTCAGCAAAAAATGAAGACTTTGTTGTTAAAAAGGATTCCCCATCAGGCCTGCTGCAAACTAAGTATCGAGGAGATTATGTCTGCCCATGATCCTACACCTGGTGTTACACCCGTGGTGTAGCCAGGGAAGGGAACGAATTGGAGTTGTGTCTTTCAGCATTATAGTGCTCATTACCTCACTTAGAGACTGCTGGGGCTGTTTGACCATCAGCATCAGGTAACTCCATCAGCATCACTGTGGATCATCCACCCTGATGCCACCCACTCCAACCAGGGATTCCCCCCACGGGTGCCACCAGCCACAGCAAAGGTCATCTGGCATAATGGCCATTGAAAGAAGCCTGATGCTCCAAGAAGACGGGCACCTACTCCTTGGCATTTATGGAGAAGTTGCAACTCAGACATCAGCAGAGCGATCCCTTTGTAGTAAGGGGGCTATGACCAAGAGGGTGCATGATGACCACTCCATGACACTGGCTACCGTGCAGAATACTGGGTGAAGAGAAATCCAATATTGTTATAGGAGCGAACGAGGACAGCTGACTACAGAGACTACAGAAGTAGATAATATACCCCTTCAGGTGTCCTCATCCAAATAGCTGTATTGCTGGTGGAGTTGCAGAGCCATGACAATAAGAGGTGCAGAAGGTTTAATCCCACAGTGGATATATGGTGCACCATGTAAGGTATCCTTCCCCAAATGGCCCGCACTTCAAAAATTTTGGAAGATGTGGAGGTCAAACCCTAAAAGGGGGCCATAATTTACTAGACCAAGAAGTGGGAGACCTGTTTTAGTTGCCTCTTACGACAGGCAGGAATACTTCAGGCCTATTCTAAGCCCCAGACCCACAGGGGGCCCTACCATCATCTTTATCCACGACTGAACCTATGTGATCATTCTATTTCATGTCCCTACAATGTGTTACCCCAGGTACTTGTAGGAGTTGACTGATTCCAACAGTGACCCATGATATTACAGTCATAGGATACTATCCTTTTCCGTTTTGTGAAGTGCAAAATTTTACATTTCTGAATATTTAGAGCAAGTTGTCAATCTCTGCACCATGTTGATATCTTATCAAGATCTGACTGAATATTTGTGCAGCTTCTTTCAGATAGTACTTCATTATAGATAACTGCATCATCTGTAAAAAGCCTTATTTTACTATTAATATTGTCTGTAATGTCATTAACATACAATACGAACAGCAAGGGTCCCAACATACTAGCCTGGGGCACTTCTATGTCTGACAATGACTCTCCAAGCAAGCTGTGTCCTTCATACCAAAAGGTTCTTAATCCACTCACAAGTTTCACTTGCTTTCCCATATGATCGAACTTTTGACAATAAGTGTAGATGTGGAACTGAGTGAAATTCTTTTCGAGAATCAAGAAATATTGCATCTACCTGAGTGCCTTGATCAAAAGCTTTCAGAATGCCATGTGAGAAAAGTGCGAGTTGGGTTTCACATGATTGATGTTTCCTAGATCCATGCTTGTTAGCATAGAGTAGGTAATTCTGTTCAAAATATCTCATTGTGTTTGAGCACAGAACATGTTCTAAGAGTCTACAACAAATCGATGTCAAGCATATTGGAGGGTAGTTTTGTGAATCACTTGTGCTACCCTTCACGTAGGAGGGTGTGACCTGTGCCTTTTTCCAAGAACTGGGCATTTTTCTTCGTTCGAGGGATTTACGATAAATTATAATTAGAAGAGGGGCTAACTTAGCCACAAATTCAGTATAGAATCTCACAGGGATTCCATTGGGGCTTGGAGCTTTTTTCAATTTTAACGATTTCAGCTATTTCTCAACGTCAATGACACTGATTTCACTTATCTTTCCAGTGGTATGAGGATTAAATTGAGGCAATTCTCCTGGGAAACTTTGTAAAGGTATATTTTAAATGGAGTTAAGCATTTCAGTTTTCGCTTTGCTATCCCCAATTTCAGTTCCTGTCTCATTCGCTAGGGACTGGACACTGACTTTGGTGCCACTAAAAGCCTTTAGGTATGAACAGAATTTCTTTGGGTTCTGTGAAAGATCAATTGACAATATTCTGCTATGGTAGTCACTGAAGGCATAATGCATTGCTCTCTCAACAGCCAACTGCGTTTCATTCAGCACCTTTCTCTCTATAGCTCTATGATTCATTTTACACATACTGCACTGTAATCTCCATTTCTTTAGAAGTTTCTTTACGGTGACTGTATACCATGTAGGTTCCCTCCCATTATGTGGTGTTCTACTGGGTACGTATCTATCCAGTGCATGGTAAATTATTTTTTTAAACTTGAGCCAGAGTTCATCTACATGCTCCTGCCATGTGCTGAAAGTTGCAAATTCCTCATTGAGATATGACACTACTGATTTTTTATCTACTTTACTGAACATATATATCATTCTGCTTGTTCCAGTTGTTCTTTGTGCTTTGGTAATCATTGTTGCCAAAATCGTGTCTTGATCACTGATACCAGTTTCGATGTGGATATCCTCAAAGAGGTCAGGTCTATTTGTTGCTATTAGATCCAATATATTTCCATCATGAATGGGGTTCCCAACTATCTGTTCTAAGTAATTATCAGAGAAGGAATTTAGTAATGTTTCACAGGATATCGTATTACACTCACAACTAACAAAATTGTAATTTTTCCAATTAATTGTTAGATGATTGAAGTCTCCACCAATGATTACTGTATAATAATAATAATAATAATAATAATAGCTTTATTCAACATCGAATGGTACACTGCACTTGTACAAATAAACAGTAATGATTAAAGTTATTTGCACAATACACAAGACACATTATTCTGAATACATCATTAATTTACAACAAAATCATAATAAGATGTTCACTGATTTCTATCACATAATTTCACAAAGCATTTGTTGTTTTTCATATAAGTATGGTACTCTTCTAATGTGTAGAAAAGGGAACTTACATACAAGGGACCTGTGCTTTTCTCTCAAGTTTTTGGTTACATCAGGAGATGAGTCTGGTGGGCGATAGAAGGATCCAGTTATCATTTTATACCCAACCCTGATACTGAGTCTTGCCAAAATGATCTCACATGCAGCTTCAGTTTCTGTCTCGACACATTTGAGTTTCTTGTCTAGTGTGACATATACACCACCTCCGCTTCCCATTTGTCTATCCTTTCGATGTACACTCAAATTTTCCGCAAATATCTCACCGTAAAGATTTCAGATTTCAACCAACTTTCTGTACCTAGTATTATGTGAGCTTCACTGCTTTCCATGAGTGCTTCAAACCCTGGTACTCTGTTGCGAATGCTTTGGAAGTTTACCATTAGTATTGTAACACTCTCACCTTTTGAAGGCATTTCTTTTGATCTAGATTTCTTACAGCTATCATCATCTGGATTTGATGGAGAGTTGCATAATCTAAAAATCCCTTTTGTGCATCCCACACAGTCAGCTACCTGAGTAGCAGCCTCTGATCCATTTAGGGAGACCCTACAGTTCTCAATACTATGGTCCAAGTTCAGTAAGTCACAGTCTAGCTTGTCACAGAACCTTCAAAGTCTCTGCTTCAGCCCTTCCACTTAACTCAGAACCATAGGGCCATGATCAATTCTGGGGACAATGCTGTAAATTGTGATCTGACGCACAAGGCTGGGCATCTTAACTTTCTCTGCCAGTCACTGGAAAGACCCAAGAATGACCTCAGAGCCCAGATGACAGGCATCATTTGTTCCAATATGTGCCACAATCTGTAGTTGGTCACACCCTGTTCCCTCAATGGCTACTGGAATAGCCTTTTCAACATGCTGAATGAGGCCCCCAGGCATACGTACTGAGAACACCTTGTGTCTCTCTTATTCCTTGCTGCCATTTCCCTAAGGAGTACCATCATTTGCCGTATATTTGAACTGTTGATGATTAATAATTCCTGTCCTTTTACGTTTGCCTCCTCCTGACGCTGGACAAAACAGGTGTCCCCAAAACAGGTGAAGTGAGTCCCACTGGCTCAGTATCAGTTTCACTGAAAGACAGCACCTCGAATTTGTTCGTTATGGGAATCAGTACAACACCCTGTGTCCTCGTGGTCCCTGTCCACCGGTTAAATCTACCATTAAAATGCTACTCGCAGTCAAGTGTACAGGTAATGACAAAGCCTGTACTTTATGCAGAGGAGA
Source organism: Schistocerca piceifrons (assembly GCF_021461385.2). NCBI lineage: Eukaryota > Metazoa > Arthropoda > Insecta > Orthoptera > Acrididae > Schistocerca > Schistocerca piceifrons. Next base: position 148,323,639 of record NC_060143.1, read on the forward strand.
CAGGATGCACAGGAGAGTATAGTACTTGAGATACTTCTGGTACAGGTACAGAACCCAGGAGGTCTTCCAACACACCAGTTCGGAGCAGTTGCCAAACATGTGACAGTGGTCAGGGTGATTTCCAGTTGCTTGCAAATATCAACCAACTCATCCTGTGTTTGAAAACAGCATTCACAGTGGGGCTGCATTTTGGCTGGTGCAATTTACTACAAGGTAGTGCACAAATAACTTTAAATTAAGGCCACTGATTATCTTTTAATCTGCTGAGCAAAAAAGTTACTAACTCCATAAGAATTGAAGCACATACACAAAACGAGGTTTCTATTAAGGCAACACAAAAACCTGTGCTAAAAATTACTAGTTTTCTAAGATGTTTTGATGTCGTTTATAGTTGTTAGCAAACTCAAAAACTGAGTTAATTTATGATAAATGTAGATAATGTATAGGAGTGATGTATCCTTTGGTTGAACTGTGAAACATAAACACTGATTTTCTACAAAATAAATAATGTATCCAAAATACTTGTACCGATAACTTGAGAAAATATAGTTCTGTAAGTGTCCGAAAATTCTCAAACTAACGTATTTTTCACGTAAATCAACAATGAAATTAGAGAACAACTGATTTGAATGAGGGTAGGTCTACTGTTCTCAAAAATTTTAAAAGAGCACAATTTAGTTTAGGCCTACAATTGACAATAACAGCACTAGTTTTTCGCAGAACTCACTAATGTTCCAAAATTTTATAATATGTCACAATACAAAAGGGAATTGATAAACTCAGTGAAAGATTACGCAAAAACGAAGCGAATAGTAAAATATCTGAATTTAGAACTTTAAATCGGCGCGCGATCGTGTACACGCGATCTCACACAAGGGAAAATTCCTAAGTCGCCTTTCCTATATAAATAATATAAATATACGTGCGTATTACACGGATTTTTCACTTTGTTAGCTGATTGTGTGCACGCTTCTCCACTGACATGCCGAAGAACGGCACTGCAGTGTAAGCTCATCTCGATAGAAGTCAATAAAATGTGCAGCACCAACAAAGTAGATCTTCCACCGCCTGTTACAGCTAACAGTGCTTCAGTACGAAATGGAAGTAAATTACAGTTTGGCCAGGGTAACTTGACGAGTTCGCTGGTGCTGTCAGATGTGGAGAAAATTGGCAGTGGTCAAAAGATATTCCTTTGTTTTTGAGAGGCGCCAACTTTAAGCTGCCCGAAGACATGAAGTATTAGTGTACGAACTGAAAGGCGTGTGTCCATTAACAAGTAACATCTCCATGCACTTGTGGAGGTGTTTACACAAGCACACACTTTTATCGTACTCCAGTTTACTTCTTCAAGTCGCTGTTGCAAGTTGATTTCAGGATCTGGGTGCAAGTACGTGTTGCAGAAGTGCAGTTATGCTTAAAAATGAGAGCATTCGCCACTGTTGTTGCATTATTATCAGTGATTAAAAATCGTGGCGAAACACAAAAAATAAATAAAGAGAAAAAACAAATGCTAGGTTAAAGAAATAGGTTCAGAAGAGTATGTGGGGACACAAGGTCCCCAAGAATATCGCTGCATAAACAGTGTCTCTGGACCGTGACCAGTGTGTTCTGAGATGCCAAGTGTTAAAGTTGTATGTGTCCGTATAATGTGTATAAATAAATGTTGTGTATATGAATCGGTAACATTGACAGTCATTACACATCATTAACATAGTGTTTGTTACCCAATTACTACACTAGTGAACCCGAGTTTTTTGACATCTGCGCCGCGACATTTTCATGTGACGCTTTGCTCCACTTCCACCCGACGTGAGAATCCAACACCTTGCCGATGTGAATCCTACATACACCGACGGTCAGCAAGCTACAGTCAACGACAGCAGTTGTAGAGAGTGTTTATCTAACGACTTTTCACCGCTACAAGACGGAAAGACGGAAATAGCAATACTTCTGTGTTTATTACCTGCACAACAATGCAATCATTGTCACATCAGTGCACACATAAGGATTATGATATTTAATTTCCATCGACCACAGTTCCTTTAGCGAACACTGAAAGTAGTGCTATGAGTGCTTATGTGGACACTAACTTCGTATGACTACACAACGAAGGGACGACAACGATCAGAGGTAATGAACAATGGCGCTATCCTGTCGCCCACGCCATTCTCGAGTCCAATATTCCAATTTATATACATTCAGCGAGTACTAATGTTACTCACAAGTCTCTCTATTGTCCAAGTGACTTTACCATTATTGAGATGTCAGGCATTGACAGGCTAGTTACGGACACCAACCACAGTGATATAACAATCAGTGACAACAAACAAACATGCTGGTCAGTGCATTTGGTGGTCTCAGGGACAGGTAGTGCTAGTTAACAGTGATTTTGAATAGAATGGCATATTTATGCACTGCTTTCACTCTCACACATCATGCGGATGACGTCACAGTAGTCATGCTGTGTACCATGGTACACCTCAGGTGTGATGTCATGGCCACACCACACCCCACACCCCAGCTCACACCGGGATATGCTGATGCCTGCCACATGTTCGCATGGACGCACAACATGACTGTTTTACCATGACCACACATCAACAGCTATCAGGATGCCACAACATATGCATCAGCAACACTACGACCACAAGATGGGGGCGTCAAGTTCGAACCAGACATCACCGCCACACCTACAGTGAACCCCATACCATGTGGGCCAACGATCTCCCATGAATTTATCCACCTGATGATGATTACAAGACATGCCACCGATCCTATGGTCACACCGCACAGACCACCCACGCCGCACATTACATTTCTTTACGCGATGCTACCACATCAACCGCAACGGGACTAATGGAACAGTGTGCACAATGGACACACAGACAAACACCACTAAAATCTGTGATAACCAACAGAACTATATTCCTCTGCAGTCTGCCAGTGCCTCAATGCGTCACACAGGTGATGGCACAGTGATATGAGACGTGCTGTGACGGTCATCACTCCATGGGCATGAAGTCACTACCCGGCCGGCTGCGCCACACGCTGGACTACAGCACCAACCAGAATATCACACCACACCATGCTGACAGGTACAACAAACAGTGGCCATACCTCATCAAGCCACCACAGACAGTCCGAGCCATGCCATGCAATATCACACACTGACAACACAAAACAACCACTAGAGGAACCACCCACTGTCTATCAAACTCCAACTGCCACCCATTCACGCAGATTCACCAGAAGTATGGTTTGCCATATGTGAATGTATAATCAGGACAGAAGGGATTAAGGATGACCAGAGCAAGCTGTTAATACTTCTCAACAATCTTGGTGAACAAGCGGATCTCATCAGCGATTTACTGCTAAATATTCCAACTGTGCACAAGTTTGAGACTGTGAAGTCACTAATACTGCAACTATTATCACTCATGCCAGAGCAACAACTGCATTTCGGCATAAATGAGATGAAGCTAGGTGACAATACACTATCGGTGTTATGGTGCAAACTGCACCTGAAAATTGGTAACAACCTACTACCAGACCGGGCGCTATGGTCATTATGGTCACTCAAGCTCCCACAGCAAATACAAACAGCACTTCTAGTACATGAGGACACACCATTGGAAATGTGGCTATAACTGGTCAGCAGGATGTTGGTGCTCACATGCCACCGGACACTAATCAGTGGCAGGACACCTATCTACAACCGACACTCCAGGGCAGATACGGTGCACAACAGACAAGGATGGCAGCAGTGGCAGACACAGTGCAAAACACTGAGCACAGACCCCGGGCAAACTCCAACCCCCCTTCCCCCCCCTGCCAATCCAACTGGACCCCAGCCGCCTTGTAGGCCACGACCTGCAGCACCACAACAATCACGGCACATGGACCCAGCTCCTGCAGGAAATAAATAAACAACAGAGATGGCCAATGCCTGGGTCGTCACAACACAGCCCAGCTAAAGCAAAATGACAAGTGGCTATTGCTGGTTTCACGTGCAATTTGGCGCTGACACACGTCGTTGCCAACAGCTGTGCAGCTACCCAAACTACACTGGTGGACTGGCTTAGGTGCACCAGCTCACCTCCCTACCACAAGCTCCCTTTCTACTGGAGATACCAAGCCACACACAGGGTAGACGGTGAGGGACTGCTTTGTTTCTGACTGCCGGCTACACCAGTACCTGCACGCTACCCCCAAATTTCACCACAGGAGATTAAAAGCCCTCAACCATACAACTCCGAGCAGCAAATGGTAAAGGCAACCTCCAGACACCCTGGCTAGACGACCACACATCACGTCCATGGACTTACTTTGTGGCCGAAATGGCAGAACCCGTGCTCAGAGTGGACTTCCTCCATCATTAGCACCTCATCCTGGATCTCAGCAGGGCTCTGTTATTACAAGGCGATGTACTACACTTTAGAGGGGGCGTCTGCACTGGCAGTCTGCCATCCTCCAAAGACCCTCCTCCCCCTCTACAGCTGGACATGGAGACTGCAACAGATCTTGCATTACAGTGTGCAACACTGTGCGACGAACTCCACAAAAAGATCACGGTCTATGAGAGCATCCACAAAGAGAACAACAGAACATGTACAGAGAATGAGCAGCTACACAGCCCCCATCAGGAACTGGACAGCCAATTGCAACGAATCAGGCAGCAACTACAGATGGCCTGGCACACCTGAGAGCCACAGGATAACTGTACAACCACTAGCACAGATACACAGGTTAGCACAGTACCTATTATACTTGGTGACACGGGTTAGCACAGTACCTATTATACTTGGTGACGCAGCTCTCACAAGTGGGTTGAACAGTGAAAGTGTTTATGCTCTCATGAGCAGGTCAAACAATGACAGCGTTTCTGCTCTCGCAAGCGAGTTACCAACTGACAAGGCTACCACCCCTGTGGACAGATCACACAACAGGATTCCACCCCCTGGACCACCCCTACCAAACAAAAGAGTTAAAATAATTATGGACAGCACCATCCACAGAATTAATGCGACTCCAGGACCGCCCATGCACTGCAGCCCCCCACCACCTAGCCGCCCACAAACTCAAGGTTGCCAAGGCAGCCATTGAAGAATTTCTCCAAAACGGTATAATCAGACCTATCACTATGCAGCCAAAAAAAGACTGTACGTAGCGCAGCTCTGTGGCAATTACCGGAACCTCAACACTAGAATGATTATAAATAGATACCTGGTCCCAAATTCCGAGATTTCACACACGAGTTGGCAGGGGCAACGATCTTTAGCGTACTAGACTGTAAAAGAGCATACTCCCAAATACCTATGGCCCTGGAGGACACTCACAAAAGGCCATTATCACTCCACTCGGTTTATATGAATTCTTATTCATGTTGTCCTTGTTGAAACATGCTGCATAAACATGGCAAAGATCTTTTGACAGGTTGTTCTTCAATGTGCCACACTGTTACTGCTATTTAGACAAATTAATTATATTCTCAGAATCCACAGAGGAACATGAGTGCACCTGCATGGAGTATACGACAAGCTGTAACAACACGGGGTGGAAATTGATACTGACAAATGCCAACTGTGACAGCTTTGTGTCTTGTTCACCAGCCACCTAGTCGATGCAACAGGACAAAATTACCAAGATTTACCTAAATTCCTCTACATTTTCAATTTCTACCGACAACACCAACCCCATGCAGCTGAAACTCTACTTCCCATCACAGAAGCTCTACAGGGGGAAAATGCATCAGGGAAGAGGAAGCTAACATGGATGGCCGAGATGCAAACTACATTTCAACAACATTAAAGCTCAACTAGCCCATACTGTCTGTCACACTCACACTACCTTCACCAGATGCTCATCTTATCATTACATCAGACACTAGCGACTGAGTGATAGGTGCTGAATTATAACAGGAAGTGCCAGGGATGACACAACGTCTCCATTTTTTCTCAAGGAAACTGACAGAATTTCAAAGGAAGTGGCTGACCTTTGACCTAGAATTAATGGCCACTTATGAAGTGGTGCACTACTGACATGACGATATTCAAGGGAGACCACTTACTATCTATACAGACCATCGACCATTAGCTGATGCAGTAAATAATCCGTCTGCCAGTGCCACACCAGGCAGGTTTAGGCACTTGGACCACATCTCACAGTTCACAACAGACGTTTGCCTCCTGTGCGGAATGGACAATATGGTTGCAGACCACCTGTCCTACCTAGTGGCTGTGACCACTCAACTGGATTTTGATAACCTCAAGGATGTACAGGCAACAGATACAGACCTGAAACAATTCTTGTCAGGCAGTGACACAGGATTACAATTATGAACAATGCCCAGTGCCCGGAACCAGCAAACTAGTTTGGTGCCACGTGTCAACTTAGAGGCAACTACCTTTCGTCCCTGCCAAGTATCACCAAACAATATTTGACTTGCTCCATAACTTAGCTCACCTGGGAGTGCGCCCCATGACAAAACTAGTTTCGGAGAGTTATGTGTAGGCTGAATATGAAGAGGGATTATGCCACTTGGACACAAGTGTGCGTTCCTTGCCAGAGGGTGAAGACAGGACGATACAACAAGGTGCTATTAGAGAGCTTCCCTGTCCCAAAAGGCCGTTTTTGCCATGTATATATAGATTTAGTGGGGCCACGACCTGACTCTACTGGATTTCGTTATATCCTAGCAGTCATTGGCTGAATGACAGTGGGTGGAGGCTGCTCTACTCAGGTTATATATCAGCAGAGACAATGCAAGATCATTCATCGACCTATGGATAGTGAGATTTGGCTGCCCTGAGTCACTAACAACCGATCTGAGCAGACAATTGGAATCAACTCTGTTTACAGAACTGTGCTGCCTCTACAGTTACCACCGATTCCACAGTACAGCCTTCCATCCACAGTCAAACGGCCTAGTGGAATGGTGGCACCGCCTGCTGAAAGTAGCACTGGTGTGCCATGATAAAGAATGGTCAGAGGTGCTACCCTGGGTGCTGCTGGGTATCGGAATGGCCCACAAAGAGGACCTTGACACCCCATTAGTGGAGATGATCTACGGTGAAGCGATTAGCCTCCCTGCGGAATTTGTCACACAGACAACAGTTGAAGGCAACGAGGACCCCTCCAGGCCTCATATGCCACGTCAGAGAATGGATACACAACATCGTAGTCACATCACAGGACATCCACTGTATTTCTGCATAAAAACCTACAGACTTGCACTCACGTAGTGCTAGCCACAGACGCCATCAATCCAGTGCTGCACCCAGCATACAGTGGACCGTATAAAGTGCTAATATGAGGACCCAACACATTCTTAATCATGCTAGCTGACAAACCCACTACTGTGTCTGTCAACAGACTGAAGCCAGCATGATGGAGACGCGGGGGGACAATACTGCCCCTTTGACCTCATGCCATGACACAACCCCCTTTTTCCATCACAGACAATGTCAAGCACCACCTTCCAGAAAATATCACAGTGTCTCTACATGATATGATAATCATGGTATATGCCACATACGTACGGTGTTGCGATCGTTGTACCACTCTATACTGATGTCGCAGTCAGTCCAGTACCACCTACTCAGCCAGTATTGACGTCATGAACAGGAAACTGCTGCGCCGACCAAGACATCTAGATGAGTACGAGCTAGACAGCACCTCCAGAGACAACCTGCACCACACTGCAACACAACTTCAGCACTCCATGAAATACAGTATCTCTGGACCTTGAGCAGTGTGTTCCGAGATGCCAAGTGTTTAAATTGTATCTGGCCACAACATTGACAGTCATTACACATCATGAACATCGTGTTCATTACCCAGTTCCTACAAGTACATAATGGTGATACAAAGGAACACTACTGGATGAACTAAAATCAGAGGACTTCACTTAACACTTTCTGAGGATGTCGTATGCAAATTTCAAACATTTCTGATCTACTGCAGAATCAAATATTTGTTGACAGTACACAAAAATGCGATGAGCTATCTCACTAAGAGACTGCCTTTTAATTGTGCTTCAATTTTTGCAAGCAGTATTTACTGCTTTTATTACAAATGTAATGTGTGGCAACTACAGTGACAATAACCTCAAATTTTGGAAATAACAAAGTCGACTGGGATCGATTTTTGGACAGACAAGACATCCCACTTAATGGACTGAGCTGTGAAACTTCTTTGTGAGTGTAGGTCCTCCCACGCTCTCTGAGATTTAATGTTGGTGTTACCTGCACTAATGTGCTTGCTCATATTTATGAATAATAAATAATTATTGCGTGTTTAAATGCCAGTTACCTACAGTGGTCATCCTGACTTCATGGATTCTTCATAGCTTGAGATTTTTGACATTGGGGCAATGCCATTTGCTTATAATGACACATTTATATCATCAGCAATAGAATGGTTTCCTTCTTCAGAAGTAAGAATCAAAAAGAGAACTCCACATCATCATTATGTCATCAGCACAATAAGGCTCAAATCAAAGAGGAAATGAGGCTGTGACTATTAATTTCATGGACGATAATGTAATGGCAGACCAATACGTGGAAAAAGCAACAGTCAGTAACTGTGTCTTAGTGAGGACACAACAATGCATCAGGTTGACATGTACAATGAACCATACAGGTATGCACAGTTGGGTCAGTTTTACAATCAGCCAGTGTTTTTGCAGGAGACAACTGCACCTGATTCTTCTGTGCTGGTTCATAACTTGGTATTTCTGCCTACTTTGCACTATACTCTGCAAGTGATGGAGGAGCATGGTGTGTGCTCTAATTATTCAAACGCACTGGTATTAACTGCACAGCCATGTGAAACACGCATTGGGTGTTCAGTGACACTGCGAGCATTCCAGGAACTTTCATTGCACAAATCTAGCAATGCAATGTCTTTGCAGCGAGTGGTTTGTGTTGAACAGTGGTTAGTGGGAATCATTCCAATTTTACCAGCATTGCAACCCAACCACTTACAGATTTGGTTTCAAGTAACTGAATTCATTTTACAAAGTTATTGGGTAGTGGACGATACACACAAATCTATAGCAGTGTTGAACAGTTTAGCCAAACATTATCATATTGTTACTGACATTATTGCTGCTTCACCTACTCCAAAAAAGGTTGATATAATACAAAAAGGTAATACTGTCATGCTTGTCGCAGACACCTGAACAAAAAATATGCAAGGCCTGGTATGAAGAGGACATCAGAAGCAGAACACATTCGCACCTATGGTGGCACAGATGACACTTTATGGAGAATAGGGCTGATTGAGTTTCCACCATCTCTGAAAACTACACTTATTTCAAGAGAGCATGAGATGACAGATATCAAATACACTTGGCTGATAGACTCAATGCAGTATTGCAATTACATAAGGAAGTGGATTCACACATAAGAAATGATAACTTTTCAGTTTATCACCCATAAATAAAACACAAAATATTGGAGACTGTTATCAGCTGGTTTTATTAAATTGAAAATTAACTGAAGACAACTGAGCACAGAATAACGATGACAGCAATACTTTTTAACCTTGAAGATATTTTATGTAAATCACAGATATAATCATTGAAACTGAACTCTCAGCACACCTCCTCAATCAATGATTTTATTTTTAACATTAACAAAAATTAAGGTAAACCCAGAATACTTCTCAAAGCGATGAATCTAGGAGTAAAGATCTTTGGGAAAGATGTCTGCAATCTGGTCCTCTAAATACACATGCTCAGCAGTAAAGCTGGCACACAAAGTTATATTTATCATTGACATGCCTACCGATGATGATCCCATTTCATCAGTAACCATATACAGGACTGATTAACCTCGAATATATGAACTGGTACCTGGTGTGGAATTTGAATGGCATTCACCAAGTATTTGATTTATTTATTTATTTATTTATTCATCCGTGGAACAATAAATATTGTATGGATGTCGTCAGATTACAACACATGAGCACACATTTACATTTACAATTAAACAGGTTTCTCATATTTTGTGTAGTTTTTATAACTAGTCCTACACATATTTATAATTACATAATATTTTGGTGATAATGTCATATGTTGCTAATAATCTACATCTATGTTAAATATTCTTTTACATTAGAACAACTTTTGCTTACTAAAAAGGTTTTAAGCTTTTGTCTGAAAGTGAGGGGCTCATTTATTTCTTTCATTTCTTGTGGTAACTTGTTGTACAGTTTTATCCCATTGTAAAATATACTTTTTTGCGTCTTTGCCTTGTTCTTTCTATCTAGATGGAGGTGGTGACAAGCTCTTGTTTCAGGGTCATGTATTAGGCTGTTTGTGTTGTACATGTTGAGATTTTTCTTAATGAACATTATGTTCTGAAAGATATACTCACAAGAAACAGTTAGAATTCCTAGCTTTCTAAATAATTCTAAACAGTGGGCCCTGTTGTTGCTATTTGTTATTATCCTTATGGCTCTTTTTTGTACTTTGAACACAGTTTGTATGTTACTGGCACTTGTTCCCCAAAACATGATCCCATAGCTGAGGACTGAGTGTAGATATCCGTAATATGTTATTTTAAGACAGGTATTATTGCATACCGGTGCAAGGATTCTAAGAGCATAGCATGCTGTGGATAATTTCTTTGCCAAAATGTTGACATGGTTTGTCCATTTCAGTTGGCTGTCTACATTCATCCCTAAGAATTTCGTACTTGTTACACATTCTAATTCATTATTATTAACTTTTATTCTAGTGGCATTGTGTTTTTTGTTCAATTGGAAGTTAATATAGTTCGTTTTCTTTACATTTAGGGTTACTTTATTTTTTAATGACCAGTTGTGGACATCATTGAGAGCCTCGTTTGCTCTTTCTGACAGTTGTGTTGGACTTTCACCTGTTATTGCTATGTTGCTGTCATCAGCAAAAAGTATTTTTTCGCCATGTCTGATACTTTGTGGGAAGTCGTTAATGTATATAAGAAACAATATTGGGCCTAATACACTTCCCTGTGGGACGCCTATATTCACATTTTCTGGGTCAGATAGGTGTTTTATAAGGGATTTGTTTGAAACTTGTGATATCTCAACTCGTTGAACTCTGTTTTCCAAGTATGATTTGAACCACTGGAAATAGCTGTGAAGAAGATGAATGAGGGGAAAGCCCGAGGACGTGATGAAGTATCAGTGGACATGTTAAGAGCAACAGGTCCAGTGGGAATGCTGTGGCTGTATAGAGTACTGTCAAGTGTGTGGAGAAATAATACAGTACCTGATGACTGGAGAAGAGGAGACATTGTTCCCATCTTCAAAAATGGCAATAAATGACTTTGTAAAAATGACAGACGAATAACCCTTATGAGTCATACAGCCAAGATTTTTGAAAGAATTTTACTAAACTGAATAAGTGAAAAGATAGAAAAGGAGCTCATTGAAGAATAGCATGAGTTTAGGAAAGGAAGAAGCACGATCAGCCTGATATTTTCTATCCGTGTGAACTGATGGAAAAAAGTTGGGAGTGTAACAAAAGGGTGATAATGGTTTTTATAGACATAAAAAAGGGCCGGCCAGAGTGGCTGAGTGGTTCTAGGTGCTACAGTTTGAAACCGCGCGACCGCTACGGTCGCAGATTCGAATCCTGCCTCGGGCATGGATGTGTGTGATGTCCCTAGGTTAGTTAGGTTTAAGTAGTTCTAAGTTCTAGGGGACTGATGACCACAGCAGTTAAGTCCCATAGTGCTTAGAGCCATTTGGAACATAAAAAAGGCATATGACTCAGTTAACAGGGAAACACTCTGGGAAGAAATGAAGAAGATAGGTATAGAAGATGGATACACTAATGCAATAAAGACAATGTACAGAGGACACAACTGTAGAATTAGGACACCACTGGGGAACTCTGACTACTTCAAAATAAGACAAGGACTTAAACAAGGAAGTATTCTATCTCCTGCGCTTTTTAATGTTGTGATGGAGGGAATGAATAGGGCAGTTAAAGATATATTAAAAGAAAAAGACAAAAGGATGATTTTTGCAGATGATATGGTAATATGGGGCGATAAAGAGGCAGATGTACAGTTACAATATGATGCGGTAAAGATAAGAGTGAAATAATGGTATTTGGAACAGACAAAGGGATCAACGGGAATATTACTTTGAATGGAGAACCCCTCAAAGTGGCAGACAGTTTCACTTATTTGAGAAGTGAAATATCTAGTGATGGAAGAACAACCAACGAAATTAACAGGAGGTTACAGAAGGGAGGAAATTTCTACCAAACAATAAAACACCTGGTCTGGAATAAGGAAGTTTAAGAAAAAGCAAAACTCCTGATGTATAAGAGTTATTACTTCTCTATTGTCACCAAAGGAGGAGAAACATGGACAATGACAGAAAGGGACTGGAGCAGACTGCAAGCACAGGAAATGAAATTTCTCAGAGCAGTTAAGGGAAAACAAGAATGGACAGAGTAAGGAATTTAGGTATTAGAAAGGACCTTAAACAAGAAAGTATGAGAGAAGAAATGGGAAAAAAGAGATTAAGATGATACAGGCATGTTAACAGGATGTGGGGGCAGAGAATTCCCAAAATTATGGAAGAACTACAGATGGATGGAAAAAAAATGGAGGGCACCCAAGAACATGGTGGAAAACGAGAGTGAGAATATCTGTGGAAAGGAGAGGTGTGACCTCTCAGCAAGTGGAGGAAAAAAAGTGGTGGGACAAAAGAGATTAACATGATATGGGCATGTTAAGAGGATGTGGGGGCAGAGAATTCCCAAAATTATGGAAGAACTACAGATGGATGGAAAAAGACCTGGAGGGCATCCAAGAACATGGTGGAAAACGAGAGTGAGAATATCTGTGGAAAGGAGAGGTGTGACCTGGCAGCAAGTGGAGGAAGAAAAGTGGTGGGATGACTGATCCAAATGGAGAGGGCTCATCAGCACCCAGACCTGGCAGTAGCTGGAGTGGGATCCAGTTACAACAAAAAATGGTTCAAATGGCTCTCAGCACTATGGGACTTAACATCTGTGGTCATCTGTCCCCTAGAACTTAGAACTACTTAAACCTAACTAACCTAAGTACATCACACACATCCATGCCCAAGGCAGGATTTGAATCTGCGGTTCCAGACTGAAGCGCCTACAACCACACAGCCACACCGGCTGGCCCGGTTACAACAACAACTAGAGGTAGATCTTGTGTCTTCCTTTTTGTTTCAGTTTGCATCAACATAGGCCAGAAGACCTTCTTGATTCCCATTTTGATAATGTAGTTTCATGTAGGTGGTTCCTTTGATATATCTAAAACTCTTTTCAGGCATGCCTAGAGTTCTTCCAATGGATTGTTTTGCTATCTGCGTAAGAAGTTGACCACAGTATACAAATCAGTCTTTGCTACTTTCATTGCATAAGTAAAACACCCAATCAACACTCTGCATAGCTTGCTGATCCATTTTCCTTCCTTAATTTCCAGGTTAACTTCCATAAGTGTCTTGACTGGGTTACAATCTTGCATGTTGAATCATTGTAGCAAACTCTTCAAATATTATGTTTGGATCAGATACAATTCTTCTTTGTTCCCTCAGTTCCCAAGTATGCATAGTTTCTTCATTTTAAACTTCTTATTTAACTTAAATTTCACTGCTCATTTCCTCTCTATTATTTCCTGCCATCAGAATGTCATCAACCTAGAACACAATGTAAATGGCAACTTCCTTTAATATCATGGTGGTGCTTGCTTTAAACTGTATAAAGGCTTCTGTAACCTTCAAACCAAACCACTTGTGTCTTTCAGTTCTTTATAATAGCCACTCCTCCAGGAATAACCTGCAACTGTTCAGATGCGGGCTGAGTTGGCATCCCTTCGGTCCCAGCTTCAGGCAGTATTGGCTTCGGTCACACAGCTTGAGGCTGTTGCCAATGGGCATCACTGTGGGGGTCCGGATGGGGGTTTGTCAGGGACGGCCAGCTTGTCCCATGCATCCCCTGATCAGACTATGGGTGTGGCTGACCGAGATACTGCCCACATTGAGGCTGACCCCTCACCCGTGGTAGAGTGGGAGGTCATCTCAAGGTGTGGCAGGGGGCAAAAGACATTCCGGAGGGCTGAACAGAAGGCCTCTCCAGTTTGTCTGACAAACCGGTTTCAAGCTCTGTCTCCGGCTGACACTGATCTTCGACCGGACATGGCTGCTTGTCCTGTTCCAGAGGTTGCCCCTCAGTCTGCAAGATCCGGGCGGTCGCAGAGGGTGGGCTTACTGGTAGTTGGGAGCTCCAACGTCAGGCGTGTAATGGGGCCCCTTAGGAAGATGGCAGCAAGAAAAGGGAAGAAAACCAATGTGCACTCTGTGTGAATACCGGGGGGAGTCATTCCAAATGTGGAAAGGGTCCTTCCAGATTGCATGAAGGGTACAGTGTGTACCCATCTGCAGGTGGTCGCTCATGTCGGCACCAATGATGTGTGTCGCCATGGATCAGAGGAAATCCTCTCTGGCTTTCGGCGGCTATATGATTTGGTGAAGACTGCCAGTCTCACTAGCGGGATGAAAGCAAAGATCACCATCTGCAGCATCGTCGACAGGACTGACTGCGGACCTTTGGTACAGAGCTGAGTGGAGGGTCTGAATCAGAGGGTGAGATGGTTCTGCGACCATGTGGGCTGCAGATTATTCGACTTGCGCCATAGGGTGATGGGGTTTCGGGTTCCGCTGGATAGGTCAGGAGTCCACTACACGCAGCAGGTGGCTACACAGGTAGCAGGGGTTGTGTGACATGGACTGAGCGGTTTTTTAGGTTAGATGGTCTCAGGCAAGTACAAAAAGGGCAACAGCCTCAAAGGGTGCGGGGCAAAGTCAGGACATGCGGGGACCAAGCAGCAATCGCTATTGTAATTATAAACTGTCGAAGCTGCATTGGTAAAATACAGGAACTTCAAGCACTGATAGAAAGCACCGAAGCTGAAATTGTTATAGGTACGGAAAGCTGGTTGAAGCCAGAGATAAATTCTGCCGAAATTTTTACAAAGGCACAGACGGTGTTTAGAAAGGATAGATTGCATGCAGCCGGTGGAGGCGTGTTTGTCGCTGTTAGTAGTAACTTATCCTGTAGTGAAGTAGAAGTGGATAGTTCCTGTGAATTATTATGGGTGGAGGTTACACTCAACAACCGAGCTATGTTAATAGTTGGCTCCTTTTACTGACCTTCCAACTCAGCAGCATTAATGGCAGAAGAATTGAGAGAAAATCTGGAATACATTTCGCATTAATTTTCTCAGCAAGTTATAGTCTTAGGTGGAGATTTCAATTTACCAGATATAGACTGGGACACTCAGATGTTTAGGACGGGTGGCAGGGACAGAGCATCGAGTGACATTATATTGAGTGCACTATCTTAAAATTACCTCGAGCAATTAAACAGAGAACTGACTCATGGAGATAACATCTTGGACCTACTGATAACGAACAGACCCATAATAGAAGGCAGATTTCAGACTATGTAACAGATCAAAACGAAAATTTCTGTTCCGACTCTGACAATGTTGAGTGCTTATGGAAAAATTTCTATGTAATCGTAAAACGCATTTTAGAGAGGTACGTGCCGAGTAAAACTGTGAGGAACAGGAAAAACCCACCGTGGTTCAACAAAAAAGTTAGGAAACTACTGCGAAAGCAAAGATAGCTTCACTGCGAGTTTAAACGCAGCCAAAACCTCTCAGACAAACAGAAGCTAAACGATATCAAAGTTAGCATAAGGAGGGCTATGCATAAAGCGTTCAGTGAATTTGAAAGTACAATTCTATGTACCCACTTGACAGAAAATCCTAGGAAGTTCTGGTCTTACGTTAAATCAGTAAGTGGCTTGAAACAGCATATCCAGACACTCTGGGATAATGATGGCACTGAAACAGAGAATGACACGCGTAAAGCTGAAACACTAAACACCTTTTTACAAAGCTGTTTCACAGAGGAAGACCACACTGCAGTTCCTTCTCTAAATCCTCGCACAAACAAAAAAATGGCTGACATCTAAATAAGTGTCTAAGGAATAGAAAAGCAACTGGAATCATTCAACAGAGAAAAGTCCACAGGACCTGAAGGGATACCGATTCGATTCCACACAAAGTACGCGAAAGAACTTGCCCCCCTTCTAGCAGTCATGTACCGCAAGTCTCTAGAGGAACGGAAGGTTCCAAATGATTGGAAAAGAGCACAGGTAGTCCCAGTCAAGAAGGGTCGTCGAGCAGATGCGCAAAACTATAGACCTATATCTCTGACGTCGATCTGTTGTAGAATTTTAGAACATGTTTTTTGCTCGCGTATCATGTCGTTTCTGGAAACCCAGAATCTACTCTGTAGGAATCAACATGGATTCCGGAAACAGTGATCATGTGAGACCCAACTCGCTTTATTTGTTCATGAGACCCAGAAAATATTAGATACAGGCTCCCAGGTAGAAGCTATTTTCCTTGACTTCCGGAAGGCGTTCGATACAGTTCCGCACTGTCACCTTATAAACAAAGGAAGAGCCTACAGAATATCAGACCAGCTGTGTGGCTGGACTGAAGAGTCTTTAGCAAACAGAACACAGCATGTTGTTCTCAATGGAGAGACATCTACAGACGTTAAAGTAACCTCTGGCGTGCCACAGGGGAGTGTTATGGGACCATTGCTTTTCACAATATATATAAATGACCTAGTAGATAGTGTCGGAAGTTCCATGTGGCTTTTTGCGGATGATGCTGTAGTATACAGAGAAGTTGTGGCATTAGAAAGTAGTAGCGAAATGAAGGAAGATCTGCAGCGGATAGGCACTTGGTGCAGGGAGTGGCAACTGACCCTAAACATAGACAAATGTAATGTATTGTGAATACATAGAAAGAAGGATCCTTTATTGTATGATCATATGATAGCAGAACAAACACTGGTGGCAGTTACTTCTGTAAAATATCTGGGAGTATGTGTGTGGAACCATTTGAAGCGGAATGATCATATAAAATTAACTGTTGGTAAGGCGGGTACCAGGCTGGGATTCATTGGGAGAGTCCTTAGAAAAATGTAGTCCGTCAACAAAGGAGGTGGCTTACAAAACACTCGTTTGACCTATACTTGAGTATTGCTCATCAGTGTGGGATCCGTACCAGATTGGTTTGACAGAGGAGATAGAGAAGATCCAAAGAAGAGTGGCGCGTTTCGTCACAGGGTTATTTGGTAAGCATGATAGTGTTACGGAGATGTTTAGCAAACTCAAGTGGCAGACTCTGCAAGACAGGTGCTCTGCACTTATACCTCCTGAGGAGATCACAAATGTAAAATTGGAGAGGTTCGAGCGCGCATGGAGGCTTTCTGACAGTCGTTCTTCCCGCGAACCATACGCGACTGGAACAGAAAAGGGAGGTAATGGCAGTGGCACGTAAAGTGCCCTCTGCCACACACCGTTGGGTGGCTTGCGGAGTATAAATGTAGATGTAGAATAAGCATGTATATTTTCTCCTTGAGGAATCCGTGTAGAAAACCGCTGGTAACATCAAACTGTTCCAGAATCAGTCCTTGTTGGAATGCAATAACTAGCATTATTTTAATACCTGTAAGTTGATCCACTGATGTGTATGTTTCCTCATAGCCATATCCTTTTTTCTGTGAACAACCCTTAACAACATGTCTAGCCTTGTATCTTATGATATTTCCATCCTTGTCCTCCTTTAGTCTGAATACCCACTTACTGCCTGTGGCCTTCCTTCCAGGGCATAATTTAACAAAGATCCAAGTTTTGTTTTCCTTTATTGAGTCAGTTTCATCCCGTACAGCTTTATATCAGTATTCCTCATCTTCATGAGTTGCAGTTTCCTTTCAGCTTTTCAGTACATCATCGACAAATGATTCTTCAGCATTCAGTGCACGTACAACACAGTCATCTAGGTATTTGGGAGGGTTTCTATTCCTGGTGGAATGTCGAACAACTTTGTCTTCAGTTTTCTCTTCATCATTGGTCAGTATGGGAGTTCTTTCTGTGTTGTCACCGCCAGACACCACACTTGCTAGGAGGTAGCCTTTAAGTCGGCCACGGTCCATTAGTATACGTCGGACCCGCGTGTCACCACTATCAGTGATTGCAGACCGAGCACCGCCACATTGCAGGTCTAGTCTAGAGAGACTCTCTAGTGCTTGCCCCAGTTGTACAGCTGACTTTGCTAGCGATGGTTCACTGTCTACATACGCTCTCATTTGCCGAGACGACAGTTTAGCATAGCCTTCAGCTACATCATTTGCTATGACTAGCAAGGCACTATATTCAGTTACTATAATTACTGATAATATTGTGAATCATGTACCATCAAGAGCGATGTTCATCATTAATGGATTGAAGTTAAGTACCACACTAATTACGTCCGCTTTCTGAATTCTAATTCCTTATCTTGTTCCAGACCTCACGTCAGTATAGTTCTTCCATCCTCACACCAGCCTGCGTGAGCTAAAACGCGTGCATTTCGGCCTCCACTAGTAACACGGTGTTGGCTCTTCTGCCAACACAACACTTTCATTACCTCCATCATTTGATTTAACATCATCTTCGATGAGTTCACCTCTATTATCACCTTTGTGTTGCTTCTCTGATGATTTCTGTACAGATTCCGGAATCCAGTCCTCAACTGGTATACAATCAAAGTCAAATCTTCCTTCGTAGAAGACAGTAATCCCACCTGTAACTATTTTTCCTTCCTCTGGACACCAAAACCTGCAGCCATTAGGACAGTAGCCAATGAAGTAGCACTTCACAGATTTGCTGTCAAATTTCCCTGTTCTCAATTCCTTTGGTACCAGTAGACAAGCAGTACATCAGAAGACCCTCAGCTTAGCCAAGTTAGGTTCCTCATTGTACCATAAAGCTGCAGGAACCTTTCCTTCCAAAGCCACAGTAGGAACTCTGTTTAGTAGATGTACAGCACTACTGACCAGAATGTCTTACTGAACATACGATGAAGTATCAGAAAGTGAGCTTTCTCAGTAAGAGTTCTGTTCATTCGCTCCAAGGTACCATTTTGCTGAGGGGTATATCTGTTTCTAAACTCAAACTGTGTTTCAATTCTTCAAAAAATTACTTCAACTTGTTCGACATGTATTCACGACCATTGTTACATAGCAGTCTGGTGATCTCCAAGTTGAAATGAGCTGTAGCCATGGCATGAAACATCTTATAGCGAGTTACCTCCAACTTTGATTCCAGTGCTTAGGCCACTGCGAAATGTGTAAAGTCATTGACCAACATGAACACATACTTATTACTGTCAAATAATTCTGGTCAGATTGGCCCACACAGATCACTGTGTATCAACTCAAGAGGTCTAGTGGCACATTTCTTTGTGCGATTGTATGGCAGCTGTGATTGTTTTCCTGTGATACAATATGAGCATCATTCCATGGGGATTGTTGAAGTGTCAAGTTCTGTACCATCAACTTTTGACTGAGGGTGTTTAATGCTATCATAATTCAAACGGCCTAATCTGCTGTGTCAGTTTCACATTTGTTTCAGTTGAAGCACCAGACAAGGCTTTACGTTGCAAAAAATTCAAAACATATAGCTGGTATTCATTTCCATTTGCAATGATAATGATTTCTTTTAATTAAATCTTGAGCTTTTTCAAACACAATGCTAAAACCAGTCGTTTCCAGTTTTCTAACTGACAGCAAATTATAACCGAGATCAGGCACAGAGAAACATCTTTGATTGTTATCTGAATTTCCTTTCCTTTTACAACACTAGTGTCTTTAATTTCTCCTTTTAATTCAGCCTCAAGAAAAATGCCTGACTTAGCTACTTTAACTTTAATTGATAGTTCCAGTTTCTTTAAATTAGTGAGAGGCATCTTACTGTTAAGCAAGTGTTCCTTTGCTCCAGAGTCCAAGAACCAGTTTATGTTGTTCGCTGACTGATCTTCATTTGATGCCGCAAAATAAAAACCATCTTCCTCTTTAACATTAGTCACGACCACTGAATTGCTGATTCCTGTGTTCTTGTCTGATAACTTAACTCTGTAGTTAGCCCTTTTGTGACCAGGCTTCCCACAACAAGTTGAATGAGTTTCCTGAAGTTCCAAGCTGATTCCTTGTTTTTCTGGCATCTGACAAATGTTTTCTCTGCTACCGTTAAGTCTGAAAAGCTGTAAGAGGTAGTATATCTTCATTTTTGCTTTTCCCGACGACTCTCATTCACTTCAACTCTTCATCTAGTAGCCTACTTTTCATGAAGCTCAGTGTCAAGTCCTTCTCTGAGAGCATTTTGATTGCAGCGACCATTATGTTGTATTCTGCAGGCATCATTAAAAGTAGATGGCATACGATGTTGGTTTCTTTGACATTAGCTCCAGTCAAATGTAATTCTTGAATCACTCTATGAAACTTAAGAAATTGATTAAGTAGCAAAACATTTGTTGCATTAACAAACTTAAGAAATTGATTAAGTAGCATACCATTTGTTGCATTAAATTTTGTTGTTATCAACTGTTTCCTCAACAGAAGTTGACTATCTGTTCCTTTTTCTCTCAAATGTATTGCACAGAGATGCCCATAAATCAAAAGAGGTTACCTTATATTTCACAGACTCCAAGTGACTGTCGCTGATGTGTTAAATTAGATGAGACTTACATTTCTGATCTTGTTTTGCAAGTTCATTGAGTCGTGTTTCCTTTGCAACACACTGCATGTCCACCTCTCCATCCACAAATTCCACCTATGGGAGATAATTCGCTTGCACAAATGGTAAAAGTTCCAGTTCCTTGAAAAGAGTTTCCTTCCTGAATTTCCATTTGTTGAAATTTGTTCCATCAAATAAAGGGATACGATATTTTTCCACTTCAGTTGCCACATCGAAAAAATGTGAGCATCCACTTGTGACCAGATATTTTATTACAAATTCCATTTTAAAATAAACCTGGGCCCATAACCTGATAACTTTTCAGTTTGTCACCCTTAAATAACACTCACAAAATGTTAGAGACTAGTATTAGTTGGCTTTATGAAATTAAAAAATAACTGAAGACAGCTGAGCACAGAATAACAACATTAGCAAAGCTTTTTAACCTTGAAGATATTTTACGTAAATCACAGACATAATCACTGAAATTGCACTCTCATCAAGAAATATTACTAATACCATGCATGGACCTATGTTGTCACAGCTGAAGAGGAGTGGTTCTGGAGAAGTACAAACACTTACAAACCCACACGAGGCTGGCAGCGTGTGGTGTGAGGGATCATGGGATCCACAGAGATGTTGTAGATCATCGATAAACTGAGCTTTAGGCTCTGGTCACAGTGGCTCGGGTATCAGTGGATTCTGCCGAAGACTGACATCGGCCGGAGATGGTCAATCTTTTCAAATCAGTACGCCATTACATACGTGGTCACACTATAACCGGTTTTATCTCCTGAATGTACAGGCTTCAGATGACAATCAGACAAATTCAAATCAGTTTGATTTCTTTGGTCAAATTGATCGATGTTTCCGCACATGAAATATGGAGCATGAGAAACTGGTAAGTTTAGTCCAAGAAAGAGTGAGTTTGTGGCATCCTGAGGATGAAAATAACATAATCAGGTTATAATTCAGAATCTGCAGACTGAAAATGCAGGTTTATTCAAAACTTCAAATAGGCAAAACTTTATTGGAAATTTTAGGTATGGATTATAAACTCAAAAAATAATTTGTTCGAGTGAAAAGGGTGGTGTATCTTATTTGCTTATAGTTACTGTACTGGATCCTTTTTGTAGTAGGTTGTCATTAGTTGTCTACAAATTATTATTATTTCTTACTGGTGTGTTATGCCAGAAGGGTACTGATTCTGTTAACTTGAAGTAGTTTGCAAATGTGTTGTTCAGTATGTATTTCCACTTTTAAGTGCTTCAGATTTTCAGAGTACCTAATGCTACACTTTATGCTTGTCTTTCACTTGTGTACTAAGTGACAGTCATTGAAGACTACTTGACGTATGTCTGCACAACTTTAAATAAATGCAACAAAACAGAGTATTTGTAACTTGCTTTTCAAGGTCACCATGAATTATCTCAAGTATGTAACAGAACATTTCTCCCATCATCTCATATATTTGCAAAATCTGTGTGGTTATTCCAATAACTGAGGAAAGAGTATGTAGTACTAGCCACATTCCTTACAAGAGAAGAAAGCTCATTCACATGCATTTGGCTTCTCTTTAACAGCAGAAACTGCTATGCAGCATTAGTATCCAAGTACAGAGGCATCATGGTATCCACCCCACATTTATGTCAGACAGCTAAACTTATGGTAAATGAACTTTACTTTTGCACTTAGGCATAGTTCAGACTTCATCTAGTAACTGGGCATCACAGATTCATTTAGTCACAAAGAAAGGCAGGTCTTATAGATTGTGCGGAGATTACAGATCACCTAACTCACGTACTATACGAGATAGATAACCTATTCCCAGCTTACAGGATTTTTCACAACCTCTGGCAGATGCAAAAAAGTTTAGCATGATAGACTGCAAAAAGACCTACCATCAAATTCCAGTGGTGCCAAAAGACATTCAAAAACAGTAATTATCAAGCCCTTTGGCCTTTTCAAATTTGTGCAAATCTTTATGGGTTAAAAAATGCAGCCCAGAAATGTCAATATTGTATTGACTCAATACTACCAGAATTTCTGTTCTGTTTTTGATACATAGATGACTTATTGGTTTTCTCAAAACTGGCAGAAGGGCATGAAACACTTTTAAAAATTATTTTTGATGTTCTGTAGATACATGGTGTCATGCTCAATGAAGATAAGTATCAATTTCAGAAAAATGAGATAAACTTTTTGGGTTATTCTGTAACTATATCTGATATTAGGACCACAGCTGATTGGATTGAAACTATCTGCTCCATGCCCAGACCTACAACCACGAAAGAACTGCGACGATTTCTTGGAACAGTCAACTTTTACAGGAGGCAGTTGCAGACACATTTGACAGATGCCTTGATGGGGAAACATTATCGTGGGAAGCATGTACTGAAGTGGACAGAGGATATGCAACAAGCTTTCAAGAAGATCAAATGCAGCTCAAATGAGGCAGTTACGTTTATACATATGGTAAGGATACCCCTTTAACTATCACAGTGGACGTGAGTGACATCGCGATTGGAGCAATTTTAGATTAGATAATCAATAGAAATCTATCCGCTGAGGTTCTTTTCAAAAAAAGTAAATGTGGTTCAATGCAAGTGGTTGACATTGAAAAGTAATTGCTCTGGGTTTATGAAGCAGTCCAGGTACTTAAAGGCAGACATCGAAGGATGATAATTCACATTACTGATGGACCATCATCCACTAGTGGACAAAATAAGGAATCCTAGTAAAATATGGCTGCCTCATCATGTTATGCACTTGGATTTGATTAGCCAATTCTCGACGGGTGTGGTACACATTAGAGGGGTGGATAATGTTTTGCTGGAATACCTTTCCAGAATAAATTCACTGTCAATACGCCTCAACCTCGATGTTGAGTCAGTCAGGCCACAGCTCTCAGCTGATATTCATCTACAGAGTGGCAGGTTAAGCATTCATCTTTTTCTGTGTTTTCCTCATAGTACATTTATTAAATTTCATGCATGTTTTTCTGTTTAAGAGGTTTAATCTCGCATTTATGTAATTACAAATTCATTCAGTCTGTAGTGCAGTAGTTGCTCACTAAAAAGCTCATTAACACATCAGCATCCATTGGTGACACGTCAGCAGGGTAGCAAGTTGCGTATCCATGATTCTGTCTGCTTTTACAGTTAACTTCTTCAGTTGGTATTGCTAGGATGGTTAGGATGTGTTTTTGGCTACAGCAGTCTCCTTCAGGTTGCTGCCTCGGCGTTTAGCAGTGGTGGAGAATCTGGAGCATCACATGGGACACCTCAGGTGTCACTTGCTTTGCCCACAGGCTCTGCTTCTGAGGCACTTCCTAGTGCACCCAACATGGTGGATCCGACCTCACAGCAGGCTGAGTGGCAGATGGTGATGCATCCGTGTCACTCATGGTGGACAGCCAATGTGGAGACTGGTCGCCGGGCCTTGCCCATCCACCCTGTGAGTGGACAGGTGGCTGCTCCTTCCACAAGTTCGACCTGGCATATGAGGGGAAGGGTTTACTAGTTATCAGGACCTCCAACATTAGGCACATTATAGAGCCCCTTAGGCAGATAACATTCTGGGCTGAAAAGAAATCCAATTTGCAATCAGTATGTCTACTGGGAGGGCCTCAACCAAGAAGGGAGGCAGCCTTGCCTGCAGCTATCAAGTGTGCACGGTGCATTCGTCTGCAAGGTGTGGCTCATGTCGGCACCAACAATGCCTGTCGCTTGGGTTCTGACACCATCCTCAGTTCATATAGGTAGCTGGTGGAGGGAGTGGAGACTGCTGGCCATGCAAATGGGGTGCAAGCAGAGCTCGCAACTTGCAGCATTATTCGCAGAGTTGATTGAGGTCCTTTGGTTTGGAGCCAAGTGGAGGGTCTCAACCAAAGGGTTTGTCGACTCTGTGATGGTCTTGGCTGCAGTTTTCTAGATCTACATTATTGTGTGGGGATTTGAAGGACTCCCTTGATAGGTCAAGGATGCACTAAACAAAGTACTTGTGGAGTGCACATGAAAGTGTTTTAGGCTAGATGGTAGTTTGAAGTGGTCTGATGAACACTCGACAGTGGATACGCAGCAGGGGAAATCAGACAGTGTTCAGAGTAAAGACACTTTGACTGTCAAAATTTTATCAGTATACAGTCAAAGTATTTCTAATAAAGTTCCTGAATTTACTGCTAGGGGAAGGGGGGCATCAACTAAACACCAAGCTAGTTTGAGCCAATTAATGGAAATTGTCTGCTTCTTCCCATTAAATAGAATGTCAAAGGTCTTCTGTCCTCTAGTGGGCACTCTGTGTAGGTCAGAGTAGGAGGGCTGGAATGCAGCTCTGACTGAGTCATCACATAGTGTAGCACAGTCGCCATGTTCAAGGTAGTGATGTAGACTATACTAGTAATAATCAACCACATAATGATTTGAGTAGATGTATTCAACATGAGAACACAATACAACACGGAACATTTCACACCATGGTGTGAAAACATCCGAGAAGATTAACAAGTCAAAGAAGTCACCTTAGAGGAGAATACAAAACCAGTGATTATGCTTTGCCATGGTCAACACTCGCCACAAATTTATTCATTTTTGCTTGTTGTTTTTCCTACGCTTTCATGCATTTTACAGTTTTTTGGGCCAGTCCACTGAAAATTGTAAAAAGGAGTTTTAATGTATGTGCACAGAAAAAGAGTCATAAGAGTCATGAGAGGAGTCCACCCTAGAGCCATATGCAGAAATCTTTTTAAGGAAATTGAAATCTTCACATTCACTGTACAATATACATTTTCCTGATGTGTTTCATAGAGGGGGGGGGGGGGGGGGGGGAATCCCCTTTTCAAACCTAATAGTGTGTGATACTAGAAGAAATGGCGATATCCACTATGAGCATGCAAACCTGAGCATGGTACAGAAAGAAGGAGATCCACTTCAGTGGCTGGAAGGTTTTTAATGTTCTTCTTTCACAAATTAAGTATTTATTAGATGATGAGCTCTTGCTTAAAACGAACTTAGGGCAATGCCTACTGCAAGGGTCACTTTACACTATAGAGAGGTTCCTAAGCCGTAACATATAGTAGCTACATACCTGTAACTCTCAGATACATTCCAAAATCTTTATTTGTGAGCCTGTCTATCTACTATAATGTAATTCGATAGATAAAAAATCCACTCACCAAGTAGCAGCAGAACACATACATAAAAGAAGGTTATAATTAGGCTCCTTCTTCAGGCAGAGGGTGCAATAGAAAGGAAGAGGTGTGAGGGAAAAGGACTGGAGAGGTCTAGGAAAAGGGGTAGATTTTGGAAAAGTTACCCAGAACTACAGGTCAAGAGAGACTTATTGGATGGGATACTTTGTTATTGTCTATCTATTATTGTAAATGTATCTGTTTTTCTATAATGTATTTTCTGTAATGTTTATTTAACTGCAAAATTTACTTTTTGAAATAGAACCTAAGCTGTAGATACCTTAATATGTAACTGATTAGTACTATTTACATAATACCATAACAAATTTAGAAAACTGAAATGTTCCATATCCTGTGACATATTCACATCAAGGATCACCAAAATAAATAAATAAATAAGCCCACCAGACAACTATCTACAGAAGCAGTGGGGGCATACAGAACAAACATATATACTTTTTGAGATACGATCAGGATAAAGATATAAGAGATACATAAGTGTATTCCGATAAAACAGGTAATGGTGGGGAGGCAGATGAAGTGATAATAATAAATGCAAAAGCAGGCGATATATCTGTAAACACTCTTCTTGACAGTGGCACTTTGGCAAATGTAATGCCAGTTGGTTTATTCACAGAAATCAAAAGAAATACGTATGTACCCACCCCACCTGTAGAAAACTTCAGAATTCTAAAAGCAATAAATCACAGGTAATAAAATCCCAAGCACATATATCTATTACAATACATGATATTATAATAAGGTATGACTTTCTTATCACTGAAAAATTAATAGTCAACTGCATGCCGGATATGAATTCTTTTCAACAGCAAATACACTTAGGTAAAGGCAAATGTCACTTTAATGTTGAGGATTGTAGAATTTCTTTTGATTTAACCAAAATAATGACAAGTCAAGACACTAATCAATACGAAATAGATTTACGATTCATTTTTGCAGAGATAGATTTTTTAAATGAAACTTCATCAGATACGCCTACCAATGTGTGAATCATACAGGATAAGGTGCAAGAATCCTCTACCTATCCATAACCCAAAGAAATGAATTAGGTGAACTACTCCAACAATATATAAAAGTCTTTGAAAAATTCCTTGTAGCATTAAGGGTTATGTGTACACAATGGAGGTGTACTCCAACAAACCTGTTGTCACCCTTCGTCATGAGAAGCAGTACATAAAGAAACAGAGAAAATGAAAAATTGAGGAATAATTGAACCTTCACAGTCACCCTATTGGAGCATTCTTCTGCCAACTGTAAAACCCAATGGCAATGTCCATCTAGTTTTAGTAGCCACAGAAATCAACAAGATCATTATCCCAGTTAGGATAAAGCCAGACAATTTAGATGAACAATTGCTAAAATTTCACAATGTAAAATACTTAACTACGAGGGCAGTTCAATAAGTAATGCAACACATTTTTTTTTCTGAAACAGGGGTTGTTTTATTCAGCATTGAAATACATCAGGTTATTCCCCAATCTTTTAGCTACACAACACTATTTTTCAACGTAATCTCCATTCAATGCTACGGCCTTACGCCACCTTGAAATGAGGGCCTGTATGCCTGCACGGTACCATTCCACTGGTCGATGTCGGAGCCAACGTTGTACTGCATCAATAACTTCTTCATCATCCGCGTAGTGCCTCCCACGGATTGCGTCCTTCATTGGGCCAAACATATGGAAATCCGACGGTGCGAGATCGGGACTGTAGGGTGCATGAGGAAGAACAGTCCACTGAAGTTTTGTGAGCTCCTCTCGGGTGCGAAGACTTGTGTGAGGTCTTGCGTTGTCATGAAGAAGGAGAAGTTTGTTCAGATTTTTGTGCCTACGAACACGCTGAAGTCGTTTCTTCAATTTCTGAAGAGTAGCACAATACACTTCAGAGTTGATCGTTTGACCATGGGGAGGGACATCGAACAGAATAACCCCTTCAGCGTCCCAGAGGACTGTAACCATGACTTTACCGGCTGAGGGTATGGCTTTAAACTTTTTCTTGGTAGGGGAGTGGGTGTGGCGCCACTCCATTGATTGCCGTTTTGTTTCAGGTTCGAAGTGATGAACCCATGTTTCATCGCCTGTAACAATCTTTGACAAGAAATTGTCACCCTCAGCCACATGACGAGCAAGCAATTCCGCACAGATGGTTCTCCTTTGCTCTTTATGGTGTTCGGTTAGACAACGAGGGACCCAGTGGGAACAAACCTTTGAATATCCCAACTGGTGAACAATTGTGACAGCACTACCAACAGAGATGTCAAGTTGAGCATTGAGTTGTTTGATGGTGATCCGTCGATCATCTCGAACGAGTGTGTTCGCACGCTCCGCCATTGCAGGAGGCACAGCTGTGCACGGCCGGCCCGCACGCGGGAGATCAGACAGTCTTGCTTGACCTTGCGGCGATGATGACACACGCTTTGCCCAACGACTCACCGTGCTTTTGTCCACTGCCAGATCACCGTAGACATTCTGCAAGCACCTATGAATATCTGAGATGCCCTGGTTTTCCGCCAAAAGAAACTCGATCACTGCCCGTTGTTTGCAACGCACATCCGTTACAGACGCCATTTTAACAGCTCCGTACAGCACTGCCACCTGTCGGAAGTCAATGAAACTATACGAGACGAAGCGGGAATGTTTGAAAATATTCCACAAGAAATTTCCGGTTTTTCCAACCAAAATTGGCCGAGAAAAAAAATGTGTTGCATTACTTATTGAACTGCCCTCGTATCATAGAGTAGTGTGCCTCGTACTAGCCGACAGCTCTTCATCCTGATAATAGAAAGTATACAGCTTTTGTTTGTACAGTTAGAAGTTACCAATTCTGTGTTCTTCCCTTCAGGTTTAATGTAACGGGGTGAACATTTACAGCATCCCTGGATACATTGTTGGTACCAGAATTGGCAAGTGGACAGACTGTGTATGTGTATGACCTATTGGCTGTGATCACAACATGGAAAGAACACCTGGAATAGCTGAGTAAAGTGTTAGAAAGTTTCAAACAGTATAATGTTACAATAAACTTACAAAAGTCTGAATTAGGACGTCAGAAAATAATATTCTTAGGTCACATTATTTCCTCAGAAGGAATAGTACCAAACAAAGGAAAGGTCAATGCAATAAAAAATTTTCCAGCACCCTAAAATAGAAGACAACTCAAAGCCTTCTCAGGATTCATGTCATTTTTCAAAAAGTTCATGTCAAATAAAAAGCTAAACAGTGATGCTCTATTAGACTTACTGAGAAAGAACATATGTTGTTTTTGACAATGCAGTGCCAGAATTAACAGGCTCTAGTCAATGCTGGCCTGTTACAACATCCTGATATGAGTGAAGACTTTTATCTGAGCACAAATGTACAAATAAAACAGAAATGGGGCATGCCTACTTCAGATCTGAAGAATTAACAGAAAATCTACCATATGTGTGATTAGTTTTGCAAGTAGAACCCTGATATGTGAAAGAACTAATTAGGTGACAGTGCTGGAGGCTCTGGCAGTAGTTTGGCCATTTATAAAATTATGAGTACTATTTATGGGGTAAGCACATAAAAGTGTTTTGCGATCATCAAGCTCAGTCCTTTTTTACTAACTTGCAATTTGTTACACAGATGTATTGTCCACTGGCATCTTTCCTTCCAGTAGTTTAATTTTGAGACAGTACACATAAAAGGAGATTATAGCAGATGCACTTTCACAATCACCACAAGGTTTACACAACTTCAGTGAGTTGACAGAACAAACTTCTGATTTTTCACATTTTTCTTTCGTATCATGGCATCTGCTGACCATACTGCTTAATGATGTGTCAAAGTATGATTAAGTTGCAGGAAGAAGATCCATGCAGGCAGAATATAAAGTGGAGACTACAAGAAGATAACAGTGAAGAACTGGATAAGTATTATACTCTGCACCAAGGGGTGCTCTTTCATCAACACACACCGGAGCCATCTGAGTGATGTGTGTGTTTAACTGATGTATATATTGATTACTTTATCAAATATAGGTGCCACACTAGGAACACAATGGGGTATCAAACTGCACAGACAAAATTATATCATACTGTTATACAGGGAGCAAAAGGCTATTTACAATTTGTACAGAAACCAGATGGTAGTTATAAGAGTCGAGGGACATGAAAGGGAAGCAGTGGTTGGGAAGGGAGTGAGACAGGGTTGTAGCCTCTCCCCGATGTTATTCAATCTGTATATTGAGCAAGCAGTAAAGGAAACAAAAGAAAAATTCAGAGTAGGTATTAAAATCCATGGAGAAGAAATAAAAACTTGGAGGTTCGCCGATGACATTGTAATTCTGTCAGAGACAGCAAAGGACTTGGAAGAGCAGTTGAACGGAATGGACAGTGTCTTAAAAGGAGGATATAAGATGAAGATCAACAAAACCAAAATGAGAATAATGGAATGTAGTCGAATTAAGTCGGGTGATGCTGAGGGAATTAGATTAGGAAATGAGACACTTAAAGCAGTAAAGGAGTTTTGCTATTTGGGGAGCAAAATAACTGATGATGGTCGAAGTAGAGAGGATATAAAATGTAGACTGGCAATGGCAAGGAAAGCGTTTCTGAAGAAGAGAAATTTGTTAACATTGGGTACAGATTTAAGTGTCAGGAAGTCGTTTCTGAAAGTATATGTATGGAGTGTAGCCATGTATGGAAGTGAAACATGGACGATAACTAGTTTGGACAAGAAGAGAATAGAAGCTTCCGAAATGTGGTGCTACAGAAAAATGCTGAAGATTAGATGGGTAGATCACATAACTAATGAGGAGGTACTGAATAGGATTGGGGAGAAGAGGAGTTTGTGGCACAACTTGACTAGAAGAAGGGATCGGTTGGTAGGACATGTTCTGAGGCATCAAGGGATCACAAATTTAGTATTGGAGGGCAGCGTGGAGGGTAAAAATCATAGAGGGAGACCAAGAGATGAATACACTAAGCAGATTCAGAAGGATGTAGGTTGCAGTAGGTACTGTGAGATGAAGAAGCTTGCACAGGATAGAGTAGCGTGGAGAGCTGCATCAAACCAGTCTCAGGACTGAAGAACACAACAACAACAACTGTTATTTTGCTAATATCCGACACAGTTTACACTGAGCCATAAGCAAGGTGTCATTTGTCAAAAAATGAAACACCCAAATAAATCTAGTTTAACAAAACTACATCCAGTTATTCCTACTAAACCACTAGAGCTGGTGTCCTGAGACACAGCTGGCTCCCTACCACAAGCTAGGGACAGAGTAAAATATATAATTGCATTATATGTTGTTTTTACCACGTATGTTCGCATGTATGCAGTTAAGACAGTGACTTTCACACCTATTATCAGAAGACAAACAGTAAATAATCTTCAACACATCTACATGGGATTCACATCAACCAAGTTGATGTCCAGAAAGACAGAAATTGACGAGTGGGTCAGACCACGACCGTGAGTGCCCCAAAATAAAATATTGTTAGAAGAAAAGGTCAAGCAGGCATTAACAACCCTTAATGCACGAGATGAAAGAGAAAACAAACATGTGATAAAAGATTAGGCTGCAGACACACTTTTCAAATCAGAGAGGAGGTCTTTTACATCTGCACCCTAAGTCCATCAAACTAAAGAAACTAAACAATAAGTGGCAACTACAATGTGCAGGGCCATACACAATAGTCAACATCCCACACCCTGAATGTTATCTTTTATGTCAACCCAATTCATTAAAATGCAGGGATTATACCCACATAAAGAAGTTTGTGCAATAAAACCAACCGGGACAGGACAAAATATCCTATTGCCATGTTCAAATAATAATTAGAAATTACAAAAAGAAAATAAAAAACACATGTACATATATAAATAATAACTTTTAAACTTACATTAAGGAAGTAAACTACAGAGAAAAAAGGAAGAGAAACAAATATATACAAAAGATGAACTACACTACACTGCTAGCTACCTAAAAGCATACTATTTACAATATCTACACTAACCACTACAGTGAGAAACTATGATTAAAAGGTAATATGACTAAATGCCACGATTAAAGTGGGGAGAAATAAGTGTTATTTTCAAGAGGTAAACATTAACTGAAGTTCTAATTAAACCCTCATTTTACTATCTGACAAGTAAAATGCTTAAAAGGGGGAGTTTTTATCTTCTGCAAGTGCAACATGTTGTAACACTACTCTGCCAACACACAAAAGACAAATGTGTTACTTCATTTCATCTGAATGAACTCAGATTTAGTACTTTTGGACTGTACAAGACCTGATAATAACATTTCGCAAAAATGGAGAATTAATGCACTCTGAAACTACTCTGCAAATGTTGTGCTTAAGTATGAGTGATAGGCAGACTACACCGTGCATATTCAGGTAATTAAATAGTTTATTTAGTGTTAGTTATATGGGAACGATGCAACTATAAGTCCCAATTGATAGGATAGAACATATGAATACAGTGGTAGAAACTGTCAGGACCCCACTGCTAGAGAATGTAATTATATATAAATGTGTAAGTATGAGTGGTGACGAATGATATGTAGAGTAGCAAAATGTGTATGAATTCTCATTACAGTGAATATGAAAATAGTCATAAATGTAATATAAGAAAACGTACTACCCAGTTCTGCTGCAAGTACAGTGAGTTGCATATGAATAACTAAAGCATCTGGGTAGACAACATTCGACAAAAAGAAGAAGAATTAGCAAGATCAATATCTGTAGTTACAAGAACAATTGCTAAAAAATTAAAAAAAAAAAAAACAGACGGGTCAGATATTCACACATAATGAAACTGAGGGAATATGGAATAGTTGTAGGTAAACAACTAGAATTCTCTCAGATACAGATTTATTCACACTTAGCTTCTACACAGATACAAGTCCGGAGGCTAACTGCCGTTAGCGTCCAACATCCTGCTCAAAGCCCTCTCCTCAAAGATCGTACACTTACGCACAGAACAAATATCGATATTTATGGCGCTCTACGCCACATAGCCGCCCCCCCCCCCCCCTCCCCCCGCACAGTATGGAGTACGTCCCTGTGAATGGGGGGGGGGGGGGGGGGGGTGAGAAGTTAGGAAGGTAACACACAGTTCTTCTGCGTCAGGCGGAAGCGGTCGACTGGTAGGAGACCGGGGGGTGAAACCCGGTATGTCGACGGTGAAGTCAGCAAGCGACGCCGGCGGCTGAAGACAACGTCCCATCCTGGAGTGGAGTTGTAGCACTGCGTCAGCCGGCAGGCGGAGAATCACCTTGCCAGAAGGCCTAACAAAGGCACGCAAATTGTCACACGCAGCACTTCTGCTCAATTTAAAGCGGCGCACCACACGAGATTCTGCACTTCCTCCCTCAATATTGTCACACGCGAGTACCACACACACCATATCGCCATCTACGACAACAGATAATTTATGTATGCCATCAGGGTGCACATGTGTTGTGAATTCTTGGATGGCACCTGTACGAGCAATGGTAGGGAGGCATAGAGGTGTGGGAAAGCCCTGGTAGGGGGAAGCATCTGCTAAGAGGGGGGTGGCAGGTGCACTGGACTGTGCAGGAGACAACTTCGGGTGATCAGCTGACAGACGAGGGAGCGTGACCGAAGGCAACGAGGAGCCAGCGTGGATTGAACGGCATGACAGCGAGCTGTCACACGAAGATGGTAACACAATGGTAGAATCCCAGTGGTTGGCAGTTCGACTGCGAGGGCTGTGAGGAGTGAAGCCCCGAAAAGATTGCCCACTCAAATTAGATGAACGCGGAGAAGGAGCAGTGCTCGGCAGAGAAGCACGCTGTGGAGAATCAATACCCAAATGCATGGTGTGGAAAGATGGATGCCGCTCGAAGCAGGAGTGGGAGAAATAGGGGCAGAATCAGGGAGGTTCACCTGAGGCTCAATGAAAGCTGGTTTCACTCGGTTGAGTGAGACCGTGATTACAGAGTCTTTTACGAGGAGATCCATGTTATTCTCAGAGCGTTTGATGATCTTGTAAGGACCTGTGTAGGGCGACTGAAATGGGGCTTTGACTGAGTCGTCTCTGAGAAACACGTACTCACAAGAGTCTAGCGTGCGCGGTACGTACATGCGCAGAGGTGTATGAGCAGCCAGAGGTGGCGGCTGAATTTTGCTGCAGTGCAAGCGCACCCACTCGAGAAGTGAAGGGAGTTCAGAGGGCCATGGAAGTGGGATCAGAGTGACTAATTCTCCAGGCAAAACCAGAGGTTGGCCATACACAAACTCGGCTACAGAACCCTTGAGGTCTTCCTTGAAAGTCGCACAAAGGCCAAGAAGCACGAAGGGCAGTGCCTCTGTCCATAGTGAGTCATGGCAATGCAGGGCAGACTTTAAGGTGTGATGCCATCGCTTGACAAGCCCATTGCTTTGGGGGTGGTATGCAGAAGTATGAATTTTGACGATACCACACATTTTACATAAGTCAGAGAAAACTGAAGACTCGAACTGTCGCCCCTGGTCAGTGGTGAGGTAAACAGGTGAGCCAAATCTAGAGATCCACGAATCTAAGAATGCTCAACTTACTGTCTCAGAGGTAATGTTCGGAATAGGCACAGCCTCAGAACACCGAGTCATCATGTCAATGGCTGTAAACAAGTAACGGAAACCCTCGGAGGGGGGCAAAGGGCCTACGAGGTCGACATGAATATGGTGAAACCGGCCTGGCGGTTGGGCAAAATAGCCAAGGGGTGGAGAAGTGTGCCTGGAAACTTTGTTCTGTTGACACACCATGCATGCCCTTGCCCAAGACTGACAGTCACGGCGCATGTCTCTCCAGACAAACCGTTCAGCTACCAGACGGGTGGAAGCTTTTACACCGGGTTGTGCTAATGTGTGTAGTTTGTCAAAGACCTGGTGTTGAAGGGGCTTAGGAATGAATGGCCGCAATGTACCAGTCGATTCATCACACCACACTAAGTCAGATATGCCAGGGAAAGTAGAGTGTACCGGTTGGAGAGAGGAGCTGTGGTCTGAAATTAACTGCATGGTATCGGGGTCTGCTGATTGCAGCCGAGTTAGGTCCGTTAAGTCAATTAAGGTTGTGACAGCACCAACACGCGAGAGAAAATCAGCGACCACATTGTCCGCTCCTCAGATGTAGCGAATGTCATTTGTAAATTGCAAGATGTAATCGATGTGACGAAAGCGCCGTGGGGGCGGATCAGCCGCAGGATTTTTTATGGCAGGAACCAACGGCTTGTGATCAGTGAGCACATAGAAATCTCGTCCCTCAACATCAGTTCTGAAGTGTCTTATGGCCTCATAAACTGCAAGTAATTCTCTGTTGAATGCTGAGTATTTCTTCTGCGCGTTGTTTAGCTTTTTTGAGAAAAACTGCAGGGGGGTCGTAACATCGTTGTATGTCTGACTCAGTACTGCGCCGATAGCATTGTCACTAGCGTCAGTAGTGATAAACATTGTGGCGTCCGCCCGTGGGTGAGCAATAGTGACACCGGAGGCCAACAGCTGTTTGAGTTCATTAAATGCCTTGTCCATGTCTGGTGTCCATGGTACCTGGCGGGTGCCAGAAGTTTGTGGGCCAGCGAGAGCATCTGTGAGAGGAGCCTGCACCGCAGAAGCGGCTGGCAAATGTTTCCGGTAATAATTAACTATTCCGATGAACCTGCGTAATTCCCTGTAGGTCTGAGGGCGTAGCATCTCGAGAACAGGCTTGATCTTGTCCTGTGGTGGTGTCAGACCGTCCGATGACACAACATAACTTAGGAATGTGACGGATGACTGGTGCAATTGAGTCTTTTTATTGTTCAGTTCAATACCAGCAGCTGCTAAAATATCTGTCACGACTTGAACACGCTCCTCACTCTGTTCCAAAGTAGAAGAAAAAACCAATATGTCGTCCATGTATACGAAACAAAAGTCTAGATGGGATAAAGTTTGATTGATGAAACGCTGCCATGTTTGGGGGGCGTTTTTCAACCCAAACGGCATAAATTTGTATTGGAACAGCCCGAAGGGAGTGGTTATGGCAGTCTTTTCAATATCCTCCGGAGCCATAGGAATCTGATGAAATGCGTGCTTACAGTCCAAAACAGAGAAGTACTTTGCACCTGAGAGCGCATGATTGAAATCTGCAATGTGTGGGACCGGATATTTATCAATGATGGTGCGGGCATTTAAACGCCTATAGTCTCCGACCATACGCCAAGTATCGTCTTTCTTTTGGTCAAACAGGATAGGACTAGCCCAGCAACCGGAAGAAGGTTCAATTATTCCCTTTTGTAACAGATCGTCCAATTGTTCTTTTGCTATTTTCATAAATTCCGGCTTGAGGCGGCGTGGGCATTGCGATATGGGCGGCCCATCGGTTAGACGTAACCGATGAACTGTGCCATTAGTGACTACTGCAATACGTGGTGCGGCATGACAGTCAGATGTCCGTGAAGCGGAGCAGGCAGTGGCGGACGGGCCAAGCTGTGGCGCTGAGGGCACGGAAGTACAGGTGTGCCACCCGCTCGTAGGCTGCGTAAAGGCTGCACACGTGTTAACGTGGGCGAGGTTGGTACACTGGTTCTTGGTAGCGGGCCATGCCGCTACGAGCGCTGTAGGCACGAGTGGGTGTGGCTGAACAGCAGATGGCCGTAGTTCATTGCCACGAGCTTGGCAAGTTAATTGTCCATTCGGAACGCAAGGAGCATGAGCACTCGGGCATACCCTATCATTACAAAAGGGGATGCTGACACAGTTTACAGAGTTCACAACATTGTCATTAACATGCGCGGGCACGGGAACACCCGATTGGCATGGACTGACCTTGTCTGTAGCCGATGAGTCGTCTGCTTGTAATGCCGCGAGGCGTTGTTGTGTGGAGGCCAACTCGTAGTGTATGTCGCGGAGATGCAGCATCATTTCCGTACATTCCATCCGCAACTTCGAAGACTTGGCGCACTCCACTAGCCACTTGTTTGTCCAAGATTGCAGCTCCAAGGATAGGTTTACACACTTCTTAGCACAGCACACATGTTTGGTGTTAGCCGAACTGTCACTCGGCGAAGCGAAAGGAATATGATTGTTAAGGGTGGGGGTGGGGGGGGGGGGTGTAAAACACAGTATTTTGCACAAAATCTAGTGACAACTGATAGTGCTTGAGGAAATCAAAATCAATTCCGAGAATAGGTTCTTCAATTGTTGACACTAGAAACGTCCACTCCAGCTTGCACTCAGGCGAAAGTTTCACTGTATACAAAGTGGAACCCGAACACTGTAGGGCAGACAAGTTCACTGCATGAAGTACTGTTTTGTGTAGTTGCACTTTATTGGTTGCTAGGCAAACCGGCAGCAAAGAGACGTCTGCGCCAGTGTCTACCAGAAAACATACACCTGATCGTAAATCGCGAACATAGACTCGACCACACTAACTGTTATTGTCCGAAACGGAGTGCAACGTAGGATGGTGCCCGTTGTTTACATCGCAGGAGGTGGCACCGTAGCCTACCTGCAGTTGGAGTTTGGGTAAGAACACGCTGACTTGTATTTGCAAGCTTGCCCCCTGAATCTCGTGTGGAAGAAACAGTAAGGTTCAGCAGGCCTGTGCTCCTGTGGGTAGTTGCTAGGTGACGTAGTATGTGCCCCAGAGTCTTCCACAGAGGCCGATGTACTGTTGTTGCGGGGAGTTGAAGGTGCAGACAGGGCGGCTAGTTTAACAAACTTGTTATTAGCAGCACCAGACAAGGGCGTGGCGTCAGAAAGAGTCTTAGTGCGGTCACGTCCAGAACGCAGTGCACGGAGCTCACGTTGCCTGGCTGAGTATGCTCTGTCAGCGGCGCGTAAACGTTCATTTACTGGCCTATCTTCATACGCAGAGATTGCAGTCTGGACAGGCAAAGGCAGCTTTTCAGTCCAGATTTCTGCGAGCGTGTCATCAGGCATAACTTGCTCATTGACGAGAAGATGGTTGCACAGCCACAGCTGGGACGGAGACCTGTCGCCGAGATGCTCTTCGTAGATGAGCTGTCGCACATTTTCTCTCCTGGTTTTAGAAACGCGCTCCAGTATCGTCTGTTTTGCCACAGCATACTTCCCTGCTAGGCGGGGTGCTTTGACCAGATCGTAAATTAAATTGACGCGGTCGTGAAGATGGTTCATGAGGTAGGCGAAGCGTGCGTCGTCGTCCAAAGCACAGACATTGAATGTTTGCTCAACCAGGTTAAACCAGAACTCCGGGTGAGTGGGTTTGAAGTCTGGTAATTTTGGCAGATTCGGCACTGCAGTCACTGCAGAGGTGCGCATATTACTTCGGACGGAAGTAGAGCATGCAGAAGATTGTGAGTCCGAATTATTGGCGTCCCATAATGCGGGAATCGCGAAATTCACTTGACGCCGGGGGGGGCGGCTGAGAAGTGACGGACGCTCGAACGGTGTGAGGATCGTCGTCAAAATGTGCATTCTCATTGACGTGGTAGCTCGGAGAGAAGCCACAAGTGCTTAAGTAAGCCGGTGAATGTCCGTTATGCACACAGTATTCACTCGACCGTGAGTGGTGGGGCTGTTGTAGATGTCGGAGTAATTACTGTCCAGCACAGAATTGTTGACTTGATTAGAAGCAACACAAGGATCCCACACACGTCCACTAGGATGCACACTCAGTGTGATATTTGCTGTTTGGCGAGCATTGAACACCTGTTGACTAGCCGGCGCGGAAGGATACACACATGGCAGGTACTGATTCGAGTTTGAATTTACTACTGGATTTTCCAAAGTAGCAAAACCTCGCTCAACGCCACGAACTGTATTGAATTGTGTGTTCAACACAGGAGTAGGAATGTTCCAACCAACATTCTGTGGAGAACACGTGGGAAGGTCCAGGCTAACAAAGCCAGAGTCCACGACCGTTGGCGGTTGGAAGAAACTGGCGGCACTCGATGAATTCCACTGCATGTTCTGGCTGAAGGATTCCGAAGATTCTTGCGGCATGTCCACTACGACGGCAGGAGTGCTGGAGAGATGTTGCTGGAATCCGGGCGGCAGTGAATGCTGAAAGGCCATTGTCTGGAGCTGAACAAAGGCCCTCGCGATCGCGGAGAAATCCGATGCGGTAGGCGCGTAAATAACCTTCAGGCGGTAACTCGGACGCGTATTACACAAAAACGGGGTCACTAGTGAGGGAATATGGAATAGTTGTAGGTAAACAACTACAATTCTCTCAGATACAGATTTATTCACACTTAGCTTCTACACAGATACAAGTCCGGAGGCTAACTGCCGTTAGCGTCCAACATCCTGCTCAAAGCCCTCTCCTCAAAGATCGCACACTTACGCACAGAACAAATATCGATATTTATGGCGCTCTACACCACAAAACTATTTAAGATAACAGGTGCAAAAATACCAACAGCAGAAGAAATTATTTTTTGACACACTGACGTAAGTTACACTGTTACTTTCCATATAGAGCCTCATGTATACAAACCTGTACATAGTATGAATAGTTATTAGGTATGTGTTAAAGTACAATTCAGTATGGAACATTAACACTTGTCTACAATGACACATTTTCATAGTACTTAAGCAAAGTCTTTTTATAGTAGTCAGTGTATCTATCTTATGTTGATTTTTGTCTTATCCTTCTACTACTGAATAACAGCTTAGAAGTAGATTCCACGGTGAATTCTTCTGCAGATGTTGCTGAATCTAATTGTCACTGTGTTCTGTCAGTTACAACTTTAGCAGCCCCATGAAATTAGCAATACTTAGGATGTCCATCTGCCTAAAAAGTAATAAAATAGAGTTAACCCATCTCTACATGGAATCAAATAACATGTGTTGGTAATAGTTGAGGAGTCACATGTTATGCCCAATGTAAATAGAGGAATTTTTTAATGTGCTTAATGCACAATAAGATTGTATTGTAACTTGAATATAAGAAATGAATTACTGTGTATACATGTAAGTGTAAAAGACAATGTAAACTTCTGTATCAGTGGCAAATTTACCTGTTACCAATACTGAAGCGAGGTGGAGATGATCTAAGGACAGTAAAGCTTTAAGAAAAAGGAAATTGTTACGGATACAATGAATATTTATCAACAGGTTTAATTTGTGTAATAAAGAGAAATTTTGAGGAGGGATGAAAAGAGGCAAGTCAAACTGAGTGAGCATGGTACATCTAAAGAACGATGGAACAGTATTTTGTATCATCTACATGCAAAATATACAGTACAAAATATATGTGTTCTTGAATTAATTAATCATCACATACATCAGTCCAGGCCAGTTCTAAACCAATAAGACTTAGCAACATAAATCTCCAACTCACCTCCATTACAGCTAACACGGGAATAACTGTCGAAATGAGTGGTGGCATAACAGACCTTACAAGGATCACAAGAAACTAAACTATAAAAAGTGGAACTTTAAAATATTCTCTGATACTGGACTGTGTGAGTGCATCAACAAAATAATATATAGAGCTTGCGAAGACAGACAATTCACCATAGCCTTTAAAATATTTATTAGGATCTGCAACTCTTGCTGATGCAGCCACGTTTTCTACAAGTGATATTGTAGGTGAACAGATAGCAAGTCCTTTTAATTGAGCCACATTGTCTTCTAACCAAAGCATGGTAAGCCCTCTCACCCTTTAGACATCTTCTTCAAGCCAAAGAGAGTTAGAAATTATATTACAAGCTTCTGATGTTACTACAAGCAAAAAACAAAATGAAAGTAAATTGTACTCTAATTATATTGGTTAATTGCTGAGCAACTTTGATTGAGATTATTGGCTTGCATATAGAAATAGTGAAATGCAAAATATGAACAGAAGGGTGTAAAATAATAACCATCAGCACTCACAACAGAAGGTGACTTATCTGACATATAACCAGCATGTTTTGTTTGTAAATTTACATGTTCAGACGGTGCATAGCAGCTAGCGATAATTTTGTAGTTGGTTCGCAAAAACAAGGATGCAAGTGTTGATTCTCAATTTTTGAGTGAAACCACAGTCTAACATATGAAGGGGTCGGAGAGATATAGTCATAAGCCACATTGAACTAGTTTTGAGATACAGCGAGTTTAAAGTTCCACAGAGGTCTGAAAATGTTTAATACAAAATAGAAACTTTATTTCTACTGCAAACACTTGCTTAATACTTGCAAAGCATGTTGTTAAATAGTCAACTCTCTGCATGCTATAAAATATCAATTTTAGAATGATTCTAATTAAGATGTAGTCAATGGTGGCTTCTGACTATATCTCCCAAAAAATTGTTTAAAACATAAAGTATGAATTTGTAAGTATTTATTTTAACTACTCCCACACAGCAAGCAGAATATATAATTTTTACACATTAATATATACATATCAGGTATCGGAGATGTATAAATTACTTTTTCATTGATACAGTTACATCAAGGAAGTTCCTCTACCTTATCAATGTACACGTTATTTCCAGTACATGGTCGAAAGAAATCTTGATTTGCTGCAGGTATGTATGGCATAAGAGACAGTACATCATCAATATTTTTCTGGTTAATTGGTAGTGGCTTTCTGTACTTTATTGGCAGCTGATATGGGTTTGGTTCGACTATCCTTCCTTTCTTTTTGACACGAATATCCAGTGACATGAAAGCTCCTATGTCTGAATAAGAGTGCTTTACACTTAGCTTGAAGGGATCTTCAGACTCAAATTGAGTAGCTTCACTGAAATGATGGGGATCTCCAGTTGTGGCTTCTGTACGTTTTGAGATCAATGCCTTCAGGCTTACCAAACTTCTGAAGTCTTCTCTTTCCATTTTAGTTACAATGAAATGTTTTGGACTCGCAGATTTTATTACTTCTGCCCATTGATCTGGAGTGTACACTATTGGACGTCTGTTTCTTGCATACCGTTCAATGCGACCAAAATCACGATTGCAAGGTAGCATGGTGTGACCTACCACAGGGAAGTAATGCTGGACAGAATCAAATCTTTTGGTAGCAACAAGGGACCTTTCCAAAGCAATAATAGTCCAATTCTTTGCCTGTCCCTTGCAGTTGTCTTTGATTATGTGGAGATGTTTTGTCTGAGGATTAATTATCTCCAAGTACTTCAATAAGCAGCTCCCAACCTCATCTGAACCCCATCCTCCATCTTTCTCGATCCACAGAAACATATAACCCTTATTTGGTCCACAGTCATGGATACCATAGTTATATGTCCATATTTTCCTCTTGTAAAATGCTGGACCAACTGTTAGCTTAGGTGTGGGGAACGTTTGCTGTATATCCATTGCTATCATACGATGCTGTTTCGAATTTTCTGTAGCCAGAACAGTTAAAGACGCAATCATATTTTGTCCTCTGTCAGCCTTTTTGAGATGCAGTTCATATTGTTGTTTCTTTTCTGTGACTTCTTCTGCACATAATTCTGAGTTATTTATTGCAATTAGAAATCCATCACATTTCGAACAGGTGTCACGTTTTGGTAGTTTGAAGCCTATATTAAATTCAGATACGAAAATTTCTCTGAATTTACTTTCAGATACTGCAGGAACCTGCTTTTCCTTGCAGTATTCTGAGTATTTATCTCGAAATAAGGAATCAGTGGTGAGATCACAATCCAAATACACTCTATTGGGGTTCTATTGCCAACTGTAATGACTGTTATATTTCGGTATGGCATTGAGAAATTCTCTAACACATTGTACAGCTCCGTCTTGAAATTTATGTGGGTAGTTTCCATGTTTTCCTGAAAGAAAAAGAAGATGAGCTTATATCCTCTTCCTAATAGAAATATTTGTATAGTACCCAGTTTGAGTACATCCCTAACTTATTGCACAGAGTAACATACAAACCTCTTCCATCTTCTTTTGGCACTGCAAATCCCTGCTTCATTTGATGTTGCAAATTCCTCACTCTTCGTGCATGTATCTCTAAGCCATGAACCCTTAGGAAAGCTTCCTTGCAGATCATGACTTCTATTCCACATACCCTCACATTATAAGAAAATGTAACATCTCTGGATGATATTTTCTTGGAAGTCTTTTTTGGATAGCTTTGAAAGAAATTATGACAAATGTAACAAAATGAAATAAATATACAAAATATTAAACCACTTTTATTTAAATAGTGAACAAACCTCCGCTTTTTCGGTTCCATTTTCATACAGCTCATCAGGTAAGTATTCTGGGCATTAAAGTTTCCTATGTCCCAAAACGAATGAAAAATGTTTTCTTCCTCTCCAAGCA
Source organism: Schistocerca piceifrons (assembly GCF_021461385.2). Lineage (NCBI taxonomy): Eukaryota > Metazoa > Arthropoda > Insecta > Orthoptera > Acrididae > Schistocerca > Schistocerca piceifrons. The sequence continues at coordinate 148,366,661 of NC_060143.1, forward strand.
GAACAGGGACTTTCTATAGTAGCAGCCTGAACAATCTTGTGGGTTTTTAAAGACTTATACTGCTGACCAGCATTTCGTCGACGTTTTGCTTTATTTTTCTTCCACTGATCAATATTTCGCTTTCTTTTCCGTGAAGGCTTTGGTTTTTCGGGTGATTCTTCATTTATTCTACTTATTTCAAGCTATAATATGAAGAGCAAAATATTCTAAGAATTTGTGTGAGATATAGTCATAAGCCACACAAAAGCATTAAGTTTCGCTAAAATCACAATAATGAGAAAATATTTTTTACACATCTTTTACCTTTGAAACTACATTATTGCACCATTAAGCAGTAACATAAATGTTCCCATCAAGTTTCATCATTAACACACAGGATGGCTGTCAAATGCGTGGGCAATGTTGAGAGAAACAAAGTCACAAGCCACAGGAAATTAATCAGTAGAAATAAACTGTTTTATATACTTACCAAAACATCATCTGAGCTGGAACTGCTGGTCGATGATTCAAGATTCAAGATTCTTTATTAGCCATTGATCATGCAAGATGAAATAGGCTTCGTCAGTACATAAAATAATATTAATATTCCAGACACTATATATAAGGCATAGATATAATTAGCATATGAGTAACTTACAAATAACATAAACCTTAAGCAGGTGACTACAATGCTTAATACATATTCTTGTTTCAGATACATACAAAGGTACCAAAAATGAGTTACATTGTAGTAGCAAACACAGTAGTTACGTAACACATCATAACACTGGCAAATAAAGTAGTTACCTAACACAGTTGAAATACAAAGGTATTAGATATGAAATATTTTGTAACAGTATATATAGTAGTTAATTAAGTTAATTATGCAATTACAGGTTTATCTCTGTGCTACTCAGATCATAATATTCTTGCATAGAATAAAATGGATTGTCAGATAACCAATTGTACAAATTTTGTTTAAGAATTTTTGTGGGCATGTCCCGAGCAGATTGCGGTAGTTTGTTGAATATTTTTAAGGTATTCACTTTGTGTGAGTTACTACTTTTTGTTAGTCTGTGTCTTGGTATATCATAATCTGCCTTCCTTCTAGTGTTGTAGTTATGAATTTCTTCCCTGACAACACCTTCCATACCATTGTTTTTAATGTGTAACACACAGATATAAATATACAAGTTTACAATGGTCAACAGTCTTAGCCTTATAAAGAGAGGACGACAGTGCTCCGTGGGACCGACTTTACGCATTATGCGCAGCATTCTTTTCTGCATCAGCAAAATTTTGTTACTGTGAGAGCTGTGCCCCCATATGAGAAGGCCATATGTAATATGTGACTGGAAGAGTCCACAGTACATTGTTCTCAGAAAGTTCATGCTAATCATGTCCCTAAGTTTCCAAAGGAGATAGGAGACTCTTGAAAGCTTTTTGCAAACCTGATTTACGTGTTCTTCCCAGTTAAGTTTGGAATCAATATGCATTCCTAATAGTTTTACAGTTTTGTTTTCTATGGTTTTGGGTAACCCTAAGAGAAGCTGTTGTGTTTTCTCTGAGTTACACAGTAATTTATTGGATGTGAACCAGTGGATGGCTGATTTGAGTGATTCCTGTGTGTTATTGTCCAAAGCTGAGATGTTCTGATGTGAGGTGAGGAGGGTTGTGTCATCTGCATAGCATATGGTAGTACTGTTTATGTGATGAGGTAGGTCATTGATGGCTATGATGAAGAAGAAGGGTCCCAGAACCGAGCCCTGTGGTACACCAGTACTAACTGCTGCTACAGGGGAGTAATTATTTTTAACTGAGACAAACTGTCTTCTATTATGAAGATATGACTCTATTACTGCTAATGCTGGGTTACATACACCATAAAATTCTAGTTTTGCAACCAGGGTGCCAAAGGGAATGCAGTCAAAAGCTTTGCTCATATCACACAAGACAAGTGACACCATATTCTGGTCTTCAAAGGCTGTTAATGTCTGGTCAACAATTTCCAGGATGGCCGCAGTGGTATTTCTGCCCTGTCGGAATCCGAACTGACTATTGCTCAAAAGGTTGTGTGTCTCAAAATAGCTACTTAATTGAGTGTACATAAGTGACTCAAATACTTTAGAAAATATTGGCACAATTGAGATTGGGCGATAACTTTTAGGAAGATGTTTGTCACCCTTTTTAAACACTGGAATAACTTTGGAAATTTTGAGGGAGTCGGGAAACACTCCTGACTGTAAACATTTATTAAATATGAATGCCAATGGTTTAGCGATCGAGTCTACAGTTTTTTTTTACTATGTAATTGGAGAGCCAGTAGCAGTCCATACTTTTAGAATTTGAAAATTTTGTGACTGTTCTTTTAATCTGAGCAGGTGTGATAATATACCAGTTAAAGACATGATCTACTGGTGGCAGGGCATTAAGTAAATCGCTTGCAGATGTATCTGTTTTTTCTATCTTACTTTCAATTTCTTTAATTGAGCTAATGAAGTAGTCATTTAGTTCCCTTGGAGTGAGCTGAGTTTCATGTGTGTGACGTGTGGGATTTTCTTGTGCTACAATCTGCCATGCTGCCTTGCACTTGTTTGTTGCACCTTCTATGTACCCTTCATAAGCAGCCTTTTTTGTCTGTATCAGCTTAAGTTTGTAGAATTTTTTACATTTTTGGTATGCTGCATAAAAGGTGCCCTCCTGCTCTGATCTTTGTTTACATGCATTTTTATATGCTGTGTATAGTACGAGCATGTTTTTTCTTATCTGGACCAGTTCGTCTGTGTACCATTCCAGCTTTTTATTTTTATATGTTCCAGAAGAGTTGGTTTTAATTAGTGGTGAGCATGAATACCATAATTCTGTATAATTTTTAAGGAAGTTTTCAAAGGTAGTTTCAACATCAGACTTCTCAGATGAACACTTATAGACAAAGTCCCAACTTGCATCCTCTAGTATACGAATAAATGACATAATGTATTCTTCTTTTTGTCTTCTTACCCATGTCATATTGTGCACACTAGTGGAATTTGGTTGCTTACTAAAGAGATTGAGAAGCAATGGGTCGTGGTCTGCAAAGCACCCATTTGCAAGGCTAACAGTGTAGCTGCCACGGGGAAAATTCACAATAATATTGTCTATGCATGAATTTTTACGTGTTGGACACTGGATGGTACAGTACAGATTAAGGGACCTTAATAAATTAAGAAAAGTTCTTGAGGGCTCATTACTTGTGTTTACCATTTCTATATTAAGATCACCACATATGGCAATCTTTGTTTTATGCATTAGTATTTTTCTAACCAGTAGTTCAAATCTTTCAAAAAATGTATCAATGTTGCCATTGGGAGATCTGTATAGGCTTACAATTATTAGATTTTCATCAGTCATTTTTATACAACTAAATTCTGCATCTAACTCTGTACAGTAAGATGATACATCTATTTTTGTAAAGTTGAAATTATCTCTGATAAAGATCCCAGCCCCACCATTTCGCCTCTGCTTTCTGCACATTATGTCTGCAGTGACGTATCCTTGAGGTACAAACATATCTACCTCATTTGCAACTAACCAATGCTCACATACACATATTACATCAACATTCTTAATCTTACAGAAATGTTCCAATTCTAACATCTTATTTCTAATACAACAAATATTAACTTGAAGTAATGTCAGCATATTATCTCCCTTTTTGTTTATCTGGATACAGTTTGACTTTGAATCACAGTTTATATTTTTTACATTACCTACGAGTGGTGTGCTTGTCAGATTGTTGATCCCCATGTCTGTTATGGTGTGCTGTTGCTGATCTGGGCCCAACAAAAATCCTGACTTCTCGCAGGTGGTTGCCTCTTGTGAATTGGTCGGCTGCTGCTGGCTTCATTGTATACAAAATCCTGGTCCTTTAGCTGTTTCTTTCTTCTCTCTCCTCTCCCATATCTTGGCTGCAGGATCTCTGAAGGTGGTGCTTCTTCTTCAGCTGGTGGTGTCACAACTTCTTCTTCTGGAGGTGACAACACTGGTTCTTCTGCTGGTAATAACACTGATTTTTCCTTTACAGGGCAAAGTGGTGACTCTTCCTTTTCTTCCTTCACTGGCAGTGTTATGGGTGGATGTATCTGTTCTTGTGGTTTGTCAATTTTTTCTAATATTTCTTTGCACAGAATTGTTTTACCAAAATTGTTTCTGTGCAACCCATGCTTTGTAAAATGATCTCTCTGAGGGCTTGTTGCATCAATAAATGTTACATTGGCAAAACTGCTACAGATCTTTCTAAATTTTCTATTTGTTCGAATAATTTCTTTATTTACGCATGAAGCTTCCATCAAGTCGTGTCTTTGTGGAATGCTTACAACATATACATCTGAATGTGTAATTTTCCCTAAGGTTTCACGTAGAGCCCTTGTTGCATTGACACTTTCGTTTCTATAAACGTCGTTACCTCCTCCAATAATGACACATTTCGAACCTTTTGTTACTGATGTTTCACAGTTTTTTAGCACTTCTCATAGAGGAGCCCCAGGCTTGGTGGTTCCACTTACTTTTCGTTTATTTTGCATAGTGGCCATTTTACCTGCTAAGCCTCTTCCGTGGCTAGCTGAAAAAATGTAAACATCGCCCTTACTCTCACTTCGTGAACCATTTTGCGAAAATTTAGTGTTTTCTTCACTCTTCAGAGTATGCCCTAGAGACGTGTATTCATTTCTCTTATGTCCCTGGTTGTTCGTCTCTTCATACGTGTCTAGCAGCTCATATTTATTCCTTGTTTTTAGTTCGAAACGATTTCCACTTTGTTTCACACGCCTGTTTATTTTAGGCCTAAGAAAAGGCTCGTTTTCCACTTTTTGTTTTTGTTTGAGATCACTAATCACTGTTTCCAAATTATGTATATACTCTTTAGCGTAAAATAAATCCTGTTCTAATGTGGAAACAACGTTTTCTTCTCGCACAGTATCTTGTTTTGATAAGCACATCGATCGCAAACAACAGCCAATTACACCACAGTCACATTTTGCGCTTACCGCGGCAGAACTCGAGATGCATTTTGAATGAATCCATTTTTGACTCGCTGAACATAGTCTGAAACCATTAAAAAGTCTTTCACTTCATAAGATGCACTTTATATCGGCAGTATACATGTTTTTCACGGAGCCACTTACTAAAACTTCTATACGAGCCGCCATCTTGCAGTTGAAAAAAAAAAAATTAAAAAAAAATAAAAATCACTGTCAGGATCCAAAGAGTCAAGCTCTTCACTTCCACTACTGTCTGTGTCAAATATGCGTTGAAGACCCGAAGATGCTTCAGACGTTCCTGACCCACCTGCCATTTTGCCGTGGCTTGTGACTATGTATCTTCTGAAACTACCACCAGATGGCACAGCATAGAACTGCACTCCATCATAGCCTGCCATCTGTTGCAGTAACATGGAACTTTTTAAACACATTGTGAAGAAGACATTGTTAAGAATGCCGCAACATGAAAAACTCAATTTCGTGTAGTTGTGGCTTATGACTATATCTCTCCGAGCCCTTCATATATTAGACTGTGGTCAAACTGAGGCCTAACAAAAGTGTTGGTGGACTCTCTTAGAACAAATTATTCCAGATATTAGCAGTATGAGGTCTCGCTTTTCAGCATACTAATGAAACTGTTGGACTTACATTTATTAGAATTAATTGCTAAATTTGACATTTATCTTGTCCAATATATACATCCCATTCATGCAAATAAAAGAAAGGATCATTAGACATATTTGTTTATTTGCGAAATTAAGAGATGCAAATAATATTATGTTTCATTGGATTCCACTCTAGATATATGTCATGTAAACCAACTGATTCTGATAGTGTACCACGTCTTGCCATCTGGGCCAGTGAAAATATTTGTAAGATTCTTGGATGGGGAATGCCATTCTGCTGCCTGCCTTGAAGATTCATTAAATATTCTTGCCATGTGAGCACCAGAATGCTGTGTAGAAACATCCTTTTTCTTCAATATCACTGAAAGCCTCTGTACAATTTCCACTTCTGCTTACTGATGGGTTTTTTTTTTTGAAAGCACTTAAAGAAACTAGTTCAAAAATTCCGATTTTGAAAAGATTTTGGACACTAGGTTGACAGCCTGAGCAGGTGCTATGAAGGTATTACCAAGCAGTTTTGGATGACATGTCTAATAACATGGATTGCAAGGTAGAATGTTGTAATCAGGCTTATAGACTCGTTTTGTAGAAGGATATTGTAGAATTGTGTTTTATTCATCTCATGATGTACATTTGCAATCCATTTGGTTTGCATACAGAAGACATGTCAAAAATTTATGGTACAGTTACAATGATTTTTACACTAATAAATAATACCACTAAAATAAATAACAACACTATAAGGATATTTCTTGGAATATGTAACACATTGTATCCAGCTCAAATTTCCAGTTTGTCCTGCATGAATTCATCCACTGAGTAATAACATTTCAGTGTTAAGTGCCTCATACAGCTTTCTGTTTAGTGAACCTAAATTCACCTGCATCAACTTGTTCCCTTTTAATGTACTACAAATTTTTCATTCCCATGTATTGAGGTCCCTGGTCATACAGTTTGAGGCGGTGGGTGGGGAGCATAAAATTTTCTTTGTTTCTGGGTCATGTGAATGTGTGAGGGTTCATCTTCTTTGTTTCTGGGTCATGTGAATGTGTAATGGTTCATCTGCTTTATTTCTTCGCTTGTGATCCTTGGTGTCGATGTAATGGCTGAAAAAACTTGGGGGTGTAAGTGCAACTACTGACTACTGTATATGATGTAGCCGACAGATGCACATTTGTGTTTCACAGTCTTTTACTTTCACTGTTTACAACCCCCCCCCCCCCCCAATAATACACAGTTATATATGGCCAGTGCACTATTGTTTAAACTTTCCATAAGCCTCATTAACAGTTTGCAGGTGAACATTCACATACTGCTTCAATAATTTACCATTGTACATCTACTAGCAGTAAAAATCTAAGCACAAAGTTCACAGTTCTTGAAGAATAGAAAGGTATGTATGGAGCAGACACTGTCATTGTTTTAACATGCGACCTAATTGTGTAACACTTATTTCACAGTTAAACTGAAGCATTGTTGTTGTTCTAAACAACACAGGTTTCTCGTCTGAAACTTGGCCGGGGCTGACTGTCTTGGGACCAAAAATCAGGCCCTTATATATCATCACAATAACAGTGCCAAAACTACACACTGTTTGAAGTTAAATTTACAGAAATTACAGCGAAAACTTAACTCATTAAATTAACTGAATACATCTAAAAATTGGTTCTTTTTAACAGTTTCTTCTACTACGAGGGTTCAGCCAAATAATTTGTTTAAATCATGAAATTAACATATATAGTTACACAAACAATACTTTTGACAAAGCTGTTAATTACTTTGGAATTAATTATGGGTTGGCTTTGCTAACATGTTTTCAAATAGAGTCAAATAGATCCTTTAGGAATACTATTCGTTGTTCCTCCAAATGTTTATAATTAGTACAGAATTTATATTTGTTTATAAGTCAACAATAGAATTTAAGTTATGAAACAATTACTGATTTCACACTATAACAAAAGATACTAACTAGTAATAGTCAGAACAAATTATAAAATCAATTACATACATAAAACTAAGCACATCATTACGTCTGGTGTTATATTCTTTAAAACTAAGGGCCAACCTTTCTCTTTTATGAAAATGCAGATTATACTCATGTAAATTAATGGTAATTAGTTCAAAGTGAAAAAACGAATTAAAGGAGGCAGTGGCAAAACAAGAGGGAAAGTAAAAATATCCCAGCTTGCTTCGTCACAAATGGACAAAATGGTTTCCCTCAAATAATTCATGGCTGGCGTACAAAAATATAATAATCTCATAGATGTATAGGGATGGCACAGTTACTATTTTAAGTTTTCTAAATAATGGATGACATGGATATTTATGATTTGCAGTGCACATATTTTGAATAATTTTTTTTCTGTATTTTTAGTATCCGCACTATGTTTGTCGAGTTACCCCAAAAAACAATACCATACTTAATAATGGATTCAAAGTAGCTTGTATATGCTACTTTTCATGTGTCCATGTCAGTTGCAGTTGATAATATTTGCATTGCAAATGAAAAGCCACTCAGTTTGTTTTCTGGGTACTCAATGTGTGCCTGCCAGCTCAAATTTTTATCTACATTTAAACCTAAGAATTTGACTGAGTCAGCTTCTTCTATATCTTGGTTGTTGTGAACAATATTGCAGTCAAATTTGCTTTTGAATTGCATCATGTGAGTCTTAGATATGTTTAGATTGAACCCATTTAGCTGAAAGCAAGTTTCTAAGGTACAGATTTGGGATTTTTTTACAAATCCTGATTTTCAACTAAGACAAAAGTATCATATGTGAACAGAGCTGCTGGGGAGCTGATATTTAAAGGTAAGTCATTAACATAGAAGAGAAATAGGACTGGACCTAATATGGAGCCTTGTGAAACAACCGGAGATTTTTTTTCCCCCCCACTCAGAAAAATAATATGCATCATTTAAAGAGGTGCTAACTCTTTGCTTTGTTTGATAAGTAAGATTTAAGCCATTGTAGGGCACTGCCACTAATGCCATACTTTTCAAGTTTGTAAATAAGCAATGCATGAATCAAATGCCTTTGTGAGGTTACAGAGAATTCCTGTCACCTTATTTCCCTTGTCTAATGATGTACTTATTTTCTCAATGAAACTGTTCACTGCATCTGTGGTGTTTTCCTCCACTGAAAACCAAACTGATTGTTTAGAATAATAGAATATTTTGCAATGAAGTTTTGGTTGGAAATGAGAATAATGACTACTTGGAACGAATTACTAGACTGTTTGTAAGCGACTAGTGCTTCACTCCTGCCATCTGATCAAGATCGTAACATGGGATATGCCCTTTATAAACTGTTACATAGATATTTACAATCCTTGTGGTCCATATTTTCAGATATATCAAAGGAAAAGGCAGACTGCCAAGCGGCTGTGAAGAATATAAGCAACGGACCTCAAGATGATGCAAGCAAAATACAAAGTACAACCATTTCCATGGCTCTGCTACAATTGATGAAGTTAGAGAAAACCTTTTGAAATTATTGTCATAATTGATAAAGTGCTGTCTGCATTAGCCTAGCACATGGAAGTGTACCATCAAGTCACTAGTGCATTTGAAATACTTCAGCATTTTAAGTCTTTAACAGCTGACGAAATCTTGAAGAGAGTTCCAATTATTGTCAGTGCTCACCCAGACAATTTGGAAGAGAGTCTAGGTGACAAACTAGTGGAGTTTGCTGATGTGCTCAAAACAGATGTGGCTGCTGCTACTGACATCAAAAAGCATGAGTCTCTGGAACTGCAGTTTTATAAACTCTTAATAGACAATTCGTTAGCATCATGTTTCCCAGATATACACACATTCTTACACATTTACTTGTCTTTAATCACAACCAACGGCATTGGAGAACATTCTTTTTCAACGTTAAAGTGCACTTTGGGTTAAGGAAGACAATGGGACAATTGAATGTCTAAATGACCTCATCTCATTGAACATAGAATGTGATTTATAAGACGAATAACAGTGTTTGATAAGAATGTGCACCAACAATTGTAAATGCTGCGGTATTTATTTAACCTATTATCAACAGTAAGTAGACCTTGTCCCATGGATATTTCAGATCTAATTTTTTGAATTCATACAGGTACATGTTCAAACAAAACGCAGATTTCTGATTCCAACCCAACATGTTATGCACCTGCAAAGTAACTATGACCCATCTCCATACTTCATGGTTTGGAAGTTATGTGCACGTTTCAGCTGTAGCTCTGTATACAATGGCATAAGCTTAAAAATACAATAATTGAGAAACAGTTACAAACTCGTTCAATGGAAAATAATAAAACATGTTTTTGAGCACTTTCCAAAGCCCCACCCCCTTTCTGTTTGTTTTTGTAAATAAACTGTTTCCACTTTCAAGCAGATCAGACGTTCCAGCAGATCAACCGAAAATGTGGCACATCTAAATTGCCTGTTTCACATGCTACTGTTTCCACTGTGACAGCTTTTTTTTTGATAGCCCACAGTGGTAAATGGGGGTTTTCACACACTACAATAAGTGGTTGTAGACTGGCTTCACATGAGAAGTGCTCCTCTGCAGCATAACGAGCCATCAATTGGTGGGGCATATCGCCACTGAGAAGAGGGGCAAGTGTTGTGCTGAGCAACTGTGATGGTTGTGCTGACTTTTGAATGTATGTCTAGAATAAATTACTAAAACAAGTTGTTTCTTGCACAATATTTCTATGTTATCCAGATGGCTGTTTTGAGTACTTGAGGTTTACATGGCTTGTTAACAGGCCTAACACAAGTGGGGAGAAGTGGGAACAGTGATTGTGACGGATTTGCAAACTATGATCAGAGAGGGATAACTACTGTCAAAATTTGAAAATAAAATGAGGCCATCTTGCTCAAAATCTTGCTTAAATGATATGCAATCCATATGCTTAAACAAAATATAATAAATAAAAAAATAATAAAAAATGAAAATTGGTACATGCCCGATTTGTTAATCATTTCTGATTGAAAACTAAGAAATGACTGTCTCCCATACTTTAATCTTCACACTCTAGATTCAACATCAGTGGATGTATTACATGACCAATCGATCAAATAAAAATGAGCATCAATCCCAATACATGACATGTTGAGTATTCACGTGTGGTGTTACCGACTGCTTAATGTCACTGAGTAGAGTTCGGCCCTTCTTTTCAAATCACTATGCCTCTACACGCACAGTCACAATGTAGCTGATCTAATCGCCTAAATGTACATATTTCATATGACAGTCATTTTCTTTGCTCATATATCCATCCCTACATGACACGACATGAACTGTGAGAAACTGATACGTTTAGTCAAAGGAGTAGTTTGTGGCATCCTGAAGATGAAAAGTATCACAATTGAAATATAGTTCAGCATTTATGGACTGAAATCACAGGTTTATTGAAAACCACAAGTAGTCAAAATCTTAATCAGAAATTTTAGATGTAGGTCCAGGTCCTAAATTTTAGCCTAAAAAAATAATTTGTTCGAGTGAGAAGGATGGCGTATCTTAAACCTAAAGGTACCAGTGCTGTAGTAGATCTTTTCTGGATTGTGTTAGGTGGACAATAGCTATCCGCAAATTATTATTGCTGCTTACTGGCGCTTTTATACAGGTAAGGTGGTGATCTGTTACTTGAAGTGGTTTGCAAATGGGGCTTACGTGTTTCCAGTTCTCAGTGCTTTAGTTGTTCACAGTCTCTTATTCTAAATTTTATGTTGCTCTTTCACATGTATGTTGAATCTGGGTGGTAGTCACTGAAGGTGAATTGATCTATGTCTGCTCAACTTCAAATAAATTCAGCACAACAAAATGTTTGTAATTTTACTGTTCCAGGTCACCAGAAATCAACTTCAACATGTAAAGCCAAAAATCTGTATATTAATCAATTTTGGATAATGAATGCTAGTTTTGAGTATTTGTAGAAGTGCAAACTGAGCTCTATTAAAAAGCCTGAACCTCACATTACACATGCAGTCATAGGTCAAATAAAATTAGAAGTGGCACTTTGATATTTAACATCTGATGATTACATCTTTCCAATATTTAGGTCTATACCACAATTTGAAAAGTACAATTCCAAAGTTTTTGTGCGATATGTTGCATGTTGCTTATGATGCCAAGAAGACTAATTTTAAAGCTAATACTTTCACTCTTGCGCCTCAAATATTATGAGACACTGTATTAATATCGAATTTTGGAGCTGTGCAAGTGCATTAAAAGACACCATAATATGGTTTGTTTCCTTATTAAAAGCTACAGTCAATCTGAAAATGACACTGCCACCAGAAACCTTGTTACTTTTTTTCTCAAATACACTAAGCAAGTGTTTAAAGAGCATTGAAATTTCTGGTACTAAATCTGATTATCAGAATATACTACCAGTATTGCATTAAGTTTCACCATTTTTAGAATGCTGTGATATCACAAATCAGCCTTTCATCAACTAAATAAGACTTGCTTGCTCACACACACATTTTATTGATTCCTTGTATAATAGAAACATCATTACTTTCACCACGTAAATTAATCATTACATACTCATAACCTCACTGGCAAAATCTTCATACGCCAAAGTCGCATATCCTGCCACTTTAGCATAGTAAACCATGCTCAGAACATGTTTTGGAGCGGTGATGTATCACTGAAGCTATACACTTTCTCATCTTATAATTATGAAAGATGTCAGATACTGTATGTTACCTTCTGATGCTAATTGGTGATGGGAGAAGGAAAGTGGTGTCACGAAGTTACGGTGTTCTTAACTATTGTGGCATGGCATTTCTCTTTTCTTTTCACATACTCATAAAACTTGTCCATAATTCCAATAACTGAGGACCAAGTGTGCAGTACCACATGCGCAAACTAAGTTGACACTCGGCGCCGTGGCCAAAGGGAATGACCATAAAGGCATTTCCCATTTACCGTCACTCCCATCAACATAGAAAGATTCTAACCAAACCTAACCCCTTGACCCCATCAACGACTGATGGAGGAGATCGGATGCACTGTGACCATCAGCTGATGTTATCAGGTGACCTCTGGTAATAGCACCTGATGACCGTTGTCAGTGCCACAGTGACTGCAGCTCTGCTTCAGCACCACTGCTGGCAGTAGTCCACCACTGAGTGTAAGTGCTACAAGTGCAGTGATGCTATAGTCTGAGGGCACACATTTAAAACAATAAAACCATTTAAACCAGCAAAAGTGCCACCCAGAAGCACTCCTCAGTGGCTCCATGTGAAGGAGCAGTATGTCACAAAGCCACTGAAAAGGATGCCAGAGGGCAGAACTGTTGTGTCTGTAAGAGAAACAATAAGGTGGTCACTGCATGACATGCAGGGATAATGTCTCAGATAAAAGATTTCAATGAGGATGCTTTATTACCAAATAGGATAACTAGATTCAACACAGAATACTAAAATGCAAAAACGCTTTCCAGATCAACAATTTCTGTCCCCAGAATGGTAACATTTTCTGAAACGTGAGTCTCATAGAAACTTCTACGCAAAGTATATTCACTTGAAGTTCACAAGCAAGAAGACACTACTATCCCATGAACCTCACCACTGTCCCATCTATTTCTGCACCTGTTTCTTCTGTAACAGTTTACATTAGTTTTGAGGTCTCAGTGGTTTGCTAATTCTTCACTGAAACTGATCCATCCTTGCAATACTGTAAAAATGTTTGTCAATAATATTACTCTCTTTATTGGAATTGCCTGTATTCCTCATCGTGGAATTTTGCATTTGTAGATGTTTCTTCAAACGGCAATGTAATTCATCAAAATTTGCAACATAGCAACATACATCAGATAGAAATTAAAATTAATGGTCTTCAGTACTCCTTAGCTCTTCAAACATGAGCTGAACAGCACCAAACCATTCACTTTTTCTACTGCCGGGTCCTTATAGTTAAACCGATGATGTTCCAAGTGCTGCGGTACAGGCTGTGTACGTTGCAGGAGAGTGAAACATTGTACTTATCTTCATTACTCAGTTCACTCACAAAACACGCAGCAAAAATAATAGTTCCACTTTCTGCCACAATGTGAAAACATGATGATGTAAGCAGTCAGAATGCAGTGTGGGTGCAGCAAAAGGGGAGGAATGATTACACACATGATAATGATGGTTCTGGCACGTTTATTGAGATACAATCCCAAGTTACAACTTGTGTACAATATGGCCTCCTGACTCAGCAACATGCTGCATCCATAACACAGCATGGTCAACTTTTGCTCACAGCATATCCCGTATAATCAAAGCGATATGTCATCGTATGCTATCCCACAGATCAGTAAGAGTCTGAATACATCCCAGATAAACACAATCAAGAGTCACATGGAGTTAGGTCAGGGGCTCAGAAAGCCATACATCTTGAATTTGCCTAGAGATGATGTGGTCTTTACTGAAGGTTTCTCGAAACAAATCTCTCACCTTGCATTAATATAGTGGTACGGACAGAATTGTGTTCTTGCAAAGCTGGAATCATTTGTTGCACAGGGAGGTCTGTACAATGTGCAGATGTCACAGTGCACCTAACAGGCCCAACGAGATGTCATCTCCTTGAAGAAAAATGGGCTGAGAATGAAGAAGCTTTTGAAACCACATCACACAGTTACATAAACTGAGTGCAGTGGCCGTTCCTGTGCAACATGTGGTGGAGTAGAACTCCATATGCAATAGTTCTGTGCATTCATGACACCATGCATAGTAAAATGTGCTTCGTCCCTCCAAAGAATGTTCCCCAGCCATGCCTTCCATTTCCACATGTGCCAGGGTAAAATCATCGCATTGTAGCCTTTCTTGGGGCTTCATTTGTTGCACGTTCTGAATCTTGTAGGGTTACCAGTGTAAAATGCACTGCAAAATCTTTTGAATTGTTGACCAGGGGAGAGAGAATTCCCCTGACACAGGAGGTCGATCACTGGCTGCAGAATTTGAGGCATCTACTGCACAGGCGGATATAGCTACACCAACTTCAACAAATACCATGGGAATGGGCCATCTCCCTCTCACAGCTGCATCAAGCTAATTCAACTGTTTCTTTATATTTATTCAGCATTTTCTTTAGAACATTTATTGACATGGGGCTTCTCAACAGTTATTTCTGCAGTGCAGCCTGTGGCTGCCATCCTGATAAAACAACTTTACCAGAAGTGCATGGTCTTTCTTCTTAATAGCCATTGAATTTCCTGTGGAAAACTTAACCTTCTTAACCCTTGACAACAAGTCACTTCACAAAAGAAATCAACACAGAATGCCAAGTGACGAACAGCGTATTGACGTCAAACAAGAAACATTTCACATTTCAACTGCTTAAGGTGCCATATTTTCATCTGGTGGCACAAAGTGGAACTATTACTTTTTTCAGCATACTCTGCACGCACACCAATTAATGAATGTACTTACGCTGTTTCAGCATTGTCTGATGTATACAGCCCATACTCCAGTAGTCAGATCACTGTCAAGTCCAGTTATAACAACCTGGTATCATTAATTAAATGAACCCAATGGATTCTCTGAGGCTGTTGTCCATAACATATGCACAAAACAAGTAAATGCCTTTGATTGATCTTCATTGAAAGCTCACTACAGTTGTCGCAATAAACAAAAGGCTGTGGAGAGCAGAAGCCAACAGTTGTCATGCAGCTGAGGCTATCCACCTACAGCTTGTGAGGGTGTATGGAACTAATGCTTTTACATCACATGCCCTTTTCATGTATGAGATAGACATCAGTTCGATTTTTTGAAGCTTTGGTTACATTTTGTACATCATAATGTAGGGTCTAAAACGTAGTGACCGGTAAGTTACATGTAATCACATTTTTCCAATATATCATTTACCTACGTTTTAGACAGAACTGAAGTCAGACACTCTCATTTCTAAAAAACTAAACTAAACTCCTCCCAAACAGGCCCTGAAGGCCCAACAGTACTGACTGGCCGCCATGTCATCCTCAGACCATAGGCATCACTGGATGCGGATATGGAGGGGCATGTGGTCAGCACACCGCTCTCCCTGCCATATGTCAGTTTCCAAGACTGAATTACATTTCTAGCTGCTGAAAAAATTACACAGCTGTAATGTGTAAGAAGTGAACAGTACATTAAGGCCAAATGACAGCAACAAAAAGTTATCCTGCTGAAGGGTGTCATTGCTGTAGGGGACCTTCATGTAATCTGCAAAAGTCAGGGTTCTTTCAGTTACCAGCAAAATTGCACAAAAGCCCTGGTGAACTTCTTCCATAACATAATATTACCCTCACTGGCCTCCGTACATGGCACAGTGGATGTTTTGAGCATCCATTCACCTAAATGACAGTGTATGTGGACACAAACATCAACTTGGTGTAACAAGAAGTGTGGTTCATCCTACAGGGCAAAGAGTTTCCGTTTATCCAATCTCTGTGATCTTGTGCCCACTGAAATTGTAATAGATGATACCCTTGAGAGCCCCTGTTCAACAATGTCCACTGAGCAGGTAATCCTAAAATCTTATCCTACACCAGCATTGTGTTCCACAGTCAGATCTGTGACAGACTGCCGCCTATCGTGCGTCCCCTGGGATAGGGCTATAACAATCTGTCCACTGTCAAATTCGCCTATGTCACTAGATTGCCTCATCTGTGGACCATGTAATCACTAGAATAATTTCTCCTTTGTCTCTACCCTGCTTATATACTTTCCTTACAGTGGCAAGAACCTGCAACACCACAAGACTGCATTCAGTCTTGCAGAGAGCAGTGGTCGTAATGCTTTGGCTCATCAGTGTGTGTGTATATATACATAACATTTGCACATTGATTTTCTAAAGGCCCCACCCAAAGATACATTGCACAAGTTTGTGCATGTGCTGCCCCCCCCCCCCCCCCCCACACACACACAAAAAGAATAAAGAATCATAGCACTGCGATTTCATTTTATGACCATGAAATCCACTTAACAATATCATGCATGCTGACAAGACCTGGATGACGCTTTGTCCATATGCGAATTGATCATTGTGATTTGTACTGTTGGTGGGATCATTGGTGGTCCTATGACTATATGCAACTTTTGAGGATGTCAGTAGCATCACTTGGGTTTAAACATATTCAAAGTTCTGCACTTAGTGAACTCAGGAAGTGTATTTGGACACCGAGCTGCTTCTGCAATGGGACCCTGCAGCAGGAAGTCCAGTTAAAACAAAAGACCATGACTCATAAAACTTAACTGCTTCCACCACACTTCATGTAAGCAACCAAAAATTTCAGGACACTTAGGACTGAAGACAGTCTATTGAAACTGGAAGCAAGCCAAATAATATGAGCAGTATGAAGGAAGAAAATCAGACAAGGCTGCAGTCAGGAAATAATTTTCCCATAGAGGCACGGACTAAGAATAAGGTTTAATCATTAACAAGAAAATCCTAGACTGAATTGTTAATATTGAAGGAGTGTCAGAAGAGAATAGCAAGAACAGCATTAAAAATAAATGAATGATATTGACTAGAAATAGTACAAGTTTATGCCCCAACAACTTCACACACTGTTGAAGAAATTGATCTTTATGAGGAGTTGGAAGAACTGTTAAGCAAAGGTAATTAACACTATGCAATAGTAATGGGACACTTTAATGCAGAAATGGGGACAAAGTTGTAACCTACCTCTTTAGTAGGGAACTTCAGATTTAAAACAAAGGAGGACAGAGATATGCTAGTGGAATTTTCTGATAAGAGCCAAATGTGCTTCCACAATAAATTTTTCAATACAAAGCCACATACAAAATGGACACAGAAAGGACCAAACAATATATAATATTTTTACAAAAATCCTTAATAATTTTCTAGAAAAAAGGTTTGGGCTTAACCAATGGAAATAACAAGTGAGCTTTAGAAGTGGGTGTACCACAGTGGACAATCTATAAGTTACCAACGAAGATCCAGAAAGAAGCAGTGATATCAGTTACCAGTCTGTGTGTGGTTTACATACCATGAGAAAGTATTTGTATGGCACAGTAAAATATGTACTGGAGCACTTGAAAACCTAAGAATGGACACCTTCTTACATCAGGTTGTTAAGGCATACATAAAACAGGGCTACAGCTTCCATTTGATTATATAGAGAGACTGAAAAGTTCAAAACTGAATAAATTGGACAAGAAGACTCCGCTTCATCAAAATAGTTTCTGTAGCCTTGGAAGACGTCTTTAAATCATCAAGAAAGAAAATCCATAAATGTGCATCATCTGAACCACTAATTTGCATATGACATTGTCTTGTTTGCTTTGGTTCCAGATGAACTTCAGCAAAGGCTGGAGGATCTCAACAAAGCTAATGTGACAGTAGTCCTGAAGATTAATTTCAGTATGACATCAGTTCACAAATTTGTAGACTTAGACATGTGGAAACAATAAGAGGATAGACACTTAAAGAAATACAGAGATGAGTAAAAATGGCTTGAGTTCATTTGGGACACTGAATGTTGTATTGAGAAGTAAATTCCCAATGCTTACAAACTTACGGAAATAAAGAATGCACACTAAATGTTCGAACATTTCAAAAATTGACGGTTGCCTGTGAGTAATGGAAGGATGGATGTTGGGCATTACAAGGACAGAAAAGAAAACATTTGAGAACCTGATAGTGACTGTTCAAAACTGAAATGGTGTGTGAGGAGGAGGGGTGGGGCTGGGGGGGGGGGGGGGGGGAGGCATAGCAAATTGAAATGATGGGAGATGAGCTAAAGAGATTCTATGTTGTATTCATTGTGATAAGAGGATGACCTAATGGATGACAGATTGACAACATAAAGAAAGAAGCAGGACAAATTTGTGTTCAAAAAGCTAAAGATTGTATTGTATGGATAAGTTTGGACAAGTCGATAGTGGCTGAAAATGATAATATTCCACTCTGTACTAGATATTAAATTCAGAGGTTTAAATTCCTAACAAAATGTTAGCAACTGGCTGTGTGGCTAACCCAGGATTACAGCATCAATTCTGGACAGTTTATGTCAGTCTCAAGTTACCTTCATCACTGACTGTTCACTATTTGTAGTGTAAAAATGATGTTGCATTATAACTGCAGTATTATCTGGAGAGTACTAAACGGCTGAGTCAAGACTTTCCCTGAGGGTATTAACATGCTTACCCTTTCATGCATGAAGGCAATGAAAACATATGTTTACTTTCATTTTAGGTATCCTTTAACAGTTATTAGAAGTTTACATGATGCTTTTAAGTAATGTGATTTTAAATTTTGTGTAGTTGCCAACACTACACACATCCTGCCATGGCATGCACCTTTCCATCCATTTCTGGTATGAGGGCGTCGCCGCTGGTTACATCTGATCACATTCACTTTTCAAACAACAAACAACCAAAAGAGAGACACACACACACACACACACACACACACACACACACACACACACACTGATATGAGTAGCAGTATAACTGGGGTGGGCAGGGGTGGTAGGGAAAAGGCAGGAGGTGGGGAGGGGAAGGTTAGCAGGACAGAGGTGTGGGATGATGGTAGTGCTGCCTGTGAGTGTGTTCAGGGACATGGTGGGGACAGGATGGGACTCATAAGTGCAGTGTCAGTAGGCTGTACTTGAAGGTGGGGAGGGGAGATAAAGAGGAAAGGACTATGTAGATACATTGGTATGACAGAAGATGAGTGATGGTACTGGAGTGGGAGCAGGGAAGGGGCTAGGCAGGTGGAGGTCAGAGACTAGGTTGAGTTGAGGTCAGAGGGGTTACGGGAACAAAGGATATGTTGCAGGGAGAACTCCCACCTGTGCAGTTCAGGAAAGCAAATGCTGGTAGGAAGAATCCCAATAGCACAGGCTGTAAAGCAGTCATTAAAGTGAAGCACATTGTGTTAAGCGGCATGTTTAGCAACTGAGTTATCCAACTATCTTTTGGCTACAGTTTTGTGGTGGCCACTTGTATGTACAAACAGCTTGTTAATTGTCATGAGCACTTAGATAATGGCACACTGACTGCAGTTTAATTTGTAGATCACATGGCTGGTTTACATGTAGCTGCCATTTGTTGGGGCAGAAGATGCCAGTGACAGGACTGGAGTAGGTGGTGATTGGCTGATTTATGGAACCCGTCTTGCATTAAGGCATCTTGCAACAAGACGTCTTGCATGAAGGCCTATTGCAGGGATATGATTTACGACACAAGGCACTGCGAGCAGGTGTGGAATATTGACAGTCAAGGATACTGTACAGATCTGCATGGGCATCAGAATACAATTGTGGGAGGGATGTCTCATCTTTGGGCACAAAGAGAGGTAGTCAAAATCCTGGTGAATAGTGTGGTTCACTTAGTCCAGACCTAGATGGTACTGAAGTCATGAGAGGAGTGCTCCTTTGTGACTGGATAGTGCAGGTGGTAGGTGACTGGAGAGATAAGGCAATTAATGAGTGTGTTGAAATAGTAAGGTGAGCAAGACTGAATAATAGGGAGTCTTATCTCCTAATCAGACCACTTTGTCACCTGATATCATGGTAAAGAACCAGCAGAACATTGCAAGATTGTAGGTTTAGAATCAGTTGGCTGATGTGGAAGGGAGTGTTCAAAATTAGCAAGGCCATGGGCGCTGGCAATGTTCATGTAGAGCAGGACCGACCAGAAATTCTGCACGCGTGCGGTGCTCCTGCACATGTGCAACTTCGGGTCACAGTGTGCACGCCACAGCTGTCAGTGTTCACGAAGTGCATGTTTCTACACACAGATGTCACTTTATCCACTTGCTGGGATACTCTGTACCGGCGCATTCTAGTGCTCTTTCCACAGCTTGCAAGCCAACCATGGCAAGGTATTTCGCGTATTAAACATTTAAAATACTGTCATAGTCTACTCATTGAGACTTCTACTTTTATGTTAACAGTTTAACCCAGTAAGACAAGTAATACAGTTAACAACCGTGGGTTTTTATTAAGGCACCTTGACTGATGGCACGTAAATAGGCGTAATCTTTGTGATCTAGTATTTAAGACAGAGAGCACTTAGCGACTTCCAACGAACCTTATTCATGATTTCAAATACCATTAAACTAATGCAATGTTTCCTATAACTAATTCTCGGTGCCCTCAGTTACATCCGCTTAATTTCTATCTCACTGACCTCTGAACAGAGTAATAACCGCAGACCTCTCAATGATCATCTGTTATTTCAATACCATTATTGCTATATCTTTCATCAGTTCCGTCTGAAATCTGCATAATAACCGACAATTAGATGAATGTTATATTTTATCGACTTCACACATTAAAAAAAACCCTAAATGTAAGTATACATTGGAACAATCAGTTTAAT
This sequence comes from Schistocerca piceifrons, assembly GCF_021461385.2. NCBI lineage: Eukaryota > Metazoa > Arthropoda > Insecta > Orthoptera > Acrididae > Schistocerca > Schistocerca piceifrons. The sequence continues at coordinate 148,387,597 of NC_060143.1, forward strand.
GACCAATTTTCCTGATGATAATGTAACATGGGGCAGAATGAGGCAATAATGCACAGTCAGTAAACAATAATTTTAATTATGAAAGGAATAAATCCAAACAAGTTTAGCCGGCCACTGTGGTCGAGCGGTTCTAGGCGTTTCAGTCCGTAACCACGCGGCTGCTACGATCGCAGGTTCGAATCCTGCCTCGGGCATGGCTGTGTGTGATGTCCTTAGGTTAGTTAGGTTTAAGTAGTTCTAAGTCTAGGGGACTGGTGACCTCAGATGTTAAGTCCCATAGTGCTTAGAGCCATCTGAACCATCTCATCTAAACACGTTTATCACTGGTCATGAGAAATGATATAGTTAATATCAGGCACAAAAGCACAGCTCATTGACAAACGTAAGCAGTTGCGAAGATTTTCATCACTTATGCTTGATCAAAACCTTGATTTATTCATTTTCATCACCGAGAAAAATCTTTCACAAACATATGTTGACCCGAACATGAACATAACTCTCGCTGTTTCTCGGTGCAGGCGTGGAAATTCTTGTTGTGAAAAATTTTTGTAGAATTCTTTTGTACTTCGCACTGCAAAGAACTTGTCCTTCAGTCTTGTATTGCACTGTAGGTCGATCAGTTCCATCTATAGATCATTCGGAGCATCTTCAACTGACGGTGAGAATGGTCGAGCAAAGAGCCAAATGACAGGGGACAAACTCGTAACATCTGCAAATGGTGCTCGAAATTGTTCCTTAATTTTTACAATTATTTACACATATTCTTGAAATCTAGCACTTTCATGGACTAGTCCAAGAGTCGGGATATGTGCAGTGTTTTCTGTCGATAGCTGGCTCTCCCAAAGCGCAAGCTCCCTTTCAAAGGCATTTACTTTTTCCTACATGTCAGAAATTAAATTATTTTCACCTTGGAAACTGACGTTCAGGCTGTTCATGTGAGATGTAATGTCCACGAGAAATGAAAGGTCTGATATCCAACAAGGGTCTTCCAACATAGGTTCACTTTTTCTCTTCTCATGTAAGAATGTTACTACGGCCAAACGTAAATCAAAAAATATTTTCAGCATTTTACCAAGACTGAGCCAGCGTACTTCGGTATAGTAATGTATGTCGCCGTACTCTGCTCCTAATTCCTCCAAGAACCGCAGAAACTGGCAATGCATAAGCCCATGTGTCTTCAGATAGTTTACAGTGTGCACAACAATTTGCATGACGTTTGCCAACGTCACTCATTTTGCACAAAGCGCCTCTCGATGCAGAATGCAGTGAATTCCATACAACGTCTCGTCTGTGCACCCTAGCTTTTTGCGCACCCGTGCTATGAGTCCTCTCTGATGATGGCATTGCATTGATGGTGCTCCATCTGTGGTCACTGAGACTGACTGATTCCAGTCCATACCAACACCATCAATCGCTTGCTCGACAGCTTGGAGTAAATCCGCACCTGTATTAGTCCCTTTCAAAGGTACTAAGTCCAAAACGTCCTCTGTTGCACAAAGTGCGTTATCGAGACCTCGTATGTATATCACAACCTGGGCTGTATCTGTAAGATCTGTTGCTTCATCGAGCGAAACAGAGAAAGCAACAAAGTCTTTAGCCTTATTTATTAGCTGGCCGTGTGCATCGCCAGTCATAGCACTAATACGTCTTGTCACTGTTTGTTTGGATAGACTGATTTCTTGAAATCTGCTAACGTTCATGGAAAACACAAGTTCTGCAGCATCAATCAGACACCCTTTCCCAAACTCCCCTTCGGAAAGGGTTTCCCAGATTGTGCAATTCTTAATGCGATTTTAAAACTTGCTCACAGTGAAGATTTAGTGTGGTTGTCATTCCAGAAAATTGAAAACAGTACATTGTACAGCATACAGTAAAATAGACATAAATGTAACACAAGAAACTAAGAGTTCAAAAACTATCAGTTACTTTGGCCGGCCCTAATATAGAGGGTGCTGACACTGACAAGCAGGGTGCTGTTGGGTAAAAGAACAGGAAATTTGTATCACTTGATCACAACCTTCTCATACGTGAAACTCATAACCTAAATCTAAATGAAGTGGCATTCAATAGAAAGAGAAAGAATGCACAGCAGACTTGCTACAGGAGTAATCACAGGTTTTTATGTGAAGATGGAAATATGGTAAAATAAACATGCATGATAGAACGAAGATTTATACCAACCTCTCCCCTTCTCAGATACAAGTCATATGACCCCCACTTTCTGATTACACACAGTTTTGCCGGTGTCAGCATTTTGTTACTGCTTGCAGTTCTTGTACATTACAATCTTAAATATCATAATGGACGCTACATACGTAAAAAGTTTCTCCTCCACCATCACCGCTCATGGTGGTTACCCCAAATGAGCAGGTTCACCTTTTACTTTGAGGCATGTTACTCAAGATTGGTCAGCTAGCCATGTAATTTGATCTGAGAAGGCTATCCACACAGGAAAGTATATCAGTAACAATGTGGTATTTAGGTTGGTTTGGGGTGTAAAGGGACAAAACTACAGGGTCATCAGTCTCTTTTTCCAGATCCAAACAAGTCTCAAGTTAAAAAAATTCCCAAAAGGAATTGGGGAAAGTAGAAGGGCATAAAACTGATGGGGAACCACACCGAAAGAGAAAACGAAAGAAGTGAACCAAAACATGAATACGTACACAAAAAGGAAAAGTAGAGGAAGGTAACAAAAATCTTATAGCAGATGGCCTGGGCAGGCTGATCACAAGAATAAAAAAGGATGAGCCACCCACTCTGCAACACACTAAAATCTTCAGCTAAAAGATAAGGCCAGATGAACACACGTAGGGAAAAGATGGACACCAAGGCAAACAAAATGCAAAGAAAGAGCGATGAAGAGGTAAAATGGAGGGAAGGTGCAGGCCTGGGAGAGAAGGGCAGACACTCACCCTTAGATTGTATGATAAAAACCTCCCTCATGAATAAAACGTAAAATGAAATCAGCCATTGAGGCACTGTGACCCCACACTTTAGTTAGGGTGCTGGGAAGGTTAAAAGTCTGGCGTAGAGCAGCAAAATTTGGGCAGTCCTACAAGATGGAGACGACAGTCATATGGGAGCCACAGCGACACTGAGGTGAGTCCTTGCGACGGAGGAGGTGAGCATATGTCAGCCAAGTATGGCTGATGGGGAGCCAGCACAGAACAACAGAGTCCCTGAGTGTGGCTCACATAGATAACTGCCACACTTTTCCCATCTCCTTGATAACATGGAGTTTATTTGGTATACTGAATGTGCACCATTCAGCATCCCAGATCACGAAAACTTTACGGCGGAAGAGCAACTGGAGATTATTCTCTGGCAGGCTGATCTCCAGAGTCGGTTTACTGGTAGCCTGTTTGGCTAGGCTGTCGGCAAGTTCATTGCCTGGTATTCTGACATGTCCTGGGCTACAAATGAAGGTCACTGAATGTCCACTGTTGCCGAGGGCATACGCAGACTCCCGTATAGTCATTATCAAAAGATGTCAAGGGAAGCACCAGTCGAGAGCTTGTATGCTGCTTAACGAATCATTACAGATGATGAAGGACTCACTGGCGCAGGAGTGGATATGCGCAAGAGCATGGAAGATGGCTACCAACTCTCCACTGAAAACGCTGCACTCATCTGGCAAGGAGCGCTGTTCAGTCTGTCCAACGTGAGTGTCAGCGAAGCCAACAAGACTGTTGACCATTGATCCATCAGTGTAGACTATTTCTGAGCCCTGGATCTTGCCGGGAAGAAAGAAAAATTGCTGGCAAAGGTGCTCAGGTGGAACTGGGCTTTGTGACAGGTCCAGATGACCGAGGCATGGACCATGGAGGTGTACGTAAGTGGACCCATAGAACAGGTGGTAACGCGTCAAGATTAGTAAGAAATGACCAGGATTCCCAGTTCTGGGCCACCGTTGCGGGAGATGGATCACTGCATTAGGGAAAAGATGTCGGTAATTTGGATGGTGAGGCGAACCAAGAATGTGGGTGGTATAATATGCGATCAGTAGTTTCCACCAGAGCCACAATGGAGGAATGCCAGCTTCCACAAGGAGACTGTTCACTGGGCTCTTTCGGAAAGCTCCCACCACAAGCTGAATTCTACAGTGGTGGATAGGGTCCAGCAGACGTAATGCGGAGAGAGATGCTGAACCATACACCAGGCTCCCATAGTTAATACAGGTCTGTACAAGAGCTTTGTACATCTGCAGCAGTGTAGGATGTGCAGCACCCCCATCAGTGTGGCTCAGGTGTCGAATAATATTAAGATGCCACCAGCAAATGTCCTTAATCTGTCTAAGATGGGGAAGCCAAGTTAAGTGAGCATTGAAAACCAGTCCCAATAAGTGGTAATCCTCCACTAAATCAAGTAACTGGTCATCTTGGTAAAGTTCTGGAGGGAGGTGAACAATACGACAATGACAGAAAGAGAATGACGCAAGCCTTGGTGGCTGAAGACTGAGAGCCGTGACTGAGGGCCCAAGACTGCGCCTTCTGTATGGCTCTCTGCAGCCAACTTTCAGTCACACCAATGAAAGAGGAGCAGAAGGAAATACAAAAATCGTCAGCATATAGGAGGGAAAATACTGAGGACCCTACTGCTAGTTCGAGACCATTGACAGCAATTAAAAATAGTGGGATACTCAGGACAGTGCCCTGAGGGACCCCATTCCCTTGTATATGGGATGCACTGTGAGAAGCACCTACATGAACTCTGAAAGTGTGGAATGACAAGAAGTCCTGTATAAGAATCGGAAACGAGCCTCAGAGACCCCGCTCATGCAGAGTAGTGAGGATACGATGTCACTAAGTGGTATCGTAGGTCTCTGTCAGCCACGAAAAGGCTGATCAAATGGCAGACTCAAGGTGGACCAAGTTGTTGATGGTGGAGCGCCCTTGGCGAAAACCACCCTGGGATGGAGCCAGAAGGCACGGAAACTCAAGGAGCCAACACAGCCGCCAGCTCACGACATGTTTGAGTAGCTTGCACAGAACATTGGTGAGGCTGATAGGACGATAGTTATCCACTTCTAGCGGGTTCTTACCAAGCTTTAGCACTGGGAGCATTTGGGAATGGATGCAGTCTGGGCCATGGGATGCATCAGGGCATTCGGCATGGGCACTGAAGTGAGCATTACATGCCTTAGGGTGGCATGGAGCAAAAGATAGGTGTTGTCATTCCACCCACTGTTTGAGGAGGCAAAAAGCATGGCAGTAGTTCTCAGAATCAGAGGTGTGAGCATAATGCTCGGCAAGAAGCTCTGCAATAACATCTGGATCGGCAGATGCAGCTCCATGTGTAGAAATTCCAGGTACACCTGCATGGGTCCAGTAGCTGTAAAGTCATCGGAGCTTGGTCCAAACCTGAGAAAGAGAGGTTCATGTTCCAGTGATGGAGACATAGCATTCCCAACACTCCTGCTTCCATTATTTGATGAGTAGGCAGACCTGGGCATGGAGCCATTTGAAGGCAGTAGGTTCTCCAGGAATGGGTGATGCTTATGACATTGGAGGGTCAGCCTGTGGTCTCTAATAGCCGCAGCGATTTCTAGTGATCACCAAGGCACTGACTTCTGAGGAACAAGGGATTGCCAATTCAGTTGCGGCAACAATGGTAGTAATGATGGTGTGGATTACCTCATCAATGTTGCCATGCAACGGAGATTCAACTCCGGTAGCAGAGGTGAAAGCATCCCGGGCACCCTTGGGAAGAGCCTTTCTGAGCAAGCATCCAGATGAGGGATGTTGGAGTAGGGACAGGGAGAGCTGAAAGTAGTCACTATCACACTAGTTATTGCGAGCTCTCCAGTGGATAGACAGGAGAAGGCCAGGACTGCAAACCAAGAGATCAGTGGCCAAGTGTGTACCATGTGCCACACTGAAATGTGTGGGGGCACCTGTATTCAGGAGGCAAAGGTCGAGTTGAGTTAGTAGATCCTCGACATTTTACCACAGCCATTAACTTTGGTTCCACCACAGAAAGGATTGTGGGCGTTAAAATCACCCAGAAGCAGAAAAGTGGGGGGAGTTAGGAAATTAGTGTAGCCAATGCATGGAGCGGCACTTCACCATCTGGAGAGAGGTAGATGTTACAGATGATAATTTCCTGCGTTGTTCTCAACCTGACAGCAACAGCTTCGAAAGGTATTTGGAGAGACAGAGGTTCGCTTGACAGTGGTAAGGACATAGATACAAACTCCACCTGAAAGTTTGTTACAGTCAGTACGGTTTCCACAGTACCCCTGACAGCCACAAAGGGCAGGGGTCCACATTGCAGAAAACCAGGTTTCCTGAAACGCAATGCAAAAAACAGGTGTAATGCTTAAGAGTTGTAACTCAGCCAAGTGAGAGGAAAAACCACCACAGTTCCACTGGAGGATGACACTTTCTGGAGTCGGGAAGGGCATGAAGTGACCAAGGAGGCAGTTACACATCACCATCACCAGCTGAGTATTTGTATCCATTGTCATTGTGGGTGAGGTGTCACCGAGATCCAGGTCCTTGGGGGATGCTAAAATACCCACCTCGTCCTCAGACACAGAACTGCTATGGAGTGGTGGTGTTGGAGCCACTGGAGGATCCTGTTTCATAATAGCAGACTACTACTTCATTTGCTTTCTTTCTTTCTTTCTTTCGCTTACACCATAGTCCTGCAGTGACCGCAGGGTCAGCGTGGTTAGAACAGATTTGGCAAGGTTAGGTTTTAGGGGTGGCCGGATGCCCTTCCTGCCGCCACCCCGGACCCCCAGGGAGGGAATCAGTGTACTCCAGCTGTCTGCATCTAATGTAAATCGTGAAACAGTGCAAACGTGCTTCAAATGTCTGCAACGTGTGTAACTGAGACGGAACGTGGGGACCAGCCTGGTATTCAGCTAGTGGGATGGGGAAAACCGCCTTAAAACCACATCCAGGCTGGCCGGCACACCGGCCCTCATCGTTAATCTGCCGGGCGGATTCGATCCGGGGCCGGCGCACTCACCCGAGTCTAGGAAGCAGCGCATTAGTGCTCTCGGCTTCCCTGGCGGGTACTACTACTTCGTTTGCTTGACCTTGCATTTCTCTTTAGGGGCTTGCTGGGAGAACTTCTCCAAAGTAGCTTCAAGCACGGAGGAAGACCATGAAGCCCTTCGTCCAGCAGATTGTGGCTCTTTCAGCCACTGGTGAGTGTCCACTGTGGCATTAGTGGAGACCTTTGAAGGAAGAGCCTCAAGAGACCCCTTCCATGTGATAGGAGCCAGAGGAGGCTGTGATCCTCCGGCTTTGGGAAGAGGACTGATGCCCCCGATGTTTGGCAGGGTTTGCTCCCAAAGCAGGAGCTATGGGAGCAATGGAAGAGGAGATTCCCCAAACCAACAAGTGGGCAGATGTATTCGAGTGGGCCTGGAGAGCCCACTGTATGCGGCAGGCATGTCAGAATTACCATCACTAAGGGCGATGTCGACATAGCTGCACTAAGTGTAGATGTCAAGCAAGTGGGGTGCAACCACCAAATTTACATGTAGCCTCTTGGTACATCAACTGGTCCAGGGTCTTTTACTCTATAATTTTCCACTCCTTTTGGAGTACTGTGCAGTCTGTCAAGCAGGGGAGTGGTGCTCTCCACAGTTGACACAAAGTGGGAGGAGGTGCACATGGAGTATTTGGATGCAGTGGACGTCCGCAGTCTCAATATGTGGTGCTGGAATTGCAGCGGGAAAACATGTCCCTGAATTTCCAGCACTTAAAGCACCACATAGGTGGAGGGATGTATGGTTTTATGGCACATCATAAACCATCACTTTGACCTTTTCAGGCAAAGAATCACCCTCAGGGCTGAGATGAATGCACCGGTAGCAACCCTGTTGTCTTTGGGTCCCCTATAGACACACCGGATGAAGCGAACATGTTGCCATTCTAAATTGATATGGAGCACATCGTCAGACTGCAAGAGAAGGTCATGAAAGAAAATAATTCCCTGGACCATATTGAGGCTTTTATGGGGAGTGACGGAAATGGTAATATCACCCAGCTGATCACAGGCAAGCAATGCCCAGGACTTATCCTCCAGATTTTCAACAAAAAATAAAGGCTTTGTAGCTAGAAAGGAGTCCCCATCTGTTCTGCTGCAGACTAAATACCGAGGTGAATGTGGTTCTCTTCTTTCTGTTGCTCTACGTTCTTCCCATGGTGTAGCGAGGAAGGGGAACGATTTAGGGTCATACCTGTCAGCAATGTATTCTATCTTTCCCTACTTAGAGACTGCTGGCACCATTCAGTCACCAGCAAGAGATGACTTGGTCCGCTTCATTGCGGGTCATCTGGCCTGATGCCACCCACTCCTATCAGAGGCTTTCCCCCAGCCACAGCAAATGCCACCTGACATGCTGGCCATTGCTGGGAGTTCTGATGCTCCAAGAAGATAAGCATCTACTCCTTGGCACAGGTGAGGAGTCTGCAACTCAAGCATCGGCAGTGTGATCCCTGTGTTGTCAGGGAACTACCACTAAATGGGTACATGATGGCCCTACCACAATGTACTGGCTACCATGCTCAATACCGGATGCAGAGAAATCCAATACTGTCATGGGGGCAAAAGAGGACAGCAAAGGTGATGTAACCCGGAAGGCTTCCTTGCCCAAACAGCTGAACTGCAAGTAGAGTCACAGAGCCATGACAATAAGAGGCACAGAAGATCTGATGGCACGATGGATATCTGCTGCATCATGTAAGGCATCCTTTTCCAAATGGCTTGTACTTCTGTAGAATTTTGAAAGTGTGAGGTCAAACCCTTAAAGGGGATCAGAACTTATTGGGCCAAAAAATGGGAGACTCCTTTTACTCACCTCCTACAACAGGCAGGAATACCTCGGGCCTGTTCTAGCCCCCGAACCTGCAGGGGAAGTGGTAGTTACAATACCTCAGGAGTCCTAGTCACATCACAGAGGCAGTTAAAACAATTACGATATTTTGCAACAGTAAATGTGTTACAGTAGGCATAGGTGGGGGTTGCTGCCTGTCAAGAAGGGGTCAAACAGGTTCAAATATGCACCATCATTCTCATTAACGAATCTGGCAGAGGACACCTTTTTCTATCCTCCCAGTCATCTGTGAATCACTAATGTCGATATGGCGTCCACTTGGGAAAAGTGACTAAGATGCTCACCCCAATAGGAGTTAGTTGTTTCTCTAAGTCGCCCATAATATACAAATCAGAATGATTTATAAACCTTCTTATATACAAAGGTACCATTCCTAAGTCTATTTCTTTGTGGTGAATAATTAGTTAATTATTTTTTATTTAATGTTGTCTATTCTATTATAGTTGACCTAATACAAAAATCTGATTGAAAACATTGTGCTCCAGCAGAAAAATGCATTCACTTCTATATATTATTTTCTTTTTCATTTAAAAGTCTGTGGAGTGGTAACATAGATTTAAAATGTGTAAGAAGCAAGTTTGTATGAACAACAATGGTTTGGGGCAAATTCAATTTCCTTTTGAGTAGCCACTTTATCTCCACCTTCCTCCCTGCCCTCCCTCTGAAACATATTCAGAAAGAGTCATGTTGACTAATTGCCAGCCTTGCACTTATTAGGAACTAGTAACCTTACTTAGGTTTTTCTGGCTCCTTAAATCACTTACAAAAAATACTAAGGTAGTTCTTTCAAAAGTGCCATAGCTGACTACTTCCCACATTCTTGTTAACTTACTGTTCTGTCTCTAATAAGCTCAATAACAATAAATGTTAATCTTTTAAAGCTTTCCACTATATTTATGCAACAAAGTTATGTGAGAGTTGTGCTTCACAACATATAAAACTCAATTAACACCTTTATTACCTTCTCACAAAACTGAGGCAGCACCAATGAAAATGAAGGAAAATGCAGTCGAGAAAATGGACAAATGCTGAGACAGAATTGGTGGCCAGGACTTACTTTCAGCAAGTGAAATGTGTAGTAGTGCTGATAGACACACAAAAAAAGTTATTATTACTTAGCTGTTGGGAGTAATATTTCTTCACTGACAAGGGAACCTCTCCATCGCACCCCCCTCAGATTTAGTTATAACTTGGCACAGTGGATAGGCCTTGATAAACTGAACACAGATCAATTGAGAAAACAGGAAGAAGTTGTGTGTAACTGTGAAAAAATAAGCAAAATATACAAACTGGTCATCAGTCTTGGCCACATAGGCAACATGAAGGAGAACGTGAGCTCAGGAGCGCCGTGGTCGCGTGGTAGAGTGAGCAGCTGCAGAATGAGAGGTCCTTGGTTCAAGTCTACCCACGAGCGAAAATTTTACTTTCTTTATTTTTGCATAGTTATTACCTGTCCGTTCGTTCATTGACGTCTCTGTTCACTGTAATACGTTTAGTGTCTGTGTTTTGCGACCGCATCGCAAAACCGTGCGATTAGTAGACGAAAGGACATGCCTCTCCAATCGGAACCGAAAACATTTGATCGCAAGGTCATAGGTTAACCGATTCCTCCACAGGAAAACACATCTGATATATTCTATACGACACTGGTGACGGCATGTGCGTCATATGACAGGAATATGTTGTCGACCCACCTAACTTGTACACTTGGCAAATGGGTGAAAAGATTCTTCTACCTTGCCTGATTTAGGTTTTCTTGTGGATGTGATAATCACTCCCAAAAAAGTGATGAAAACATAAGAGTATGTCACATAAACTGAAAATAAAAAATTAAAGTTTTCACTCGATGGAAGATTTGAACCGGGGACCTTTCGTTCCGCAGTTGCTCACGTTACCACGAGACCACGGCGCTGCTGCGGTCCCAGTGTCCTTAATGTTGCTTATCTTCCCGTGAACTACTCAGTTTGTATATTTAGCTTATTTTTTCACAGTTCCACACAACTTTTTCCTGTTTTCTCAATTGATCTGTGTTCAGTTTTTCAAGGCCTATCCACTGTGCCAACTTATAACTAAATCTGAGGGGGGTGCGATGGGGAGGTTCCCTTGTGAGAAGACAGGAATTAGTGCAGGTCATTCATCTTGGAGTGACGGATAGATCTAGTAACTAATGAGGTGATACTGGGAGGAGGGGAAAGGAGTGGGGGAGGGAGGGGGGTGTAGAGAAATTTATGGCACAACCTCACTGAAAGAAAAGGTTGGTTGATAGGACACATCCTGAGGCATCAAAGGACTGACTCACTGGCACTTAAAGAGGAAAGCATAGAAGATGAAAAATTGTGTGTAAATAAGCCTGAATAAGATTGATTAGTGTGGAGAACTAGTCAGAACCAGTCTTTGGACTCAAGACTGCTGCGACAGCAACAACAACACTGGCTAGTGCATTTGATATGGACAGAGTTTAAAAAACATATATAACTTGTACGATTTTCCCACATTTAGGTGTGCATATGGGCCACTGTCCAAGCCCTGCACTTTGAATAGTTGCCTGCCCATATTTTTTTTAGTAGTTTTACAATAAAATAAAACATACAACAAACATAGTTAATGTGCTCCTCAGTCATAGTTGACACATGGCATCTCCAGTTGAATTCCAAATCATTTTCATGAACTAACATTCTTCTGCAAATAAGTGAAGCGTCTACTGGGAAATTCTCTGCTTTAACATCATGGAGTCTAATATGGATTGGCAGTATCACTGATGATGTATCTAACTTGATCATAAAAAATTGTTTATAAAAGTTAAGTGAACCCTTAAATGTGGGTGGGCATTATGCTGCAACAGAATGATACCAACCATCAACATTTGTGTGCGTTTGGACTTGATGGAGTGCTTCAATTTTTGAAAAGTGCCCATATGCAACCGTGTGTTAATTGTGGCACCTGGTTATGTCAATAAGCAATAGAGAGAGAAAGAGAGAGAGAGAGAGAGAGAGAGAGAGAGAGAGAGAGAGAGAGAGAGAGAGAAAATTCATCATGACTTGTTTCAACCATACTGCAGAAGCTTCACGAGGAAGCTCTTACACGTCCTCCATACAGTCCTGAGCTATCATCATGCAATTTCCATATTTGTGGTGCTCTAAAGACAGGCATTCATGGTTATCAACTTGCTTTGGATGAAAACGTGCATGTCTGAGCACAATCTTAGTTCCACGAGCAACCACAAACATTTTTCCATGAAGGTACTGACGATCTTGTCTCAGTGGGATAAATGCGTTAACAGTTCTGGCAATTACTTTTGAAACAATCAATCAATAGTTTACCTCCTTTTTCCCACATCTCGTTTTCATTTGAATGCCTCTTATATAATAGGTATTCCACGAACTTTCGGGATTGCAGCTGGATGACTAAGACATCCTGTCATGATATTTAAGGTGACAATTATCCAGCTATCTTCAGGTGAGTGGTTTAAGCAGGAGATTGCTAGTACACTTCACAAACATTACACCGAAAACTGGTGCAGATACACATGCACACAGGCAGCCACTACAAGTGCATCCACTGTAGAGTTCAGTGTCTTTTTTGGTTATTGCTATGACAGGCAGGCATGTGTGTAAAGGTGATACCACATGTGTTTCTCTCTGTCTGACTGAGTTCCCAGTTAAAATCCATACGTCAAATTTATAAAACTGTTGACATCTGTTATTAAGCAAAAAAGTTTTCTTTCTGATGATATTAAAGAAATCACTGTGTCCCATGCCTTACCTAGTTGAAACCTTCCATCATGATCAGTAAGATCTTCTGACAAACTCATTTCCACACATTCCTTAATAACTGAATCCCAGAAGGCTCTTGTTGAGGCCAATTTTTCTGTGGAAGACTAATCCATAGAATGTCCTGTGGAGATACAGTGCTCAGCTATGGCTGACTTAGTTGTCTGTGAAATGAAAGGCAATCACGTCTGGTGCTCCTTTCACATGCTGATCTGACCAATGTAGGCATTGCCACATCCTGCCTACTTTCAACAAAATATTGCTGACTTTGCTCGTATGAAAGGTTCACCCATGATTTTAACAGATCCTTGATCTTGTGGCTGGTCATGTTCCCTCCTTCTTAAAGCTAGGCTGATTTTATGTGGAGAATATCCATTATTTTTTAATACAGACTGTACATGTTCCAGCTCCTTTGCAAGGCTGTCTCTATCAGGCACAACATGTGCTGGGTGCACCAAGGTTTGAAGGATGCTTGTAGTTTGTGAATGGTGGTGACAGCTAGATGCCTGCAAACACACATCCTTACCTACAGCTACATAAATAATCTGTAAGCCACTATACGGTGGTTGCCAAAGGGTATCCACGATTTCCTTTTCTGTTCCACTCGCAAATGGAGCAAGGGAGAAACAACTATCTATGTGCCTCCGTGTAAGCCCTAACTTCTCTTATCTTCAGGGTCCTTACACAAAATGTACAGTGACGGCAGGAGAATCGTCCTGCAGTCAGCTTCAAACGCCACTCATCTAAATTTTTTCAATAATGTTCCTCAAAAAGAGTGCTGTCTTCTGTCCATAGATTCTGATTTGAGTTCCCACAGAATCTCAGCAATATTTTTGCGCTGTTCTAACCTAGCAGTAACACATCTAGCAACCCACCTCTGAATTGCTTTGGTGTCTTCCTTCATTTTGACCTGGTGCAGATCCCAAACACTCAAGTAGCACTGAAGAATAGGTTGCACTAATGTCTTATATGTGGCCTTCTTTACCACACTTTCCTATAAATCTCCCAATAAACTGAAGTGGAACATACGCCTTCCCCACTGCAATCCTTACAAGCTCATTCCATTTCATATTGCTTTGCAGCATTACACCTAGATATTTAATCGACATCACTGTGTCAAGCAGCACACTACTAATGCTGCATTCGAACATTAAGGGTTTGTTTTTCCTATTCATCTAACTTACATTTTTCTACATTTGGAACGAGCTGCCATTCGTCACACCAACTAGAAATTTTGTCTAAGTCACCTTGCATTCACCTACAGTCACTCAATGATGACACCTTCCCAAACACCACAGCATCGTCAGCAAACAACAGCAGGATGCCACTCACCCTGTCTGCCAGATCATTTATGTACGTAACAACATTCCTATCATACCTTCCCGGGACACTTCTGACGATACTGTCTCCGATGCACACTCACTAGCAAGGGCAATGTACTGCACTCTATTACTTTAAGAAGCCTTCGAGACTTCAGTCTATTGATACAGTCACCACAGTTGCAAATTTGATACAATCATTTTCCCACAAAAGGACTCAGTATTGAAGCAGTCTCTCTTGCCCAGTTATACATCAGAGCACCGATATTGTTCACGACAGGACATAACGCTAGATTTTCTTTGCAAATGTTTGGAAGGCCACATGTCCTTGGTGGAACACAGCTGCAAGCGCTTAATCTTTTCACACCCAATGTCTTATGGGAGAGAGAGAGTTAATTCAATAACAACGATGTTGTTCTTCCTAGTCTCCCCGTGTGGTCTTTATTGATGTTCTGGTACACTGGTTCACTTGACAAGCTATAAATCTTCTGAACATAGATGTTATGTGGCAACAGCACACTGGCATTTCCCTTATCCACTGGAACGACCACAATTTTTCTCGAGCACCGATAGTGTCCTGTTGTAAAAAACCTTATCCGTACAATACGCCACAAAGTGTCGAAAAGTGACTGCTTGCAGTGATGCAGCTGACACGTGAGCAAACGTCGCCGATTCCCTCGAAGCCGACTCCTTATAGACCCGGTCCACTTGTGCCCAGGTCACACCGTTGACCCACTCCCAGGAGAGGGATGGGATATTGGATGCAATCTCCGTGTGCAGATAAAACAGCTATTTTGAAATGTTATCCAGTTCACAATAAGTAAAACAAATCCTATTCTTCACGAGTGCTAGGTTTGCCTTACACGGGATGAACTTCACTATGGGAGACTTGTAAAATGTGTCACTGATGCAAACTTTGGAATGAGTTCAGTGTGCCAGCACTTCAGTAAGAAACAAAATGCAATCGACAATCTTGTTCGTATGTTCTGTAACTTTTGCAGCATCTCAATGTCTGATGCCATTCTCCTTCCCAAAGAGATATCTGATGTGATTCTTGAATTTTTCCTGGCATTAACCGTATTCCACGAAGTTCTGGGATTTCGACCAGATGACATCAACATCTTGCCACGACACGATTCTTCAGTTTCTCCCAGCATATTTGTTGATCAAATAGTCCACGGGGCCACTGCCGGTTCGTAGAGTCCGACGGGCACAATATTTCGGTGATCAGATATGTTACCGTGCACTAACAAACTGAGCTCCCGAGGGCACACACAGACTTGTAACCCCACTACCTGCCAGCTGTTTCTCCGCAGTCTGCACCCACAGCCGAGCATCGGCAGTCGCAGAGATTCTAGCATCGGCGTCTGTGATGGCACTGACATAGGTGCTCTGTCCGATCTGGTTCCCAGATCGTGTACTTTGCTGAGAGTCTTCTTAATTCAACTCAGTGCTGGTACTCAAGCCTCGTCAAGATTATAGCCACAATCTCAGTTGATGAGATCACCCCTGGTGTGAATTTCTATGGCCTCTGTAACAACAATGTCCAAGTATTTGGAAGTCTGTGCCAAGATTCTAGTACATTTGTACTCCTTTGCGTGACTGTCAGACAAACAATGCTCTGTGACCGCTGACTTGTTGGGATACGATGGTTGAGTTTGCCTCTGGTGTTTCCAACCATAATCTTCTATGTGTGTCCACTATATGTCTTTCCACATTGACACGGAATCTGGAATATGGCAAACGGGTTTCCATTTGGATGTTGCCAGGAGACCGCCAACCTTTTCCAGCATGTCCTGACCTCAAGCTATTTTCTGTTTAATGGACTATGAACAAACAGGAGGAGTTGCAATGGGCAGCCCATTCGTGCCTATGGTCACAAATTTGTATATGGAGTACTTCAATGAGGAAGTCCTTGCATCATCCAAATGGAAAACCAGGTGTTTTTTCCATTATGTGGATGACGTGTTTGTCATCTGGCCCCATGGAAGGGACAAACTCCTTGATTTCCTTACACATTTGAATCCCATACATCCCAACACCAAATTCACTACGAGACCGAAGCAGAAGCAAGATTACCATTCCTAAGTCGAGGTCAAGAGAAGAGCTGATGGCACCCTATGTCATGATGTGTATCAGAAGAAAACATGCACTGACCTGCATTTGAATGCAGACAGCTGCCACCACCCTTCCCAAAGGAAAAGGGTTCTAAAACACTACTAGACAGGGTGCACACCATCTAAAATGCAGAGTGTCTGCGCCAGGAGGTGGAACATCTCAGAACTGTATTAAGAAAAAACGGGCACCCGGAGTGGCAGATTAGGCACACACTCTGCACCACCACAACAGTACAACTCGTGGAGAGGAAGTAGTTCAAAATGGTTCAAATGGCTCTGAGCACTACAGGACTTAACATCTGTGGTCATCAGTCCCCTAGAACTTAGAACTACTTAAACCTAACTAACCTAAGTACATCACACACATCCATGCCCGAGGCAGGATTCGAACCTGCGACCGTAGCAGTTGCGCGGTTCCGGACTGAGTGCCTAGAATCGCTAGACCATCGCAGCCAGCAAGAGGAAATAGTCACTAAGGAAGAGGCAGCCACTGCTTTTATATGGTACACTGGAACACTATCAGGAAAAATCAAATGCATACTGAAGAAGCACTGAATAAAAACTGTCTTTTCGTGCTCTGTGAAACAACATCATTATTAGGAGGCGTCAAGATGATCTCAGTTTGCGGAAGGCCGGCATATAACAGATTCTGTGTCAATGTGCAAAGACATATAGTGGACAGACGTCGAACATTGTTGCCAAGAAACCAGAGGCACACACTAACTAATTCATCCCAACAAGTCAGCAGTCACAGAGCAATGTTTGTCCGAGAATCATGTGATGGAGAACGGACATATCAGGATCTTGGCACAGAGCTGCAAATACTGGGACAGTGTCATTACAGAGGCCCCAGATATTTGCACCAGGGATGATCTCATCAACCAAGACCGTGGCTATAACCTTGTCGAGGCTTAAGTACCAGTACCAAACAAACTGATCTAATGACCAAGACAGGCAGAGCACCTACGTCAACGCCACCACAGACATTAATGCTAGCATCTCCATGACCACCGCCGTGTGGCCACAGAGGAAACGGCTAGTGGGAGGATGGGATATAAGTTGGTTGCATGCCCTCAGGACCTCAGTTCGTCAGTGCCCCTGATGATGGCAACATGTCTGATCACCAAAATATTGTGCCCATTGCACACATTTGTGGACCTTTCAATCATCTTGACACGATATTTCATCCGACAAGTATTCAGCCATCTTCAGGATAGTGTTTTAGACTTGAAATTGCCATTAAGTGTTGCTAATGTGATACCAAAAACTGGTGTCGTGACTAACATACACAGGCAGCCACTACATGCCGAGTTTAGTGCCCACTCCAAATACTGATTGATGTATGGAATACAGCCAAATAGGTAAAGGCAATACTGTATGCCTGTGTGAATGTGGGCATGCAGGAAAAAAATTCAGAAGTCAAATTAATAAAATTACCTGTCGCTAGATGTTTCATTAGGCATAAAATGTTTTCTTTCTACAGGGTGTATACGCAGACAAGGAAAATAAATTCCCACATTATTCCCAGATCTCCCAGTTAAAAACGCACTTTTCCCCACATGAAAATACAAGTCTTCCAAGGTAAAAAATACACTTTCTCCATGATAACCAACAGTGCAGTTTCCCTCGGAGCAGTAAAAACATCAATCCTTTTAATAGTAACGGTTTTATACACCATTGTACAACTTCCCGGCACTTTAGAAAACAAAATTCGGCAAGGGGGGGGGGGGGGGGCGCATTTTAGAAATATCTTTGATGTAGGGCAACATGTACACTGTGTATTTTCATATTACAATACGCTGCATCTCTCTGTATTACAAGAGTATACATTCGAATTCCACCAAATACAGTACATTAATTTCCAAAGCATTGAAATAGATATTGCGATGCGCTTTTGTAAGCTAATCACATCATGTGATATCGCCAGCCAACGACAGCAGGTATTCAGAGCATAGGATACGTGATGTAGTAAGCCAACAGCAACATTACTGTTAAGTTGCATGAACACACAAATTGGAAAAGTTTATGGTTTAAATTAATGTACATAATGTAGCTACAAGAAAAGCTATGCTTTCACATATAATATTGGTCTTTTTAGTGTGTGTTACACTTTAAGATACGTCACACAAATGTGCTGGTAAAATTTTGAACAATGACATTAATATCTAGTCTTCTAGGCTCGAAATAATTCCAAGTAAGTGGTACTCAAAGTGTTAGTTTTAAATGAGACTCAAATGCTCTGTGATTTAAGAAATTCATTGCACATTCTCACACATAACGTAATTCATACTGTGTAAAAGAAAATTTCCTTTGAAAATAATGCTTTTCAAAGAACCATTCGCAATATTTTCCCATGACTTCTTTGAAATGGGTTCATTTCAGCAGATGCCAGAGAGCTTCAGAAAACAGATGTTACCGCGCGTGGGCAGCTACGATGACATAGGAAGCCCGTATGTTCGTACACATATGGCATTAGGAGTTCTTACATGACGGTAAAAAAGAAAGACATCAGAGGATACTCCAAGATCATACGAATTTTGTAAACCATACCAAAATACATAATTCGGCTTGAAAAACCCATTCATATATACAGATCTGCAATGAAGTAGGCCCCAACTTCAAATTAAGGTTTTCAGTGCGCTTTTCAGGACGAAATTTTCTTGGAGTACCAGTAATGTATTGTCTCGTGTTTGGTTCTTTATTGTAGCATAATGCCATACGTACCAGAAGATAAAATGGTGTACTTGAAATTCAGTGAACAGTTGAAACTAGCCAACAGTGTGGAATGTTTCGTTTCTTATAAATTGACTGTATTTGCAGAAAATATAAATGAAAGCCACATTTATTCAGTAAACTAACAAAAAAACAGCATCGTTGTTGTGCAAGACGATTAATGCTTGACTGCCAAAAATGTGGAAATAAAATAAAATCAGAAAACATATTTTAGCCTTCCATAACTATGTGAATGTCTTAATTCCCTTGGTACCTCCCGGCCACAAAAATCCGTTTTGTTTTCATTTGATGTGTGAAGTGTAAACAAAGAAAATGCAGCAAAATCACTACACGTAAACACACGTCACTATCCCCCAACACAGGTCACTATCCCCCCCCACCACACACACACACACACACACACACACACACACACACACACACACACACTCTCTCTCTCTCTCTCTCTCTCTCTCTCTCTCTCTCTCTCTCTCTCTCTCTCTCTCTCTCTCTCTCTACAACCCAAACTGCTCTGTGCATGCAAGAATATGACAGCTTAGGTGCACCAGAAAAAAATTTCTGGGTAGTGTGACTGCTTCTTATATTGCTGCAGGCACAGTTCAAGTAGCCAGAAGCGGAAGGTATTGCTCATATGCACCTCAGCTGTGCACACGCAGGAGCCCGCTGACTACTCAAAATGAACTTAATTGTAAACAATTATTACGTCACGCTCATCGGAAGTAGTTTGCTGATACGAAATATTCTATTGTCTTCATCCTAAAGCCTTTGACACAGTTTGCTTCTGGCTACTTGAACTGTGTTTTGTTGTGGTAAATTGTGCATTTCCTTCGCAACTTAAGTTTTATTTTGGTTTTATTCTGTCGTTTACATTTTATTGCTTTAGTATTATTCTGCAGTAGCGGGATACAGTAAAATTCTTTGTTAGACTATCTGTTCTTACCAGCCAAACTTACAAAAATTTAACTCGAGCCTAAGACAACGAAAAATTCTCTTAATTTTAAAAAAATTTCTGGTTTTCTCCCAGATAAAAAAAAAAGCCCGGATTTCCCAGTTCTCCTGGACCTTATACATCCTGTTTCTAATGATAAAGGAATCATTGGATCCTAATGCCTTATTCAGTTGAAAGGGCATTACATAATTAACAATATCTTCTGCCATATGTATTTCCACAGTAACTGCATCCGAGAAGGATCTCGTCAAAGCCAGTATTTCTGTGGCAGAACAATCCACAGAATGTCCAGTGCAGATACAATCATCTACGGCTGATTTACTGGAATGTGAAAGATGAGTTTGGCAATGAAGTTCAATGCACCTATCACATACTGTGTGTGTGGTATGACCCATGTAGCTTTGCCACACTGGCACTCTGCACCAGTTTTTGGTATAAGATTAGTGACATGAACTAGCAATCTCCAGCATGAAACAATCACCCGAAGATGCCTGAATAGTTGGCAGTCTAAATACTGAGGCAAGATGTCAAAGTCATCCAGTTGACTCAAACATGACTATTTTATACAGGCACAACATAAGTATCACATAAACATAATTTTCATGCAGTATCTTCAGGCTACATAGACTATTTCAAAGCAAAAGATAATATTTAACCCAAATACACAACTTTAAAGCTGAGACCAGTGACAGTGGCAATTATTTCTGGAAGTGCGTTCTAGGACTGCTCCTGGAAAAAAGCCGCCTGATGCTCTCTTCAGATTCTGGGAACAATTTCGTATTCCAGGTGTTTATGACATGTTACTTACCAGTAATTGGGAAGGTGTCCATTTAAACTTAATCATCCTGCTTTCCCAGAAGGGTACAGAAATGTGTCACTGAGTAACTAGAAAGGAATTATTTCACAAAATAACTACATCCGTATTAAATTAATTTATTGTGACCTAGAAAATATTTTCAAAAATCTTGAGCGTCATGTATCACACACAAATATCACAGAAAAATTGACAAACACACTAATAGGTTTTGAATTTTTTTTTCCAGTCTCAGCCTGTCCATCCATAAAGTAAGTTTAAATTATCATTACACACAAATTGCAGATCCAACTCAATAGGAGATACACAACACCAAACCCATTTCTCCAAATAGGAGAGATTTTGTGTACATTTACAAATCATATTTTAGTTATTCTAAGGCATTCATTAGGCCAAAATGTAATACCCTTTTAACATGCAGTGATTTTGATGGTGCAGGTACTTACATCAGTTTACTGAAATTACTGTCCTTAGTGCCACTGCATATACTACAAGTGAGACTGAAGATTTAACAGCACTTTTTGCAGAGACGTTCATTTAGCACACATACTATTCACTGCCTGTTACTTGACCTTTTTTATTTTTATTTACAAATTCTGTCTCAACATTGGTGGAGGCTGTGTGGAAAATATCATACAGAAAGGTTACTCACACCATTTGTTTAAACACAATTTAATCTTTACTACACTTTCTACCTTTGGCTATAATGGCTGGTTTATTGAAATATTAAAAGGGCCATCAATGCCCTTCAATCTGTGAACAAAATACTGCTGACTCAGCAAAAAATTTCTACAACTAGTTTCATCTTCTAATCACTGTAAATAGCAATTCACTACATGTAGAAAACATTTTAAAACACATCAAGTTACTGCAGTCAATCACTGTTTGTAACATCAATATGTACACTTAACTATTAGTTCCTCGTCACTTCCAACTGCTGCTTATTTTACACTTCACTTCATAGTTGATATTTTGTAACTCATTATCAGAATCTCACAGTGATGCTGAGTAGTGGACCAACACACTTAAAAGTACACTTTTGAAGTTTCTTAGCTTCTGACAAAGTCCTTAAAAAAAATAAAACACACACACACACAGACACACACACACACACACACACAATGATATGGTCACTGTCTGTCTCTGGGACATAGGGCAGAAAGAGAGAGAGAGAGAGAGAGAGAGAGAGAGAGAGAGAGTGTGTGTGTGTGTGTGTGTGTGTGTGTGTGTGTGTGTGCACGCGCGTGCTTTTTTTTCTTCATCTGTCAAAAGCACTATGTCTCAATATCACAAAAAGGATGGTTGCAACTCACTGTGTAGCGGAGACGCTGAATCGCATGCAAGCGTTACGAAAAGCTGTAAAAGCTGTCAGAAAGTGAGCTTTCAGCCAACAAGGCATCTGTCAAAAATAGAAACCCCCCCCCCCCCCCCACACACACACACACACACACACACACACACACACACACACACACACACGAAGACACTCTCTGGCAGTTAAAGTGAGACTGAGCAGCAGCACATGACGGGACAGACAACTGGGTGGTGGAGATACGGAGGAGGCTGAGGTGGGGAGAGGGAGGAATAGTAGAGTAGGAGTGGGGGACAGTGAAGTGCTGCTTTTGGGAGCGTACACAGATGAGGTACAGGCAGGAGGCTAGAAGGAGGGGGGGAGAGGGGGCAGTAGTGGAAAAGGAGAGGAGTAAAAATACTGAGGGCGTGTTGTTGGAATATAGAGCTGTATTGGGCTGGAGTGGGAATAGGGAAGGTGCTAGATGGGTAACGACAATGGCTGGATAAGATTGGGGCCAGGAGGGTTATGCGAATATAGGATATATTGCAGGGAGAGCTCCCCCCTGTGCAATTCAGAAAAGCTGGTGTTGGTGGAAAGGATCCAAATGGCCCAAGCCGTGAAGCAGCCATTGAAATGGAGAATTTCCTGCTGGGCGGCTTGCTCAGCAAGAGGGTGGTCCAGCTGTTCCTTGGCCACAGTTTGTTGGTGACCATTCATGCGGACAGATTGTTGGTTGTCATGCTCACGTAGAATGCAGAACGGTGGTTGCAGCTTAACTTTTAGATCACATGACTGGTTTCACAGGTAGGCCTACCTTTGAGAGGGTAGGTAATGTTTGGGACCAGACTGGAGTATATGGTGGGAGGATGTATGGGACAGGTCTTGCATCTAGGTCTATTACAGGGGTATGAGACTTGAGGCAAGGAGTTGGGAGCAGTTGTTGCATAGGGATGGATGAGGATATTGCGTAGGTTTGGTGGATGGCGGAGTATCACTGTGAGAAGGGTGGGAAGGATAGCGAGTACGACATTTCTCATTTCAAGGCACGATGAGAAGTAGTTGAAACTGTGGCCGAGAATGTAATTCAGTTGCTGCAGTCCTGTGTGGTACTGAGTCACAAGGGGAATGCTCCTCTGTAGCTGGACAGTGGGAGGTGTTGGGTGACTGGAAAGGTAAGGCAAGGAAGATCTGTTTTTGTACAAGGTTGGGAGGGTAAGTGTGGTCTGTGAAGGAATACGCACCACAATAGATGTGTCAGCCATGGGCGGCTAAGCAGTATGGAAGGGTCTTCTTGGTATGGAATGGGTGGCAGCTGTCGAAGTGGAGGTATTGCTGGCGGTTGGCAGGTTTGATCTGGATGGTCTACAAGCTAAGCTGCAACCACTGTGCTGCATTCTACGGGGTCATGACAATCGACAAGCTCTCTGTCTGCATGAATGGCCACCGGCACACTGTGGCCACGAAAACCACCTCAATGCTGAGAATGCCATGCAACATGAAGTTCTTCATTTCAATGATTTTTCCACAGCCTGTGCCATCTGGATCCTTACCACTAACTTCTGCTTTTCTGAATTCCACAGGCAGGAACTCTCCCTACAATATATCACGTTTCTGTAACCCTCCTGACTTCCAACTTAATCAGTCACTGTCCTTACCCACCTAGCCCCTTCCCTGTTCCCATTCCAGCACTACACAGCCCTCTATTCCACCAACTCGCCAATAGTCTTTCTATTTCTCTCTTTTTTCACTACCCCCCTCCTGTCACCCTCCCCCGCCAGCCCACCATTTAATCTCCCAACTGCACCTACCTGCCCCGGTATCCTTCCCCCTCACCACCCAGCCTCCTCCGCACCACCTGGCTGACTCTCCTATCATGTGCTGCTGCTTGCAGTCTGGTTTCAGCTGCCAGGGACTGTGGTCATGTGTGCGTGAGTTGGGTTTGCGTGTGTGCATGTATGTTGTCTATTTTCAACAAAGTCCTTGTTGGCCGGAAGCTCACTTTCTGACAGTCTTTTTGGTGTGCCTTTCTGCAACTTAGAATCTCTGCTGTGTGGGAGAGGCAACCATCCTTTTCATAATATTGTTACATTCCATAAAGGATTATGTCTGATAGCTAAGAGAGAGCCAATAGTCAAAGCTCCTACTACAGCTATCAGCCAGAAAAGCTGTGTGAACAGAAAGTACTTCTGCAATTTATAAGGAAACAACACAAGGATTAATCAGTATTATCACAGATATATTCACTACAATGTAAATAAAGAAAACTAAATTGCTACTTTTCATATTAATGCGAACTGTGTTGGAAACATCAGCAATGGTAGTACAATTTTTTTTTTTTTTTTTTTTTTTTTTTTTAATTTCAAGAAATACTGTTCTATGGGACTAATACAGGAAAAAGTGGTGAAAAATGCTATTGCTTGAAACTACTGTGTCACAGTCTATTTCATTCATTCATTTTTAATTCATAAATAATGTTCCAGAATGCAGACACAAAGGAGGTCCTTCAGGAGTGAGGACCGGATCGAGTTACACTCGAACAGGTAGAGACAGCCACTGAAGCCAACTCATTTACGTGTGGTGGTGGTGGTGGTGTTGTTGTTGTTGTTGTTGTTGTTGTTGCCTTCAATCTCATGACTGGTTTAATACAGCTCCCCACTACTCTATCCGGTGCCGGTCTCTGAATAACTCCTGCAATCCACATCCATTCGACCTTGCTTACTGTAGTCACCTCTTCTTCTTCCTCACCAATTTTTAACCTCCATATTTCCCTCCAATAATAAACTGACAATTCCTTGGTGCCTCAGAATATGCCCAATCAACCATTCCCTTCTTTTAGTCAAGTTACACCATAAATTTATTTTCTCCTCAGTTTTATTCAATACCTCCTCATTTTTATGTGATCTACCCATCTAATCTTCAGCATTCTTCTGTAGTGCCACATTTCAAAAACTTTCCTGAAATGCTGGGGCTCTCTTTTTCCTTTCAAAAGACATCTTTTCTTCTATTTATAATCTAAAAGTAACACCACAGTTATCAGCATGAGTCAGTCAGTACTAGTCATGATAAACTGTTAGTATTCAGCTTTTGAGGAAATATAGTTTGACTTATTGAATGATTGCAAAGATTAATTGAAATATGTATGTGTGCACATATGTGTGTGTGTGTGTGTGTGTGTGTGTGTGTGTGTGTGTGTGTGAGGTTGGGGAGGGGGGGGGGGGCTGTGAAGCCAGCACTAGATTTAAATACTTCAACTGAATCACCAGGGGGAGTTAATGCTTTTCAGTGTCCTCATAATTTTTGTGATCTCTCTAACAGTTGATTTGGTGAAACGCGTGTCTGTTCGCAAAGTATCCAATGTCTTTTGATGGTTCAATTTTTGTCTATGTTTTCAGCTATTTTCAGGAAGAATTCGTTAAATTTTGTGGCCAATGATTTGAATTTCAGATCAGCCGCCACACTGTCATTAGTTAGTTGATCATTTAATTAATGAAAAACCATTCCAGTTGGTAATAAGAACTTAAGTCCTTGACTGTTTTCGGCCTTTACACCAGGTCATTTTCACAGAGATCTGAAAAATATGCTGTAAAGAGGCAATGTCAAACAGGTTGTGGGCATCATAACATTCTTATTAGCAACTAGAGCAGATTTTTATTAATTGAACTTACAGTAGCAGAATTAGCACCATCAGAACATGGAGAAACTAATAAAGATCATCATTTGCCTGGCTAAGTTTATTAGTTTCATGCTCAGTATTGTTCCAAATTGTCTTTGCATTGATCTTGGAAATACTTGTGTATGGTCTTTGCTTTTTTGATAATACGGAATCCACGGAGGAATCTATTTCTCCGCAGAATTTTTTAATTCCTTGAATTACTCTACATTCAACTTCTATAGTTCTGAAAATTTCAGAATCCATTTTTTTTATTTTTTTTATCTTGTGGCGACTGATATTATTAAGAACATATTTATTACCAGTCTCTGAGCCAATTTTAAAATGCACCACTATAGCCAATATTTTGTATATTTATAACTAACTTCAAATCTATAGATTATTCTGTACTACAGAAACGTTGCACATTTAACTGAACCAATTCCAGTTTTGTGTGACATTTCAACAGATACCTATTGTACCTAAAGTGTGTGTTAAGATTTGTTTTCTAATTCTATCAAGCACCATAAAGCATTTGAATTGATGTCAAAATTATGCAACTATGTCACTCTCACACTGATACAAACCTCATTCACAATCAATGATTTTGCTTCTGCTGAACACAACATGCTTTTATTAATTGCTGCACACAATTTCGCTACTCAAATACTGCATTAGATTACGGTGTGCATGCAACAATGCATCTATTTCTTGGCAGCTCTGTACACAAAATATTTCATTGCATTTATGATCAGACAATATGTTAAATAAATACTTGAATAATTTAACTGATAAAACACAATTATGTCCTGTTTCCTATAGTCAGATCTTACTGAGATACATACTTTTTAGCTGTAGAATAGATTCATGAAGACTACTAATTATAAAAGCAGAAGACCATACTGAAGTCACAATCCACATTTTCAAACAACCAAATCACAGGAAAATTTGTGTTTTCTTACATAAAGCAAAGAACAACAAAATATAACAACATTGTTTCTACAGAACAAATAAACAAGCTTCATAGCCTGCATAAAACACACACCAACCAGCAAGGTAATATGTCTTATACATCAAACACAGCCTATTTGCCAGTACACGAAGAGGTTAAGATTACAGTCACTGTTGAGAGCGATGGATGTTTGTCTTGAATCAGAAGTTGCCATCATCTTTTTCTGTAAGCTTCTTCATATTTCCCACAAGTGGTCATTTATACACATTGGTATGGGATCTTCTTAGGATTATATGATTTCATCTTCCTGTTATGTAACTTGAAATATCATTGCCTGGACCCATTTAACCATAAATTTCCTCAACATGAATTACTTGCATTTGTAATTTCAACTCATGCATGCACACAGAAACATTACTTCCTTTAAAGAATGGTAAAATTATCTCTTTGTGAAAGAGAAATTATTCCTTCTGGATGTAAAGCTGTTTAAGACATTACTAATACAAATACTGAAGTCTCAAGGTGCTTCACAAAACAAAACTTGGAAGCATCTAATACTGCCGTAATTGTCATGTTCTTCTCCTTTTGTATGGGGGAGGAGTAGGTGCGCTGATCGGACTCGATGACTTGCTGGAACTTACATCATCTGGCTTCAGAGCGCCCCTTGTTGAACGCTTGCTGCTGCTACTACTGCTACCACTACCACCTCCACCAGTGCCACTCCCACTGTTTGCTCCACCACCCCCACCACTGCTACTGTTCCCAACACCACTAGCAATACGTTTTGGGGTATCTTCCTGTCTATGTTCGTGTGAGTCCTTGGAGCGTTCTTTCTTTATGGAAGACGTGGCTGCAGTATCATCCTTGTCTGTATCATCTTTCTTACTCTCCCTTCTTTCTTTTGTGCTTGTTCGGTGTACCTTATGTGACCTGACATCTTTACTCTCCAAAGATTCTACCTTAATTTCTTTCGGTGTTTCCCTAACTTCCTTCTTGTTTTCCTTTTTTCCATCTTTACTGTCTTTACTTTCTCTTCTAAAGTCTTTGTCTTTGCTGATTTTCTTGGGTTCCTTTGTATGTTCCTTGGACTCCCTCTTTATTTCCTTGAATGTGTCTTTGATTTCTTTTCCTTCTTTTTTCACAACAGGTTCCTTTACCTCTTTGTTGTTCACTTCCTTTTTAATCACATCTTTCACAGCTTTTGGCTCTTTCTTGACCTCATTATCAGTGGATGATTGTTCCATACTAGAGCCCGAGTTCACTTTTTCTTCCATCAAATCACCAAACTCTGTTTCAGGAAGACAAAAGTCCTTATCATCATTAGGGAAGGGCAGGTTCTCGGTGTCATCCTTGAAAGATAAAAGGAAGATATGATGAGAAAAGAAACAGTGGCATCAAAAGTATGTACAAAAGAAAATAGCAGAACAAAGTTGCCAACAAAAAATATAAGTAATGTCAATCTTATAAGCAATCTAAAACAACATATTTTCAAACCAAAGTAGAGCACTATTCCAATGATCGGCACTGGCTTTGGACACAAGCATTATTACTTCATATGAAAATGAGAAAATGTCAGGAAATTTTAAGGTACTAGAAAGGAAAGGTTGAAGTTTAACGTGTCACTTACATCACAGCCATTAGAGATAGAGTGTTATCTTAACTGGAGACAGATTGGGGGAGGGCAGTTGCATCTACTGAGAACTCTCTACAGGACCTTTTCCAGCATCACCTCAAATGATTTAGGTATACACAAAGATATCATAATTAAGCAGTCAGTAGGGTGTTTCTCCTTCTGAGAAAACTGATGGCGATTTTTTTCAAAAACCAATGGTTATTGGGGGCTCATTAAAATATTCTGAGAAGAGAATGTGCTGCTTTGAAATTTCCTGGGATTAAAACTGTATGCCACTTGGACTGGACCCAGAAACTTGATACTTATGGATAAGATTAAATGAGCTACCCCGGCATGACTCTCCATCTGTCCTCACAGCTGCTATCTCTCACTCCTACTTTCCATATCTCATGGACACACTCACATACCATGCTGGAACAGGACTGCTGGAAGAAAGAATATTGTGGAGAAATAGCTTAGTCACAGCCTACAATTTTTCTGCAGTATTCTTTCTTCCAGGAGTGTTGTTCCAGCAAGGTACGAAAGACAGTTTCTATAAGGTATGTAAAATAAGACTGATGTCTAGCAGAAGTGAAGCTTTGAGGATGGGTTGTGTGTCTTATTTGGAAATTAAATGGGTTAGAGCCTTGCCCACAGACAGCAAGGTTTTGGATCATAGCCTTAGTGCAGCACACAGCTTTAATTCATATAACATACACCAAGACAAAAAAAGAAAGAAAGAAAGAAAGAAAGATGCAGCATGAAGGAATTATCCACATGAGATGGAAATCAACAAATGTGATCTACATGTACATACAAGCAAACGATTACAATTTTAGAAAAACTGAGTTATTTATTCAAGAGAAAGAGCTTCACAAATTAAGCAAGTCAATAACATGTGAGTCCAGCACTGGCTCCTATGCAAGCAGTTATCCTGCTTGGCATCAATTAGTAGAGTTGTTAGATGTCCTCCTGAAGCATATTGTGCCAAATTCATGAAAATCATGAGATGGTTGGAGGGCCTTGCCCATAATGCTTTACATTTTCTAAATTGGGGAGAGATCCGGCAATCCTGCTGGCCAAGGTCAGGTTTGGCAAGCACAAAGACAAGCAGTAGAAACCTCACCGTGTGCAGGCAGGCATTATCTTACTGAAATGTAAGCCCAGGATGGCTCTCCATGAAGGGGGGAAGGGGTGGAGGTGGAGGGGTCAGGGCATAGAGTGTCACCAACGTACTGCTGTGCTGTAATGATGCCACAGGTGACAACCAAAGGGCCCTTGCTGTAAAAACGAAATGTACATCAGACCATCACTCATTTCTGTATGGTACGTGACAGTCACGTTAGTATCCCACCGCTGTCTGGGATGTCTCCAGACAAGTCTTCAGCCTGGAATGTCATTGAGTGGAGTAAAATAGTCTTCAGTGAGAAGCACCACTTTGAAATGAGTGCTGATGAATAGTAAAGATGTGTCTGGAAATGCCTGACGTGCTTGGAGATGCCCCAGACAGCAGTGGCATACCAACCTGACCATACAGACTGACAACCAGGAGTGATAGTCTGGGGTGCCATTTAGTTTCACAGGAAGATCCCTTTGATGGTCATCCACAGCACCTTCACAGCACAGTGATTTGTCAATGATCTTCTACACTTTTTGTTTATCTTCATAGCAAGCCATCCTGGGGTACATTTCAGCAAGATATTGCCTGCCTGTACATGATGGGAGTTTTTACTGTTTGCCTTTGTGCTTGCCAAAACCCTATCTTTGCCAGAAAGGTCGCCGGATCTCTCCCCAATTGGTCATATTTGGGGTGTTATGTGTAAAGTCCTCCAATCAGCCTGATTTTAATTATCTATTGCACTTATTAGGCAGAATTTGGCATTATATCCCTCAGGAGGGAATCCAACAACTATTATCAATCAATGCCAAGCCAAACTTCTTGCACAAGGGCCAGAGAAGGACCAACACATTATTGACTTGCTTAATCTGTGTAGCTCTTTCCCTTGAATAAATCACCCATTTTTTCCATTTTTTTCTGAAATTGTAATTTGTTTGTCTGTACATGCACATCAATTCTACTGATATCCGTCCCATCTGGATAAATCCTTTGTGATGTGTCAGCTTTTTATATATATTTTTTTATTTTCTTCGAGTTCATCGGCAAAACGAAATCCCATTTATATTTACATCCACACTCTGGCAATCTCACTAATATTAACACTCAATCTTTATCGCATAAAATTAAAAATTATCAACAAATATGTTGTGTTCATTCAGTAATATGAATGCTATTGGATACAGACATGTCCCGTTGCTGGAGAAAGCAACTCCAGATTTTTCCTTAAATATAACTCTTTAGCCACTTTACTTTTTTTCCAGTCAATGGAGTGTTTTTTTTTTTTTTTGGGTTAAGCATAAGTTTCACCCACCTCATCCTAGCAAAGGCTTTCTCCCAAATTAATGAAAATAGCATTAACTCCTTATTCTTTTCAATGTACCTTTCTCCAAGGACTTTGTAAGCCTACAGCATCTCTTGTGACTACCCCTTTTCTGAAACCACATCCTCTTCACCCATGAAGCTATTCAGATTGCTATATATCCTTCTGTTTACCACTCTGAGTAAAACAATGGTCGCATGTGGTGTCAGACTTGAAGTTTTATATTCCTTACATTTTCTTATGTTGTTTTTCTTTTGGAGGGTACCGAGATCGAAGTTGTTAGGCCACTCTCCATTTCAGTATATTCCCGTACTTATTTCTAACAGTTATTCCATTCCTTTTTCATCGAAGGTTTTACATATTTCTGCAGGCAATACAGCAAGCAATGTGTCTTTCCCATTTTTCACCTCCTTATGAGCTAACTCCCACTCACTCAAATAGAATGTTGTTGCCCTACCTACTTCCAGTTCAAACTGCTCTGACTTTTGTCTTCACTGTATTCATATAACAAAGTGACATATTATTTCCATCTCTCCTTTACTTCGTGAGATTCATTAACCATCCTACAATCCTCCATTTCTATCTCCACGACCCTCTTTCATCTCTCCTTTTCGCACATCAACCCCGATGCTTCTTTATAAACTAAGTAATACCTGTCATCTCTAACAAATCATTTGATGTTAATTTCTTCCCAATTCACTTCTATCTAGCTCAACCTATCAGCTTTCTTAATGCTATTATTTATGGTCTTATACAGTATTTATAATTTTCACTTCCTTCTTTCCTCTACTTTACAAATCATTTTGTCTGTTATCCATACTTTCCCCATTCTCTCTAGGTTTTATTCATAGCACTTGTTCCAATAACTCTTTAAAGTTTTTCAGTCAATCAAAAATATTGCCTGGCTCACTGATTCTCAGTTTTCCCGTAAGTAATCTTTTACTTCAGGTTTTCCCTCTTTCTTTATTGTTTGTAAATTTAATGTTACCCTCTTTGTACCTTCCTAGACCATCTTTAGAATAATATGTAGCTTTCCAATAGCTAGATTGTGTTCTGAGCAGATATCTGCTCCTTGGTAACTTTTAGCATTTCTCAAGCTATTCGTAGACCTCTGTTGGTTTCATAAACAGTCATTGAGTTTTGATTTCCAAGTTTACCTCCTACTTGTGTGGTGCTCTAACAAGGTGCCTCCTACCATGATATTGTTCCTTTTATAGAAGTTTACTAACACCTATCCTTTGTTGTTCCTCCAGCCACTACTGTCACTCCAGAAGAAATTTGCCCTATCTCTTCCCTCGCACACAACTGCATTTGTGTTTCCCATAACTATTATGTATGCTCCTATTTCCTCCTCTTCCATTACTTTCCCTATCTACTCATAGCACTCCTCTAACTCTTTGTCAGGATGTCAATTAGCTTTCAGTCTTTCATTTACACTCAAACTCTTATGACATTTCCATTTATTTTCTTGACTATTAGTATTCCAACTCTTATAAGAGCCAGCTCTCTTATAAGTAGCAAAACTTACTCTCTCCACCAGTTCCCCACCTTGCTTCACTCATACCAAGTACAACCCGTTTGATTTGTGCATTTCACTTTTTTTTATTATTATTTGCCTTGTTCTAGAAGTGTCAGCACATTCCATGTTCCAACCATTATGGTTTTTCCTTTCCTTCCTTTTCCTCTACCCCCCCCCCCCCCCCGCCCCTTTTTCACTCTCAGTATACAGCCTTGGTAAATTCCCCTCTGGGAGATCTGAGTAAGTGGAAAATTTAACTCTGGAATCTTTTACACAAAGGTTCATGTTATGTACGTCTAATAAAGTAGTGTGGCAACTTCTCACTTCTTTCCACATAGGCAGGAAGAGTGCTCCAGCTAGGTTCTGATGCTCATTCTGGGTCAGATGCTGTTTGCAGTCACCCACTCTAGATAAGACACTGCAATTCTTGCAATCCTGCAATGCTCTACACTTACATGTATGTCTATACTTCACAAGTCATTTTATGGTGAGTGGTGGGGGTTATTTGGGTGCCAATGACACTTCCCCCTCTGCTGTTGCAGTTGTGAACTGTCTACTCAAAAAATGATTGTTTGTAAGCCTTTATAAGAGCTCAAATATCTCTATAATCTTGGCTGCATGGTCTTCTTCAAGATATGTAGGAGGAAGCAACACATTGTTTGACTCTTCCACAAATTTTAACAGTAATGTACAATGTGTCTTTTGCAGAATCTGCCACAGGAGTTGGCTGAGCATCCCTGTGACTTTTTCTTGCTTACTAAACAAACCTGTGAAAAAACACACTGGTTGTCTTAAGATATTTTCTATTTCTTCTATCAGCGCTGTTTGGTAAGGGTCCCTGCCTGACAAGCAATACTTAAGTACTGTTTGAATGCACATTTTATACGCTACCTACACATGACTCCCAATTTGGCATCTGCCCTCCCTGCAATCGTTCCACCTGAAATCACTCTAAACTCATACACCCACATATTTAATTGATGTGACAGCTTCCAGTGACTGTTCAGTAATTGTGTAATCACGCAATAATGTGTAATCCTGCCTCTTCATGTCCAATACATTACATTTGGTTATACTGAAGGTCAACTGGTAATCCCTGTGTTACGCATCAATCCTCCACGCTCTTCCTACATTTCACCACAATTTTTCAGCACCGTGACTTCTCTGTACATAACAGCATCACCTGATAATAACATTGTGGAGCTTCCCATGTTATGTACTACATTATTTCTACATATTGTGAATAGTAATGGTCCCGTCACACGTCCCTAGGGTGCACTCAACATACTTTTAAATCTGTAGATTGCTCTCCATTAAGAATGCTGCTTCCTTTGCCCTGTCAACAATACAATACTGTTAAAGCAATGAAAAGTTCTTGGAGAATGGTTCTTTGGTCTGAAGATGAACACTTGCTGGTCAAAGCTGGTTATGGCACTGAAAATGCTACTTGATTGTGCCATCTAAAAATATACAAAACTAATACAACAGATGGTTCAGAAGCCCACTCATGCTGCAACTACATCAGATCTAATGACAAATACACCTGACCTCTTTAAGATGTCTGCTTGGAAACTAGTAGTAATGACCACGAGGCAGCTGTGACTAAAAGATGAAGACATTGTTACATGTTCTTCAAACTAGACAAAGAGGCAATAACGTCATAACTCAATTACGAAGTTAAAACATTCAGGTCTCACCAGGAACATTTAGAGTGAGTGTGGTAGGAGTTTAAGTTTAGAAGAACAGGTGACCACGCACTGGATACATACCTGTATGTGTCTAGTGGAACAGTTTTGTGATGGAAGGGACAGTCCATTGTATACAATCTCTGTAAAGATACTTCTAGGGACACAGTGGCTACTGCACAACACGTGTAAAACAAAGCATAAGAGTATAAACAGGGAAATGCTAACCAAAATGCATCTGGCTGTCAGAAGGGTAATGCATGGAGCCTTCAACAACTATAATAGAAGAAGCATATTGAAAGACTTCTCTTGAAGCCCAAATAAATTCTGGTTAAATGTAAAGGGCATCAGTGATACCAAAGTTAATGTCAAGACAGTCACTTATAACACAGGAACTGAAACTGAGGAAAGCAAAGCAAATGCAAAAGTACTAAACTTTGTTTTAAAGTGTTTCTTCACAAAGAAAAATCACGAAGTGTACCACAGTTTAACTCTATCAGAGTAACAAAGAAGAGTGAGACAGATAGTGTCATTGGCACTGAGAAACAGCTGAAGTTGCCAAAGCTGAACAAAATTCAAGCTTGATGGAAACCCTATCACATTCTACACCGAATTTGCACCTGCAGGTGAGTAGCCCCTCTTAAAAATAGTATACCATAGATCTCTTTAACTAAAAACTTTTCCCATTATTTGGAAGAAAGAGCAGGTCACACCTGTCTGTAACGTCAGCAGAAGTGATCCACAAAACTACTATCCCATACCATTGACAATCATCTGTTGTAGACTTTTACACCGTATGATGAGCTCAAATGGGTATTTGAATATAATTACTTCCTCCATTCCAAGCATCAAGGATTTGAAAACACTGACAATGTGAAAACCAGCCTGCACCATTCTTACGTGACATACTGAAAGCCTTTAATCAAAGCAGTCTGTAGATGTAGTATTTCTTGATTTCCGGAAAGCATTTAACTCAGTAAAACACCAACCGTTACTGAAAAAATTATGATCAATCGGGGTAGCAAGTAAAATTTGTGAGTGGATTGTGGATTTCTTTGTCAGGAGAATGTGGCAAGTTATCTTGGATGGAGAGCCAGCAACTAATGCAAAAGTAACTTTCAGTATGCCCAAGGGACCATTCATGTTCATGTGGTATGTTAGTGACTAGGCAGACAATATTAATAGTCAACTCAGATTTTGTGTGGATGAAGCAGTTATCTACAAGGAAGTACTGTCTGAAAAAAGCTACACAAATATTTAGTCAGACTTCAGAACATTCTGCAGTGATGCAATGAGTGGCAATTTTCTTCAAACATTAAAAGTAAGAAATGTAAAATTTTCCAGCTGACAAAACAAAATGTAACTTATCATCTGTTGACTACAATGAGTCACAACTGGAACCTGTCAAGTAATACAAATACATGCATGTAACAGTTTGAGAAGATATAAAGCAGAACATTCACACAGCTCAGTGGTACGTAAACCAAGTGCCAGACCTCAGTTCATTGGCAGGATACTGCGAAAATACGATCAATCTACAAAGGAGATTGCTTACAAAACACTCACATGACCCAGCCTAGGCTTTTGCTCAAGTGTACGGGACACACAATAAATAGGACTGACGGGAGAGTTTGGATCTATACAAAGAAGGATGGCAGGAAAGGTCACAGGTTTGTGAGGGCCATCTCTGAGATGGTGGAAAACCTGAACTGGCGCAGACTTGGAAGACAAATCCAGCCTGTGAAAACCTACATACAAAGTTTAAATGTAATAGGAAGAAACCTTTTAATACAGTAATGGCTTCTCATTGGCTATAGAATAATGACAACTGTGTCCTACAACCTCTCTTCAGTTTATTCTGCAAGTGGCCTCTATGACCAATCTACAGCAGTAGTTCTCTGTAAGATCTGACGTTATCTAACAATTACATCATATATTACATTTTGAAGTTAGGCAGTGCCAGTCAGTTAATTTTCACGAAGTTAATCACTGGTTGAATTGACAAACACCAAAAACAACATGGCGACAACAACGAAATGTTCTTGGCAATTTAAAAGTCTAAGCTATAGATCAGTCTGTCACCGCAACCAGGTATTTTTAGTATCACATTTGTTGGCTTTGCCAACTCACAATTAAACTATTATTTTCCAGTCTAAACTATACCTCACGCTAAGCTACAGATCAATGTGTCACCACAACCTGTTTTCTTTTGCTATAACATTTACTGGCTTCATCAGCAAACAACAAAACTATGAATATGTGCACCAAAAGGTGATGGGACAGCAGCCATTGACATTACATCACTGGCCAAAACTGATGACAAGTACCAAAAATTTCTTCTTGACCCCTGCATTGTTATCTGTGACCCAGAGGACATTATTCACTGTAAAATCTCTGATAAAACGTTCAGTGCTGCACGAGTCCACTAATAGCATGTTGAACTATCTATACTGACTCAGCATGACAGTAACCATCTCTATAATGTTTACGTGATGTGCAAATACTTGTACATGCTCAGACATGGAGCTTGGTGTCACACAGACTATAATCTATGAGATTTTAAGAGACTTTGTCCCTTACTGTATTCACTGTAAAGTACACTGAATAATGTTTGTAGACATACTGAATAACTACTGCAGAAAGACAGTGATTACGCAATACACCAGAAGAACTATTCTCTAAAATCTCAATTTATACTGTGGACAGACTGAAATTGATGACTGATTACAAAGTTCAGATCTTAACAATAATCATCTTCAGACTGACATAGCATGCCATTCGACATCTTACGGCACATGAAAAAACATGCATTGTGAAAGAAAACTACTTTTTCTGATGGGGGATATTTTCTCAACATATGCATTATTACGTGTTACATTTGCTGCTATGTCAGTTTTTGATCTGGAGACTGTTGTTAATAGATAAAAGTAGTAACAGTGAATGAATAAGATTAAAAAGAAAACTGATAAGAAATATTTAATGCCCTCCATGCATTTTTCATAATAGATGTACTGTATCAGCACCAACATACTGACAGGAGATTTACCTGTTTTGTAATAAACCTTTACTGATTTTGCATTTCAATTTCATTTATTTGTTACGAAAATTGAGTTAAATGTCATGCAAACATAGGCATTGGGGTGTGTCACAGATCACCTGGTATTGCAACTTTTATTTCATATTCACAGTCCTTAGCTTTGCCAACTATCAACTAAATTCTATCTTACACAACATAGCCTAGACCTCAAGCTAAGCTATAGATCAGTCTGCAGTACAACAACCAAGGTCTGGAATTCCTCTTCCATGATTAGCAGTACATAACAAAACCTCAATCATATATGTTCACAAGATTTCACCGATAGAAGATTTGGCAGAGCTCTCTCTCTCAAAACGCGCACACACACACACACACACACACACACACGAACGTATAATATGAGAGAGAGAGAGAGAGAGAGAGAGAGAGAGAGAGAGAGAGAGAGATTGAGAGAGAGAGAGAGAGAGAGAGAGAGAGATTCTATTGCTATTTGGTTCATATCAAATAAGCACACATACCAAGGCCTGCATGTCATACATTGTGTCCAAATGATCCCATATAACTTTTGATGAAACGTCTTTATTCAGAGCATTTCTGAACTTCTCAAGGATGCAAGCCATCTGGAAGTGCTTGTTAACACCTGAATAATACACAAAATGAATTAACTGAAAGCCGGAGCAGTGTAATTTGCCTAAGTTACAGTACTATCATTCATTAAAAAAGCGTATGGTTGCCAAACGACAAAATTATACAATTCCATTTCAATTGTTTACATATGTTTAGGTTAGGGAGAATAGATACGTTGAAGACTGGGAAGGATGAAAACTACTCACCAACGGGTTTGTGGCCAATCATAGCATAAAATAACTGCACTTCTGTTTCAACATTCCATTCTATCTGCTCGGAAACTTCTTCTTTGTCTTTCACCACCATTTTTAATGCACTATCCGGCACTACAACACCAGCCTTCTGCTGCGAATCGAATTTTGTATCGAAAGTACAATACTCGATTTAAAAAAGACAAACCTCGAACGCCAATTCAAATTTCACAGAAGACACCTGTAATATACGGCCAGCCGGCAGGTAAGTTTCATTTTAAATATTACTTTTCCTATACTATTAGGATAATAATGACGAAGAATATCCGTGAGTACCCGATGACGTTTTTCAGTGCATCTGGATTATGTGCTTAATCGTGCAATCGAAAAATACAACACTGTTTATATTAAATAGTCAGTCACACGTGCATAC
This sequence comes from Schistocerca piceifrons, assembly GCF_021461385.2. Lineage (NCBI taxonomy): Eukaryota > Metazoa > Arthropoda > Insecta > Orthoptera > Acrididae > Schistocerca > Schistocerca piceifrons. The sequence goes on from NC_060143.1 coordinate 148,425,590, forward strand.
CTTTACCTTGCAGGTGGTTCTTACCAACACCGTGCATCAAAATACCACAAACGAAGATAAAAGGGTGTAGCTATTGTAATTTCAGTGCGATTATTAGGATAGTTGTCTGCAGTAGCGTCTTGTATAACTTTCAGGATAATTGTTATTTTATTGTTGATTTTACTGTCTTGAAATATTTGCCCATCAATGTTTTGACATTCAGTGAAATAGTGTTGGAGAAAGGCAGGAAGCTTTATATTGTTTATTTTTGCAGCCTAGAGCCATGGAGCGATTATTTGAACGTAAAATAGGATATTTGTGTATGCTCTGCTGATCTGTCAATAACTATTCCAGATTATGTGAACGTGTCATTGCAGAGACGTAATCTGTAACACTTTTTGAGTTGGTTTCCAAGATTCGTTGAGCACACGTCGACGAAAGATGCGAAATAGCGTCCATTATACCATATGTCATTTCATAGTTTTGCTCGTGTACGAAACTAAGCTTACAAACTGTATGAGTGTAAGAGTAGAAAAGCTCATTACTCTACGAACGCTCCATAAACCTGAGATCGAACACATGCTCACACTTTTCTACAGAACAGTGTTTAACAGCATTGTTTACTTAATGGGCAGTAATTTGAGAAAATTCAATGTCAAGAATGACAGTGGTTAACGTGATAAAAATTTGTCGTCGTCTCTTATGTTTCCAATATATTGTGCAAGGAATTTAGTGAAATCGCAACCGTGGTAGTATGAGGCAGATTTTAATTACATTTTTAAATTTGTGTTCGTTAACAGCTCGAGCGACTGCATTACTGATGTACAGCATTCATGCGTAACATAATTTTCCAATTATTAGAAAATAAAATTTGTGCAGGAGGGGATTACTGGAGTAAATTTGTGAATTGTTGAGGATTCTGTGGACCAAAATCTTGAACCAAATTATTTGAGCTTTAGTACCATTCCGTTAATAGAGGGCTCTTTTTTAAAAAAAATAATACTTTGTGATTATGGTATATTCAAAGTAATTTCCGTTGATAATGAGACCTTTATTAATTTATTCAGGTTGAAAACAAGCAGCTACTACAATGATTTACCTTTTAATGTGCATGAAAGAGATAGATAGACTGCAACAAATAGTGTCATTTCTCAGTACAGTATGTTAAGGATGTGTGGAATAAATTATTTGCTAACTTATACTGTCATATTAGACTGCAAAAAACATGAATGATTTGGTGTTCACTCAGAAGATTGGTTTGATGCAGCTCCCCATGCTAATATAATTTGTTCAAGTATATTTCCATATCTGCATTACTATATACTGGAACCTACTGTCATATTAACCTGCTTACTGTTTTCTCTCTGCAGTTTTTACCAAACTAATTGTTCCTTGATGCTTTAAGAGAGATCCTGTCAGCTGATCCCTCCTTTTATCTAACTTGTGCCACATACTCCTTTTCTCCTCAGTTTTTTTTTAAGAGAGGATAGATGATTTTTTAGATTACTATAGCTGCAGTGATTAACACTTCATGGAGCCATATTTGGTGCCATAGGCCTATTTATTTTGTTTCTAACCTTTCGTGCATCAGAAAAAAAATTTAGGAGCAATGATATTTAATATCTCCAGTTCTATAGTCACCAGAAACATTGTTGCAGGCATGCTCTTGAAAAATTTAGTTTTTGAAATGACATATTGGTTGTGGATCTCATACACATTTTAGATTCCCTCCATGTGAAATTATCATAAAAATTTATATTTATGCCACCTGTCAGTCCCCTGTAAAAAGCAACAGTCTTTCTTCATTTTTGTCTCTTATTTCTGATACATATTAAGTTTGTTGTGAGACTTACTTTGGTGCGTGGCAGTTATCACTTAGTCACAAGTTTATTGTAAGTGAGAAACTGGTAGCTATGAATTTCAGTTTGTGTTCAGATGTGTGAAAAAAGATTCACACTGAATTATTGAGTTATATTTTAGTGTACTATTTATGATAACCTAGATAGTTTGATAATTTGGGACCTCCGCTGAGATATATGGATGCTCTAATGTCATCAGACTCAAAAAGAGAAAAATCTTTGTTTCAGTGAAGCAACAAACGGTTGTGAAGTCTAGTTTGTGAACTCCTTTTCTTGGTTTATATTTCTGTCAACAGTGTTCCAGTTATTCTTGTTTTATTGAAAAATAGAAGACACTTCTGTTACAGCAGTGTTGTATATTTCCTAGTACCCATCTTAGAAATGAACACTAAAATTGACTATAGATGAAATTACAATGAACGAATCACTGTAGTTTGTAAATGGCTTGCTTGGTTAGTTCTTCTGTCTAGTTCAAAATACGGCTAACACTACACTAAAGACTGATATATATGCAAATATTTTTGTAAGTTTGAAGTAAGTAAATGTGGACCTGGTAGATGATAGAAAAATTCGTTTTCCTTCATTTAGGCTAAATGAGACACATAACTTATTATTATCACATACATTTTTCTAATTTTCTTTTTTTTTATTGTCAACTCATTATGTTTGTCTTAGACATTTTTATGATTTACTCACAGATGTTTAAGATGGCTGTGACAGTGATGTGACAGAAGCTGCGCAGTTCCAACTACATGCACCTGCTGAATCGGTCTTATTGCTAACTAGCTGACTGTTTGGTGTTGCCTAGATATTTATTTATTCCAGTCTTGTACTAATCCCTTTCCTCCTCCACCCTCTATATGTGCAACTCCACTGCCCTCTCTCTTTGCCCACATTCTGCACTCCCATCCTCTGTCCATTTACTCCTGCCCCTCTCTATCCATCTGCTCCTCTTCCCTCTCTGCCCATTTCCTCCTCCTCCTCCTCAATCTGTTCATCTCCTCCTCCCCCCTCCACCACCTCTCTGCCTATCTGTTCTCCCTCCCACTCCCATCTCTGTCCATCTCCTCGTATCTGTGCCACTCTCCGCCTTCCCCGTCACTGTCTGTCGATCTCCTCGCCTCCGTTTTCTTTCCACGTTATCACACTCAACTCTGTTGGAGGCTGGTGGTACTTCTCCCTACAGCATTTCTTCCAAATTGTATCCAATATGTGTGCCAAATTTGGGTGAAATTATTTAGGGGTTAAGATGAAATTTTATCACCTGTGGCTTGCATGAATGTGCACATATCGACTATATTAAACACACATTTTCACTCCCATTTGTACACATAGTTGTCTGTATGTCTAGCCAGTTTCACCCAGCAAATGTTTGACATACATCCTAAATGATATGCTGTACAATGATATAATTTTGCAGATACATTCAATGATATGTACCTACTGTCTCCGAAACATGTCATGAATAAAGTTCGTAGTACAGAAGAATTAATTAAAACTTCATGCGTGATCTGGCAGTTTCTCACACATCTCAGTGCTTATCGCCCAAACTGTGTTTTGTACAATTATATATTGTGATACATACATTCAGCGGCAGATGTGGATATGGACTGCAAAAAGTGTAACAAAGTGTAATGAGGTAGTTTTTGACGCATGTCAGTGCTTATGACATCAATCTTCGAAACAGTGTCATATAATGGATGTAATTTCTCTGGTACGTGCAGTGGTGTATGTGTATACTATCTGCAAAATGTTATGAACACAATGATAAAGAAGTAATAAAACCTCATGCTTCATGTAGCAGTTATACTTCATGAACAGCGAAAATGTAATAAGCAATTAACTTTCAACATTTTTGTGGGAGTCATCAGCCAGAAAAGGTTTTGTAAAGGTGTGAAATTATGTGTACAGACTTTTGCAGATCACTTAGTGCTCATAGTGATTCTTTGTAGACAGTAAATCATCTGAGATGTGTACCACGGCATTGAGATCAGTCTGTCATTGTGGCCTTAGAGTTACTGTAAAGTTTTTCGTGAGTATGAAGACTGATTGTGCTATATCTTAAAAAAAAGTTTAGGATAAGAATAATCAGGTGATCGCTGTGTATACGCTCCGGGGAAAACACTTAATTTTTTCATCCGAAAAAATGCGGGAAAAACCCGGGAATTTTTTTGAATTCCGGGGATTTTTCATTGTTTTAATTTTGAGATAAATGTTATTTTGCTGGTAAGATCTGATACTTTAACAAAGAATTTTACTTCAGTCCGCTACTGCGGAATAATACTGTAGCAATAAAACATATCGTGAGAATAATACCAAAATGAAACTTTAGTTGTGAAGAAAACACGCCCTTTACGACAGTAAAAAAATAAATAAATAAAACACAGTCCATATAGAAGCGTCTGCCGACAGCAAAATGCGTCGAAGGCTGCAGGACGAAGACTACTTCGTAGCAACAGATTGTTTTCGATGAGCGTGACGTCCCAACGGTACACATTTCTAACACGTCATGGGAAAATATTGCAGATGGTTATTTAAGAAGCGTTATTTTCAGAACAAATTACGGTTTATGCGAGATGAATTATGTTACTTGTGAGATTGTGCGACGAATGGAATGATTCTCATTCAGAACTTAACGCTGTGAGGACCAGCCACTTAGAGAAATTTCGGGGCCCATTACTTAAAATGTTACTGGCGCATTTGTGTTTGATATATCTTAAAGAGTATGATACATGCTAAAAAAGGCCAAGCTCCATGGTTAGTTTTCATATTTATTTTAGTTCTTTCATAAATTACAAATTATGCAATGGCAATGGCACAAGTATAATTATCGTTCAGAAATAAGAGCTAGGTGAGTTCTTGAGCAGTTTTACACGTAATTGGCTTTTATATGGGTGGAACATTTATTCAGCCAGGTAATACACGAAATGTTCGGTACATAGCAGTGAAATTTAAAATCGTGCTTGTCAAAAATATACAGGTGCTGCAGTTTAAATTGTGCTCTGATCCTGCCTAACCAAACCCTAGGGGGAAAAAAATTGATTACCAATATTAAATGCGAAAGCTTGGGTTTTCGTTGTAACAATACTGTATGTACACTAATTTAAACGATCAAGTTTTGGTATTTGTGTACTTGAATTCACTTAACGTGTCCGGGAAAGAACATCTAAATTCCCTTCTTACAAAACACTGCAGCTTTAATGGCCTTGTTATGGCACAGAAAAAGATTTTCCGCATGCAAACAAACTCCATCCGTGTCCACATGAACAAATGTGCAATCCTCTCTGTTTCTCCACATTCACACTGGTCATCTTCTGAGGGGCCCCATTTAACCATGTGTACTTTGCATTTTGCGACTCCTGTTCTTAAACTATTCACTGCTCACCATGTAGCATCCGGTAGTTGCCGGCCTTGTGTGATTTGCTCTGTGGGGTGCAGGCTGGTGTTACCCGTACTGTCTGGATGAAGTTCTTCTTTGACTTCAAACGAGCTGGAAGTGTTTGGTAGTTATACATTATTTGCCGTGGGGCGATTTGCTGCTTTTTCCCACTTATTTCACGGCGTATATTGCGTCTGATATTTGTGGGTTCGCGCTACTTAACAGTGATGTAGCTATTGGCTGACTACATCACCGCAATACTCTGAATATCTGGTATCATTGGCGAGCAAGATCACGTGACGTGAGCTATGATTGTCTAACAAAAGCGTATTTTAATCTTGATTTCAATGCTTCGGAAGCTACCGTGCTGTATTTGGTGAAATTCTTATTTATACTTTCGTAGTATGAAAATATGCAGTGTACATATTTGAGGCGCATCAAAGATTTTTCTAAAACGCGTAGTTTTTTGCTGGGTTTCAGTTGCTAAAGTACGTGGAAGTTCTATGCCAATGTATAAAACTTTTACGATTCAAAGAATTCCTAAGTATTACAGCTTCGAGGGAAGTATATTGCCCTTTAACCTGGAAAAAATGTACTTTCACCCAGGGTACAGTGTATTTTCACCCAGGAAGAAGTGTATTTTCACCTGGGAAACTGCCCCCAGGGGCTCAGCATTCATTTGCTGAGTACGGGCTTGGCGACTCCGGGGTCCTAAGATGGGGACTGGTCAGCGCCGCCAGTCTCCTGTCACCGTAACCCCCGGACATGCTTCAGCGACCACCGTATGGCGCGGCGGTGGAATGTTGTGTGCTGTGGGGAATGGTAATCTTGGCGTGACCGCCTGGATTGCGAGGAAGGTAAACCTCTATAAAAACTCCTCAATCTTACCGTGTGCTGCGCGCCTATAAGATGCATGGCTGTTGGGGTGGAACAGTAGTAAGCGGGCAACCTCTGGGGCACCTGCCGCACCCCAGTTGTATAAGGCTTACTCAGGCACGCGGGGCTCTGTCTGAGCGGACCTTTAGTTCCCTAGCTGCTCGTGGGACCACATGGACCCTTCGACCTCTACATTTCCCCCTACCAGTGGATTGGGTGGGCCACTGGTAGGAAAACACACCCCATCGAAAAAGCGACTTCGTGCTGCGAGTCCTCCAGCGCCTGGTGTTATTAGAGATTTATCAGACTGTCGTAACAGAGCACATGCTGATAACCAGAATGTTTTTGATTGTCAAACGGAAGGAGGGTAGCTTTGAGAGGGTTTCACCCTTTTACATCCACAAGGGTCTTGAGGCAATTGCAGGAACACTGAAATCTGTGAAGCGACTGCGCATTGGGACTCTGTTAGTTGAAACTTCTAGTTCCCGTCAAGTCACTTCTCTTCGGAAAGCAACCTGTCTCGGAGAGTACGCTATCGAGACCGAGCTCCACTCCACTTTGAACTATAGTAAGGGTGTTGTGACATGTAGGGACTTAGTGAATATCCCCAAGGACGAGTTGAAATCTGAGTGGGCTAAAGGTATTGTCGACGTGCAGCATATTATGAAACGAGTCGATGGGGACCTAGTCAAATCCGACTCGTTTATTCTCATGTTCAACTGCCCGATACTCCCAGAGCATGTTAAAGCGGGTTTCTTACGTTTGCCAGTACAGCCATATTTCCCCAACCCAATGCGCTGTTTTAAATGTCAGCGCTTTGGGCATACTACGTTGGGGTGCAATGGGATAGCCACTTGTGGTAAATGTGGTCAGCCTGCCCATGAAGGAGCCGATTGTTCATCGCCTGTGAAGTGCGTGAATTGCTCTGGGAGTCACTCTGTTTGGAGCCGGGTCTGCCCCATCTATCTCGAGGAACGGAAGATACAGGAGATCAAAACATCTAAGCGCATCCCCTATGGTGAGGCCAAGAAGCTCTTTAAGGCCATGCAGCCTCCTGTGTTTACAACATCTTTTGCTTCCGCTCTGCGGAAACCGACACAGTTGGCCACTGTTGCTACACAAACGGAGGTTGCTAGTGTCAGCACTAATACCTGCGTTTGCCAGTGCACTTGTGCTGCTGCGGCTGTTTTGCAACCTGCAGCTCTCCCCACAACGTCGGACAAGGCCGTGGTTGCTGACATTGGGGTACTTCCTAGTAGGAAAACACACCCCTGCTTCTCCCCAGGCGAGTAAAGCTCCAACTGTTGACAAGGTTCTGCATTCTAAACCCCCCAAGACAGAGACGCTGGAGGTGAAGGTTTTGCCACCTGAGGAGACTAGTCAGGGTCAGTCCGATGACGATGCCATCGTACTGTCGTGACAAATCCCTTGGGTCGCCATCAGAGCTGATGGACATTGATGTCGACCGAGGGCGATATTCTCGCCCCAGGAATAAATCTCCGGCCAGTACGGGCTCTCCTCCAAAGCACAGAGGCAGGCTGGAAGTTCAGCCACCCTGATCACTGGCTCCCATATTACAGTGGAACCTGAATGGGTTCAGGACGCATGTGGCCGAATTACAACTCCTTGTACGAGGGCGCCCCTTGTGCTTATGTCTCCAAGATACACATTTTCAGGCCACTGATGCTCCTTCTTTACGGGGCTATACCGTGTATCGAAAAGATGATCTGATGGGGGAAAGGGCAAAGGGTGGTGTTGCGGTTTTTGTCTGTGACATGCACGACTCATCTGAGCTCCCTCTCGTTACCGACTTGCAAGCAGTTGCAGTTGACCTTCTTGTGGGGCGGAGGCTCACAATCTGTTCCGTTTACTTATCGCCTCAGGATGCAATAGACTCTGAGGCTCTCACAGACCTTATTAGCCAACTCCCCCGCCCATTTCTCCTTCTGGGGGACTTCAATTCTCATAATGTCTTATGGGGCTCTACGACTACTAGCACTAGGGTCGCGTTCTGGAAAGCCACATGGCGTCCGAAGAACTGTGCATCCTCAACTCTGGTGCTCCCACTCATTTCTGTACTGCCTCTGGGTCGTCGTCAGCTATTGACCTTTCCTTTTGCTCTCCAGCACTCGCGGATTCTGCTCTGTGGGAGGTTGCTGGTGACCTCCATTCTAGTGACCATTTCCCCCTTTGGATTCGCCTACTGGATGAGGCTGTGGCATTACCAGTGCCGCCCAGGTGGCACCTCTGTAGAGCTGACTGGACACATTTCAGCCATCTGGCTGTTTTGGAACACCGTGCCAGCGTCCACGAATGGGTCGACCATGTTACAGCCGTGATCTCCCATGCTGCTGAATTGTCGATCACACGGTCCTCAGGTCATCCCAAGAGGCGCCCTATCCCTTGGTGGACCACTGAGTGCCGCTCAGCCATCCGAGCCCGCCGTGCAGCTCTGCGCCGCTTCAAGTGCCGACCCTCAGCTGACAATCTTGCGGCCTTTCGGGTGGCAAGGGCCAAGGCGCGGCGAGTGATTAAAGAGAGCAAACGACAGTCATGGCAATCGTTCTTGAACTCCATCTCCCGCTCCACTAGTTCTACGAAAGTATGGGAAGCCATCAGGAAGATTTCCAGGAAACGCAGCCACCTACCTGTCACGGCATTGCTGCATCAGGGATGTCTCCTCACGTCGCCGAGAGACATTGCCCAGACACTGGCCATGCATTTTGCGGAATCTACTGCCACTATTAACTGTGATCCAGATTTCTGCCGCTACCGCACTGCCATCGAGAGGGATCACTTGGACTTCGGTCTCCAAAATCTGAACCCTACAACTGCCCCTTCACAATGAAAAAAGAACACATTGACACCGGTGTGTCAGACCCACCATACTTGCTCCGGACACTGCGAGAGGGCTGTACAAGCAATGATCACACGCACGGCACAGCGGACACACCAGGAACCGCGGTGTTGGCCGTCGAATGGCGCTAGCTGCGCAGCATTTGTGCACCGCCACCGTCAGTGTCAGCCAGTTTGCCGTGGCATACGGAGCTCCATCGCAGTCTTTAACACTAGTAGCATGCCGCGACAGCGTGGACGTGAACCGTATGTGCAGTTGACGGACTTTGAGCGAGGGCGTATAGTGGGCATGCGGGAGGCCGGGTGGACGTACCGCCGAATTGCTCAACACGTGGGGCTTGAGGTCTCCACAGTACATCGATGTTGTCGCCAGTGGTCGGCGGAAGGTGCACCTGCCCGTCGACCTGGGACCGGACCGCAGCGACGCACGGATGCACGCCAAGACCGGAGGATCCTACGCAGTGCCGTAGGGGACCGCACCGCCACTTCCCAGCAAATTAGGGACACTGTTGCTCCTGGGGTATCGGCGAGGACCATTCGCAACCGTCTCCATGAAGCTGGGCTACGGTCCCGCACACCGTTAGGCCGTCTTCCGCTCACGCCCCAACATCGTGCAGCCCGCCTCCAGTGGTGTCGCGACAGGCGTGAATGGAGGGACGAATGGAGACGTGTCGTCTTCAGCGATGAGAGTCGCTTCTGCCTTGGTGCCAATGGTGGTCGTATGCGTGTTTGGCGCCGTGCAGGTGAGCGCCACAATCAGGACTGCATACGACCGAGGCACACAGGGCCAACACCCGGCATCATGGTGTGGGGAGCGATCTCCTACACTGGCCGTACACCACTGGTGATCGTCGAGGGGACACTGAACAGTGCACGGTACATCCAAACCGTCATCGAACCCATCGTTCTACCATTCCTAGACCGGCAAGGGAACTTGCTGTTCCAACAGGACAATGCACGTCCGCATGTATCCCGTGCCACCCAACGTGCTCTAGAAGGTGTAAGTCAACTACCCTGGCCAGCAAGATCTCTGGATCTGTCCCCCATTGAGCATGTTTGGGACTGGATGAAGCGTCGTCTCACGCGGTCTGCACGTCCAGCACGAACGCTGGTCCAACTGAGGCGCCAGGTGGGAATGGCATGGCAAGCCGTTCCACAGGACTACATCCAGCATCTCTACGATCGTCTCCATGGGAGAATAGCAGCCTGCATTGCTGCGAAAGGTGGATGTACACTGTACTAGTGCCGACATTGTGCATGGTCTGTTGCCTGTGTCTATGTGCCTGTGGTTCTGTCAGTGTGATCATGTGATGTATCTGACCCCAGGAATGTGTCAATAAAGTTTCCCCTTCCTGGGACAATGAATTCACGGTGTTCTTATTTCAATTTCCAGCAGTGTATATGTACACTGTTAACGATAACGTGGAAATGGACGTACAGTCTTAGACAAAAAAACTGACCGCCGGCCGGCCGCCACAGAGACTAAGTCTGAGTCGTTCACTTAAGGTGGCCAATAAAACCGACCGTCCCTGACAACTCTTAAGTCCGGCCTTCTGCACAATCTGGCTACACTGTAAGATGGGGAAGTGTTAGGAGGAAGTGTTGTCTACTTCCGAGTTGATATGGATGGAGTGAGCCTGTGGTCTTGCGGTAACCGTCGTGCATTCTGAACTTGGAGTCGCATGTTCGCATCCAACTGTTTTTTTTTTTTTTTTTATCACATTTCGGTGTAAAGTGAAGAGTCTGATTGAACATCGAAGACAATTCGCGTAACATTCTACGCACCCGCAATAACAAGTATTCCAGAAACAATTCCGCAGGACAGCTCGTGGCTGCGTCGCGATCATAACAGCTTACGCTCGAGCGTTTCCAGGCGCTGCAGCGGCTACCGGCCACCGGCCAGACGCCACCCGCCGCCTGAAATCCGGTGCCGCCCATGTGAAGGCGGCGCCACGCTGTCAGTGTATGTATCAATGCCATTTTCGAATTTGAAGTTCTAGTTATCATCTTGCAGTTAAGCATTGGATTTTGCATACTTGAAAATCATGAACTACAGTTAAGCCTTGTAAAATTGAGTCGCAAGTGGAAAAAGGAGTAACATCTGCAACACAACGTTTACTTTTGGTACAACAGAGGGGTGAATGTAGAGGAGGCAGCTAGAAAGATTTGAACTGTGCGTGGAGCGAGTGCCTTTGGGAAAAATACGCCAGAAAAAGATATTCTTGTTTCAACAAAGATCGTTCTGGCATGAATGATTTTCCACATTAAGGAAGTCTCGACTACTGATATATGTGACTGATTACCATTTTACCATCATGCGACATTTGCATTCAACAGGCAAAGTTCAGAAGTCTGGTGTAGGAGTACTGCATGCTCTAATTCGAAACAACAAAAATCAACGGAGTGACTATTATTGAACGTCATCAGGTCGCTCATTGAGCATTCCTATGCAGTACTGTTACTGGTGACGTGTTATGATGCCTTTATCGTTAACTTCCTAAGAAGAAATGAAAGACTGAGCCCCACCAAAAGACGTAGACTAGAGTAAAGTGTAGTGTGAACATAATATTTTACATTTGATAGCTCCATAAGTGTGTTTTGGACTACGAATTCTGCCCCAAGGGGTGTGTTCAACACAGCTGGAATTTGTTGTCAACAACTGAGACACCTTTCGGTCGCAGTGTAAGAAAGTCGAGCAACAAAAATACGTCACCTGTGCTACTGCATGATACCTCACTCTGTTGATTTCAGAAACAAAACTATCCAGGAGATTGATAGGAAAGTCGCCTCTCAGACACTTGTATTGATAGGGAAGTCCTCTCTCAAGCACTTGTCCCTCTCGTCATATATTCGAAAAATATTACCTTTCCCGCTCTTGATCGATCAACCGTCAAGGCAATTCATTTCTAGACGAAAATACTCGTAAAACTAGACTGGTTTGATGACATCGTTAAAACAAGTAGGTTTCTACGGGCGTAGAATTTGTAAGCAACTGTTGCATTGTCAGATTGTTGTAAATATCGTGAAAGAAAATTCAGCTGCTGATTAATTTTTCTTTGATGATTACTTTTGCGTTTAGTAAACTAATGGAAAATGCAAATAAAATATTCACTTTACTAATACAAATTAAATTCAGCTTACTACAGAAACATCACGACGGCAGTCTATCTTAATAAAGCATTAAGTTTAAAAATGGTTCAAAGGTCTCTGAGCACTATGGGACTTAACTTCTGAGGTCATCAGTCCCCTAGAACTTAGAACTAGTTAAATCTAACTAACCTAAAGACATCACACACATCCATGCCCGAGGCAGGATTCGAACCTGCATCGGTAGTGGTCGCGCGGTTCCAGACTGTAGCGAAGCATTAAGTGTCTGTAAGACGATTGATCCTATTTTAACACGAATTAGTAGGATATTACCGACTTTTGACTTCGAAAAGACCTGTATTTACTTCATTTCCTGTATCATTCGCAAGTATTATGAAAATGTGGCATTTCATAGATAAAATTATGCATTCACAACAACAAAATATATGTCGGCAGAAAACAAAAGTGGCATTATGAAATTGGCAGTACCGAAAGGTTTCCGCTCTGACACTAAGCGCCACTGTAAGTAGCAAGCCGAATTTTGCTCCAGCGTTATCTTACGATTCCCTTATTGAGTTTGTATCTGCCTGCTTGTAGCTCAGCCACAAAAGATTAAAAATCTGGCTTTCAGCGAGTCTCGAAAGGCGAACGAAAGCAGCTTGCACCTGGTTACCTGGGAACTGTTTTTTTTCTAAAGTGGGAAGTCATCCTTTTGTAGTTGAATTGTTGGCAAATGTCAGTCAGACGTGTGCCGTTGGTCTAAGCGTTTCGGTATGTTGAAGTTGTACCAATGATTTTTCTACGGGTTTTTTCTGTTCCAAATAGAGATTTGAAGTCTCCCATTAGTATTTTCACGTCATCTTGGTGAATTTTACTCATAGCATTTTCGAGTGTGTTCCAGAATTTTTCGACATTTTTGGTGTTTTTCTTATTTTCGATGTTGGTGGGGGCATGTGCATTGATGAGTGTATATTTTTTACTGGGGCTCTGAATGAGCATAGTCATAAGTCGATTGTTGATGGGTGTGATTTCTTTGACAGAGTTGATGATAGATCTGTGTTCGAGAGAAGATTGGTACGCCTTTCGCTACCTTTTGTTGTATTTTGCTCTTGAAGATGCAATGGGTTCCGCAATGCAATGTTTCACTGTCAGTGAGTCGTGGTTCGTAAAGGGCAAGGATGAGAATTTTTTGTTGGTCGACTTCTTTTGTGAGATTATTTAGTTTTCGTGCTTGGATCAATGTACCGATGTTTAGTTTTCAAATGCATGTTTTCTGCTTGTAGGGAAATTTACCAGAGATCTTCGATATTCTCTGCCGTGCTAACCTGGCCTCCCCAGAATCCGAAATTCCAACTGCCGCCTGTCGACAGTTTCCACAGTTCATGTTTGCTTGTGTTTCATTGGTTTGGCCTGGGTGATTCCAGGACCGGACAGGACCACAGGGTGTTGAAGCCTTTGGAAGCAAATATTTTCAGCCGAGCTCATTGAGCTAACAGACGGTGACCAGAGTAGCGGTGGTTTTCACTCAGACGTGCGTGGATTTTGAGTTCAACGGATTGAGTAGTCGTTGAGGATTGTGTTAGTATTTGGTTCACCCCAAGTATTTGATTTCCTCGGTACCGCCCATATGGGGGAGGGTTTCCCCTATCGGCGCCACGGGATTATTATTATCATTATTATTATTGTCATTATGTCATCAGCAAATCCGATATGGTGCATCTTCCCATCACTGAAATAAATGTGTATTGTTCAACTCAGTATTTCCATCACATAAATATGGGTTATAATTACGTTACATTGCTGCTAGTAGACATATTTCTCGCTTTTTCTTGGACGGTTGCTACCTGTTACTCCATCATAGGAATTTATGTGCGCAGCATTGTTGCAATACAGACGTTCAAATTATCCGATTTCTGTAATTTCATTTCGATACCAGATCGTTCTGATCGGATTCAGCCAGTCAGGCTAAATGTCGATATCCGAATACGACTCTCATCATTTGATAGACTGGGTAAACCACATTCTTAATCGGACGGTTGAATCTAGATCACTTATTTATGACAGGGCCAGAATTCTTAAACACCGTGAAAAATAATAATACAATGTGCTTATTACTAATATTTTATTTAAATATAAATACATGGACGAGCGAGATAACAGTTTATTTACAGGAGCAGAGCCCCATCCATCATAGCAGAGCAGTGCGAGATTGGTTTCAGGGCCAAGAGAGGATAAAGCTGTTGGCGTTTGTTCCACGATCACCGAACATCAACCAGATAGAGAATATGTCGGCAGAGGTAACAAGGTCATTGCCTTGTGGACCTACAAATGCAAGCGACCTTTGGACGAATATAGAAAACGTATGGTGGGAAGTAAACCACCACGCTACACTGTCGACGACTTAATGAAAACAATGCCCATGAAAACAATGCCCCTACGCCTTCGAGAAATCTTACGTAATGATCGTGGGTGGGTTGGTTACTAAAAATATACTCGTCCACAAAACCCATGTGGACAATTGTCTGCTAGTCGGTCAAGCTTTGCTTTGTCGCAGCTCTTTAGATAGAAGTCCATTTACTTTCAGTCTCCTCCTTACAATTCTTGCAATGCAAGGTAATTGAAAAATGTCATCCACTCGACGCCAACTGAGGAACTGACTGGTGCATGTGTTGTTCAACACACAGTAGTTGTCACCCTCACTGGAATCAATGACTGTGTGTGTGTGTGTGTGTGTGTGTGTGTGTTTTCGTGTTGACGCACATTCTGAATCAATACTATTACCATTAGAGAAACAACCAACAATAAATATTGCATCAAATATGACTGTAAAGTATTTTCATGCGATGGGAAGTTACAAACTGAATTTTTACCCAACTCACGATCTGCATATTACGTTACGTTAAGTAAGATGTATTAACTCCATAGTGTCGTTAGCAGAGACAGTGCGCTCTTGTTGTCGAGGCTCGCGACAAGTGTAGCGATTAGCAGTGCCCAATGCCGCCGCGATTTGTTTATGTTGGCTGAGCGTGGACACTGCAGCAGACGCTTCGACATAAACAGAAAGAAATCACCTTGGCTCTGACTGCAGTGAGCGGATATCACTGCCTGCGTGTTCTTGTAGTAACCAACGTGAGACTCTACTCACAGGTGCCATGGAGCAATTGCAACGGGTATCATGTAATTAGTCATCAGAATATTAACGAGTGATGAAATGTCCACTCTATTTGAATCCCAAGAAAATAGGAACCTTCTCACAAAGGAATGTGAGGTGATATCAAAATTTATCCAACATACAAAAATTAACTGCAGGGCTTTCATGTATGCAGTAGTAGCACACAAGGAAATATTATGTCTTGGAAGCGTATGTTTCATTTCCTCTTCTCATATTAACGCCCTTGTTTTAGTATGAAGTGAGAAAAAAACATGAAAAACTAAAGTTCCTGAGAAGCATATCAGTCATTTCCTCTTCTCATATCATAACTTTTATTTTAGTATGAAGTAAAAAAAAAAAAAAAAAAAAAAAAAAACAGATTAAGTTTGTGAAGCATAATATGACACAAGATTCTTATCGTAGGCGCTATCGGAAACGCAAGAAGCAGGGAGCTGCCCATTCTTTTGTCCAACAGTCTGTCTCCTTACATGCATTACTCCCGCTGGGAGATTCTTATTTAAGGGCTTGTGGGCATCAAGTTCTTCAGCAGAACAAGCCTTATGTTATTGTGCTAATTACGGTATGGAAAAAATGCAACAAAGACGATTTCGCCTAAAGCAGTGGGGATATTTGCAAATGTCTGTATTCAGCAATGACTGCCAGCTGCCATAACACTTCACAGAATCCATGCGGCAGGCAACACGACTGTGCGTGCACTTCAGACTTCATTCAGTAAGACGTCAGGAGATGGATGGAAACGTCAAATTAACGTCGCTTTCCGAGTCGCATTCAGTCCAGAATGAGGTGTTATTAAGGTATTTGAGCGTTCTAGCAATTACACTTTTATAATTCCCATATGAGTATTCCGATAGCCAAAAGAACCTGTTAGTGTGAAACTATCGGGAACTGCATTAATACCAAACTGCAAGAACTTGAGACAATACATGGACTCTTCTCTTCGCTGGGTGACCTATTACTGTTATTTAGGATTCTCTCCGCCCTAGGCGTAATGCAAATGGAACTTCAGAGGCGCTTTCCGCTGTTCTTGACAAACATCAGCAACTTGTAATCACTGCGAATTACAACTGCGTGGTGATATGGCTCAGGTTGTCAGTAGTTGTGGTGGTGTTATGCTGTCAAACTGCTTACAGAAACATTAATGGTGGCACACACAATTTAGGGCTGACTACCTACTTCAGTAAAGATAGTGTTGTGGCGTCGTCGCTTCTCTTTATTTGGTCTCAGCTTGAGTAATCCGATTTAATGGACTCACAGGATATCTCAAACACCAACAGTACGTGATTTTCTTAATGCCTCTCAAGGCGAGCTTAGATTTTTCGAACCACGTCCCTCGTCTAATGGACCGCCACAACCGAACTTTGCTGCAGCGCCATACGAATAACTCGTGAGTACGGTGACGAGATACATTTGTGAAGCGCATATGTTATCACGACATCGAACATACTCGGCAACGAGACCACACATTTGTAAAAAAACAAATCGTGGCCAGCATGCAACGCCCATAGCCTCTCTCAAATCATTCAGGTTCATCGGAACAGATAAATCCATACCTACAAACGAAAATGAGATACTAAAAATTGCCCTAAAATAAGAAACTAATAGCCCAAATTATCTCATACTCAGTAAGAATGAAATTAAATACCGAATGAACTGCAAACAGTCAATTATTTTAAAAAATGCACCCGAAGAATATTTTGAGCAATAT
The DNA here is from genome assembly GCF_021461385.2 of Schistocerca piceifrons. NCBI lineage: Eukaryota > Metazoa > Arthropoda > Insecta > Orthoptera > Acrididae > Schistocerca > Schistocerca piceifrons. The sequence continues at coordinate 148,442,503 of NC_060143.1, forward strand.
GTAGCGATCTCTTTTAAAATCACATTCAATTATTTTAATGTACAATGATAGCGCATATCCGGATCACAGAACTGTTTATCTCTAGCTGAAAGTGAAGACATTACTATCTATGAGTAATGTGTGACGTTATTGGTCAAAGCTGACGGGCTGTATTCCCTGCTTCACTAGACTCGAAATCAGTGTGCAAACTGATATTTTCTTTGTGATCAAAATAGTGGTTCCACTGAGTTGGAGATACAGTGATCGTGTTCTTCCCAGCGTCATGAACAGAATCTTCTTTTCATTGGGTGGTTAGTGAAACATGTTGTACATTTCTGTTAGACACTGACTCCTTGTGCATCTGTTATAAATGGTGGCTTGTAACTTGATGTGTTGAGGTATTTGAGAACAAACTGTTTCTCATTTTCTGATAACTAAACAAGATGATACAATGGTTAACAACCTCTTTTGGTGTTTGGAAGTTCATTGGTCTACAGTGACTTTAGGGCAGTTACAGAGATTGTTTCAGATGAACAAATAAAATGAACCAACCAACCTCCTTAAATAAGGTCACTTGGACTTATGGAGAAGACAGGTGATGTTCAAATCTAAATAAAATGCCTTGGCCACGTATATTACTAGTTTGGATTTTGTAGCCCTCTTGAGATTTTTTTTTAACGAGTTGTTCAGTTTTATCATCTAATCTCAATTATTGTGTTCCTTTCATATATAGTTTTACAGTACCCTTAATACCTTTTAGCATTCAGTTTTGTGGGAGTTGTAAACTCCTATTACCTCCTTACTTAAATCGTCTTAGAAACGAGAATACTGCTCATGTTCAGTGTATTTCATTGTAGAAGAGTAACTACTTCGCTGTTCAGTAGAATGTATTTGTCAAGATTGCACAAGCCACAATTAATAATTTTTGTATTTAATATGCCAACAGATCACTTTGAGCAGAGCAAGTTCACTTGTGGTAGTGTACACATTAGATGCATGTGATAGTCGTTATATCATTCCTCTGGCAGGAATCTAAGTTACTTTGACTTCTTTGACAGGCTGATCTGTAACGTAATTTAAGGTTCGGATTAGGCTGGGAGGCTACAAAGTACTTGTGAACAAATGAAAGTGAAACAAAATAAAGGCTGTGGGAACAAACTAATCGAAAGCATAGATCTAAATCTACGTTCATTCCATATTTAACGCAATTTTCTGTATAAGTACTGGTAGCTAAAACGAAGAATTTAAAGGAAAATATGATTAAAATACCTTTATAAATGAAATTATAATAAAATATAGGGAGGACTTCAATCCACCAATAGGTACAGAACAAAAGAGATCCCACCTGTTAACAGCTGCTACTTCATGAGGCATAAAGAGGTGAAAAGGCTAAAGAAAAGAGACTTATCCCGAAAGTGCATCAGGAGAGTACAGTTGATTTACACCACACCGAGCTCCTGTACAGGTCCACAGTAGTAATCAGCAATAGACGGTTCCTGAAGGGGGACAGCAGCCTTTTCAGTAGTTGCGGGGGCAAAAGTCTGGGTAATTGACTGATCTGGTAGCGCGAACAGCTGAAAGCAAGGGGAAACTGCAGCAGTTTTTCCCGAGGACATGCAGCTCTGCTGTATGGCTAAATGAAAATGGCATCCTCGTGACTACAGTACTCCCCCTTTCAGATCTGTGGGTGGAGGCTACTCAGGAGGATGTCGTCACCACGAAAAACAAAACAGGCATTCTAGGAATCAGAGCATGGAATGTTACCCCCATTAACCATGTATATGGGTTAGAACATTTAAAAAGGCAAGTAGGTTGAAATTAGATATAGTGGGGATTAGGGAGTTTGATGGCAGGATGAAGAGAGCTTTGGGTTATGTGAGTACTGCATTATAAATACTAAATAAAATTGAGGTAATGCAGGAGTAGGTCTAATAATAAATTAGAAAATGGAAATGCAGGTTAGCTACTATAAGCAGCATAGTGAACGTATTATCGTGCACAGGATTTACACAAAGCCAACACCCACCAGTGTAATACAATATTATATGTCAAATAGCTCCACAGATGATAAAGTGATTGAAAGAATGTATGATGAGATGAAATTATTCAGATACGTAAGGGAGAGGAAAACTTAACTGTGATGGATGACGAATTCGGTAGTAGGAAAAGTAGTAGAAGAATATGCAGTGGGAGAAGGGAATGAACGGGGAAAGCCTCCTATAATCCGTTCATCATAGGAATGAACCTGATGTAAACATCGCACCGTGTATTCTTCCGCGTTTGCTGGAACCTCATTGGATTTCCGTTTCACGTGGGACCGCAGCCAAGCTGTCTCGAATACTGTCAAGTACGAAAATAAGGGTACGTTTTGTGCTGTGCGTTACGCGCTCATCGACTTAAACAACAGCTTTATCGGCGCATTTAACTTGGGACATCACCGGCCGGTCAGCTGGTACAATTAGCCTACTGTGACGTCTCCAGCTGCAGTTCACACGTTAGAAGAGACGAGCAGAGGAGCAATACAGCTTCGAATGTCATTTAATTTTTAAGCAGAATGAAATAATACATTGCAAATCACCCACAATACGCCCCTTAGACGACTAGACGAAAACCCCAACACATTATCGTTTTTAGCTAACATACTATTGTAATTAAAAACAAGAATGATGAAAATTCCTGACCTAACCACAGGGTAATTTTTCTGCATAAGCTGTGTGTAACGGTAAGAGAGTATTGAAGGCTGTCACCGTGTAGGTAAATATTGAATCCACTGAAGGCATCACTGTTAGTCATCTGGTAATCTCTTAGCTTCATTCTTATCCGAATCCGAGAAATACATTTCAGTTCTGGAAGTGTCACCTGCTACGTTGATAATGAGCCTGTCAACAACAGAATCCACGAAGCCAACCAGGCGCAGCAATTTTTCTTCTTCTTTTATGACGAGCCGTTCTATATCCCGTCAGCGTTCGGCAGTGACGTGTGAAAAAGCAGCGTGCGTTAGTTCTAGAGATGGGGGATCCGCTCCTGAACTGATTCGTAGAGTTGAATCTTTCAAAGGAGTGAACAATCAGTGATTCAGAAAAAAAGAACGGTAGCTCCAAACGTTTCCCACAGCAGAGAGAGAGAGAGAGAGAGAGAGAGAGAGACGGAGCATATCAGCGGGGCCTCTGCTGGTCAGAGCACATTACACGCCACACAACACAGCCAGCGCCGGCCTCTGCCCTGCTTCTACCTTGGCTGCCTGCATTGTGCAGTGCCCCATTGGATTTTGTGTTTCACATATGCCCTGCCGTCTCTGTGCTTCCTCTGCCGCGTGCAGTGTCTGGCGCAGCTTAACTTAGCATCGCACTCCGTCGGCGATCGTTTCAGTCGCACGTCCTGCCCTCTGGGCAGTTGATGCGAGCAACAGGACAGAGAGCTTCCTAGAGGAGAACATAAGAACTACTTGCAACAACCAGCTCGCTAGAGAACGGACGATTTGTCTCGGAGCGAGTGACTGGTGGCCGTTCACCGCTCCCCCCACCCTCAGAACTCGCCCGCTCAACGCTCACCCCACCGTTCTCGACTCTAGCCAGAGCGTTGAGCAAAGCAACTCAGGTGTCACTCTGGTCTCTGCGGTCTTAGCTCACCGCAGTAATACAACTCGCTGCTCGACCTGCTTGACTCAGCGCCTCTGCATCGGAGTTCGTCTCTACTGGATATTGTTCTTCGTAGTAATACTGCTATGTATATTACATTATTATGTTACGTGTACATCATTTGTTTTTATTTTATTTTTATTTGTTTAAACTGATCAGATTAGGTTCCTGACGACTCCTCTTACTATGGGATTTTTATTATGGACACTCGAATTTATGCTTTAATTACGAGCGAACCGATAAACGTATCGCAAAATGTGATACACCAATATTTTCCTTTTTTTATTCTGCGTAAGGCTATATGCAGCACTTTAGTCTTACAGTCAAATTTTTTTTTTCTTATTCTGGTACGGATTTTGCGATTTTAGGCGTCTTCGGAAGGAAACGTTCACTTTAAAAATATATGGCTTGTGATGTATTTGTACGAGGTTAATGAAATTTTAATACATTATAGCCAAATATATTGTTAATGTAAATCTCAAGTTACAACATTTTCCGATCACCCAAAAAACCACGATAGTGCAAAATAAATCAATAATCAAAAACTTTGTCATATCGTGGAAATTTCAGTAAACAATACAAAGTTATTACTCATTATCTGTGTTACTTCAAAATAGGATCAAATAAGATCAAAATACAGGTATAGTACTGGAATAAACCAAGTTTAAAGGGCAATTTGCCTTCCATTTATTTTCTATTCTGAATGAGTGGTGAGTCATGAAAAAGAGTTAGTTCATTTCAGGGAGTGGACAGTTCTGATCCGATCTCTGAAAAGAACAGTTTTGCCTATCTCTAGTTAGTTCCAATACGTCTGACTGTTAAACAGTCTTGTTACTTCTCGGCCAAATCCCGCAGCTTGGCGCCAAATCAGGTCTGTTGGGTTCTTATTGTAATGGTACAGTAGCAAAGGTAAAAACGCAGCGTTTGTATGATGTACTTGATGCTGTGAAAATGATGGTTTTTCATGTTTCTATGATACTTACATACCTCTGTGGTCTAAACGATGGACATAGTCCAAATAAAGAGAATTTGGTTTTTCATTTTTGCCTTAAAAATTAAACTTATGTTTTCTTAATTTATACAACAGTCTTTCATAAAACATCGATAATTAAGAATTTGTATTTGAAATGGAAACATGAATTTCGCGTTCAGTATGTAATTAGAAACAAAAAGACGTATATTATTCATAAAAAATGATTATGAGTTTTATAATTACGAGATGTAGCTATTTCAAATTGAACGAGAAAAAAACTGATATTGGAGAGTTCGATCCAACACACGTATAAACGCATTTGGTTCACATTCCTTCTCGCTACCAACTGCGCTACACGTTGAATGATGAATGCCTATACAATACTTCAGAGCCAAATTTCTGCGTAAATTTTTGAAGAACATTCAGAACAGGCTATTATTTCTCGGCACTTTCTAACCGTGTCCCACGCGCGTGTTTCACTACGGAATAAAAGCAGCCTCAGCTGTTTTCATGCCGCACATTAACAGCGCGAAAATCAGAGCTCTACGCTGACTGCACGATTATTGAAATAAAAACTACGTAGCTAAAACGTGATTAAGAATAACGTTGATGGCTGTTAATAAATTTGAATATGTTAAAGTTTTATTTAACATAACTTAGTAATAAGATATCTAATACATAAGTAGGACCTACTCCCAAGAGCGTAGCTACACCAGTGTACGTGTGCTTGGACTTCTGACTAATCATCGCGTTTGTGTTTGTTTACATTAGGTTTATTCTTATGATGAACAGATTATAGAACTGGGTGCAGCGCGGGAACTTCCTTACTTTAAAATAATCATAAAACAGTATTCACTGGTGATACCAAATTAAATCTCTTTCTTTGTATGGAGTACATAAGTTTCTTTTAATTTAGTTTTTTAAATGATATTTTGCGGGTGACTACTGTTTTGCTTTGTGCATTTGGAGAGTCGAAGTTTTGGTCCGCTTCGTTTAGCATGTCTTCGTCAATGTTGGTAACAGGCAATACAAATATTGTTTCGCTGATCATCCAGGGTCCGTGGTGTACACCAAGGATTTAAGATAGTGCCATAAGAAAATCTCGCAGGAGCTAAATTGGTGTCCATAGAAGATTCCTTCAAAGAGATCAGACTGTCAGGGAAGTCATCGACGCTCGTGCCGCCATATGAACCGTGGCGCCGCCTTGTTGAAACCAGACAATCCCCACGTCCATTTCTCGAAGCTCAGGAAGAAAAAAATTCCTCAGTCATGTGGACATAACACTCAGAAGTGACTGTAACTGCCCTATCGTCTCTTCGGCAAAGCATCTGGGCCAATAATGCCGGTTTTGGATACAGCACAGCAAATAGTCGCATTTCTGTATCAAATGATTATGTGCCTCATCACTGAAAAACACAAGAGTGTCACGAGGCAAGTTTTCGATCAAGGCTTCACATGCACATCTTCATGAACCCCCCCTCCCTCTGGGCTCACGGCTCTATTGTGAGTTCGCGTGTGGCACGCAGGGGGCCCCGAGCTATTGCGGACCTTTCTTCTTTCCCTAGTTGCATTCCATTTCCCATGCCTCTCGCTCCCTGTCTTCGCTTCTTCCTCTCTGTCCCCATTCCCCTCTCTCTCTGTGTCCTTGCTTACAATGGCGCAACTATCCTCCTGGTTCTGCTACCCCTTACAGTTTTGTTCATTTTGTTTTTATTTCCATCTTTCCTTATTACCGTTCTCGCTTCCCTTTGGTGTTCGATCTCCCCTTCTAAATTTTGTCTCTGTAGCGTGAGCCAACTGGGGAAGTAACAGTACTTAACATCTTTGGCATGTGGCCTTACTACCTCTTCCATCTTTTCTCGATGCCATTGTCCTTTTCATGCTGTATAGTCAGAACAGTAGCCAGCCCCTGTGGTGGTGACGATACGATATGTACCCTTTTGGTTGGGCCGATTAGCAACACAGGGATTACACTTCTCGTATATGAATGGGAGTGGTTGCTTGTTCTGTAGCAGTGGAACTGTCAGCAACGGCCGCTATGCCAGATGGTCCTTGCCGTGGTTGGGTGGGATGACAGCGGACGCTTTGTGTATGAAATGTATTAATCACTGAAAAACTGGTCGTCCTTCTAAGGCCATCTCTTTAAGTGGGAATGGATCCTTTAATGCTGCTTGTTATGATCCTGTGGCATTCCGTTCCGTGGCTACCCTCTGGGGGGCGGGGGGGACCAGGTTCACTGTCTTGGGGTGAAACGCTTTCCCTGATACCAGAGCTGATGGGGACACTTTCATTGCTACCAAGCCGCTTTTTTCATAGAAACTATGGAAAACAATTTTGGCGAAGTGGGCTCTGTGAGTAAGGTGTGGTCAGGTTCGCTGTTGATCAGAACTTCTTCTAGTGCCTAGTCTGTGTCCCTTCATACCTGTGACCATCTTGGTGACATCCTGGTGTCCATTATTCCTCACTAGTCTTGGAATATTGTTTGAGGTGTCATCTTTCATAGGGATCTCATCCTTCAAACTGATAAGTTACTCAATCTTGAATGGCGGGGCGCTCATTTTGCTTGGCATGTCATAAAGACCGTAAGGATAATCCCCTTGATATTGGCGCCTTTGAGAGGGATGTGCTCCCAATAGTTTATTGGTGTGATGTGAAGCCATACTTTTCGCCACCCATGAGGTGGTTTCAGTGTTTGCGTTTTGGACTCTTCTTCCAGCTGTACAGCAGACCCTCTGTGTGGTGAATGTGGACACCAACTCCATGAGGGGACTCTTGTCTTCCACTTTGTGTGTGTATTAATTGTCACGACCATCACTCTCCAGGCTCGACAGATTTGCTGGTTTATAAGAAGGAAAAGAAGATACAGGGGTGTAAGTCCCTCGATCGTCTATCCTAAACTGTGAGGCTTGTCAGAAACATGACCATGTTCGCCCAATGTCTATGATGTCTAACTTTTCCTGTGTTGTGTCCTTTCCCCCACTGCTCATTCCTCCTTAAACCAGTCCCACCTCCTGTCCTCTTCTGCTCCCTTGCAGTTCCCATGCCCTTCCCACTTGGTGTCACCCCCCCCCCCCCCCATCCGCCCACCTGGTTGAAGAAGTGTCCTCCTCCTTCAGCATGTATTGGTGATGGGGCCACCTCCTGGGACTGTTCCCCATTGGGGTCTCCCTGACCACATGTTTGCTGCCATACATTGACTGCAGGACTCTCAGCCCATGTGCCACAAGGTTGCCTGCTCTCTCACTTCCAGATCCAGATCTCGCTGAAGCCTGCTCTCTCTCCAGGTCCTACCCTCTTCAACGTAAGAAAGAGAAAAAGAAATACAAGTCCCAGGACAAGGCCCCTCCGGTGCGCCCCACCCCTTGCATCCTTAGCCTAACCTTTCAGTTATGGATATCATGCCCAGTGATAGGTGGTGACCCAGAGGTTAGTACGGGGGTCACTCCAAAAGAAACGCACACTAGTTTTTTAAAAATCCTTTTTTTATTCTACATGTTTGAAAGTTTTACAGCGTGTAGATAAATCCTTTAGGATCAATATTTTCATTTCTCCACATACTTCCATCCCTCTCAACTGCCTTACGCCATCTTGGAACCAGCGCCTGTATACCCGCACGGTAAAACTTCCACGAAGAGAGTCTTTCAGTTTCCGAAAGAGATGATAGTCACAGGGAGCCAAGTCAGGACTGTAAGGCGGGTGTTTTAGTGTTGTCCATCCGAGTTTTGTGATCGCTTCCATGGTTTTTTGACTGACATGTGGCCGTGCATTGTCGTGTAACAGCAAAACATCATACTTTTGCCGATGTGGTCGAACACGACTCAGGCGAGCTTGAAGTTTCTTCAGTGTCGTCACATATGCATCAGAATTTATGGTAGTTCCACTTGGCATGATGTCTACAAGCAAGAGTCCTTCGGAATGGAAAAACACTGTAGCTATAACTTTTCCAACAGAAGGTGTGGTTTTGATTTTTTCTTCTTGGGTGAATTTACATGATGCCACTCGATTAATTGCTTCTTCGTCTCTGGTGGAAAACGATGGAGCCATGTTTCATCAACTGTCACAATTCTTCCAAGAAATTCATCTCCACCATTCTCGTACTGTTCCAAAAGTTCGCTGCATACCTTTTTTCTTGTTTCTTTGTGAGCCACTGTCAGCATCCTGGGAACCCACCTGGCACAAACCTTTTTTAACGCCAACACTTTCAGTATTCTGCAAACACTTCCTTCCCCTATCCCAACGTAGCGTGACAATTCATTCACTGTGATGCGTCTGTCAGTGGTCACCAATTCGTTAACTCTCTCCACATTGTCTGGAGTGTGTGCAGTGAGGCCTGCCGCTGCGAGGACAATCCTCAATATTGCCGTGCCCGCTTTCATCACGCAACCTGCTTGCCCACCGACTAACTGTACTGCGATCGACAGCAGCATCTCCATACACCTTTTTCAACCTCTTGTGGATGTTTCCCCCTGTCTCGCTTTCACAGCACAGGAATTATATGACAGCACGTTGCTTCTGACGAACGTCAAATGTAGCAGCCATCTTAAAGACATGCTGTGACGGCGCCACTCACGGGAACAGGTTGAACTAAATTTGAAAACAAGCGGGAAGGCTGTATCTACACACTGTAAAACTTTCACACATGCGGAATGAAAACTGTATTTTTACAAAAATATTTTGCATTTCTTCTGCAGTGACCCTCGTATATGGATCCCCCTTTGTACCTGATTGGAAGCAGTTGCTGTCCAGGTCGACTTGGGCTCCACAGTCACAGTTTGCAGTCTGAGTCTCCCTCTTGAGAGGCCACCTATGCCTGCTTCCGCAACTGCCCTCCTTCAGCAACAACCCCCTTCCTTCGTCTATAAGGATTTTAATGCCCTTCATCCCTTATGGAGCAGTGCTTTTTAGTAAAGTCAGGGTCTACTCTTAGCTCATTTTCTAGCAGACCACGTCCTGTGCCTACTTAATGATGGTTCCTCTTCCCATTTTAGTGCTACTTACGGCACTTTCTCTGTCACTGATCTTTCTCTCACTTCCCATCCCCTTCTCCCTTCATTACACAGGTTGCTGCACAATGACCTTCGTGACTGTGAGCTCTTCCTGTTGATTTGTTCTCTTCCTGTCTCCCGATGGCCAGATTTCTTCTCTGGGGTTTTCATACCTCCCAAGTCATGTTTATACCCTCTTTGTCAGTCTGTTGATGAAGTCGTCCATGACGTGTGTTATACAATTATTCGCGCCGCTGGCATTGCCCTCCCCCGCTCGACACGCCAGTTTCGCCACCGGCCGGTCCCGTGGTGATCCATGATAGCCATCGAGCCTTGCAACACCTAAAGCAGCACCTATCCTCTGCTAGTCTTATTACTTTTAAATACCTTCACACCAAAGCTCGTTACTTCGTTACTTAACCAAACTGAGCAAACAGGTGTGTTGGGGATGCTTTGTCTCTTCCCAAGGTTCTTCATCACAGGTGTGGGCTACATTCCACACCTTCAAGGTTGCCAACAGCCGTCTTCCATCTCGGGCCTTGCCCTCTCGGATGACTTTTGTATGGATCCGTCAGCTCTCGTGTAACATTTTGTGACTGATCTTTGGCATCAGCCTCCTATCCAGTCACGTTCCTCCTCTGGAGACATTGGGCTTAAGCTTCCCACTTACGTTTTACCCCTTGTCAAATAGAATCCTACAGTGAACCTTTTTCTGAATGTGAACTTGTTCTGGCCCTCAGCTCTTCAGTCCCTGTCTCTGATTCCACCCATAACCAGTTGCTTCAACACCTCAGTCCTCCACAACAGCAGTATCTCCTCTGGCTGATTAATCATATTTGGCTCCAAGGTGGTTTCGTCTCTCAGTGAAGGGGTGATATTGTGATTCCTGTCCTTAAGCTCATTAAGTATCTGTCGTCCCTCGACAGTTACTGGCTGATCTGTTTGGCCAATATCCACTGCAAGTTATCTGAATGGTGGTGGCTCATCGGCTCTGTTGGGCCCTTAAATTTAGGAACCTTTTGTCTCCTTGCCAATGTCCTTGCTGAGGGACGGCCTTCAGTTGATCATTGCTCCAGTTGGAAACCGCAGATCGGCTGGCCTTTTCTCAGCATTGCCATCATGTTGCTGTTTTCTTCAGTTCAGTAAGGCCTACGACATGGCTTGACGCCATCACATCTTACTTACACCCAATGACTGGGACTTTGGGGCCTCCTTTTCGATTTTTATTCGCCAGTTCCCATCCCACCAATTGTTCCGAGTTCAGGTTGTCACCATTCTCAGCTCATTGCAGTTCCAGGACAATAGTGTTCACAGGTTTTTGTGTTGAGTGTCATTTCCCTCATCGCTATTAATGGAGTCACGGCCTCCGTTAGACCACAGCTCACCCCTGCTCTGTATGTGAAACTTTGTATCTGCGCTAGTTTCCACTTGGTGGCTTTTGCGGAGCGACAGTTTCAATTGGTGCACTTCCTCTCTCACTGTTTTCAGTTCTCCGCCCTTAAATCACCGGTAGTGCATTTCTGCTGTCATACTACAGTACATTTATCTACCTCAATTCCCAACACCTGACCGTGATCCTCCAGTTCCGCTTCTTTTGTCTTTTTTTTTTTTTTTTTTTTTTTGGTTGCCCCATGTCTGCCTTTCAAGGCTTGGCTGTCCGACGTGAATGCCTGCACTGGGTCCGATCCGATCCGGCAACGGCGAGTATCTGTCGCACATGGGACGGGAAGAGATTACACTGAGCATCAACCAAATGTACTGTCCTCATTCATGAGTTTCCGTACTGGACTCAGTTACAGTCTATAGGTCAGCATTTGCAGTTGATGAGAAGCTATCATGAATGATTCGGATGATGATTTTTTTGTGTTGGCTGCTGCTAGACAAGAATGACGTAGGAAAAGGACTTGGGTTCATCGTTTTAAGGAGGACAGATCTGCAGGGGAATTTTTTACAACTTGTCAGTCATTGCGAAATTTTCCAGTAAAGTTCAAAGACTTCTATAGAAACTTTTGCCTATACAGGGTGGTCCATTGATAGTGACCGGGCCAAATATCTCACGAAATAAGCATCAGACGAAAAAACTACGAAGAACGAAACTCGTCTAGCTTGAAGGGGAAACCAGATGGCGCTATGGTTGGCCTGCTGGATGGCGCTGCCATAGGTAAAACGGATATCAACTGCGTTTTTAAAAATAGGAACCGCCATTTTCATTACATATTCGTGTAGTACGTAAAGAAATATGAATGTTTTAGTTGGGCCACTTTTTACGCTTTGTAATAGACGGCGCTGTAATAGTCGCAAACGTATAAGTACGTGGTATCACGTAACATTCCGCCAGTGCGGACGGTGTTTGATTCGTGATACATTACCCGTGTTAAAATGGACCGTTTACCAATTGCGGAAAAGGTAGATATCGTGTTGATGTATGCCTATTGTGATCAAAATGCCCAACGGGCGTGTGCTATGTATGCTGCTCGGTATCCTGGACGACATCATCCAAGTGTCCGTACCGTTCGCCGGATAGTTACGTTATTTATGGAAGCAGGAAGTGTTCAGCCACATGTGAAACGTCAACCACGACCTGCAACAAATGATGATGCCTAAGTAGGTGTTTTAGCTGCTGTTGCGGCTAATCCGCACATCAGTAGCAGACAAATTGCGCGAGAATCGGGAATCTCAAAAACGTCGGTGTTGAGAATGCTACATCAACGTCGATTGCACCCGTACCGTATTTCTATGCACCAGGAATTGCATGGCGATTACTTTGAACGTCGTGTATAGTTCTGCCACTGGGCACAAGAGAAATTACGGGACGATGACGGATTTTTTCCCCGCGTTCTATTTAGCGACGAAGCGCCATTCACCAACAGCGGTAACGTAAACCGGCATAATCTGCACTATTGGGCAACGGAAAATCCACATGGCTGCGACAAGTGGAACATCAGCGACCTTAGCGGTTTAATGTATGGTGCGGCATTATGGGTGGAAGAATAATTGGCCCCCATTTTATCGATGACAATCTAAATGGTGCAATGTATGCTGATCCCCTACGTAATGTTTTACTGATGTTACTACAAGATGTTTCACTGCATGACAGAATGGCGATGTACTTCCAACATGATGGATGTCCGGCACCCAGCTCGCGTGCGATTGAAGCGTTATTGAATAGCATATTTCATGACAGGTGGATTGGTCGTCGAAGCACCAATACCATGGCCCGCACGTTCACTGGATATGACGTCCCAGGATTTCTGTGGGGAAAGTTGAAGGATATTTGCTATCGTGATCCACCGACAACGCCTGACAACGTGCGTCAGCGCATTGTCAATGCATGTGCGAACATTACGGAAGGCGAACTACTCGCTGTTGAGAGGAATGTCGTTACACGTATTGCCAATTGCATTGAGGTTGACGGACATCATTTTGAGCATTTATTGCATTAATGTGGTATTTACAGGTAGTCACGCTGTAATAACATGCGTTCTCAGAAATGATAAGTTCACAAAGGTACATGTATCACATTGGAACAACCGAAATAAAATGTTCAAACGAACCTACGTTCTGCATTTTAATTTAAAAAACCTACCTATTACCAACTGTTCGTCTAAAATTGTGAGACATATGGTTGTAAATATTACAGCACCATCTATCACAAAGCGAAAAAAGTGGTCCAACTAAAACATTCATATGTCTTTACGTACTACACGAATATTTAATAAAAATGGGGATTCCTATTTTTAAAAAAAAAAACGCAGTTGATATCCGTTTGACCTATGGCAGCGCGATCTAGCGGGCCAACTATAGCGTCATCTGGTTTCCCCCTTCAAGCTAGACAAGTTTCGTTCTTTGTAGTTTTTTCGTTTGACGCTTATTTCGTGAGATATTTGGCCTGGTCATGATCAATTGACCTCCCTGTATACTTGAAGGCATAAGAGACGATATAACTGGCCATTCCAACTTTAGGGAATGTATCACTCCAGAAGAAAAAACTTACTATCACAATCAGGTAAATCAACGTTAAAAACAGCTGATAGCCTTTTTGTTATTGTGAGTGGCATAACTGGTCAAATAATATTAGAATATTATAAATAAATTCTGGCACCAGTTACAATAAAATATATTTATTAACATAGACATATATTTGTTAACGTTCTTTAACAGTCATATTAGATGTTATTAGCAAATAAGCAACTGTTAACAAGTATCTACGTATGATCTGAAAATCACAATTAAACAATTGTTTGGTTCAAGACTTACAAATATCGGCGTGATGAGGAAAATTGTGGAAAATAAACGTGTAGTTTATACATAAAAACATATTAACAGTACATTAGGGGCAGCCCATTAAAATAATTGCCATCAGGTTGTTGGGCAGGAGGACACAGTTGAACTACGCTCACAAAGGGAGACAAATCGTGAGCATAATTAGATGCACCTGGTGGTGGATAAGGTGACGGTTGTAACGATGGTAAAGGACATCCAGTGTGTCTCTGTATAAAACGTGACGATCCCTCATCATTTTCGAAGTTGCGAGCTTCTAAGGCTTCGGTGACGTTCCCAAGATTTTCATAGGTGGTCCTATTTTCTCCAGTTGATCCAGTTGCTTGACTGATGGCAAAAAACTCGTGAAGAAGGAGTAGTCGTCATCATCCTGATATTTCTGTTTTCGAGAAACATGTTGCTCAAATATGGCGATCTTTCTTTTCTCAATGTCCAGTGCCTGTGAATCATAATCATATTTTTTTTTAGATGACGTTTTGGTCTGTTTCTGTCTGCTTTCACAGAAGACGACGTAGAAGCAGACACCTCTTGTTCTTCTAAAGAGAGACTCATTTCACCATCATTTGTACTTTTCTCACTTGCGGTAATGGGACTTCGATCACGTGGAGAAGGCCCATTCTCTTTGTCTGTGGCAGGCAAGTTTCCTGAGCTGGGCCTAGATGTTATAATGTCTTTAAAAAACAGCATGCTTTTTAAATGGGGCCATTTATCAGATGCAGTAGCTTCCTGACCGCTCTTGGAGTCATGTTGTGTTTTATATTTTTTCTAAAAGTGTCTCAGAAGTTCTGCCACGTTCTCCGAGCCTGTTGACCTGAAAAGGGAAACATAAATCTCACAAAATTAGAACAGGAGGTGTACTCCGTTCTTGGAACAAATGTTCTGTTATTGTTTATGTATATTTAAGATTCCTAAAATATCACTAACAGTAGGTACCCAGATCATTTGAGTAATATTGCAATATCATTTCACTGTTTCAGATACTTAGCAACAGGGATGTCTTTTCGGTCCTTGTGTCTAACATTTCGACTGAGTGATTATACGGTAGACAAGTGTGTCTCGGCTGTTGTGGATGCGATATTGAGGAATTTCTGTGAGCGACATCTACCCGTTCCTGATCCGAAAAATTTTGAAGAAATAGCGAGAGGATTCCACGAGCGGTGGAATTTTGTTCATGCAGTTGGATGCATTGATGGCAGGCATATCCGAATTAAATGTCAAAACAAATTGGAACTACGTTTTTTAACTACAAAAAGTTTATGTCAATAGTTTTACAAGCTATGGCGGACTACCGTTGTCAAAAGTGGTTCAAATGGCTCTGAGCACTATGCAACTTAACTTCTGAGGTCATCAGTCCCCTAGAACTTAGAACTACTTAAACCTAACTAACCTAAGGGCATCACACACATCCATGCCCGAGGCAGGATTCGGACCGTAGCGGTCGCGCGGTTCCAGACTATAGCGCCTAGAACCGCTCTGCCATTCCGGCAGGCGGACTACCGTTGTCGATTTATTTTTGTAGATATGGGAGGTTATGGAAAACAGAGTGACGGAGGAACGTTTTCCACTTCTACTTTGTCTGCATTCTTGGAGAACAGTCATGCTACGCTACTGTAACCTTCGCCTGTCGAAGGAATTACTATAGATATGCCGTTTGTTTTGTTTGGACATGAAGCATATCCTTTGAAAACTTATCTCATGAAATCTTATTCCAAACGACATCTCTCACACGAAGAAAAAGTTTTCAGTTACAGGCTATCGAGGGCTAGAAGATGTGTGGAGTGTGCTTTCGGTATCATGACTGTCAAGTTGCGCTTACTGGGAAAATGTATTGAAACAGAACCTGGCAAAGCGGAGAAGGTAGTGAAATATATTTGTTTAATGCACAACATAATTATTGACCTTGAAGGTGGTGGCTTCTTCAACTCCGCAAATTTAGAAGAAGACGTAAGTGCATCACCACGTCAAGAAAGTTATTCATCAAGAACGCTCAACAGACCGTCACAACAGGCTCAAATTATCGGAAACAAATTCAAGTCATACTTCAATGGGATTGGCGCCGTTCCGTGGTAAAACGAACGCATCGAGTAGTATTTTAGCAATTAAAAATTTATTTCTTTTTAACAGTTTGATAAAAAATATATGTTAAAAGTGATATGATTGAAATTAGTACTGTTTTGTCGTAACCTGTAGTGATTTGAAAGCAAGCATTAAAACTATTACAACATTATTTCGAAATTTACCATTTACTGATAGTTGCTTCCCAACGGATTCCCACAGTTCTCGCTTAATATCCAGGTTATGGCAGTCTTTAATCCGCTGTGGTCCCACAGGCGAGGCTCATTCCTCACGAGTTGAATTAGAAATTCATTGTCGAACAATTCGCCCAAGGTGCACCGCCGGACTGGAAACAAACATGTTTGGTCGGCCAATCCGGCAGTCCGGCGCCGGACGACGTCGTACTGCGCTTCTCCTTCCAATGTAGGCACGTGCAATAGCCACCTGGTGTTTGTTTTTTACTCTGGCGTGGGACCGGAACGGAACGGACGACTTCCGGATGCAGTGTAGGTGCAGCCTTAGACGCAGGTGACCTCGGTGTGTCACTAGCCCGACTCTTTAGATTATAGCGCTGGTCCGCCGGACGCCCGTTTCCTGTAGCCAGGTGCAGCCGAGCAGACGTGACGTAACTGCATGCAGCGCACAAGCAGGCATACGTCACAGTGGAGCTAGACACGGCAGATGTCAGTCGGTCGTGGTAGCGGGAGAGCGGCCGGCCGCCGTCGCCGCGCGGTGGGACGCGGCGCGGTAGGGAGACGTGGGGCTACTGCGGCCGTAGGCCTGAGTCGTCTTTCGGACGTGTGTATGTTCCGTACTCGGTTACATTAGGTTAATTACATTCTGGACATAAAATACAACCCGGCGGTGATAAGGATTCATTGGCAGCAGGTTAAATTTACTACTATAATACTGTTCTAGAAGTATTTTTTTATTGCTTGTACATACAAAAATGCAGACGTTGTTAGTCTATATAATATGTTTCATATTTCTCACGTTTTGATGCAAACGAGGGAATGTCCGGACATATACTACACTACTGGCCATTAAAATTGCTACACCAAGAAGAAATGTAGATGTAAACGGGTAATCATCGGGAAAATATATTATATACTAGAACTGACATGTGATTACATTTTCACGCAATTTGGGTGCATAGATCCTGAGAAATCAGTACCCAGAACAACCACCTCTGGCGGCCGTAATAACGTCCTTGATACGCCTGGGCATTGAGTCAAACAGAGCTTGGGTGGCTTGTACAGGTGCAGCTGCCCATGCAGCTTCAACTCGATACCACAGTTCATCAAGAGTAGTGACTAGCGTATTGTGACGAGGCAGTTGCACGGCCACCATTGACCAGACGTTTTCAATTAGTGAGAGATCCGGAGAATGTGCTGGCCAGGGCAGCAGTCGAACATTTTCTGTATCCAGAAAGGCCCGTACAGGACCTGCAACATGCGGTCGTGCATTATCCTGCTGAAATGTAGGGCTTCGTAGGGATCGAATGAAGGGTAGAGCCAGGGGTCGTAACACATCTGAAATGTAACGTCCACTGTTCAAAGTGCCGTCAATACGAACAAGAGGTGACCGAGACATGTAACCAATGGCACCCCATACCATCACGCAGAGTGATACACCAGTATGGCGATGACGAATACACGCTTCCAATGTGCGTTCACCGCGATGTCGCCAAACACGGATGCGACCATCATGATGCTGTAAACAGAACCTGGATTCATCCGAAAAAATGACGTTTTGCCATCCGTCCACCCAGGTTCGTCGTTGAGTACACCATCGCAGGCGCTCCTGTCAGTGATGCAGCGTCAAGGGTAGCCAGAGCCATGGTCTCCGAGCTGACAGTCCGTGCTGCTGCAAACGTCGTCGAGCTGTTCGTGCAGATGGTTTTGCCTTGCAAACGTCCCCATCTGTTGACTCAGGGATCGAGACGTGGCTGCACGATCCGTTACAACCATGTTGGTAAGATGCCTGTCATCCCCGACTGCTAGTGATACGAGGCCGTTGGGATCCAGCACGGCGTTCCGTATTACCCTCCTGAACCCACCGATTCCATATTCTGCTAATAGTCATTGGATCTCGACCAACGCGAACAGTAATGTCACGATACGATAATCCGCAATCGCGATAGGCTACAATCCGACCTTTATCAAAGTCGGAAACGTTATGGTGCGCATTTCTCCTCCTTACACGAGGCATTACAACAACGTTTCAGCAGGCAACGCCGGTCAACTGCTGTTTGTGTTTGGGAAATCGATTGGAAGCTTTACTCATGTCAGCACGTTGTAGGTGTCGCCACCGGCACCAACCTTGTGTGAATGCCCTGAAAAGCAAATCATTTGCATATCATAGCATCTTCTTCCTGTCGGTTAAATTTCGCGTCTGTAGCACGTCATCTTCGTGGTGTAGCAATTTTAATGGCCAGTAGTGTACTCCTGTTGTGTAATCGAAGAACGGTCCTCAGATGGATATACGTCATTTTTTATCTATGTTTCACTTTGCAAAGCCATAAGGTTGAGAAAAGTTGTTCATGTAAATAAGTAGAACCTGACAAGCACATTATAGCTGCTGCTATTGTATGTAGTGGGGGAAATCTATTCCGTGGAACGTAAGAAGAGAACTGAAAGATATCATTCGCCATTCTAACCTTCTGCTTAATGAAGCGGTCACATTACAGATATGTCAGTTCTAATTGCACCTTTACGGACACAGTTCTGACGTCCATCTAGCATGGTAACATGAAGGTATTAAAATCTGGCTCAGGTGACTTCAAATCCTCGTACTGTTTTCCGACTGCTGCATCCAAATTATCGAAAGAATGAAAAACATGACGCAGCAAGGTCATCATTAATCTTAGCCGCGAATCGCTTCACATTGCGAAAATTCACGAAATACGGTCCTCCATATCTCCAGTTTCCCGTGCGAGAATTTTAGGAAACAGAGTACAATTAACTGACCTCCATGCAACGAAGAATTGAAACTTTTAAAGGACCCATGTCGGTAACAAATGGTTGGTTAATAAGCCACTGATGATCAGATAGCTCAGGAACCGACCGTCCTTTCATATCCGTTAAAAGATTTACCTATTCAGGCAAAAGAGGAAACGTTCAAGGGTTTTACCCCTATTCAGCCATCCTACCTGACAGTAAGTAGGGTATATCATTGAAGTCAGATTCCAGTCAATCTATTAACTCTCGAAACTGTCTGTGATTCAATCCTGCAGTCCTTATGAAATTTACAGTCCAACCACATTTGTGGTTGTACCTGATAGCACTCCACACCACAAGGCCTGGAGTTGACTCTGTAGGTCTTGTGCGTATGCAGTCACTGTGATGCTGCTCCCCCTGTCTGCGGCGAGCCAAAATGCAGCCATCATTTTGAAAGAAACTCAACCTGGATTCGTCCGAAAACACTATCTGATGCCTTTCCTGCCCACAATGACGTCGTTCCATACACCATTGCAGTCTAGCATGTTTCTGCACATTCGTGAAAGGTAGGCGGAGAAGTGGACGACGCGCACGTGACCCATGTCTTAGTAAACGGCGACGAACTGTCACCCCTGATTAGTGTCAGACCGCAGGTCGATTTCTGGCCGAAACCGAAACGGATTAATGGGCTGTCGCCCTAACCTTCGGCCGAAGCCGAAGCCGAATGTTTAATAGCCCCAAGAAATTCCGTTCAAGACTAGCAAAATGTGAATAAAGGAATGACTTTTTAAAAATGTAAACAATAGAACGAGACGATTAAAATTGTCTTGCAAGCTGTCAGAAATAACAACACTTTGAAATAAAACCAATTGTAATATTTATTTACTTAAAAAAGTACTTGAACAATTACAATTGGAAAAACACATAATAATAACCAAATGAATCTTAAATTTCCATTAGCGTTTTGATATATATCAATGGAAAAGAATTAATCAAAGTTAAACAGTCTTATGTTGCAAGCTAAAAATAATAATTTGACCACATTTCCACCAATCAAGTTAGATCGCCTGTTTGCACGTATCTGTCCCGCTGCACTGAACAACTGTTCACTAGGAATACTAGTAGGAGGAGCAGATAAATATTTAAGTGCAAGTCCAGCATTCATAAATGTCAGCATTCCACAAAAGCGAAGTTTTTTTTAAAAAAAACGTGTTACATGTTCTGCAAAAGGAGGATAGTGATGTTCCAAGTCTAACTCGTTACCACTTGTGACAGGCACCGCGAGTATAGCACGCGAATCCTATAAATCATCATTATTTTTTGAGGATGACGTTGAACAGGAAGGTCTGGGCTCATCAACATCTACATCCATGCGAGCTTTTGACTCGACCGAGACTCATTCTGTCGTAGAAATGATAATATTGGAGTCTTTTCTGTTTTCCGTTTCATCGCTAGTCAAGTACTTCGTTTTAAAACAGGGATCTATTATAGTTGCAATCAATAAATGCAGAGTATTTCTTGCGTAAGAAAATCTCCTGTTAACAGGCTCGCGCAACTGAATGTTGAGAGCAGCTTTACACTTTCAGGACCTTCATCTTTTGTGGTCAATTTTGAATTAAGCATGACGATCAATGGTATTATTAAAGATACCGATGAAGAGTCGCTTGAAATATCGTGTCCTGTCTGATGAAAGCAGTTAAGTACTGCTTTGCAGTAGCTTATTTGTACCCATTCGCTGCAGTTGGGACTGTTATCCCGCCGCGTTCTGCCATGCATAAATTGGAAGCAATTTTTTGTTCAACGATGTTTTGGCATTAAATAAGTGCTGTTCCAGGGGGTCCAACAGCAAGAATCAAAACGTGTTTGGGTAAGTCGTGTGTTTCGTAAAATTTGTGTAAATATCGGGGAACTTGATCACTTCTTTTAAAATGCCCTCTGATTTTGCGTTATTTTTTTAAATGATATCCCTTACAGCAGGTCTTTGAACGTAACATCATGAATAACTAGCTCCGGCGTATGAGCCGCGCATCCAGTCAGTATAAGCAAAGTTTCCACAACGCGTGGCTGCATGCATATTAAAACCGTAGTCGAAATACCCATGTGGATTTTATTTGCTAAATTAAATTCGATAAAGTTTCTCTTGAATATGCTGCCCTGTGTGATCTTGTTCCAAGACACTGGCTGCCAGTATAACTTTTTCCCTTTTGGGGCCTTTAATGAAGTGGCCTGTGCAGCTCAACGATTAGCACGACTTTGCTTGATTACTCTATACGTCAGTGGTAAAGCTCACCGATCCAGGCTTTTCTAAAAGAGGTACGACTTTTCCTTTTTCTTTTACTTCTTCGTACGTCGCTGGCATTAAAGTCTTCTAAAATATTTCCCAGACTTTTCCCTGTACCTGGGTGGAGTGTCAGGGTTAGTCAAATTGAGCCTACGTAATGCATCTCCCTCAACAAGGTTGTATGGCAGCATGTCGACGATAATGAGATCCATAATACTTTTATCGATTCGCAACGATGTCGGTTGATTATCAGGCTACTCCAGAGCTACTTTTTTCTCAATTATATCGGGTAAAGTAGATTGTTTGACTACCTTTTTGTCTTACGAAGAGTTAAATGTCTCTGGTTCATTTTTGATCAAACTCCAGTTTTTTTTCCATATGTCTTACAATAAGCTGCCCATTCACTTTTATGAATTTTTGACAAATTATTTTTAATATTCGTAACGGTCTTCTCTTTTAAGCCGCTACCAAGAGAGTGATTTACTACGTACTGTACATGTTGATTTATCATTGTTTTTTCAAAAAATATTCCCAGATGGGATTTAGTCTCAAAAAAAGAAGTCATTATGTCTCTGAAAAAAAATAATAAACAAATAAATATTTCAACAATCACACCCAAACTAACCCGAAGCGTGTACTGTGACGACTAGACAACGTAATAAGCATACTTAAACACACAGAAAAATCCATGCTGTTGGTGTAAATGCTGGTGCTCGTCACACCCACATTTACCCACGGGATTCGAAACCGCAACACCTCGGCGTAGTAGTTCGAAACGCGAACCACTGCACCAGAGATGCTGCGATTATGAACTTCTCTTTATTAAAAAAAATAATCCATGCACGGATAAGGATCCAGTCGCAGTGCAACCCACATCGGTCGTCAGATTATTTTATACAGACGTCAACTGATATCGTCGGCCGATTGGGTAGTCACAGTTCTTGCGACCGTATTGGTCGATTACGCGAGTCTCCGTATGTTCTCTTCGCATCAGTGAATATGGTCTACGAAATGGATATTCCACGGCTTTTTATGCAAGTTTTTCACTAAAATACGGATTAATAAAGGCAAAGCAGTTCGCAACGGCGGAGTTATTCTTACTATAACAGAAAGCAGAAATCTTCAGCTGCTCTAAAATTACAAATTTCTTGGGGATTTTAAAAGTTAATTTATATCATATTTTTTATTGTTATTATTATTGCTTTTCCGTATTGCCCGTTGCGTGAGGAGGTGTCTGCATGTCTTGCGAATTTATTGTTCGTCCTAAAATTCTCACAAACAGCAGCCAACGATATTGCAACAGATTACACGTTTTTCGTTTTTTTTTTCTTCAAAAAGAAAATAAAATATGTAAGGCCAACAAATACGCCATTACACATACTGCATAAACGATCTGACTGAATAAAAAGGTGTAACATCCGAGCACCCACCGTCTTTTAATACATATGTAAAGATGAAGAAATATAGAACTTCGTATTTTGGTTCTTCAAGTATATAGAGCAGTAGAATATGCAACAAGACACTTGTTTGTCAGATACAAGCCCTCTTCTAACCAAATAAATGCTCCTTGATTTAAAATCTACAATTTTTTTCGTAGTTTGCAGATGACTAGTCGTATTAGGACTTTAACCTCATCTTCCCTTTAGGGAACAATGACGTAAGATCATAACCTTCCAATACATAAATGTAAAGGGACACAAGAAGAATATTTTGAACAGCCCATACATAAAAATGCATTTATTTTCAGACGTTGAATAGAATTTAGTGCCTACTGACGATTGCAGCAGAACAGTGATGAACATATGTCGCAATAAATAGAAAATTACGGTACCAAAAAGCGGCGCAAATCATTTACGTTATTTGCTTTTTTATGTGCTTTCGGCAAACCCAATCGTCTTTTCTTCTCGGTCTGATAAAAATTTTCGCAATCGTGTGATAAAACACTAAAGTAGATAATCTAATTCGCGTAAGAACTTGTATTTACTGGCGATAGCGGCCGACCAAAGCAACACAGTGCGCCGAGTATCTAAAAGATTCGGGACTGTTGCAATGTAATTGTCGGATGTCCACCGCGCATGCGCAATTCGAACTTCGATTTCGGCGCTTGCTAGAAACCTTCGCCTTCGGCGGAATTGTAGTGTCGCTTAACGTTATATTTTTTTGATGTAACAGAATGTCTACATACTAAACATGTAGCACGTTCTCCGGTGTGCACAAAAACCGCTGCAATTCTCATTGAGTTTCTTGTTGCGCGCACTATGCACTAGAACTTGTCTCTTCTCAGCTGAATCCATATTCGTAGCACCAGCTATCACCGTAGCGAACCCACGCAGCTAAGACTGACAACACGCGATAATATGCTGCCCGCTCGCCGCCCCTATTCTAAGCGGGCGCCCAATAGCCGGAATGCCCGGTGTGAGGAAGCTTGCTTTAGATTGTAGCGTGTACAGGCCTAGTTGTCCTCAAAATGCAGTTCAGTAAAGTGCATCTCTGGAGAGCAGGACAAAAGCAGCAGCTCGGCGTGCGGCAGCGCGCACGCTCCAGCGGCGGCACGAATACTTCAACGAGTCAGCAACAGATTGGCCACAGACCGCTCTTTACTCGAGCGGGCGGGTCAAGTCACAGACTCGAGTAGGAAGCTATAAACTCGTTTTTAAGTTATAACTTCAAAGATATAATAGAGGAAAGTTAGCCAACATATGGCTCAGTTACTGCTTCTCTAATGACAACACACTTTTATGCTGGCAGGATCGCCTCTCATGATGTCTAGTGGTCAATCCCGTCTTACATATGGGTGCCCGGATACTTTTGACTAAGTTATGTATAGTCCTTCATTTTTATCATATTGACTGCTGTATTGACATAGTGCTGAGACAGACGTAATACATCATCTTGTAATACATCATCTTGCTTTTGACATTGTAGAGCCGACCTACGTGGACGAGCGGTTCTAGGCGCTTCAGTCTGGAGCCGCGTGACTGCTACGGTCGCAGGTTCGAATCCTGCCTCGGGCATGGATGTATGTGATGTCCTTAGGTTCGTTAGGTTTAAGTAGTTCTAAGTTCTAGGGGACTGATGACCTCAGATGTTAAGTCCGATAGTGCTCAGAGCCATTTGAAGCATTTGACATTGTAGATCATGTAAACAGACAATAAGTTTGGCAACTTTGTGTTTTTACTTTTCTGAAATGCTGAAGTGTAGGGATAAGGTTATTCAAATGGATGTCTTGTGCATGAGACACTTGATTTATCTGGACGACGTTTAAAGCAGTCTAAGATTTTAAACGTAAAAAAGGTTTACCTCTCACACCTGTAATTACAGGAATTCTGTCACTGTCGAAGATGCTCCTTTATATTTTCAGCTAATCTATCTTTCCCCTTCCTGTTAATCTGCAGGCCATGCAGTTTGTTATCCCATCTTCCAGTAGCAGCAATTGACAGAGCACCAGTGTGAGCTCCACCCGAAGTCAGCAGCAACTCGCTCAGTTCCAGGTTAACGCGACTGACGACTTTGTCTAACCAAGGTTAACACTGGCACTCTGCAGAACCTGGACAAAGATCGTACGT
Source organism: Schistocerca piceifrons (assembly GCF_021461385.2). Lineage (NCBI taxonomy): Eukaryota > Metazoa > Arthropoda > Insecta > Orthoptera > Acrididae > Schistocerca > Schistocerca piceifrons. The sequence continues at coordinate 148,467,200 of NC_060143.1, forward strand.
GTTGTGTGTGTGTGTGTGTGTGTGTGTGTGTGTGTGTGTGTGTGTGTGTGTGTGTCAGTGCTTCAATATCCTCTAATATCTGGCCAAGCCTTGCACTCGGTTTTACAATACTTGTGGCCTGGCACTCGGATCCTAGTTTTTCGTCCTTCCCATTACTGCTACTTACGTTATCTGTGGAGGATCATCTGGTATCACACGCACACCATGCAGAGAATTAAAGCGACCAGTGTGTTCTTCCAAAGACGGTGATTAATACAGGCTGGGGCAAATAAAAGTGGCCCAGAGAACAAGAGTACCAGGGCACAAAGAAACGCAGCAGAGGAAACAAAATACAGTACTGACCTGACTATAGCAGATGTTGAAAGTGCCCACCATTCATCTCTTGGCATTTTTTGGGTCCTGGTCAGCAAGTTGCTGAAGACGATTGAAATTGGACTGCTGGAATTGCTGCAGTCTCATCCTAAATGTTCTGCCGCGGTGCTTGAAGACTATGAGGGTTGCTTTAGATTAGATTAGTACTTGTTCCATAGATCATGAATACGACACTTCGTAATGATGTGGAACGTGTCAGGTTAATAAAAGGTGTCCATACAAGATATTACGTCACACAAAATATTACATGACACTCAATATTTTTAATTAATTAATTAATTTATTTATTTATTTTTGTGGGGGTTGGGGAAATTACCCACTTACTATATCCAAAAATTCATCTAATGAGAAGAAGGAGTTGCCACTAAGAAATTCTTTTAATTTCCTTTTAAATGCTATATGGCTATCTGTCAGACTTTTGATGCTATTAGGTAAGTGACCAAAGACTTTTGTGGCAGCATAATTTACCCCCTTCTGAGCCAAAGTTAGATTTAACCTTGAGTAGTGAAGATCATCCTTTCTCCTAGTGTTGTAGCCATGTACACTGCTATTATTTTTGAATTCGTTTGATAATAACAAATTTCATTGTGAGGCTACAGTGAAGATCTCTAGCTCTGTCTGCAGGATGGTCTTGGATGAGCTCCAGCAGTTATTCTGATTACACGCTTTTGTGCAATGAATGCTCGTTTACTCAATGATAAGTTACCCCAGAATATGATGCCATACGGAAGCAGAGAATGAAAATAGGCGTGGTAAGCTAATTTACTCAGATGTATATTTCCAAAATTTGCAGTGACGCTAATAGCATAAGTAGCTGAACTAAAACGTTTCAGCAGATCCTCAGTGTGTTTTTTCCAGTTCAACCCCTCATCAATGCATACACCTAAAATTTTTGAATATTCTACCTTAGCTACCGAGTTTTGATCGAAGTCTGTATTTATTAATGGTGTCATTCCATTTGCTGTGTGGAACTGTATATACATTTTTTGTCAAAGTTTAATGAGAGCCCATTTGCAGAGAACCACTTTATGATTTCCTGAAAAACATCGTTTACAATTTCACCAGTTAATTCTTGTCTGTCGGGTGTGATAGCTATACTTGTATCATTGGCAAAAAGTACCAGCTTTGCATCTTCGTGAATATAGAATGGCAAGTCATTAATATATATTAAGAACAGCAGAGGACCCAAGACCGAACCTTGCGGCACCCCATTCTTGATTGTTCCCCAGTTTGAGAAATCACCAGTTTTTTGCATATTATATGAACTGTTTATTTCAACTTTCTGCGCTCTTCCAGTTAGGTATGATTTAAACCATTTGAGCACTGTCCCATTCATACCACAGTACTTGAGCTTATCTAGAAGTATTCCATGATTTACACAATCAAAAGCCTTTGACAGATCACAAAAAATCCCAGTGGGTGACTTCTGGTTGCTCAGAGCATTTAATATTTCATTAGTGAAAGTATATATAGCATTTTCCGTTGAAAAAGCCTTCTGGAAACCAGACTGACATTTTGTTAAAACTTTATTTTTACAAAGGTGTGAAGCTACTCTACAATACATTACTTTATCAAGAATTTTGGGTTAGGCAGTCAGAAGAGAGATTGAGCGGTAGTTGCTGACACCAGACGTATCCCCTTTTTTATGAGGTGGTTTAACAATGGCACACTTCAGTCTATCTGGGAAAATACCCTGCTTCAGAGAGTTATTACATATGTGTCTAAGAATCCCACTTATTTCTTGGGAACAAGCTTTTATTATCCTGCTGGAAATGCCATCAATTCCATGTGAGCTTTTATTCTTGAGAGAGTTTATTATTTTCCTAATTTCAGAAGGAGAGGTGGGTGTTGCGATACACTTTAGACTTGAAGATTTCCCATACAGAGTAATCGCATACTGACAGATCAGGTGACCTGGGTGGCCAGCAAGGGCCGCGACCAGACTGACCTCTGCTAACAACTCTGTCAGGTTCGAAGATTGTGTAAATGTACTCCAAGGTTCGGCTGGCTCTACGGGCAGTTGCTCCATCCTGTTGGAAGTAACTATAAGTCTTTTCTTCCTCCACTGATGCTGCCACAAATGGTTTCAAAATGGTGGCAATGTAACGCGCCGAAATCAGCCTCTGATGAAAGAAGATGGAACCAGTAAAGCGGCATACAGACACAGCACACCAAATCCCAATCTTCTGATCGTTCAGTGGTGTTGCGTGGAGGTTATGCGGATTCTCCGATGCCCAGAACCTATGATTTTGTGAGTTGACATAAGCACGCAGGTCAGTCCAGGCTTCATCAGACATAATGAGCAGATCCATGTCCAAGCCAGTCATTGTTATCTCACTGAAGAGCCACTCACGAGATTGGAGGCGCTGAGGAGCATGTGCTCTTTTAATGTATGGACAACAGACATTCGGTACGGATACATGTGCAGGTCCAGGTGGAGTATTCGTCCGCATGATCGACGTTATATGACTGTTTCATGCGACAGACGTCGGGTTGGTTTGATAGGACTCTGAAGCGTTTTCTTGTGAACTGCAGTCACATTTTCAGGTGTGCGGGCACGTCTCAGAATGTTTTCTGACTTGATCGAAACAGATCCTATCCGACGCCAATTTCGGACTAAGCGTTGCATGGCACTCCGTGCTGGTACTTTGAGACCATTAAACTTCTCAGCAAACAGCTGACCATACAGTTTCCATGACTTTATTGTCACGTAGCTTTCCACAACGAACACCCGCTGCTCCACTGTGGGTATCATCGCCTACGCTCGGAACTGGTGTGGATCACGTGGTGGGCGTACACGTGGTGTGCGTGTCACAGGGTGGTTATATGCATGAATTCACGCCCAGTCGTATACACTCGTGCGGGCTACTTTTATTTGCCCCACCCTGTATTTTGTGTGACCAATATTTGTAGCAAGTGAAGTAGTAATTTGACAGCGAAGTAAACATATTTGTCTGCTATTGTTACAGGAGTTATACGAAAGGCATATTTCATATAATAATTCATATTGGTTTTCTTCCTTTCTTGTTTTAGTGGGTAAGTGATTAATCGTCCTGACAGATTAAAACTGTGTGCTGGACGAAGACTCGAAAGCAGAACCGTGCCATTCGCTGGTAGTGGTCCTACTAACTGAGTTATCCAGGCGCTATTCATGACCCGCTCTCACAATATCAGTTCTGTTGTTACCTGTCCCCCTGCTTTCCGAAATTCGCAGAAAAATCATGAAATTTTAATGTTGCTAATGGCTACACTTAAGCAGTTACACGTGTCTGCACTCCTACTTATGGATCCTTTGAAAAAAGAACTTGACTACCGCTTGGACGTGTTTTGTGTAGCAGAGGGGCACTCATAGAACATATCTAGAGTGCAACATGCAAACTTAGTGAATTTACGGTTCTGTTCGTGCAATCATCGTTATTCATACATGTAATACTTTGGCGAAGCTAGAGCTCTGGAAATTTGTAGTAGTCCTGTATATTCCTAGATGCCTCGCTTAATACTGCTTCTTGAAACATTTTTGATATACTTTCGTGGAATAGTTGGTGTCTTTCTCCAAGCTCTGCCACTTCAGATTTTTCAGTATTCTATGACTCTCTCGTGAGTCGAAACAACCCTTGACCATTCAACTGCACTTCTTCATATGCGCTCAAAATCACATTTTAGTGCTATGTTCTTTGGGTTCTACTCACACATATTCTAGGAAGGCCCGCATGAATGTTTCGTATAGAGTCCCCTTTACAGATTGACTGTATTTTTCCAGGATTCAACCAGTAAAGACTGTCAACTGATTCACCCACGGTTGAGCCTATGAGGCATTGACACTGCAGTCATAGAACACTACGCGTCCTTCGTTTTATGAAGTGCACAATTTTACATTTCAAGCCAAATTTCACCCCTACTTGGAAATCTTATCAAGATTTGACTGGATGTTTCTGCAGGTTTTTTTCTTGTAGTTCTTAATTAAAAGGTAAAACTCTGAGATTATTATTAAAATTTTCTGTGTGGACAGTGCCACACGTCAGGAGCAGCATCGGTGCCAGTACCCTTCCCTGGGGCACGCCAGAAGCTACTTCCACGTCTTTCGATGAATCTCCAGCATTATGTGATGCGTCTTCCATTACAAGGAATCCTCAGTCTAGTCACATATTTCATTTGATACCTCACGCGACCATACTTCCTTATAAAGCATTGACGTGGTACTGAATCAAATGCTTATCGGAAGTCAAGAAGTACTGCATCTACCTGACTGCCTTGATCCACGGTTTTCAGGATGCCATGTGAGAAAAACGCGAATTGGTTTTCACATGACCGGTGTTTTCATATTCTGTGGTGTTTGGTATGGAAGAGGTCATTCTGTTCGAGATACTTCATAAAGTTGTAGCTCAGAATGTGCCCTGATTCTACAAAAGATGGATGTCAATGCAATTAGACGGTAGTTTTGCAGATCACTTCTCCTACATTTCTTCTATAATCGAGTCACTGCTCTTTTGTTAGAGCGGGGCTAACTCTGCTGCAAATTCTTTATACAGCCTAACAGGGATTCAATCAGTCCATCGAGTTCAGTTCAATTTTAGCGATTTCAGCTGTCCCTCAACGCCGGCCGGTGTGGTGGTGCGGTTCTAGGCGCTTCAGTCTGGAACCGCGTGACCGCTCCGGTCGCAGGTTCGACTCCTGCCTCGGGCATGGATGTGTGTGATGTCCTTAGGTTAGTTAGGTTTAAGTAGTTCTAAGTTCTAGGGAACTGATGACCACAGATGTTAACTCCCATGGTGCTCAGAGCCATTTTGTCCCTCAACGCCAATGACAGTAATATGAGGGGCAGTCAAAAGAAAACAGCAAACACCCGCCGCATGGTAACCATGGAATGGTTCCATTCAAAAATAATTACCACACACGTTGAGATGTTTATCCCACTGGAAGACGAGAAGGTTAATTCGTGTTTGGCTGAACGCAGTTGGCCACTGACGGATCCACAACCGCACCAGTTCTTGCACTTCCTCGTCCGATTCCCCCCCCCCCCCCCCCCCCCAGGGGATCCACAACTCTTTTGTGGATACGTGCGTAGCGAGCACGGGGCCCCGAGCTAATGTGGCCTTCCTTCCTTTCCGGGCTGCATACCTTCCCTTTCCGCATCCTTCCCCATCCCCTGTCTTCACCCCCCCCCCCTCACCTCTTGCTCTTTCCTTCACTTTCTCCCCCTCTGGGAGTATGGTTTGCGCCTACGTCCGGAGACGGACGCTTGTAAATGTACCGCATTCTTCTTCTTCCTTGCTTGTATGTCTTCTTCCTTCCTTTGTCCATCTCCTTTCCTTACCTCTTCTCTTTACCCTTTTCTCCGCTGCGGCGTTTGAGACCCCCTCTTCTTTCCTTTCCCTTCCTCTTTCTTCCTCCCTGTGCGTGTCTGAAGGCCGACCCACGCACTTCCATGCGTAGCCGGTGACGGGGTAACGCGTAATTCCCCGCCCCGGGTAGACAGGTAGGACACGTACGTACCCCCTGGTAAAGGCCAGGCCCAGGGAGGGGTGATTACCCGAGCTGATCCCTTCCGAAAGTGCCGATTGGTCCCTCCGTCCGTATGTCGGGAGGTGTGACCTGAGGTGTGAACAATCACCTAAGGCGGGTGTGCCCTCGGTGAGGGCCCCCACAAGGGAGGAGCGCGCCATCGGAGACGCCGGTAATCATGGGGGATTCTTCCGCAATGGTTTCCTCACCTTCCACTATGTCTGCTCACAAACGTAAGTTCACTGAGTCTCAGCCACAGACGGTTCTTCCATCGTTGCCACAGTTCCTTGTTGTTTCTCGGTCTGACGAAGGTCACGACTTTTCCACGGTCAACCCTTTCATTATTCAGAAAGGTGTCGACGCAATTGCGGGTCCTGTAAAGTCTTGTTCCAGATTACGGAATGGTACCCTGTTGTTAGAAACACACAGTGCCCTCCAGGCTCAAAAATTGCTGCGTACTTCTCTGCTCCACACCTTCCCTGTCCGGGTGGAACCGCACCGTACCTTAAATTCCTCGCGTGGAGTCGTTTATACACGCTCCCTCGATGGATTGTCTGACGAAGAAATTCAGCACTACCTGTCTGACCAGGGCGTCACCGCTGTTCATCGGGTTATGAAAAGGGTTGACTCGAACATCATTCCAACCCGCACTGTCTTCTTGACTTTTGACAAAGTTCAACTCCCATCAAAAATCAAAGCAGGCTATGAGATAATTTCCGTTCGCCCTTATGTCCCAAACCCTACGCGTTGCTATCGATGTCAGCGGTTTAATCACACCAGCCAGTCCTGTTCCAATCCGGCCAAATGTGTTACGTGTGGCAGGGATGCCCATGAGGGTGCTTGTCCACCTCCATCCCCTCGCTGCATCAACTGTATGGGTGACCACGCTGCTTCCTCTCGAGATTGCCCTGTTTTTAAGGACGAAAAGCTGATCCAGGAAATAAGAGTGAAGGAAAAGGTGTCGACCTTTGCTGCTCGAAAGTTACTCGCCAGTCGACAGCCCACCGTGCCTCAGAAAGGAAAATACAGCGCTGTCCTTGCTTCTTCTCGGCCAACAAAGGAGGCGGCCACGCAGACTTGCGACCTCACATTTAGTACCACGGTCGTCAGATCGGCCAGCGCAAAGATCGCCCGTTCAACCTCACCTCTTTCGCCTGCCCACTCTATGGCTCACCCTTCGTCGGGTTCTGCTAAATCTCGAGCCCAAAAGTCAGACACCAAGTCTACAAAAAAAGAGCATTCTCGTGAAGAGTTTTTACGTACTGCAATTTCACAACCATCGGTTCCTCCTTCATCTAAACATACCTCCAAGAAGGCTACGAAGAAACACAGTTCCTCTCCTTCTCCGCCAAGGCGTGTCCCATCTACAGCACCACCTGGCGGAAATCGCCCTCGGCCATCTTCTGTGTCGCCGAGGCGCACTGTTGGTGGCCGGTCAACTGGCCGATCGTTGGTGGCAGGAGCTGCTCCTGACCAACCTATGGATCAGGATCTTCTGCCTTCGACTGAATGCCATTCCATGCTGTCGGTCGCAAGCTCTGAGCAGTCGTTGAGTTGACAGCACCCTTGGTGCCGTTCCTCCATTTTCTGTTCACCCTATGTCCATTATCCACTGGAATATCCGCGGCATTCGCGCCAATCGGGAGGAATTGTCGATCCTCTTACGATCCTACTCGCCGGTCATCTTCTGTCTTCAGGAAACAAAGCTGCGTCCCCATGACCGCTTTGTTCTCCCTCATTTTCAGTCCGTCCGATATGACCTCCCCTCAGTTGAAGGCACTCCAGCCCATGGAGGACTCTTGATTCTGCTCCATGATACTCTCCATTATCACCCAATCCCCTTAAACACTTCCTTCCAAGCTGTCGCCGTCCGTCTTTCCCTTTCTGGATACACGTTCTCTCTTTGTACGGTATACATTCCATCGTCTACACCAATGGCACGAGCTGATCTCCTTCATCTTCTTGATCAGCTTCCACCCCCCTATTTGCTGGTTGGGGACTTCAATGCCCACCACCCGCTTTGGGGATCTCCACATCCTTGTCCACGTGGCTCACTATTGCTAGACGTCTTCCACCAAGCGGATCTAGTCTGCCTCAACACTGGGGTCCCTACATTTTTGTCTGCCTCCACGGCAAATTTATCCCATTTGGACCTTGCGGTCGGTACTGTTCCGCTAGCTCGGCGCTTCGAATGGTTCGCCCTTGATGATACACACTCGAGTGACCACTTTCCATGTGTTGTTCGACTGCAGCCTCAACTGCCATATATGCGCTCGCGACGCTGGAAGTTTGCCCAAGCCGATTGGACACTTTTTTCGTCTCTAGCGACATTCGATGACCGTCGCTTTCCCAGCGTCGACGATGAGGTCACACATTTTACCGACGTTATTCTCACAGCTGCGGAACGTTCAATACCACGCACCTCCGAATTGCCCCGGCGCCCTCCAGTTCCTTGGTGGAACGAGGCCTGCCGTGACGCAATACGTGAGCGGCGACGTGCTCTTCGCATTTTCCGTCACCATCCAACTTTGGCCAACTGTATCCGATATAAGCAGCTCCGTGCGCGATGCCGTCGCGTCATCCGCGATAGCAAGAAGGCAAGCTGGAAATTCTTTACTAGCTCATTTAACAACTTCACTCCCTCCTCGGAAGTTTGGAGTCGGCTTCGACGGTTCTCAGGCGCGCCTAGTTTCTCCCCGGTCTCTGGGCTCACTGTCGCGCATGATACCTTAGTGGACCCCGTCGCAATTTCTAACTCATTGGGTCAGCACTTTGCTGAGATTTCGAGCTCTTCAAATTACCCGCCAGCGTTTCTCCCGAAGAAACGTGCAGCAGAAGTGCGGCATCTTGCTTTCTCCTCTCAAAATCGCGAAAGCTACAATACTGTTTTCTCCATGCGCGAACTCCAACATGCACTCTCTACTTCTCGCTCCTCCGCCCCAGGACCGGATGGTATCCATGTCCAAATGTTGCTGCATTTATCAACCCATAGCCTGCGTCACCTCCTTCGCCTTTATAATCGAATTTGGACCGACAGTACCTTTCCCAGGCGATGGCGGGAAGCTATTGTCGTTCCCGTTCCGAAACCTGGACAGGACAAACATCTCCCCTCTAGCTATCGCCCCATTTCTCTCACGAGTAGTGTCTGTAAGGTTTTGGAGCGTATGGTGAATTACCGTTTAGCTTGGTGGCTGGAGTCCCGCAGTCTTTTAACACCAGCCCAATGCGGATTCCGAAAGCATCGTTCTGCTGTTGACCATCTTGTTGCTCTCTCCACTTATATCATGAACAATTTTCTCCGGAAACGCCAAACGGTAGCAATATTTTTTGATCTGGAGAGAGCGTACGATACCTGTTGGAGGACAGGCATCCTCCGCACACTGTTCTCTTGGGGCTTTCGAGGCCGGCTGCCCCTTTTTCTTCGCGAATTTATGGCAGAGCGCACATTTAGGGTGCGGGTGAACACTACTCTCTCCCGTACTTTCTCCCAAGAAAACGGGGTACCCCAGGGCTCCGTGCTGAGTGTTGTACTGTTTGCCATCGCTATTAATCCAATTATGGATTGTCTCCTTCCTGATGTCTTGGGCTCCCTCTTTGTGGACGATTTTGCGATCTACTACAGTTCTCAAAGGACCAGCCTTCTTGAAAGACGTCTTCAAGGATGTCTCGATCGCCTCTACTCGTGGAGCATCGAAACCGGCTTCCGTTTCTCACCCAGTAAGACCGTTTGTGTTAATTTTTGGCGACGTAAGGAGTTTCTTCCGCCCTCCTTACATCTAGGTCCTGTCAACCTTCCGTTTTCCGACGTCGCTAAATTCTTGGGTCTTATGTTTGACAGAAAACTGTGCTGGTCCTCCCACGTTTCCTATCTTTCGGCTCGCTGTCTGCGTTCCCTTAACACCCTCCGTGTCCTGAATGGTACCTCTTGGGGAGCAGACCGGGTGGTCCTTCTCCGCCTCTATCGCGCCTTAGTGCGCTCGAAATTGGATTATGGAAGCATAGTCTACTCCTCTGCTCGGCCGTCTATTCTTCGGCGTCTCGACTCTATCCACCACCGTGGATTACGTTTAGTGTCTGGAGCTTTTTACACCAGCCCTGTGGAAAGCCTTTATGCTGAGACTGCTGAACCTCCGCTGTCCAATCGGCGGGCAGTCCTTCTGAGTCGTTATGCTAGCCATCTGTCTTCCATGCCTGCTAATCCAGCCCATAACCTTTTTTTCGACGCCTCCTTTGATGTCGGGTATGCAGGCCGCTCGTCCTCCCTACTACCCCCGGGAGTCCGCTTCCGTCAACTGCTCCATTCTCTTTCCTTCTCCTTTCCTAAAACCTTCTTGACAACTTGGGGTACAGCACCGCCTTGGCACCGTCCCCGGATCGACTTGCTCAGAGACCTATGTCAATTTCCCAAAGATGGTACCCCTACACTTGTTTACCGTCGGGCATTTGCTGCTCTATGTGCACAAATGACGGAAGCCACATTTATTTACACCGATGGCTCGAAAACATCGTTAGGTGTAGGGAGTGCCTATATTGTTGGCGACACCCCAAATCACTTTCGGCTTCCCGACCAGTGTTCGGTTTATACTGCAGAGCTTTACGCTGTTCTCCAGGCTGTCCACTACATCCGCCGCCATCAGCGGATACAGTACGTAATCTGCTCAGATTCTCTCAGCTCTCTCCTAAGTCTCCAAGCTCTTTACCCTGTGCACCCTCTGGTCCACCGGATTCAGGACTGTCTGCGCTTGCTCCACCTGGGGGGCGTCTCAGTGGCGTTCCTCTGGCTCCCGGGACACGCTGGTATCTGTGGAAATGAGGCGGCCGATATAGCGGCCAAGGCTGCAGTCTCTCTTCCTCGGCCAGCTCTTCAGTCTCTTCCGTTTACCGATATACGGAGCGGTTTATGTCGCCAAGTTACTCATTTATGGTATGCGCATTGGTCAACACTTCCCCACAATAAATTGCGGGAAGTGAAAGCCGTTCCTTGCGCTTGGACCTCTTCCTCCCGAACGCGTCGTCGGGAGGAAGTAATTTTAGCTCGACTCCGGATAGGGCACTGTCTTTTTAGTCATCGACATCTTTTAAGCGGTGATCCTCCCCCACTCTGTCCCCACTGCTCTAAGCTGTGGACTGTCAGACACCTTTTAATTGAATGCCCCTATTTTAATCCGTTACGCTCCCGTCTACAGCTATCGCCTGATCTATCGTCGATTTTAGCAGATGACACGCGCTCAGCTGACCGCGTTCTACAGTTTATTAGTGACAGTGAAATGACGTCAGTCATTTGAAGTTTTTTTTTTTTGTGGACAACCAACCCCTTTCTATAGTGGACTTTTAAGCATTCCTTCTGCCTTTAGTTTCTCCAATTTTCTGACTATGTTTCCATTGCTGCTGATTTTAAATTTCGTTTTTTCCTGTTTTCTACGTCACGGGCTGGGCGCTAATGACCATAGAAGTTTTGCGCCCTAAAACCACAAACAAAAAAAAAAAAAAAAAATTCCTCGTCCGACTGAAACCGACGTGAACATATGTCTTTTTCAGAACTCCAAAGATGTGAAAATCACACGTTGTAAGATCCGGACTGTACAGAGCATGTTGCAGTGTTTCCCAACCAAATCGCTGAAGCGTCCAGTTGACAGTATGGGTGCATCATTATCGTGCAATAGAATGATACCGCCAGACAGTCCAAGGGAAAACGGCAAAAGCGAATGGTGGAACATCCCGCATCTGCCCCGACAAAGTATCCAAAGCTGTTCACACACGTTCTGGTGGGGTCGTGACGACCTTCTTCGACTGCCGGGTTCCCCTGCTCGTCAAGTTCCTCGAGCGTGGAACCACAATCAATGCGCGGCGCCATGAAGACACTTAGCAAGAACTGCGACGTAGCATAAAGTCAAAACGCCCAGGAACGCTGTCGGACGTAATAATACTGTTGCATGATAACGCCTGCTTCCACACTGTCAATCGGACTTCCACACTGGCAATCGGACGAAGGCTATTCTTCAGCCATTTTTTTGGGAAACACTGCAACATCCTTCGAACAGCCAGTATATTTCACCGTGTGTTTTCACGTCTTTCTCGACCTGGAGAAAGACACGCTTGGACGTCGGTTTCAGTCGGTTGGTGCGATAGTAGATCCGTCGGAGACTGACCGCATTCCAAAAAACAGGAATTGATCGTCCCATCTCGAAATGGGATAAATGTCAATGCATGTGGTGATTACTTTTGAATGTAACCATTTCATGCTCCCGTTGTGGCAGGTCTTTGGTTTTCATTTGACAGCACCTTATATCTATTTATGTCACCTTTGGAATGGTACGAAAATTAAACTCTCGCAGTACTCCTTGGTCTCCCGTTGTAAAGGAACATCTGAAAATAGAGTACACCCCTTTTGGTTTCGCATTGCTGCAATGAATTTCGGTTCAGGTGTCATTCACGAGCGTCTGGACACTAACTTTGGTGCCAGTAATAGTCTCAACATTACACCAAAACATATTGGGGTTTGATAAGAGATCATTCCGTAATATTTTGCTACAGTAGCCTGACTCATGATCATTGGACGGAAACCTGCAGTGACTGCACGAAAACAGGCTTTAACTTAACTCCTGCAAATGTGTTACTGTTTGTCATCCAAAACGAGACAGCCAGAGTTGGAACTAAAATGGATGTTTATTTAGTCGGTAACCGGTTTCGGGCTGCGCCCATTCTCAAACCAACTAATGTTTACGAAGTAAAATGTCCGTCAAAATAGCAATGAACAAAGTGCGTACATATGCGTTGTAGTTATCCCCAAGTAAAGTGTCTGTCAAAATAACAATAAACAAAGTGCGTGCATATGCGCTGTAGGTATGCAAGTGTAATTGTTTACTGATGTCCGTTCAGAGCCTTTGTATCCAGTACAGTAGGCTCTCGTAACTTCTTTGTACGTCGAACACCAACTAATTGAAGAATTATTTTTCTCGAGGCATTACGCTCAATTCTGTGACTCCTTACGTCTCGCTTATATGTCTGATATAAAACTGCCCTTCCACGTTATCTTTGTAGTACTATGCCAACTTTAAGGTGCATAATATGTAATTGATACTGGTTATAGCCGGCCGGGGGTGGCCGAGCGGTTCTAGGCGCTACAGTCTGGAACCGTGCGACCGCTACGGTCGCAGGTTCGAATCCTGCCTCGAGCATGGATGTGTGTGATATCCTTAAGTTAGTTAGGTTTAAGTAGTTCTAAGTTCTAGGGGACTGATGACCTCAGAAGTTAAGTCCCATAGTGCTCAGAGCCATTTGAACCATTTGATACTGGTTATAAATAAAAAGTTACGATATAGGAGCTTCTGTCCTTTTGAATCTGTCATTATTGAGTTATTTCAAGTGGGTAAAACGTTCTCAAGGTTCTGAGATGTGCTGCATGTAACGACACGACACATGTTTGCACGAGAGCCCCACTAGGCGGCTTTTACGATCAATAGCGCGTTCCTGTCACCTTGCCCCTCTATTTAGCGCACTTCTCAGATACTTTTGCGAAAAGTTTCGATTCCAGCTGTAACTGATATCACTTTACTCATCTTTTCAAGTACTTCCTAATGCAGTTAACAGAGTGCACCGTTCCAGTTTAAAAAATAGGTCCTTGCTTCAGTTTCTCGGTTGATACAAGAGAGTGTAGTGCTGACTGTCGAACAAGATTACGTGTCCTTCTGCGTAGCCCCATTTGTATAATACCTCGTTTCGATATATTGAACCGTTCAAGAAATAAAAAGGGTGTTACGTCTTATGCAACTTGCCTTTTGTATGCATATCGTTAATAGTTTTTACTATCTTATGTGTCACAGTACTGTATAATCTTTCAGATTCTACTGTCATTTCTTCTTCTTCAGTAGGTAAGTATTTTCCTCTTCGTTTTGTTTACTACATTTCTTCATTGTACTTGTCAATTTGTGTAACACTTCTTGTTGTTCAGTAACAGTAATTCCTACCATAGCGTCAATTACAATCCTGATTCCCCCTAAAAACAGACTTTACTGTATATACACTGACTGACCCTGGAAGGGGATGAGTAAACAAAATGAAACTTCATGGGTTGAGAGGATATGCGATGTTATTGCAGTGATCACAAAATGGAGTCATATCTGTATTACTAACCGGATAGCTCAGTTGATGGTTCATGGTCCATATCTGTATTACTAACCGGATAGCTCAGTTGATGGTTCATGGTCCAAACTGCACGTTGCCTATCTAATGCCTTCAAGAGGCAAAAAAACTGATTTTCAATATATCGCGATCTATTTACTGAATTTAAAAATTTAAATAGGTATCATAATCTCCTCATTAAGAGGTATATTCTTACGCTAACGGTTTAACACGGCAGCTGGCCGGGGTGGCCGAGCGGTTCTAGGCGCTTCAGTCCGGAACCGCGCGACTGCTACAGTCGCAGGTTCGAATCCTGCCTCGGGCATGGATGTGTGTGGTGTGCTTAGGTTAGTTAGATTTAAGTAGTTCTAAGTTCTAGGGGACTGATTACCTCAGCTGTTTAGTCCCATAGTGCTCAGAGCCATTTGAACCATTTTTTAACACAACAAGACAAGGACTAACGTTGTACATGGTGTGTACGTGTTGAGAAAATGGAGCTCACAACAGGAAAATTACCAGGAACAACAGGAAAATTACCAGGATTATATTCATCTCGTATTTGAGAAAGAGAGCAATTAGTGCCTTCCTACAAACGTACATAATTTCTATGATATCATCCAGATATTGTGAAGCCATACTGAGGTCGGCAGTGCACGTTAATACCACAGACATTAGCAATGTTTTGCTGCAGTCCGCAACAGTGAGTGAGAGAGGTTGAAGAAGACACACGCTCTCTCTCAGCGCAACAGCATCCTCGCTCGGGGGTCAAAATAAAGCCAAGCATGGAAGTGCTCTGCCCAGTTCGTGATCTCAACTGAAGCAGTCAATATCATCAAGCAAGAATAAAAAGTTATTCAAATCTCAGATGGAAATGTAATTCTGTGAGAGTTGTAATTGCATGCATCAAGTGATGCTGTAATAGTGTCAGTTGCCAGTTACCAAACACTCCTGTGCAAAGGATTGTATCAAGTAAATCTTTTTATCATGCATGGAACAAAGTGAATTATTATATCATCTGTTGTAGTTCCAATGAGCCATCTCCTAGAGAATTAAAGAATCCGCAGTTATGGTCGGACGATTGTAATTTCGTCTGATATGTTAAATGGCCCATGGATTGTCACCCATGGAGAGTGAAGTGAGACATCAGGATGACAGCAGACTTGTTTAATTAACGTCTTTATTCCGGTCTTCGGCCGTAGTACATCAAGAACAGCTTGGTGAAGGCATCCAGTTGCCTCTCATGCGAAACGATAGATGACAACTGTGCATGTTTTCAATATATCTAACAATGATGACATTTTACAACTATGTGGCCATAATCCTGTATTCGTATGCTGTTTTGAGTTGTAGGCGGAGATGACGTACTTCAAATAGATATCCCAGTTGGTGTGATTTGAGTCAGCTAGTATCCTGTCACTCTTTCAGTTCTTACATTGGCTTGTGGATGGAGAGGGCTCGTCCTGAACTCTTCACATTCAATAACTTACACAATTCCTTCAATAGATCTGAAATGAAGCTCGTTCCCTAGTCTGTTACTATTGTTTCAGGCACTCCAAACTTCAGTATCCAATTGTTCACAAACGCTTGTGCCACTGTGGCTGCCTGCTGGTTTGGCATCGCGACCATTTCTTTCTATCTTGAAAAATTGTTCGCGATTGTGAATGCATACTTATTCCATGCTGGTGTTTTATTGAGTGGACGTGAAACATCAATCCGCGGAAATTCAAGTGGTGCTAATGCTTCAGATAACCTCTGCAATGGTAGTCTTGTTCGATACAAATCTGCTTTCTGTGTGCAATTCCACAGATAGTGGTTTACGTCCATCTGCCACTTCCTCTACCAATACCTTTCTGCTGCTCTTCTGTTGGTAGATCTTCAACCTCTATGACTCACTAATACGTGATCATGAGCTTCTTGTAGACTCTATTCCTTAGCTTCGCTGGTAGCACTACTCATGGTCCCAGCTTGGCTTCCTTGCATAGCAACCCATCCTGCATACAAAACTGTGACTGCTAAAAACACTGCTTATATTTTTCACCTGCTCCCTGTGCAGTTTGCCATTGCTTATGCTCATCATCTTCAATACGTAATACAGCTACTTTTCTGCTTAAACCATCAGCATTTCCGTGCTTCTTCCCAGGTTTATGCGTGACTTCAAAATGAAATTCCTTTGTCTTGCTGCGCATTGTGGCAACCTACTACAAGGATCTTTAACCCCAACAACCGTTTTAATGATGCATGATTTGTTATTACTCTAAACTTTACACCGTACAGGTAACATTTGATATATGTGATTTCATAACTAAGGCTGAACATCTCTTTCTCCGTTGTGGAATAATTCCTTTCTCGATGCGTAAGCTACGGGACGTTCTAGGCCTTCTACCTCTTGTGACAACACAAAGCCAAGTGCATTTTTTGATGCATCACATGATAAAGAGCACTGAAAGACCTGAGTCGAAAAAAGGCCCCGGGAGTAGACAACATTCCATTGGAACTACTGACGGCCTTGGGAGAGCCAGTCCTGACAAACCTCTACCATCTGGTGAGCAAGATGTATGAGACAGGCGAAATACCCTCTGACTTCAAGAAGAATATAATAATTCCAATCCCAAAGAAAGCAGGTGTTGACAGATGTGAAAATTACCGAACTGTCAGTTTAATAAGTCACAGCTGCAAAATACTAACGCGAGTTCTTTACAGACGAATGGAGAAACTGGTAGAAGCCGACCTCGGCGAAGATCAGTTTGGATTCCGTAGAAATATTCGAACACGTGAGGCAATACTGACCCTACGACTTATCTTAGAAAATAGATTAAGGAAAGGCAAACCTACATTTCTAGCATTTGTAGACTTAGAGAAAGCTTTTGACAATGTTGACTGGAATACCTTCTTTCAAATTCTAAAGGTGGCAGGGGTAAAATACAGGGAGCGAAAGGCTATTTACAATTTGTACAGAAACCAGATGGCAGTTATAAGGGTCGACGGGCATGAAAGGGAAGCAGTGGTTGGGAAGGGAGTGAGACAGGGTTGTAGCCTATCCCCGATGTTATTCAATCTGTATATTGAGCAAGCAGTAAAGGAAACAAAAGAAAAATTCGGAGTAGGTATTAAAGTCCATGGAGAAGAAATAAAAACTTTGCAGTTCGCCGATGACATTGTAATTCTGTCAGAGACAGCAAAGGACTTGGAAGAGCAGTTAAACGGAATGGACAGTGTCTTGAAAGGAGGATATAAGATGAACATCAACAAAAGCAAAACGAGGACAATGGAATGTAGTCGAATTAAGTCGGGTGATGCTGAGGGAATTAGGTTAGGAAATGAGACACTTAAAGTAGTAAAGGAGTTTTGCTATTTGGGGAGCAAAATAACTGATGATGGTCGAAGTAGAGAGGATATAAAATGTAGACTGGCAATGGCAAGGAAAGCGTTTCTGAAGAAGAGAAATTTGTTAACATCGAGTATAGATTTAAGCGTCAGGAAGTCGTTCCTCAAAGTATTTGTATGGAGTGTAGCCATGTATAGAAGTGAAACATGGACGATAAATAGTTTGGACAAGAAGAGAATAGAAGCTTTCGAAATGTGATGCTACAGAAGAATGCTGAAGATTAGATGGGTAGATCACATAAATAATGAGGAGGTATTGAATAGGATTGGGGAGAAGAGAAGTTTGTGGCACAACTTGACTAGAAGAAGATCGGTTGGTAGGACATGTCCTGAGGCATCAAGGGATCACCAATTTAGTATTGGAGGGCAGCGTGGAGGGTAAAAATCGTAGAGGGAGACCAAGAGATGAATATTCTAAGCAGATTCAGAAGGATGTAGGTTGCAGTAGGTACTGGGAGATGAAGGAGCTTGCACAGGATAGATTAGCATGGAGAGCTGCATCAAACCAGTCTCAGGACTGAAGACCACAACAACAACATGATAAATTCTCTATTAAAATCCGTAAATACCAATTACAGAATCGATGTTTCAAAGCTTCTTTTAGCTAATCAAAAGCATGCTGGTACTCTTCTGACCACACCAATTTAGTACCCTTTTTTAACAGTTATGTCAACTGTGTGGTAATAGCCGAAACTCCTTTTACGAACCGGCATTAATTGTCTGCGCCTCCTAAGAACAATTGGAACTCCTTTACAGATTCTGGTACAGGAAATTCACGTGCAGCTGTAACTAATCTTTGGTCTGTTTTAACCCTATCTTATGATATGACCTACGTTCTACCTCTTCCATCACAAAATTACACTTATCTGTACTGAATGGTAACTTCGCTGCTTTTAACCTTAGGAATTCATCCCGTAACTGGTGAATATGCTGTTCCATATCATTCCCATAGACGATTATGTCATCGAGACACATTAAGGATTGCCATGGTTAAAAACCTGTGAGTACTCCGTCCAACAATCACTCAAACGTTGCAGGTGTATTTTCTAATCCAAATGGCATTCTTTTGAATTGGTAGTGTACCCATGACGCCAGAAACACTGTTTTGTGTCGATCCCGTGGTGCAACCTCTATCTGGCGATAACCAGTCTTCAAATCCAGTGTTGAAAAATATTTGCATTGACCTAAATGGTCCAAGGTTTCTGTGATGTTTAGCAAAAAGTAGGAGTCCGTTATCCTTTTCACATTTAGATGTCTGTTATCTCAGCAGAACCTGTGTTTTCGTGTTCACTCCCTTGATTTCTTTCACTTTTCCAGCCCCATCATGCACTATTACTTTCTTCAATTATTCCAGCTTTCAGCTGTTGATCGATAAATTGCTCCAAAGTTGGCTGCAAGTACCTAGGCATTCTGTATTGTTTATGGTAGACTGATGATGCGTTTCCCATTCGTAAACGATGTTGTGTAATATGCGTAATTGGTAATGGCCTTTTTGGAAAAAGTAAATCCTTTAATTCCAAAAGTAATTTTTCCATCCGTTCCCTATTGCCTCCATCTAGGTGCTTCTCTTTTCGTCATAGTGCAGCTCATTGGTGTCTGGTGGCGATTATCCATAACTGACACCCCTCGTGTTCCATTCTTCTTCGTCCAGGATATCCAACCCCTTTGTTAATCTATGTCCTTTGCACTAAATTGTCTGTAGAAACAGGTACCTTCTTTTCACCCTTTATATCTTTTATGCATACAGTACCTCTTTTAACTAAGTAACCTGCCTGATCTAGTACTTCATTCTCTTATAACAGTTCCAGGACACGCAAAATTGCTACTGGCAAGCTAGACTCAACACTGACCCAAAGAGGTTTCCCAGTACCTATAGGTACGCAGTCATGCGAATCAAGTCTTGGTGTGATCATTAGTGGGACTAATCGCTTCATCTTTCGAGATCAATTATGGCACACTGCTGATAAAAGAAATCTGATTCTAGACCCATATTGCAGGCCTGACTCACATGTGACACAATTTCTACACACTGTTTGAATTGAACCATATCCAGGCAAAAGTTTATGTCCGCCGATCCTAATGGTGTGACATCTTTATACCCCACTCCATGCAGTCTGTACCGTGATGGGTCCCACTAGATCACTACTGTTCACCGACGCATGTGCTCCTGTGTCCAATAATATCGTGCAACCCTTTTTTCCTACCATTCCTCTTATTACACAGTCCATCTCTGCATACGAGTTCGTAGCATCCAGTCTTACTGGTAATGACTGTAGCTGGACTTGGGTTCCATTGGCATTTAACACCTTATTCTTTCCCGGTCCTCTACTTCTAAAACTATTACTGCCAATTGCTTACTTTATCCACATCACCCTGAGCCTGGCGAAACTGCCTCGTTACATGCTCTTTTCGTCCACACTTGAAACATTTTATATTAGCTGCAAACACTGTCCATTTACCCTGCATTCCAGTAGACGAATCGGTCTCCTCACATTATAGCTAACTGCACTGCTGAGCACAAATCTCTAGACCCTCTGTCCGTACATGTCTTGGCATTTCCGCATGTAACCCTGTTAGAAAATCAGCTCAGCAACGCCCTGTGCTCTGCTTCTTGCAAAATAATTTCATTGGCTGCAGCATCCTGTCCTAATTCATAGGTACATCCATTAATTTTCCTTTTCCTATCCGCAAATCGTTCCACAGTTTCCATACTCTCTTAGTTATCATTCCAAAAGCTTCCCTATAGTGTCTGACTCTATTTCGCTTAGCATATCTGTGAATGAACCCTTCTTTACATTCTTCGAATGTTGTGGCTCCCTTAAGAGCTTCTGTATACCCTACATAAGTTTTAGCTTCCTCTGTTAATGTGCAACTCTGTTTTGCAACAATCAATAATTCCTTATGAGGCCAACCTTCCATCTCATACAGATTTCCAAGACTTACCACAAAGGTCTGCACATCTTCGGTTGCCTTACCAGAAAAAGCAGCAGTTAAACTTGCAACTGACAAATCTACATCCCGTTGTGAAAATCACGATTCTACCAATCCGTGAACTTCTGTATTATCCGCTGTTACGTGTGCTACTTTTTCTGACAATATGCGTACTGCTTCCAGACCTGACACACATTGTGTCTCTGGTTCTGTCGAAGCTTTGTCCTTGACAACACTCAGTTTGAAGCTATCACTCACAAGACAAGAAAACAAAGTACATTAATTTAATTCTTCCTAACCATATGCCCCCATCAATTACATGTATAACATTTTGCTGGAACTGAATCCACACATGGCAGGGAGTTTCTCTCAAGGTCAACTATGTACATCTAACAGGCACTAACCAATCGTGACTTCCATTACCTCTAATACTAGACAAATCCACTGGTTTTATACTTGTAATAAAAGATGCACAACTATCGAACTTTTTCTCCATAACCAAAATACAATCAAAATTTCTGGACTCACCGTACTGTAGGTTGTAGGTTCAGACGTTTCTGAGAAGGCGATGTCAGTGATCTGACACCGTGTTAGATGACTCACGGAGTGTCACCTGCGGAGGGTGAAATGAGACGTCAGGACGACAGTAGATTCGTTTAATTAACTTCTTTATTCTGGACCTCGGCCATAGTGTATCAGGAATAGCTTTGTGAAGGTGTCCAGTTGCCTCCCATGCGAAACAATAGATGTCCAACATTCCGAATTGTACAAAGAGCGGCGCTGAGCATGTCATTCAAATGCCGCTGTCAGCGACGACTTTGGCTGCGACCGTGATGATGGCGCGGCGGTGCAGCTGACGACTCTGCGGGGCAGCTGTGACCTCCCTCCAGGAGCGGGCGGCCCTCTGCTCCAGCGGGACACACTTGTGACTCAGACCGGGCTGCCCTGTCCAGTAACGGATCCCGTACTGCATTCCGGGATGTCCCTCTAGGTGTCACAGGCTCATGGTGTATCTGTGACACTGAGATGAGAATATTTTAGTACACGAATGTTTGAGTACTTATACCCTCCAGACTATGTTCGTTTAGGGCTTACGACGCATACACTTAACACTTTTGTGGTGGCAAGTAAGCAAAGGCTTCCGTCCTTCCGCTAGCATATTGCAGCGTCGGCTGTTGCTACAACACGCAATGCCTGTTGACTGTTTTGTTTC
The DNA here is from genome assembly GCF_021461385.2 of Schistocerca piceifrons. NCBI lineage: Eukaryota > Metazoa > Arthropoda > Insecta > Orthoptera > Acrididae > Schistocerca > Schistocerca piceifrons. Next base: position 148,488,723 of record NC_060143.1, read on the forward strand.
ACAATGCATAACACTCTTGCCTGCTTGCGGCTCTCTCTTTCACATCTCACTTCCACTCTGGCATACTTTTTGACCGGATAATTACATTCAAACTTTTCGTCGCTGCCACCCCCCCCCCTCTCTTTCTCTCTCTCCCTCCCCCCCCCTCTCTCTCTCTCTCTCTCTCTCTCTCTCTCTCTCTCTCTCTCTCTCTCTCTCTCTCACACACACACACACACACACACACGTGGGGGGGGGGGGGGGGAGAGCGAGGGAGGGAGAGATGAAAAAAAAATTCTCGCATTCTACATTTTCGCTATTCATGGGGTAAAACTTAACCATCAGGCATGACGTATTAATTTGTTACTTCTTTGGTACTAATTATGTTCGCAGCACAGTGTGCAAACAATATCTACATAAACCATCGAATGTACGTACAGAATTATATGACTGTACGACACATAGTTCAGGAGATATGTCATAAACATTGAGATGCATAGAAAACTAACGTTTGCTTAGAATGGAGTGTATATTACACCGACTATACTCTTCCAGTGTTTGATGGAAGTCGAATTACAGCACATAGCGACTTCCAACAAACTTCAAACATAATTTCAAACCCTTTATAAACTATTTCTCAGTTACATGCTTAAAATGGTTCAAATGGCTCTGAGCACTATGGGACTTAACTTCTGAGGTCATCAGTCCCCTAGAACTTAGAACTACTTAAACCTAACTAACCTAAGGACATCACACACATCCATGCCCGAGGCAGGATTCGAACCTCCGCCCTTACGGTCGCGCAGGTCCAGACTGAAGCGCATAGAACCGCTCGGTCACTCCGGTCGGCTACCTGCTTAATGTCAAGTATTTAACACATTACTCATTTTTAAAGTAATCATAAGGCTGAAGTTGTTTTATACACTACTGGCCATAAAAATTGCTACACCACGAAGATGACGTGCTACAGACGCGATATTTAACCGTCAGGAAGAAGATGCTGTGATATGCAAATGATTAGCTTTTCAGACCATTCACACAAGGTTGGCGCCGGTGGCGACACCTACAACGTGCTGACATGAGGAAAGTTTCCAACCGATTTCTCATACACAAACAGCAGTTGACCGGCGTTGCCTGGTGAAACGTTGTTGTGATGCCTCGTGTAAGGAGAAGAAATGCGTAGCATCACGTATCCGACTTTGATAAAGGTTGGATTGTAGCCTATCGCGATTGCGGTTTATCATATCGCGACATTGCTGCTCGCGTTGGTCGAGATCCAATGACTGTTAGCAGAATATGGAATCGGTGGGTTCAGCAGGGTAATACAGAACGCCGTGCTGGATCCAAACGGCCTCGTATCACTAGCAGTGGAGATGACAGGCATCTTATCTGCATGGCTGTAACGGATCGTGCAGCCACGTCTCGATCCCTGATCAACAGATGGGGACGTTTCCAAGACAACAACCATCTGCACGAACAGTTCGACGACTTTTGCTGCAGCATGGACTATCAGCTCGGAGACCATGGCTGCGGTTACCTTTGACGCTGCATCACAGACAGGAGCGCCTGCAACAGTGTACTCAACGACGAACCTGGGTGCCCGAATGGCAAAACGTCATTTTTTCGGATGAATCCAGGTTCTGTTTACAGCATCATGATGGTCGCATCCGTGTTTGGCGACATGGCGGTGAACGCACATTGGAAGCGTGTATTCGTCATCGCCATACTGGCGTATCACCTGGCGTGATGGTATGGGGTGCCATTGGTTACACGTCTCGGTCACCTCTTGTTCGCATTGACGGCTCTTTGAACAGTGGACGTTACATTTCAGATGTGTTACGACCCGTGGCTCTACCCTTCATTCGATCCCTGCGAAACCCTACATTTCAGCAGGATAATGCACGACCGAATGTTGCAGGCCCTGTAGCGGCCTTTCTGGATACAGAAAATGTTCGACTGCTGCCCTGGCCAGCACATTCTCCAGATCTCTCACCAACTGAAAATGTCTGGTCAATGGTGGCCGAGCAACTGGCTCGTCACAATACGCCAGTCACTACTCTTGATGAACTGTGGTATCGTGTTGAAGTTGCATGGGCAGCTGTACCTGTACGCCATCCAAGCTCTGTTTGACTCAATGCCCAGGCGTATCAAGGCCGTTATTACGGCCAGAGGTGGTTGTTCTGGGTACTGATTTCACAGGATCTATGTACCCAAATTGCGTGAAAATGTAATCACATGTCAGTTCTAGTATAGTATATTTGTCCAATGAATACCCGTTTATCATCTACATTTCTTCTTGGTGTAGCAATCTTAATGGCCAGTTGTGTACATGAGAGTTTTATTCTTTTAAGAATTGTAAGTTTACAAGGAACTTGGCAGTATGAGTCGACTTATCAGTATGACGTTGCATCTCCTCTTTCCTGGATGCATGCACTGTTTAGGCTGGAAAGGTTGTCCTAAAGTGGTTGTATCCTCTCATGAGGCAATCTGATCCACAGCTGTTTCACTGGACCTTGATATCCTGGATACTTGCATTGAGACGGAGGTCATGTCGAAACTGGTTCCACACGTATTCTGTAGAGGATAGACCTAGGGATGTTGCTGGACACTTGAGTACCTCAATATCATGCAGATACTTCATAAGGGCATACGCTATGTGTAGACGACCACTGTCCTGTAGAAAAATGACAGCACAATATCGTCACATAAGAAGTAACAAATGAGAATGCAGGATGTCCCTGGTGCACCGTTGTACAGTTTCAATTCCCTCAATCAATACCATCCGTGACTTGATGCCGGAAGTTACACTGCTGCGTCTGTCCAAAAGATTGGAAAAATGGGACGTCTTCCCAGGTCGCCACTCTACTCGCCGACGATGGTCATCCAGCGTACTGCAGAAACGTGATTCAGAGCTGAACACAGTGGAACACCATTCATTTGCAGTCTGCGCTTCCCGGCCATGGCACTGCTCCAAATGCAACCGTTTGTGTTGCATTACTTGTCCTCGATTGTCAGGTGCAGATGTGAAGGGACTACAGTGTGCCTGGTGCACAATACGGCAATCCTCCTCTGTGGTGGTCGGACGTGCTTAACCAGAATCTTGTCGACGAGTATGCCTTCTTTTGTTCCCAGCAGTCCAACATCGGGCCACTGTCACAGCCAAATGCCCCACAAGTGTGGATTCGACCGGCTGGCCAAATGAACGAGACCGACAGTGAGGCCCGTTTCAAACGTTGTCAGGTGTTGATAACGCTGTCTCACATTAGAACGCAGTATCCCCGTGTCCCTCACAAGATCACGAAACGTCTGACGCTGTTCAAATTTCTGATATACACTCCCAGGCCTGTTAACTGCACTAGTGCAGTCTGGTTTATGAAGATACACTGACATCCGACCATGTCTTTTGCGTGCTTAAATTTTTCTGTCAGGTAGTGCAGCTTTATCTCGCATTTCTCCGTTTCTTCACACTTATTTTCCCTCCACTTTTCTTTCGTCTTTTAAGTCTCTCTTCTTTGAATTTGTTATTTAATCGTCTGTACATTCTTTTCCCCATTTGATATGTTTTACCGCACCCTTCTTTCTTCCTCCTACTCCAAACTTTCTTCACTTATGTAATCTCTTCCCTTCTTTTCCTGTATCTGTGTACTCCTTGCTGCTTCTTTTGAATTACCTCTCATGGTTAATTATTTGTCTTTCACCTTCATCTATTTATTTCCTCTCTACCTTTTTGCTAGGAAATTTTTCTTCTAGCAATTTACATTTATCTTCACTCTGAAGTGTTTGAGTGTTCTCATTTTATTCCACTTTCTTTTCTTATATGGTGTTTTCATTTCCCCAATGTCAAATTATGGGCTGGTTCTGAATATGACTTTGCATTCTGGTGTAAAATTGCTGTATTTCCATTGTACTAAGATGTAATCTGTTTGAAATTATGTACCCATAAACTTGTGATGTCTACGTTAAATGTCTTCTGTATGGTCCCCGAAAAGTGTGGTTCGAATAAATAGACAATTTATCAGTGCAAGAGCTAACTAATTTTGCACCCACTTCATTTAGTTTTCCCAGTCAACAGTAGGGACTGTATCACCTTTTCTGACTTCATTCCAGTCTCCCGGTATCATAACACGAGCAGTTTTCTTTTCGTGTCAAAAACTTCTTCCATAGTCTCATGTCAGCTTTCTCTCTCTTCGTCAGCAAGCTGACTGGTAGCCTTGTGTGAATGTGTTATTACCAGTTGCAGCTTTATTCCCTTTAGTCTTCAAATTATGAGGCAATACTCCAGATTGTTGTACGTAAACAACACTTGTATGTTTTCTCCAGAGGATAATATTGTGTAGCTCCTCGTTACTTGGTGTCCAGCCGGTATCAGCAGTCCATGTGGTTCATGCGCCGTCTGCAGGCACCCCACTGGTCTACGTGCACTGCGTGAAGATGAAGGTAGTTCCTCCGCCACTTCCGCCTTTGGGATTCTCCTTATTCCTCTTCGGCCTTCAGAGCTGTTGATCATCTTCATCTGCAGGCTGTTCCAGCAGCCATTGAGGTCATTACGGACGGAGCATAATCTGAAATAGTGGAAAAAAGGGAAAGGAAATTGGCCATGCCTTTCAAACCAACCATCCCGGCATTATTCGCCTTAAGTGACTTAGCGGAATCCCAAAAAGCCTAAAGCTGGGTTGCCAAATGGGTAATTCATCCGCCGTACTTACGAATATGGTTCAAATGACTCTGAGCACTATGGGACTTAACTTCTGAGGTCATCAGTCCCCTAGACTTAGAACTACTTAAACCTAACTAACCTAATGACATCACACACATCCATGCCCGAAGCAGGATTCGAACCTGCGACCGTAGCAGCAGCGGGTTCCGGACTGAATCGCCTAGAACCGCTCGGCCACAAAGGACAGCTCTCCCGAATACAAATCCATTTTACTCCCACAGCATCACCACGATCGGTGGCAGTCAGTGAGGGAACAAGGTGCATCCAACTGCAGATTATAGCATGCGTTGGAACAAATGATACCTGTGTGGTGAGCTGCGAGATAAAACTTGCATAATTCCAATGACTGCCAGAAAAGGTTGAGAATACTAGCCTTGCTCACGGAATTATAACGAAGCTCACATCCTCCAGCAGTTTCCCCAGAAATGGTGGTGGCCGTCTGGTTCTATGGTGAGTAGAAGACTTGAAATAGAGACTTCAGAAGCTGCGTGGCAGGCCATAGGTATGAGAACTATGGGATTAGCTTACAGTGTGTGGGGCGCACATAAGGTTTCTTATTTATTTATTTTTTAAGGGTAAGCGAGTCTCCGGACAGTCAAGATAATGAAAGCTAAATAAGAGTCAAGTATTAGTTTAAGAACCAAAGAAAGCCCTCCCCCATTCGCACCCCCTCTCTCGGCCTCTTCATCAACTGCGGATGCATATGCCACGAACTGCCAGTGTATTGCCATGGCACTCATGTAACACTAGGTGCTGGCTAAAACACGTAATAGACAGCAGTGAGATTGGTTTTGGGAGGTAAATCGAGCTGTACATCGAGAGTAGAGGCCAATGGGATGTATTCGTGGCAGCAAACGTGAAACTCAAATCCACCAATATTGATATTCAAGCTATGCACGAGATTGTTTGTTCATGACCAAGCGCTAGGGCGGGAGGAAGGTGGAAGCAAACAGTTAAAACTCAGTTCTTCAGTCAACAACTAGAACTACCACCTCCAGACGTAACTGTAACACTTAGAGAAAACGTCAGGGCGCTTGTACTTACGTTCATCGTAGGTCAGACTTAAAGTTCTTCCATTCTCCAATGACTAAAGGAAACATTAATCATCCAGCAATCGACTGAGATGACTATAGTTTGAAAGTGTTGGTAATGACAAGACACCGTGCGAGGCAGTTCTACATGCCTTCTCTGAATCTGCTCCTAACATTTAGTTCGGAAGTCCACTCATGATTGCCGGCCAGAGTGGCCGTGCGGTTCTAGGCGCTACAGTCTGGAACCGAGCGGCCGCTACGGTCGCAGGTTGGAATCCTGCCTCGGGCATGGATGTGTGTAATGTCCTTAGGTTAGTTAGGTTTAAGTAGTTCTAAGTTCTGGGGGACTGATGACCTCGGATGTTAAGTCCCATAGTGCTCAGAGCCATTAGAACCACTCATGATGTAAATATATTAGAAATAATAGCAACAGGTAGACCTGACATCTTTGAGGATGTCCTAATTGAATCTGGCATGAGTGACTATGAGCCAGTTGTTGCAACAGTGTTAACCGAAGTACAGAGGGCAACTAAAAAACAAGTGAAAAATGTACGTACTTAGATAAATAGGTGGTGGTGTCATCAAGAGGAACTTGAAGCACTTGGCTCTTGACGAGAGCCTGAAGCCGACCGGAGTGGCCGTGCGGTTCTAGGCGCTACAGTCTGGAACCGAGCGACCTCTACGGTCGCAGGTTCGAATCCTGCGTCGGGCATGGATGTGTGTGATGTCTAATGGTTCTAATGGCTCTGAGCACTATGGGACTTAACATCTATGGTCATCAGTCCCCTAGAACTTAGAACTACTTAAACCTAACTAACCTAAGGACAGAACACAACACCCAGCCATCACGAGGCAGAGAAAATCCCCGACCCCGCCGGGAATCGAACCCGGGAACCCGGGCGTGGAAAGCGAGAACGCTACCGCACGACCACGAGATGCGGGCTGTGTGATGTCCTTAGGTTAGTTAGGTTTAAGTAGTTCTAAGTTCTAGGCGACTGCTGACCTCAGAAGTTAAGTCGCATAGAGCTCAGAGCCATTTGAACCAATTTTTGAGAGCCTGAAGAGGCACCTTAGCCCAAGATGAGAGGAATAGTTGATCAAGCGCTGAATAGATAAATACCGTTACAAGAGTTCATGATGGAAGGGTCCCTCCTGAGTATACAGTACTTGTAAAGAAACTCGTAAAGAAACAGTGACTAGTCGACGTAAAAGTTTTCTGGGTATGGTACCGCGTCATAATGCATAAAACTACTGCTGCTGGAGGTAAACCAACGTTTCGGCCACGGTTGCAGCGGCCTTATTCTGGGTCTACTGGTGCGTTCTAGCTATGCAGTGTCCCTTATATTTTGTTGTTATTGTTCACTGCGCATGTCATTACGTCATAATTTTAAAAAGATAGTTCGTTTCATTGGTCACTTAAGGAAGAAGGTTCAAATGGCTCTAAGCACCATGGGACTTAACGTCTGAGGTCATCAGACCCCTAGACTTAGAACTACTTAAACCTAACAAACGTAAGGACATCACACCAAAGGCAGGATTCGAACCTGCGACCATACAGGAGCGCGGTTCCGGACTGAAGCGCCTAGAACCGCTCGGCCACAGCGGCCGGCAAGGAAGAAGGAGATGGAACTTAATTTAATAGGTTATTGCGGTGTAGGGAGAGCGTAACCTCTGTTGTCTATTGGCTCTTATGTTATGTTCAATGATTGGTAGTCACCGTCGAATGAGAAGTTGGTTGCTGTTTACCACATGCTGGACGTCGCTCAGGCGTTATGTTTTGAGCATCGCTTAGGCGCTGTGTACGGATTGCCAAAGAACGGATGATCGAGTTCTCATGCGCTGGATGGTGGTAGGATTGGGCGTGCAGATACCTTTGTGTATGTGTAGGCTTGCGATATACTCTGTGCCCCAGTGTGCCCTCCGTTGTCCTGTATACTTCGACGTCTAGAAAAGGAATTCCACGATTCTTCTCTACTACCTCGACTGTGAAATGTATCTTTCCGTGCATGATGTTCAAATATTCGTGAAACTTGTGTAGATCCGTTTCACCATGAGACCACACAGCGAACGTGTCGTCCACATATGTGAACCAGCAACGTGGGCGTGAAGGAGCTGAACCAAGGGCCGTTGCTTTAAAGGCTTCCATGAATATGTCGGCTGCCAGTGGGGATAGGGGAGACCCCATTGCTACGCCGTCTGTCTGCCCGTAGTATTTTCCTTGCCGTCTGAAGTACGTTGAAGTCAGGCACAACTCAATCAAGTCGCATATGTCTGACGGGATATGCTCCTGAAGGATTCTCGTTCGACAGTAACCACCAATCATGGCGCATAACACAAGAGCCAGTAGACAACAGAGGCTACGCTCCTCCTCCACCGCTATAACCTATTAAAATAAAGTTCCATCTCCTTCTTCCTTAAGTGTCCAATGAAACGAACTATCATTTTAACTGTGAACAGTAACAACAAAATATAAGCGACATTGCATAGCTAGAACACACCAGTAGACCAAGAAGAAGGCCGCTGCAACCGTGGCCGAAACGTTGGCTTTTCTCCAGCAGCAGCAGTTTTATACATTATGACGCGGTGCCATACCCAGAAAACGTTTATGTGGACCTCTGGCCGCGAAAGCCTACGCAATTTTAAAAACAGTGACTAGTGGACAATAGGTGCCACAAAGTCGTAAGTGTACACATGTCCTTCTTTGGTGGGAAGTATGTAATTCTTTTAATGTCCTACCGCAGTTCCACGTAAAATTCATGTGCAAAGATTCACTTCTCTTATTTGTTATGTAGTGTTCGTAAATCGTATCGTTACGTAAAAAACCATGTTAATAAATTAGTCGCTAATTATTCTATATAAAGAAGCTTAAACGAAATGCTTCTGTGTAAAAAATTTTGAAGTAAATTCGACGTACCCGATAATTTTCTCTTTTTTGTTATGTAGTGTTCGTAAATCGTATCGTTACGTAAAAAACCATGTTAATAAATTAGTCGCTAATTATTCTATATAAAGAAGCTTAAACGAAATGCTTCTGTGTAAAAAATTTTGAAGTAAATTCGACGTACCCGATAATGATTTCCGTATCTGTAAAGTTTACATTGTTTTAACATGACTGTTGCGTTAACAAAGAGAGTACCTTCGCAATATTGACAGCGGTAGTCTTCGGTGAAATCGTCGTTAGCTACCTAACGGACAGTCAGATCGTCGGGGAACGTAATTCAGAAGCTATTTTCGTCCTCGTTCATTTTGTTTTAACATTCGCATTTGATGTGAAGTTAGCAACATAAAATAGGAAACAACATGAAACCGTGTTTATTGAATAGTAATCAGAAAGAGTGAAAACAGAAGGGAAGATAGCATTCTGATCTCACTGTGTTATGGTGGTATTCGAATGATACGCTCCACAAACAAGACCTAACATACGGTCCCTGTTACGAACGGTTTTTTTTTCATTAACTTTATTCATTCCCAACATAATCCACACAGCCAGCCTCTTTTTTATTCAAGTAATTATGTAGGTTGCCCCTTGGAGGCACATAAATACTGGGTGTTCAAAAAAAAAGTCACAAATTCAGCAGGAGATAGTGCTGGTCAAAGCTATACTGATATGTTCGGAAACCAATACCTGTTAATATTTGGGCCAATCTGTCCTTTCATTTCCGACTGTCTGTTACATAAAAGTAGATACTAAAGACAATGCTGCATGCGGTCATCATGCTTCTGACATATCCTTCAGCCCTTCTTCACTCTTTCAAATATATCTTGCTCGGCAAGACTTGAACGCGGGACAAGTGCTCTACCATCTGAGGTTGCTGAGTTCGACTCACGAACTATCCTCACAGCTTTACTTCTGCCTGTACCTCGTCTTTTACTTTCCAGGAATGCCAGTCCCGAAAATTTCGCAGGAATACTTCTGTGACGTTTGGAAGTTAGGTGATGGGGCAGTGGCGGAAGTAAAGCTCTGAGGACGGTTTGTGAGTTGTGTTCGGGTAGCTCAGTTGATACAGCACTTGCCCACAAACGGTCCAGGGTCAAATCCCGGCTTGGCACACAGTTTTAATCTTCCGGAAGTTTCATGACAGTGCACACTCCGTTGCTGATTCAAAATTTATTCCGGGTATCTGAGTCCATTCGGATTGGGTTACATGCATTGGTCACACGCTCCTGTAAAGTCTGCACATTGCAGATGGGCTGGACATACGCCGACGCCTTTAACTGTCTCCAAAATGGGATGGTGCGCCATAGTGCTTAAACCAGAGTAATTGTCTCCAATAACGATGTTAATTTTTTCGCACAGCTTACTGGAATAGTAAGACGGCCTACACCATCGAATACTACACATTTCAAATCAAAAGTAAAAAGGCACATATTTTAACAGACATTGATTTCCGGAAATATAACTACAGGAACTTTTTTCTAATTTTGACCAACTCTGTCTCCTGTAGGAATGTGTGATAGTTGTTTTTAAACGCTGTTTTACAGTACGGAATATTGACAAAAGTTATTACATAAATCAACATCACATGATTATTTCGACACATGTTCATCATTTACTGATTTATATAGCTGACACTTCGTCTACATCCTTGTTTGAATCTCTACCGAGAAATTATGTATCTGCCCAGGATTAAATCGTTTGTTTCTAATAATGTTTTCACTTTCGCCTGCAGTTTGTTTCCTGACGACACAACTTACTGCAGTAATTTCGTGGTCTGTAGTAGGGGCAGCCGAAGAAAAGAGAGTTGAAATCTTCGAAGCTGCAGTAATGGGGAAATCGGAGATCCTATGATCGAGTCGAAGGCGCGATATTGTCACTTGGAAGTTTGTGCTGCAATTAATTATTTTGCGTTAAAGAAGTTTTGGAAGATTAAGAGGCCACTGCAACATTATCTCCTCTCTTAATTGCGTATGCCACATGTATTGTCATTCCACTGATTCATTCGGATCCTCGTGATACAGAGGAAGCCGTAAGATACTACTTTGTCGTACTTCATTAGCTGAGGAATCCCGTCCGGGAGTCCAGGTATAGTACTTCCGTGATTTCCTTACATCTCTGAAATCTAATGCCAGGTGGTTCTTTCCCTTCCCATCTGACTTTGTGCTCTGTCTCTAATGACCTCATCATCGTCGGGTCGTTAAACCCTAATCAAAGCGTCGATTTCTTCATTGTCCTTAAATGAGCTAAGTGGTGAGCGCATCTGACTGCCATGCAGCGGGCCCAGATCCGATTTCAGGTCGGGTTGGAGATTTTCTCCACTCCGGGATTGGGCGTTGTGTTCTCCTCATTATCAGTTCATCATCAACGACACGTAAGCCACCCCCTGCGGCTTCAACGGGAAAGACTTGGTACTCAGCAGGTGGGGACTCCCAGCCATCAATACCATACGATCATTTCATTCCACTGTGACTCTTCAGTTAAAGCATGATCATGATGCTCTTCTTGAAAGTGTCCGTGCTCTTTCTGAGATACGTTAACCAAGTTAATTGCTTGTGTTGTTTTTACTGTGGTGCTTTAACACTATCAGCGCCGATAGTGAGCCTGATAATAATATAATTGTGCCCTCCTATGGTCTGTTTGCCTAACTAAGTCGGTAGCACACTGGACTCGCACTCGGGAGGACGACGGTTCAATCCCGCGTCCGGCCATCCTGATTTAGGTTTTCCGTGATTTTTCTAAATCGCTCCAGGCAAATGCTGGGATGGTTTCTTTGAAAGGGCACAGCCGACTTCCTTCCCTAATCCGATGAGACCGATGACCTCGCTGTTTGGTCTCTTCCCCCAAACAACCCAACTCCTAACTAAGTCCCACTAGAAGTGCTGTGTATTCGGTGGTAAGGGTGCAAATTTAAATCTGCCTCCCCCGTCGCTACATACTATCGAAGTATGCACTACCTGTTCCATCGGAGTTTTTGGAGCCGTCAGCATATAACGATATAAACTTATGACAACTCTTAGATCTGAGCCCGCTCGAAGCATGACTATTCCGGAATCATATAAAATCATATGGACTTCGAGGTTATTAGCGCGATCACCTAGCAGTAGTATGCAGAACCCACGAGTCCTAAGTTCAAATACAAATACAAGCAGAATAATATTTCAGCTGTTTACAAACAGATGTCACACACAAAGTAAGGTAACTGACTGATGCGGCGACAGGAAAGGCATCTTATTGCAGAATTAAAATAATTTCTGACTCAAGGATGGGTGATGATCCGTCATTAGCAGACCGTGTGACGACGGTACGAACGACGAAAGAAAAGAAGCTAATAGCTTGATCAGCCCGTCATCTGTAAGGCGATTGGCAGCCAATTTTGCAAGCGATCGCACCATACGGCAGCAATCAACATTTACTGCTGTTGTAGAGTAGAGATGCCTCTGCAGTGAGCGTTCAAATGCGCAGAACAGTATTTTTGCCGTCAACGTACTTATTGTTAGTCTCATAGGTTACTGACTTCTGACGGCTTGGGTTTACCCTTAATCTATCTGCAGATTTTGTATTTCATTACATCGCTATTAACAGAAAGGTACCATTCGAAAATGCCGTGGATTTTGTACACGTGATTCATAGATACCAGTTAACATTCGATATCTGGAATGAACCTAGGTTAAGGCTTTGAAGGATTAAAGCAACGGATTTCCTCTTGCTTTCGACAAGTGTCGCAGCTCAAACTACGGAAAAGTGAGGGATATCCACTGCTCTTGATCGTATCGCCGAATCTCTGTTCTACTAAATCATGCTGCGACGGAATTTCGAAATGACTTCTTAGTATACCAGTGCCGTTGAAAGCGTTCTGAAAAACATAACAGATTGCTAGCCACGGACATCAAGAAAATGGCGATTCACGCCATGTGATTGTCCATATTTTTCTCGGTGTTTCTTTATCCATGTTTTAGGCAAGCACAAAATAATATTGAACATTGTAATTTATGTCTTGGGCACATTTTGTGCGCGAGGGTCCAACATACTACACAATGTGAAAAGTATTCAAAGCTAAGTGTATGTGTAACAAAGCCAACTGACATTTAAAAAATGCGTTTCAGACATTTGAATAAAAACTGATCTCTATGTTCACGTTGCGCCAGTTGACAATTTTTGCTCAAGGCTTAGAAGATTATCTCCTTCCTTTCCATGGGAAGGCAGTCCTCGAAACTTTGTTAAAATTTCATATTTCACTGGCCTAGAAATAGTTTCCTGTACAATATGCCGACGCCAAAGTGTTCGTGGGCACTTTCAATTTACGGGCGCTCTATTTTATTCACTGCTGCGAAAATATAAAAAATACTTTTGAAGTAGAGTTTTACAGATTTATAGTACCGGATGGTTTTCCGGGGGCTGCTTGTGGGCTGTACACATCGCAGTATACTGAAACGTAAAAAAAATATAGTTCCACTTCCTGCCACCGCCTGAAAATATAGCATTGTAAGCAGCCAGTGAAAGGTTTCCTGTTTTGACGTTTGTATGTTGTTCTTTTCTTGGTGATGTGTGTCCCATATCTACATGGATACTCTGCAAATCACACTTAAGAACATGGAAGAAGGTTCATCGAACCACCTTCACAAGAATTCTTTATTATTCCAATCTCGAACAGCGCACAGAAGAAACGAACACCTACAACTTTCCGTGCGAGCTCTGATTTCCCATATTTTATTATGATGATCGTTTCTCCCTACGTAGGTCGGCATCAACAAAATGCTTTCGCATTCGAAGGAGAAAGCGGGTGATTGAAATTTCGTGAGAATATTCCGCCACAGCGGAAAACGCCTTTTTTTATGATGTCCATCCCAAATCCTATATCATGACAGTGACAATCTCTCCCCTATTTCTCGATAATACAAAACGTTCTGCTCTTCTTTGAACTTTCTCGATGTACTTTGCAAATCCTATCTGGTAAAGATCCCATACCGCACAGAAATACTCCAAAAGAGGACGGACAAGCGTAGTGTAGACAGTATCTTTAGCAGATCTTATGCATCTTCTAAGAGTTCTGGGGAAAAAAAAACGCTGTCTTTGGTTCGCCTTCCCCCCCCCCCCCCAAACATTTTCCATGTGTATTTTCCAATTTAAGTTGTTCGTAACTGTAATTCGTAGGTATTTAGTTGAATTTACGGCTTTAAATTTGACTGATTTATTGTGTAACGGATTCCTTTTAGCATTCATGTGGATGTCAACTGCCAATTTTCACACCATACAGATATCTTTTCTAAATCGTTTTGATATTCTGATGACTTTATTGGTCGATAAACGACAGCATCATCTACGAACAACCTAAGGCGGCTGCTCAAATTGCCTCCTAAATCGTTTATATAGATAAGTAACAGCAGAGGGCCTGTAACACTACCTTGGGGAACGCCTGAAATCATTTCTGTTGTACTCGACGACTTTCCGCCAATTGTTATGAAATGTGATCTCTCTGACAGGAAATCACGAATCCAGTCAAGTAACTGAGACGATATTCCATAAGCACTCAATTTGACTACAAGCCGCTTGTGAACTACAGCGTCAAAGCCTTCTGGAAATCTAGAAATAAGAAATCAGTTTGAAATCCCTTGTCAGTAGTATTCAACACTTCGTCTGAGTAAAGAGCTAGTTGTGTTTCATAAGAACGATATTTTCTAAATCTGTGTTGGCTGTGTGTCAACAGACCCTTCTCTTCGGGGTAATTCATAATGTTGGAACACAATATATGTTCCAAAATCTTGCTGCATATCGACGTTAATGATACGGGCCTGTAACATAGTTGAATACTCCTACTGCCTTTCTTGAGTATTGATGTGAACAGTGCAACTTTCCAGTCTTTAGGTACGGATCTTTCATCGAGCGAGCGGGTGTATGTGAAGTATGGAGCTATTGCATCATGGTACTCTGAAAGGAACGTATTTGGTATACATCCGGACCGGAAGACTTGCTTTTATTAAGTGATGAAAGTTGCTTCTCTATTCCGAGGATATCTAATTCTAAGTTGCTCATGTTGTCAGCTGTTCTTGATACTAATTCTGGAATATTTACTTCGTCTTCTTTGATGAAGGAATTTCGCAAGACTGTGTTTAGTAACTCTGCTTTAGCAGCACTGTCATCGATAGTATTCCACTGCTATCGCGCAGATAGGGAATTGATTGTGTCTTGCCACTATCATAGACTACTTTAATACGAACAGAATCTCTTTGGATTTTCTGCCAGTTTCGAGACAAAGTTTCGGTGTGGAAACTATGATAAGCGCTCTGCAGTAAAGTCCACACTAAATGCAGAGCTTCTGTGAAAGATCGCCAGTGTTGCACATTGTGCGCTTTATTCGTCGTTTCTACAATACTGGTCCGCAGCTCGTGGTCTAGGGGCTAGCGTTGCCGCCTCTGTATCACAGGGTCCCGAGTTCGATTCCAGGCTGAGTTGGAGATTTGTTTCTGCCCGGGGACAGGGTGTTTGTGTTGTCCTCAGCATTTCATCATCATGTGTGAGAGTGACTAGAAAATGGACTGGGTAAAAATTGAGACTTTGTACGGGCGCTGATTACTGCGCAGTTGAGCGCCCCACAAATAATAATCATCATCATCATCATCTACAATACTGTTCTGACCCGTTTAGTGTACCAAAGGGGGTCAGCTCCGTCGTTTGTTAATTTAGTTGGTATAAATCTCTCAGTTGCTGTCGATACTATTTCTTTAAATTCAGGCCACATCTGGTCTACACTTACCGCTACAGTGTTGATTTGAACGGAGTCGAGATAGTCTCTCAGGAAGGCGACAAGTGAATTTTTATATGCTTTTTTGAATAGGTTTATTTTTGGAGGATTTGGGGATCACAATATTCAGTCTAGCTACGACAACCCTTTTTCACTAATCCTTGTAGCCGTTTTGATGCTCGTTATTAGCTCAGGATTATTTGTTGCTAAGGGGTCAAGTGTGTTTTCACAACCTTTACTATTCGAGTGGGCTCATGAATTAACTGCTCGAATTGATTTTCAGATAATGCGTTTAGTACAATTTCGGAAGATGTTTTATGTGTACCTCCGGATTTAAACATGTATTTTCAACATTTCGAGGGTAAATTGAAGTCACCACCACATATAATTGTATGAGTCGGATACTTGTTTGAAATTATACACAAGTTATCTTTGAACCTTTCAGCAATTGTATCATCTGAATTGGGGGGTCAGTAAAAGGATCCCGCTATTATTTTACTCTGGTTGCCAAGAATGACCTCTACCCATACTAACTCATAGGGTCTATCTACTTAATTTTGCTACAAGGTAAACTACTGTTAACAGCAACAAACACACCACTGCCAATTGTGTTTAGCCAATCCTTTCGGATCACCGTTAGGTCCTTCGCAAAAATTTCGGCTGAACTTATATCCGGCTTTGGCAAGCTTTCAGTGCGTGTAACGATGTATCAGGGCTTTTTACTAGCGCTTGGAGCTGTGGTACCTTCCCAACTCATCTACGATAAATTACAACTGTTATACTGAAGGTTTCTGGATCTACTTCTTCCTGTTTTCGACCTGAACCCTTTGAGACTGAAGCCCTTTTTGTTTCCCTGAGACCCTCTAACCTAAAGAATCGCCCAGTCCACATCACACAGCCCTGCTATCCGTGTAGCCGCATCCTGCATGTAGTGGGCTCCTGGAACCCGAACTTGGGTGCAAGTCGTGGAATCTGCGCCTACACGGTCGCAGAACCGTCTGAGCCTCTGATTCAGACCGTCCACTCGGCTCTGTACCAGAGGCTCGCAGTTAGTCTTGTCGACTATGCTGTAAATAGTGAGCTCTGCGTTCATCTCGCAAGCAAGGCTGGCAGCCTTTACCACTTCTGATAGCCTCCTGAAACCAAAGAGAGAATCTCTTCCAATCCAAAACGACACACGTAGTTGGTACCGATGTGAGTCACCACCTGCAGTTGGCTGCACACTGTGCTCTTCATAGCATCCGGAAGGACCCGTTCCACGTCTGGAATGACTCCACTCAGTATGCACACAGAGGGAACATTGGCTTTCTTCCCCTCCTTGGCACCCATGTCCCTAAGGGGCCCTGTACTGTTCCCAACTACCAATAATTCCACCCTTTGTGATTGCCGGGATCTTGCAGGATCAGAGGTTTGCTCTGAAACAGGACAAGCGACTGCATCTGGCTGAAGGACAGTGTCAGCCACAGACGGCACCTGGAACCTGTTTGTCAGACTAACTAGGGACGCCTTACATTCGACCTCCAGGGAAGTCTTTCACCGCCTCCCACACCCCGAGGCGACCTCCCACTCGACCACGGCTGAGGAGTCAAACTCAGTGCAAGTTGTAACTGGGCTCGCCACCAGTGCGTACCGAAGTGCTGCATTTCTGTTGGATCCCCGTAGTCGGCCCACGAGAGTTACGTCCATCCACTGCAGCTTCAAGTTGTGTAACCGAAGCCATCGTAGCCTGGAGCTGAGAGCGAAGTGTCATCAGCTCGGCTCGCATCCGCACAAATCAATTACAGTCCCTATCCATACTAAAGACCGTGGAAAACTACATTACACAGACAAACAAAGGGCTATCGACAAGCGCTTTGTAATCCTGCTGTAGGCATTGAGAAAAGCGCAGGAGCTGTGTCTAATAAATTAGTTTAACACACAGAGATTCAAACATTGAACTACCGAAGCACTCAGGTCAGAATAAATAATTCGCTCCCGGTTAGGAACTTGTAATATGTCACAAAATCGGTTTACTTTCCGACACAAACGAAAACACGAGAACTGTGTCTATTAAATATTAATTTAACACACAGATATTCAAGAAACTAAACTACCAAATCACACAGATGAAATTATACAATTCGTTCCTGGTTAGGAACTCGTAAAATGTCACAAAGTGGGTTACTTCCCTGTTGCTGCTTGTGTCTAGGCCGGCTAACTGTGTTGTTTTCTTTTGTGAAGTGACTACTGATGTAAAGGATTAAGACGGATGAAGTTTTCCATTCGAAACATAGTAGCTATTGAGAAGAAAGTCCATTCACTACTAGTGAAGTTGCTTTATCAGAATGACAACAGCAGCAGCTCTGCATTGCAGGAATATCGCCAACAGAAACAGCTGCGAAGAGACCCCATGTCCGTAACTGGGCTAAAAAATATGGTCAAGAAATTTGAAGAAACAGGCGAATCCGTTGGAGAGGGAGGCAGCTCATTGCCATGACAGTTGGTGATGAAGTAACTGTAGCTACAGCCGATCTTGTAGCACATGCCTCAAACTCTGCAATCAATGCTCGAACTGTGTCACGGGAATTCTCTTCCCTAGTGAGCAGTCCAAAAGATTTCCAAGCTCGTTTTATTCTGGTATCCCGAAAAGATTCAGAAGGTGCACCAAATGATTCTCCAAGAAAAGCTACATCACCGTATATGTGCTTGTCGTTTTTTGGCACCCGTGGAAATGGATGTGAGCGGTGACGGACGAGGCACACATTTCACTCTGCACAGTGTCGTGAATGCACAAAACCGTCGCATATGGGTTTCCAGCACTCAGTGTGTGTGTTGTGGGTTCGCAAGCTGCTTCATTCTCGGCCCGTTTTTCTTCGAGGAGATGAAACTTTGTGGGCCTGTTAGGTGTACAGTGACATCTGCATGTTATAAGAACCTGCTTATGCAACACGTGATTCCAGCTTTGCAAGAACGCAACTGTTCCCACACCACTAATTTCATGCAAGACGGGCCAACAACAAATGCCGGGGAAAGATATGCTTATAGAAATCTTCAGTGATGACCGCCTCAAGTGTAGGCCATTTAGAGATGTGTGGCCTTCCAGATTCCCAAACCTAAATCCATGTGACTTCTTGCTGTGGGGATAACTGAAAGATCGTGTCTATCAGGGATGTATGCAGACACTTCCTGATCTGGACGATAGTATGCGACGACATACGGCTCTGATTACCGGTTATGCTGCGAGCAACTGTCGATCATGCCGTTTTACAGAT
Source organism: Schistocerca piceifrons (assembly GCF_021461385.2). NCBI lineage: Eukaryota > Metazoa > Arthropoda > Insecta > Orthoptera > Acrididae > Schistocerca > Schistocerca piceifrons. Next base: position 148,507,378 of record NC_060143.1, read on the forward strand.
GCAGCCTGTTTCTGAGTCGGGAGAACACATTGAACATTTGTTGTAACTTGTGACTATATCCTAATAAGCGTGCCATAACCACAGTTATCATGTGTTTGATCGTTCCTCGCCTTTTCCTGCACCCACACTACATTCTGACAGATTGTAGCACCATTTTCACCTTTTCCTGCACCCACACTACATTCTGACAGATTGTAGCACCATATTTTCACCTGGCGACAAAAAAGCATTCTTTACGAGCTCACCGATTAATGAACACGAGTCGATTCTAGAGTCCGATTTCACCTGTCAGCTTTGGCCAGTGAGTGACGTTCTGTGTGACACCATGAATTTACGATGCGAAGGATGTAACCGGTCTGTTAATTAATATTGTCTGTGACTGTCTCATAACTGGCATGTAATATGCTTTTTATTCTATATATATCGCGATTTTCGCGAGTGTGAAAGGCAGGAATCTACGAGCAAAGTTTAAATTACTGCGAGTGAAACTATCAGCAGTCGTATTTATTGTCTAGGTTCTCGCAAATATTAGGCTGTTTTTTGCGAATATGGCACAATTTCCATGAGTTACATTAGGCTGGAATAAGAGCACAGCATACAGTGCTCCTTGTGAAACAATCTCCAATCATATTTGTAATAGTGTTTTTCACAAATATTTGTTTTTTTTTTCGAATTTGATAAGATTTCCAAGCGTGAGGTTAGACAGGAACCTAGAAGGACAGCTAAATAGGTCAGTTCTAGTTCTCCATTCCATTTTTCGTTTTTTTGTGATTGTCGTTATGTGTACTGTTATTTCATTTAGGATTTATCTGCTTGGTATCGGTCTCTGTACTTCGGGTAAAGAGTCTGTTTGTCGACTCCAGTGTTTGTTAGTTATCACGTTTCTGCAGTAGGTCAGAGAGCGATACCATACAGTCAAATCCTTAACGAATTAGCAGTCCATACCTAATGATAATGACAGACAATAACGGAACGTGGAATCGACTTAATACCATGTGTGAAAATTCTCAAAGAACGCACAGTACATACCTATTGAAACAACAGTACTAAGGAAAGCAACTGCGAAAAACAGATATCCTACAAGAAGCCACTGCACACACCAATTGCAAAAACGCTAGAAAAAAAACTTGGAAATCGACAACGAAAATTGACGTATATGCGTTAATTGTACGAGGTGTGATTGGAAAGTTTTAAGAATGGGCTTGTAATGGTACAATGGTGGTACTTACATGCTACTGTGATGCATCTCCTTCAAAATAGTTCCCTTCTGATTGAACACACCGACTCCAACGATGTTTTCCACTTTTGGAAACATTCCTGAAGTTTTTTCCTGATGTGTGTTAAGAACGCTCTTCGTATTTGCCTGAATGTCTTCAATCGAGTCAAATCGCTTCCCTTTCAGTAAAAATTTCAATTTAGGAAACAGGCAGAAGTCCGCAGGGGCCAACTCAGGGGAATACGGCAGTTGTGGAAGCACAGGAACTTTGAATTTGGCCAAAAATTCAACTATGGAGAAGGCACGATGAGCCGGAGTATTGTCATGGTGTAGCACCCAACTCCTGTCTTTCCTCAGTGCAGGCCTTTTCTTCCGACCTTTTTCGCGCATTCGCTCAAGGACACATTTGCAGTATTCTTGGTTAATTGTCTGTCCTCCAGGGGTAAATTTATGATGCACAATACCGCTAGAATCGAAAAAAATCACCAACATTGTTTAACGTTGACTGTCTTTTTTTGTCGGTTGTGGTGAACCTGGAATCTTCCATTGCGAATACTGCACTTTGGTTTCGGGATCATATCCATATACCCACGATTCGTCACCTATTACCTATTTAACAAATCTTGGTCATTTTTAGTCAGATTAATCATTTCTTGGCACACTTCAAGTCGGTATTGTCTCTGATCACTAGACAACACTTTTGGAATGAATTTTGTGGACACTTGGCGCATGTTCAGATCTTCAGTTAAAATTGACTGAACCGCATAGAAACTTAAATTAAGTACATCAGCCATCTCCCTAATTGTAAGTCTACGATCAGATCGCACTAAGTCGCGAACTTTCACAACATTTTCATTCGTTTTTGAGGTGGAAGGACGGCCGGACCGTGGTTCATCTTCAAATGATTCGTGCCATTTTTAAACCTTTCGGTGGACTGCGGTTGTAATTTATTGCGTCTGTGTGTCGTTAACGAATAAGTCTTGTTGCCTTGAAATATCAAGTCTGTCTCACAGAGTTAAAACAAGACTCCACGCTGTGCGTTGTTTTGAAGCGAGAGTGGGCGGAGCCTGCGCCATCATAAATAGCCCAAAACCAGTGATGAATTCAGGGGGCGGCCCGGGGGAAAAGTCCCCCCGCCCCGCCCCCCCCCCCCCGAGAAGTTCATATCTATAGTTGTGGTGAAACATAAAAATTATCACCTGGTCTGTTAACTTGTACTGTTGTGACAAAATTTAAACTACGCCATCTGCTGTTGCTAACGAAATTTAGAGTCACCTATGGAGAAGTGATGACGCAGTTTATACAAGCAAAATGAAAGTGTAACACAATAGGTGGCGGCTGGGTCCCTATAGTTTGGTTTCGTTACTTATTGGTTCGGTTTGGAACACTTAGCGTCGATTGTTCTGTTTTTATTATTATTCTTATTATTATTATTGCCAACACCAACAAATTAGCAGTTGCTGTATAATAAGTGCGCGGTAAAGCTAAGCGTTGCAAGGTGTGTTGGCAACACCGACTGTGGAATAAAAGTCAGCCTTTCCTCTCTCATATCTTCCCTCACCGCACCTCCAATCGGCTTAACGTGTAAGCTAATCCCTTAGCTACGCAGCCCACCCTCGCTGCGAACTTTATTCTTATGCGCCACTCGTATCTACACTTTATTTGCCCTTAGAATAAACCTGATGTCGCGAAACACGTCCCCGGATATTGCTACGGAATTGGAAGTAGCATCTGACATTATAAAAGATTGTTTTAATTTTTTATTGCATTACTGGGAATATTTCCAAGACTTAATAGCCATATACATTTTTCCTAATCCATGAGCCTAAAGCTCAAACCAAATATTTGTGTACACCTGACAATGATTTTCGCAGTGTCAATGGGGATACACGATTTTTGCCTAAAGAAGCGGTACATTCCACCATGAGTGGGACGTTTGGCAACGCTGCTCTACGAGTATAATCTAAGCTTTCATTGTTGTGTAAAAACTCAATGCATTGTGGAAACTGTTGTAAGGTTGTAACAGTTAGTCGACAGGTTACTATGGAAGTGTAATGTGTTTATGTAGTGTACTGCGTGCAGTCTTCGTCAGTTTATAACATGAAAAGAAGTGTTAGTGGCGAAATACAATGTAGAAACAACAGACTTTAATTTCTTTCTTTTCTAGTAAAAGACAGTGTATTGCAAAAGACGAAGACGAGTATGAGTCTACTGAAAGAAGTGCTAGTGATTGTGACTTCGAATTGCGTAGGTCTTCCAAGTTTTCAGTTTCCCGTCCATAGTTTTCAAACGATAAATGTGCTATTTCTGGCCCATCCGTAAATTGCAATGCTAAACAAAGTATTGAACGCGAGATTAAGTATCAGCAAATATGGGAGTGTAAGTACAATTGGTTGTACTTTGATCACGAGCGGGGTGGGACTTTCTGCAAATTGTGTGAAATGCATTTAAAAAAACGATATCGAAGCTCTACAGAAAACAGGAAGAGTGTTCATTTCTGTACCTTTCACTAAATTTAGAAAAGCTACCGGAAGCACGGGAAAACTAGAGAAGCACGCCAACTCAGAAAAACATGCAAGAGCCGTTGCACTTGAAAATTGTAGATTACAGGGATTAAACGCTCCAATTCGTACACATATTTAAACAAAATGAAAATGAAAAAGCTTTAAACCGCCAAGCATTGTCATTGTTAATTCGAAGTCTGTATTTCCTTAGTAAGGAAGAAATACCCCACACAACAAAATATAACCTCTAATTCGTAAGGTAGTACTGAAAAGCGACATTAATCTTGAAAAGTGGTTAAAATTTCAGAGCGAAAGGTCTGCATATCGTAGTAAGCATACTGCTTCAGCATTGTTGACTTGTTTGGGAGAGTCTAGACTTTCAGGATGAAACACTTATCCATGACAAATATTTTTCATTAATGGCAAACGAATCTACAAATGTTTCCAACCAAAGTGAACTTCTTTAGTAGTTCGACATGTTGCACCGTCTCCATCATTTGAAGTGAAGGGAAGGTTTTTATGTCTCGTTGAGTTGAAAATCACTTCAACTGAATCCATATTTACAGCAATTGATACCGAACTAAAGAAAAGAAAACTTTCTTACTACAGATTATTATCTTGTTCATTCGACGGTACTGCTAATTTTAGTGGTTCTATCTCAGGATTCCGCGCTCGGTTCATAAACCGCACATTACATGTTGTTAAAAACATTTACAAACTTTTTCATGGTTCTTCCAAATGAGAAAATGTTTTGCATGAAATTCAGTGTGCTTTAGAGCAACTTATTTTAAAAATACCCGAAGCTGTTGACATCCCGTGGTTAAGTACCTATCGCACAGTTCATGCTATTTTCCTAACCTACAAGTCCATTTAATGGCATGTGAACATATACACAAGGACGGCGCGGATTTAAAAAGTTTAGCTGGAGGAATCTTGTTAGAAATTATGAAATCAAATTTCATTGTAGGTTTAGTAATTTTAGACGATACGTTAAATGCAGTCTCAAACGTATGTAAAGTTTTGAAATTTCGCAAATCTCTCTTCTTGTTTCTGGAACATTCAAGACACATGGACTGTTTTTGTGACTGCGATGGACATAGTGCAGAAAATGAAACTCTTAATAAAATTAAAAAAACTGCACGAGGACGCATCAGAAGTTAAAGGTGTGCTGATCACGAACGTAGAGGAGCAGATTCAAGCTATGAAAAGCGCAAGGAAATTTGTTAAAAGTATGATTAATGAGAAGGCAATAAAAGTGATAGAGCTAAGTGCATATTTTGAATGTTTTAAAAAATTTCTAGAGTTTAGTGATAATGATTGTAAAGACCTGAGCTTGATTTGGGACTTACAAACATCGACGCTGTAATTGCACACTTGCATTCCTTTAGGTACGTTATTAGTAATAAATTAGACGATACGTCTTCTGATGTTGCTTCTTTCATTCTGAGAGCCGACATCGGCTACGAAGCACTACGGACACACATTGAATGGGTACTGTGCATTCCCGTTTCGACTTTCAGTGTGGAAAGGTCATTTAGTACAATGAACAGGGTGATGACAAAATTAAGGAACAGGATGGGTCAGGAAACGTTCCAAGCTTGTGTGAAGATTTCAGCGGAAGGGGACGACGAGCCAACAGAAAGTTTTATTGATGACGTCATCAAGAGATATGCTGTAAAAAACCCTCGACGTATTAATTTGATGCAAATGTTTTTTGCATGCAATAAAATTATTGTATTATTTAATATAATTAACTTAGACTTAGCCGAACAGCTTAGTACTTAACCTACATATTATTTACATATACACTCCTGGAAATGGAAATAATAACACCGTGAATTCATTGTCCCAGGAAGGGGAAACTTTATTGACACATTCCTGGGGTCAGATACATCACATGATCACACTGACAGAACCACAGGCACGTAGACACAGGCAACAGAGCATGCACAATGTCGGCACTAGTACAGTGTATATCCACCTTTCGCAGCAATGCAGGCTGCTATTCTCCCATGGAGACGATCGTAGAGATGCTGGATGTAGTCCTGTGGAACGGCTTGCCATGCCATTTCCACCTGGCGCCTCAGTTGGACCAGCGTTCGTGCTGGACGTGCAGACCGCGTGAGACGACGCTTCATCCAGTCCCAAACATGCTCAATGGGGGACAGATCCGGAGATCTTGCTGGCCAGGGTAGTTGACTTACACCTTCTAGAGCACGTTGGGTGGCACGGGATACATGCGGACGTGCATTGTCCTGTTGGAACAGCAAGTTCCCTTGCCGGTCTAGGAATGGTAGAACGATGGGTTCGATGACAGTTTGGATGTACCGTGCACTATTCAGTGTCCCCTCGACGATCACCAGTGGTGTACGGCCAGTGTAGGAGATCGCTCCCCACACCATGATGCCGGGTGTTGGCCCTGTGTGCCTCGGTCGTATGCAGTCCTGATTGTGGCGCTCACCTGCACGGCGCCAAACACGCATACGACCATCATTGGCACCAAGGCAGAAGCGACTCTCATCGCTGAAGACGACACGTCTCCATTCGTCCCTCCATTCACGCCTGTCGCGACACCACTGGAGGCGGGCTGCACGATGTTGGGGCGTGAGCGGAAGACGGCCTAACGGTGTGCGGGACCGTAGCCCAGCTTCATGGAGACGGTTGCGAATGGTCCTCGCCGATACCCCAGGAGCAACAGTGTCCCTAATTTGCTGGGAAGTGGCGGTGCGGTCCCCTACGGCACTGCGTAGGATCCTACGGTCTTGGCGTGCATCCGTGCGTCGCTGCGGTCCGGTCCCAGGTCGACGGGCACGTGCACCTTCCGCCGACCACTGGCGACAACATCGATGTACTGTGGAGACCTCACGCCCCACGTGTTGAGCAATTCGGCGGTACGTCCACCCGGCCTCCCGCATGCCCACTATGCGCCCTCGCTCAAAGTCCGTCAACTGCACATACGGTTCACGTCCACGCTGTCGCGGCATGCTACCAGTGTTAAAGACTGCGATGGAGCTCCGTATGCCACGGCAAACTGGCTGACACTGACGGCGGCGGTGCACAAATGCTGCGCAGCTAGCGCCATTCGACGGCCAACACCGCGGTTCCTGGTGTGTCCGCTGTGCCGTGCGTGTGATCATTGCTTGTACAGCCCTCTCGCAGTGTCCGGAGCAAGTATGGTGGGTCTGACACACCGGTGTCAATGTGTTCTTTTTTCCATTTCCAGGAGTGTATATTAGCTATTCATGAAAAATTTTAAATATTAATAGCGCTGCTACGTCTTTAGAACGCTATCACTTAAATTTTAAGCGTAAAACTTTGTCCTTCCCCCCCCCCCCCCCCACCTTCCCCCGTCAAGCTATATTTCCACCCCGGGGGAAAGTGGCTGTATTCATCACTGCCCAAAACATTAGCAGACTACTCTGTATGATTGCTTCATGATCATTATTTCTATCCTGTACACGCACCAAAGTCTTAAATTCTAAAAAATTACCGTTCTAACATGAATAACGTAGTGTCAAGAAGCCAATTTTCGAAAGTTTTCTGTTCAGAAGTGCGAAGTTGCTCTTTTAACACGGCACATTTGACCTCGTTTATGTTACTTATATTTTGTTGATATATTTCGAATAAATTATATGAAAATCATGCTTTCATAATATGTTTAATTCCTTTTTTACTATATTTCTATTGATATAAAATGAAGCTGGATCTCGGAAACCAATGCTTGTGTCCTTGCTGGCCCTTCGTTTTGTTCCTACATTTTCAGCTTTCATCTCGAATGCACAACATTTTTAATGTTCGCATGTGCAAAAGACTTACTCTGTGTTCTTTGCTAGCCCATAAATGTTTGCAATACGGAAATATGCAAGGCATCCTATCGTGTCTTGATTATGTCAACAAAGGGAACGATTGAAATGTCATAGAAACAGAACTGCATAGAGGCATACCTCCACGCAGAATAGAGTTCGTGTTTTATTATATTGTCAGTAGTTTACACATCTCCTCACACAAAATCTTACGTATAATGTGTCATTTAGTGTGTGACCGACAGTAGTAATTTACAGGAAAAAAAGATATAATTTTTTAACATCAACTAGCATTGTACAATACTACAAATGTGAGTAAGGGACTCAAACGCTTAGACACCGTAAAATGGATATTTTGTGTTAACATGTACGTAAATCAATTTTTAGTAATGATAGTGTTGACCTGTGTTACATATAGGCCTTCTTTTCCAACAGTAGCGTGTTTGCTTCTTTTCTAGGCTTAGTTCTCGTCAGTAAATGTGTTAGTTTTTAGAAATAACAAAAAATACCATAATTCGAATGTATTTCTACTTTGATCATCTGCTTAATTTTACTTTTGAATTTCATTTTGAGGTTTCCGAAGGATACATGTGTGTTTCATGCATGCTAATGATTTATTTTTTACATATGCCCCCAAGCTGATCATTTATTAGCTTTTTGTTTTTTAATTACAGACAGACACCATTTACAAGTTACCATAATAAGTAGCCTTCTGCCGAAAAGGAGGAGTTGTCAAAGAGAAACGTTTTCATTTTAGTTTCAAATTTTACCTTGCTGCCTGTCAGGCATTTTATATCACTGAGTAACTAATCAAAATTTTTGGTTGGAGCATTGTGAAGTGTGCTACAGACAACCTTAATGTGACGTAATGAATGTCATTTTTTTCTTCTGGAATTGTAGTTAGGTACTTCACTGTTCCTGTTGAAGTGCGGTGGATCTTTTACAACAAACTTCTTGAGGGAATAACTATACTATGAGGCGGATAGATCGTACTCACACGCCGAGCAACAGACAGACATTGAAAAAAGTTCGTTCACATGTCTTCGGCCAAAGCCTTCTTGAGAAAGAAAGCAAATAAAGCGCGCACACACACACACACACACACACACACACACACACACATTCATTCGTACAATCATACAGACATAACTCACACACACATGACCGCTTTTTCACTTACTGTTATAGCCAGGATATTTTTTTGAAGAGGAAGGACGAATGACCAATGGATAATTGTCGGCGGCAGGAATTTAGGCCATGAGATGCTGCACCAACAATCAACGCAGTCATGTAGCCGTGTGTTGTGGGGGGACGAGACCGTTCGTGCAGTGTGGCTCGGATGTCGGAGCGTTTGCGGTTTGGAAGGCAATGAAGAACATAGGAAAGAATAAAATTAAATGGCCCATGATACATGAATACAAAAGAAAATATTGCTTGACCGGCTCCACCTTACGAATGAAATGTGATTCCTTTAAACTGTAGATTACGATCACGTTGCTTTGTATACCCTAAACGACGCAAACACATTTTTGATGAAACGACCAAGTCTCCACACAATCAATGCTCCAGACCACCAAAGTCTGTAGTTATGCCCAACGGCCGACAGTAGGTACGGGCACGTCACTGTGACGTCATGGGGAAGTATCACCGCGGTGAACCATAGTAAGATTTCAGAGTGAGAAAATGTGTAGATTACAGTGAGACTAATGCACTGACAGTTTAATAAAATAAGAGCTATTCTGCATGGAGCTTTACCTCTATGCAGTTCTGTTTGCTGCGCGGTTTGAGGCGCCATGTCACGGGACTACGCGGCCTCTCCCGCCGGAGGTCCGTTCCTCCCTCGGGCATGGGTGTGTGTGTGTGTTGTTCTTAGCAAAAATTAGTTTAAGTAGTGTGTAAGTCTAGGGACCAATAACCTTAGCAGTTTGGTCCCTTAGGAATTCACACACACAGCTTCGTTTCTTTGACATTCCATATCTTTCACTTTGTTGCCATGCACAAGATACGATAGAACACCTTGCTTCTTTCCAAATTCTCCACGTTCATGGGCTAACAAAGAAGATATAGGTAAGTTTCTTTTGCAAAGGTGATCCTTAAAAATGTTGTGCATACGAGCTGAAAGATTAAAATGTAACGAACAAGAAGCAGGATCTTGTAACCAAACAAGCATTGGTTTCGGAGTTCCAGCTTAATTTCCTATGTATACAAATGCTGTAAAAGTGGAAGTAAGTGGATTACGAAAGCATTCCTTTCAAACCACGCCGTACTCTTCTTGGTTATTCGAAATGTATCAACAAAAATCAAAGTTACGTGAACGAGACCAAATGTTCCGTATTACAGGAGCAAATACGCATTAAAGAACAGAAAAATGTTCGAAGTTGTCTTTCTGACACTACATCATTCATGTAAGAACCATAATTTTCAGTATTTGAAACGCCTGTTGCGCGGACACGACAGAAATAATGAACAAGACGCAATCGTAAACAGTTGTCTGCTAATTTTTAGGGCAATGTGAGAGTGTGGCAGGCCCCGCCAACTCTGGCTTCAGGACAACATAAAGCCTAAGTCTATAGCTCCATTTTCCCCTTTTTTTTAACTACAAGTTGGTTTTTTTTTCATGATCTCGAGACTTCGGCTTAGGCATGCTGTCATTGGTCAAAGCTGACGGGTGAAATCGTACACTAGAATTTATTCAATGAACACACCTACGATGTTTCAGCGTCCCACGTTGTACTCGTATACCGCCCACACTACAGGAATCGGAATATCGTCAGTTTAATTTTAACCATCCGGTCTTTATGTGGCTTACTTTGTAAAAGGTAGTTCTTGCATTGCAGAATCAGTACTCATCATATATGCAATAGCCATCGCCAAATTATAAGGGGGAATATTTCCGCACTGTTACTGCGTACAATTCTTTTGATCTAGCAATGCATAGTACGTTTTACGTGTATGTTCTTCAGTTTCTTCACACAGCACTGAACACTAAGAGGCAATCCAGTACCTGGAACAGAAAGGAGAAAACTTACTATTCTGTCTACCATTATATGGTACAATTTTTTGTAGTAATAATTTGTCACGTTGTGGTATTTTAGATCACATATGCATTCATGTAATACATTATATATTATGAAACAATCTTTTTCATATTTGTGTTAAAGCTTCCGCTGAAGGAGAAGTGAAGCCCGAAAGAGTTCCACCGCAAACCGATTTGAGGCAGACATCAGCCAACTTGAGGGAGCGAATGAATGCAAGTACGAACACTATAAAAGCATGTTATTTCAGAATAGATTTTTGTTAGCCATTTGCGCCTTGGAATACATGCAGTGGAGCCCAGTAACAGTTTCACATTTATTTAAAAATAACTTGCCTTAAAGCATTGGCAGACCATGTATAATGTTTTCAACAGTTACGTCCAGTCAGTTTTGTCATCGTGCGTTTACTACAGGCGCACTTCGACTGTACAAATCCCTCCTTTCCCAGCATTAGTTGTTCGAGTTTTTAGATGTTTTAAAATATACTGTAGAATTTTTGCCGTTCTATACTGTACTTGCTCTGTATGTAGTCAAGGAACGTACATGTTAACTTTCTCCGTAAAGTGAGGTCAGTAGGTTATCAGTGCCGGTAGGGACCGTGATCCGGTTATAACTATTTCTTATCGCAGACTGAGAACTTCTGTTACACACTTGTGTCCTTTACATTCAAGGTCCCCCCCCCCCACACACACACACACACAAACACACTTCCCTCTCACCAGGAAACCACCAGGAATTGGTCAAGGTCACATAGGGGAACCCCAACACCCTCCCCTCCCCTCCTCCCCCTCTCCACTCCCATGGACTAACGAGATTGAAGCGTCCTCTCCCCATATTCATCTCGTATAACCGGAGCATTTGAGTAGGTTCGGTTCCCTCTGTAGCTGGCCAGTATAGTGAGGGTCAGGTTGTGTCTGTTCGTTAATAACAAATTACATTGAAACATATCACTCGAGTTATGTTTGCTAATAACAACTTAATATTTGGTATAATATAATACCAGTGGAGACTATCCAGGCATGTAAGTACTCTCATTCGTCTCCAGTTTTACGTATTTTTCGACCATGTACCTATTTTTTCCGTATTTTCCAGAATTTTTCGTATTTTATCCAATAGTTCCATCCCACTGTTCCCAACGTCGTCGCGTTGATGTGATGATGCTTTCAACCAATCACAATGCAGTATGTGCCGAAATTATTCATCGTTGCTATTGAAGCATCCCCTTCTGATCTTCACCTTTTATAACTGGGATACTTGAGTTGGTGGGTCTCACTATGAAGCTGGCCAGTGGAGGAAGAAGATCAGGATGTGTTTATGCATTAATAACAACTTACGTTAAGCCATGTGACTCGATATCTGTTTGTGAATAAAAATTTAATGTTAAGTGATTTTCATCATTTGAGGCATCGGTAAAGCCCACACCCAGGCGGATATATAAGTCCTCTCATTATTCCACAATTTTATGAATTTTCTCCCTTTTTTGTATTTTTTTCGCATTTTCGACAATTTTATGTTTATTATCGAATTACTTGAGTTCCGATACGATATTGCAGTGCCTGTGTTATTCCGAATTACGATGCAGAAATTCATTAAATGTATTTTCAGTTGCGAATGTGGACAACCGTCAGCTGTAGAATGGAATGACGACAGCGAAAATTTGTGCCGGACCGGGGCGCGAACCCGAATTTCCCGCTTATCGCGAGCAGTCCCCTTACCATTTGACTATTCGTGCACGATTCACGACCAGACCCAAATTTCCGTGAGCCGTCGACCATGTGCCTACAACCTGTGCCCGTTCATTCATTATGTGCATTCCCGTACAGGAGAGGCGTTTTACTTGAAAGTCTCGGGACAGATTGTAGGCGCATGGTTGACGGCATACAGAGGTTTGGGTCTGGCCGTGAGTTGCGCATGGATAGCCAAATTGTAAGGGGACCGTTCACGATAAGCGGGAAAAGCGAGTTTGAGTCCCGATCCTGCACAAATTTTCATTGTCGTCATTCCATTCTACAGCTGACGGTTGTCTATATTCGCAATTGCGGACATATTTAATGTACTTGAGTTCCGTCCCACTGCTAGCGACGTTATGTCAACATCGCGTCGCCGGCATGAGGCTATCAGCCAGTTAGCATGTACCCCAGTTACTTATCGGTACTAAGCTACCACGTCATAACTAGTGTGTGTGACATCATTGTGTATGAGTTAGAAGCACTGCAGTTCTAACGAGTTCGAACCACAGGTACAGCATTAATCGCAAGTACCACCACTGCTAAGTCACCACTATATTACTAGACTCTGTGACGTCATAAGGGGGGGATGTCTTAGGGGGTTAGTAGAATTATATATGTTACTAGCTTGGACCGTGGCGTTACGCATGGTTAAACAGCTATTTATAAATAGATGTTAATGCCGAAACTCACTATTGACGCGTATGCACAATCAGAAAAGCCATCCCTTATTATATCTTTAAAAGTACACTATAGGTAAAGCTTATTTACAAAATCATCTACATACGGGTACAGATATACGAGGGGAATTCAAAACGTAGAGGCACATTTGTGAAAAGTTGTACTTATTCTGATGATAGAAAACTGAAACATATTAATAGTGTTAATAGTAAGAATTATTAAAAACTTTCAGTGTTCTATTTCACGATAATTCATGTCTCTTGGTAACTTATTAACACACGGAACGCAAAAACATAACAACCATTCCGTTAATTATGTAGAAAATAATTACGAAAAAATACTATACTGAAGATGTATGTGAAAGTCTGTTGTCTTGCCGCTTGAGCGCTAGTGTCGCTCCATCTGTCAGAAGGTAACAACTTTCGCACCAGAGGGTATCTGTCGTATGTATTAGACTATGTTGCTAGTATGTTAGCCCGCCCGGCTAGCCGCTCGCTCGCTCTAACGCGCTGCTTCCCGAGGAGGAAGGCGTGCCGGTCCCCGGCACGAATCCGCCCGGCGGATTAATGTCGAGGTCCGGTGTGCCGGCCAGTCTGTGGATGGTTTTTAAGGCGGTTTTCCACCTGCCTCGGGGAATGCAGGCTGGTTCCTCATATTCCGCCTCAGTTACACTATGTCGGTATGAGATGTTCCCGGGGGGCTCCGCTGGGGGTTCGAACCGCACAATAACCCTGTGTTCGGTGTGGGGCGGCGGTGGGGCAGGTGGACTGCTGTGGCCTGTTGTGGGGTTGTGAACCACTGTGGGCTACGGTGGGACGAAGCCTCTCCGTCGTTTCTAGGTCCCCGGATCAACACACGCACACACACAGTATGTATATTAACTACAAAAAAATATGAATATGGCCGTTGCTATTAATATAATTTCCACTGATCCGTAGAATTCCAAAGAAAGACATGGACAGCAGGCACACTATAGTATTTAAAAAAAAAGTTATTGCTATGAAAAACTTACCTGTGCTTTAATAATGAGGACATTGCGTTTACGTGTATGATTCAATAATGGAAAGCCAACGCATTACTACTAACCTGCCACAAAACGACATTTATACAAAGGAACCTGCCATATTATTAGTTGGTGGTAATGTTACAAGATTCGTAAATACAATCCTCTGGAGCACACTGGCTGTGGGCGAGATCTGCTAGGTCTCCCAGGTAGAATAAAAACACATGTAACTCTCATAGTATTAGTGTACGATGTTAAGACTTTTAAATAGGTACCGAGTATGAGTACACGTCTCCGCCACCCATACGAGACTGTGCAGTGGCTACAACGCACCAGAAATAAATTAATCCAACAAAGTCAGCTACTCACAGAGGTCACAACATTTCTCTCAGTATACGATGAAATGCGACCTTAGAGAGCTGCAGAGATCAAACACCGTCTGTTGATAAGTCTTTTCTCCAAAGACTCAATTATAATTAACCTACAACCAAAGGGAATCAGAGTGTGAACAACACACGCAGTGACTGATGGAAAAACTGGCTGCACACATCTAATAAGTGCAGAAACATAACCGTTTCTTCTCAATTTTCGGGAGCGCCGCAAGGCTTCAGGTAGCTCAGAGATGTATCGCAGTGGCGCTCATCGCGTGAATGAAACGCCTAGTCTTGGGAAAGAACCTTCATAAACTTAAAGTGTGGACATTGGCTGACGACAACCTCTGGAAAAAGTCCTGTGGAAACTGATAAGTGGGGGGACTAACCAATCTTTGTTGCAAGCAGTAACAGACAAGAAATTCCTTCCTAGCGCCTGTAAACATGGCGTCCAGAATACAGAGGCCGCTCTGCAAGCGTCAAAGAAACGGGATCCCGCGAGAGACCTCACCCTGCTGGTGGCGTATCTAATCACAGGGAGCCGGTGCTTGATAAAGTTTGTAGTGTGTCATCTGCCGAAGACCTGTGACTGGCTGGCCGGGGTGGCCGAGCGGTTGTAGGCGCTACAGTCTGGAACCGCGCGACCGCTACGGTCGCAGGTTCGACTCCTGCCTCGGGCATGGATGTGTGTGACGTCCTTAGGTTAGTTAGGTTTAAGTAGTGGGGACTGATGACCTCAGAAGTTAAGTCCATAGTGCTCAGAGCCATTTGAACCATTTTTGAACCTGTGACTGGCAGTTGACGCTGTATGAATGAAAACGTCTTATTATACATTCCTCTAAATACTGAGAATAATTACAATAATGACCTACTACTAAAGGTAGTGGAGTGCCCTGCATAGGAAGTATTTATTAAGTTGATTGTACCAAGAAAAACATGTGAGACAAGAGTAACTTGGGTCATATTTACCATCATAATGGGCCATTAAATATTCGTTTTGGTTACGGATGGGGCAGAAAAATACGATCGATACATCACAAGACAGAGCCATATGCTGTTTCCTACAAAGAACTGAAACGATGATCGAAGGAAAAACGAGTTATGATCAACCCATAAGTTTTATAAGGTTGCTGGCCACACTTCATAGCAGTGAATCTTTTGTTGCTTTCGGATGTGCTGTAACACACTGAAACTGCTACTTGCTTGGAAAAATCAATGTAATGTTTGTTTCTTCCACCCGACTTCACTGGGATCTCAAGGACGCACTTTAGATCAATTATTGTAGCAGGAAGTGGCACATATTCTTAAAGAACTAATGTTTTCTTCTGTATGGGAAGTCAGTTATAATCTGAGTGAGAAAACTATGTCGTCTGCCATCCTATTCACTGCAAACATTTATGTATGTTAATGAAATTGGTATTGGTAGAGCACGCGTTATATTTCGCTAACTGGGTAGTTCAAGTCACAGTTCTGCCATAAGTCACTTTCTATTTAAAGTCTAGTCTGGAAATGTTCTTGCATTTCACACTAAATAACTTGAATAGGCTTGTTTCGTTATTACTTAGAAATGCGTACAGTGGCGGATACAGAAAAACCTCAAGGATGGAATGCTAGAGATACCTTGCGCTGCCCTTACTTTTACCGTAATAAAAAATAATCAAGTCACATGCAAAGTTTAAGGAAGTTTTATTTAAACTGATTATACATATATACAAGACAAAGCCGTCTTGTTACGAGTCTCGTAACAATATTTTTACTGAGAAATTACTATGAATTACTATTATTAATACTTCACAATCAACTATTACACTCATTCTTGACTAATATTCACACTTGCACTTGCTACAACTAGGACTTTTTACTTATTCATTCTTCGGTCTTAATATTTCTGTTTCTGAATGTAAACTAGGTTCCTATCGGCGAATAGTCTGTATTTAAAACGCTACGTATCGAAGGTTCTCTGTACGAGAAGACAGTAGAATATTCGTTGCTTTTCTCGAGCAAATGTCGGACAGAATAACGTATCGAGATCACTAGAATGGCCGCTAATTTTCTCTTAGGTAAGTGTTTGCTATCTATGTGCCAGATAGAAACGTATAAAATGCGATGACGTGGATGCGCGTGCTACATAGGAAATAATAACTACTCGATAACTCGATTCAGTCAAGTCGACTGACGAAAGAAACGAACGAATGGCGTGCGGGCTGAGTGGCGGAGGCGGCGGGGATTACAATGCGGGCGGCCCCGCGCGCGCCTCCCTATATCTATGCGCTACTGAATGTGTATGTCAGCGGTCAGAGAGATTACTCCCTTGGAGCCGCTGCGAGTCAACTCTCAAGAATGCTTGCTACGTCTCTGACTTTTCGTTGCGAATTATAATTCAGAAAATAACTTCCTGTGTGAAATTGTCTTTATCGTTTGCTTTAGTTCTTTTAGCTTGGGATTTTATGGAATTAAATCCTTTTTGTAATGAATCGCTTCCTCGGGCAGAGACGCTGTAGCTAAAGATTAAGTTTTCCAATTACTCAGAACACGAAAACATCATTAAATACTTTCCTGCAAAATAGTTTCACAAAGTTCACTTCACAAGACATAAATGGCACACACGAGCACGTAAATTTGGCAAGTAGCAGTACTAGTAATCGTACCAGTTGTCGAAACAGTAACGGAAATAACGGTAATAACTTACGCTAACCCAGGCTTATATGGTCTCCCACAGAGTTTTTTGTTCAATATTCTGTTGCTTTGAACTTTATCATTTTTTGTAATTGCTCTGTTCTGGTTACTAAAATATTACGAAAGTTTTTCAAAAATAAAAAATGAAGAAAATGTTCGTAAAAACTATCCTGTGATCTCTAATCATATAAAGTGTGGTTAGAGAGCCAGCCGAACTGTGATTAGTGTGATTAGACATCTGCTTCACCAATCACAGTTCAGAAGCATGCCACACTTTACGTGCTTCGAGCGTACTAATTGTAGCTCTCAGTGGTGAAATAAAAGGTAGTCAGCAGCCTTAAGGACCGAACTTATAAATCTCATTTCAATTAAACCTGACATTATGGCAAGTATATCTTTATTATTATTTAAATATTTCCACAACAGGCATGGTCAAAAATGGTTGAAATGGCTCTGAGCACTATGGGACTTAACATTTGAGGTGATCAGTCCCCTACAACTAAGAACTACTTAAGCCCAACTAACCTAAGGACACCACACACAGCCATACCCGAGGCACGATTCGAACCTGCGACCGCAGCAGTCGCGCGGTTCCGGACTTCGCGTGTAGAACCGCTCGGCCGCCGCGGCCGGCCAGCCATGATCATAATATAGCAATATTAGTAGAGCGAAAAGTGTTTCAACACTTAATTTCTACATAAATCAACAAACAAGCTGCAGTTAAAATTTTCTGATAATCGTAGTAAATAAATCTTATAAATACATTTAACTTAAATATTTCACATCGTACCCACTAATGAGGCTGACGTTGTACCCGTACGTAAATAATTTTAAGAGTTAAATTAAAAGGAGCCTAACAGATTGTCCACTTATAACTAAGGAAGGAGCCGAACAAGGTTGCTCCACTTATATAAGTTCACCACATATCTTTCAATACATTTTACATGGACCAGATTCGAATTCAAGGTTTACAATAAGTAGTGACGTATTTTTGGGATTCTGCTCCTCGTTGTCTGCGGCTTCAGTAGGCAACAGGTATAATGGCCCGCTAGATCTGTTGTTGACAGCCGGAGTTGAGGTCTAACGGGACTGTGTCTCGTAGGTCTGCAGCCTCGAACACACGCACCCCAGACCGCCGGACGTTTGCTGGTAGGCCGCAGTCAGTCGTGTACGAACTCGTTGCCGTGAACATGAATCAGTTTCACATGGGTTTTAGTATCCACACTATATTCAGTCGTTATATATGAGTTATTAGATTGTCAAGGGGAGACCACGACGTTAGGACTACAGAATTACTTCAAACTTTGTACGCCTCTAGCAGGCCTTTAAAACAACATAATGTGCAAATAGTAAGGTGCACTACTCTGGCAACTCCGAGAAAATCGCAAGTGAAGTTTTACGCGCCTGTTATGTACCTGATGTCTGTGTGCGACGAGGCCTGTCATAAGAAGTTATTGTGGCTAAACGGTTAGCATTCCCGCTTAGCAAGTGGGTGGTGGACGAGGCTACGGTTCGAATCCCACTACCACTTACTTTTTAATCTATATTTTTTCATCCCTGCTCACATTATTTAATTTAAATGACATTTGAGAGATAATATAATAAAAAAACCAAGTGCATTTGCATGCAGTTTCAATTTATGTTTTCCATGTCTATTTCACATATACCATCCTGCAATTTGCGATGTCGAGAGCACATCCGACGAGTAATTTTATATTACTTTTGTGGTCTGCACATTGTGTCGTAGTATATTACTTATTGTGAATAACGTCATTCGCATTGTTATTTATCGAGACTTGACTTGGGCTTTCCAAGCGTGTCCCTCGTCATTGAACATTTAATTGCAAATAGTAAATTGAAAACATGTGAAATTCACAACAACTTCATGTTACTTCATATGTCATATAAATTAAATAATGTGACCAGTGATGAAAAAAATACAGATTAAAAAGTAAATGTTGGCGTGATTCGAAACACCGCCTCGTCCACGACCTACTCGCTAAGCATGAGCGCTAACCGCTTGACCACAAAAGTTCTTCTGACGAGCGTTTTCACACAGATACATCACGTTGGTACATAACAGACGCATAAAACTTCTGTTGCGATTTTCTCGGGATTGCCAGAATAGTGCACCTTATTAATTGCTCATTATGTTACTCTAATGGCCCACTGAAGGTGTACAAAATTTGAAATAAATCCATGATCCCAACATCGTGACCTCCCCTTGTGAGTCCCCTTGTGAGGGTCGTGCTCTGAAAAGTCATAATTGTAGTATTAATCTGCATTTTGCGTTCTGAAAAGTCACATGCAAGAAATGTTCACTTTTTCTGTAGTCATTTGCATTTCATAAAATGTGGTTGTGATAGCCTAAGATATTTCTCGAATACACAATTTATCAAATTAATAGATTGTTTGTTCGCATCTTTCTGACCAACACAGCAGGAGTACGTTACACATTTTGTGAATCACTTTGCATTGTTATGCACCTTCCTAGTTCATCACTGAACACACGGTTCCCGTAAAATAAATTTCTACTTGAACCGTCATTGAATAATCACGAAAGCACGGATCTAGTCGTTGCGAAGGCAGTTCGCTTCATACAAATGCTCACAATGATACAACACGTTTTATTTACATCATAACGATCGCTGCTTTTGCAGTTCTTATTTCATCTATAATGTTGAGATCGTTTTATAAATAGTCTGTCACAAGTAGGTTCAACTGGCTCTAAGCAGTATGGAACTTAACGTCTGAGGTCATCAGTCCCCTAAACTTAGAACTACTTAAACCTAACTAACCTAAGGACATCACACATATCCATGCCCGAGGCAGGATTCGAACCTACGACCGTAGCAGCAGCGCGGTTCCGGACTGAAGCTTCTAGAACCGCTTGGCCAACAGCGGCCGGCTGTCACAAGTAGGAAGCATAACACATACTTCATAGTATGTTACCAGTACAAGTTATCCATCTTTCAGCACATCAGTGATTGCTGCAATAGCTGTCCTCATTTACACTTAATGTTAGAAAGGTTTATGGTGCATTTATTACTTACGACGTGGCTCTAAAAACACACCAAATTTACGAGTTACAGTATTCAAAAGTTGTGTTCAATCATTTTTATAGATTGCAGTGCACTTATCCTTTTAGTGATGCTCACAAATTAATTCACACACATGACAACCGTCGCTAACTGGTTTGCCGCTAGTAAAAGGACAGTAAGAAAACTCAGCGCGTCATCTTCTCTATACGGATTCAGTACGCTGCAAGGGTTGGACAAAAAGTTTGTCACTCCCATATAAATTATTAAATCCTGCTTTATCTAATCGATACGTAATGAAACCAGTTCCTATACTTTCTCCGAAATGACTTCCTGCACTAGGCGTAGCAAACAGATTCCTTTCTAAGTAGCTACCTCTCAGGTAAAACAACCACAAAAAACTCACCTTACTAGAACAACAACTTCTAAAAAACAATTAACAAAAAAAGATCAAACAGCTTATTCAACAACTCAACGGTGATAAAATTGTTTAAGTCTCGTATGTTACTAGAGTATTTGCCGTCCTGTAACCGTTTTAACAACTGTGAATGCAGAAAATTAGATACTATATATACTTAAGCTCCAAAGAAACTGGTATAGGCATGCGTATTCAAATACAGAGATATGTAAACAGGCAGAACACGGTGCTGCGGTCGGCAACGCCTATATAAGACAAGTGTCTGGCACAGTTGTTAGATTGGTTTCTGGTGCTACAGTGGCAGGTTATCAAGATTTAAGTGAGACTGAACGTGATGTTATAGTCGGCGAACGAACGATAGGACACAGCGAGGTAGCAATGAAGTGGGAATTTCCCCATACGACCATTTCTCGAAACTACCGTGAATATCAGGAATTCGGTAAAAAATCAAATCTCTGACATTGCTGCATTCGAAAAAAGATCTGCAAGAACGAGACCAACGACGACTGAAGAGAATCGTTCATCGTGACAGAAGTGCAACTGTTCTGCAAATTGCTGCTGATTTCAATGCTGGGCCATCAACATGCGAACTATGGAACGAAACATCATCGATATGGGCTTTCGGAGCCGAAGGCTCACCCGTGTGCTCTTGATGACTCCACGATACAAAGCTTTACGCCTCGCCTGGGCCCCTCAACACCGACATTGGACTGTTGATGACTGGAAGGATGTTGGCTGGTCGGACGAGTCTCGTTTCAAATTTTATCGAGCGGAAGGACATATACGGGTATGGAGACAACCAGATGAATCCATGGGTCCTGCATGTTAGCAGGGGACTGTTCAAGCTGATGGAGTTTCTGTAATAGCGAGGGGCATGTGCAGTTGGAGTGATATGTGACCACTACGACTGTTACAGGTGACAAATGCGTAAGCATCCTGTCTGATCACCTGCATCCATTCGTGTCCATTGTGCATTCCGACGGGCTTGGGCAATGCCGGCAGGACAATGCGACACCGCACACGTCCAGAATTGCTACAGAGTGTCTCCAGTAACACTCCTGAGTTTAAACTCTTCCCCTAGCCGCCAAACCCGCCAGACATAAACATTATTGAGAATATTTGGGATGCTTTGCAATGTGCTGTTAAGAAGAGATCTCCACCCTCTCGTACTCTTACGGATGTATGGACTCCCTGCAGGATTCATGGTGCCAGTTCCCTCCAGCATTACTTCAGACATTAGTCGACTCCATGCTGTGTTGGGTTGCAGCACTTCGTGCCCGCGGGGGCCCTACGCGATATTAGGCATCTGTACCAGTTTCTTTGGCTCTTCGGTGTATATCACTCAGAGAACTTCTTGAGATATTGGTGGGGATGTAAGCCATTTATTCGTCTTGTTTCCGGGTACACTATGAGATAACTACTTCTGGGATATCTGGGGTGTACTGATAACTGTGTAAGGATCCATGTACATCATTTGCCACTTCTTATTTCGCTTCTTCAAGATTGAGGACTTAAGGCGAACTTGAAGCAGTACCTTTTCACCCACATGATATCTAGTGACTTTATCTAAGTTACTGTCGTATTTTATTTTACGCTGTTTTATGCCCTGTTTTAGCTTTTCTACTGCTAATTTTAGCCGGCCCGAGTGGCCGTGCGGTTCTAGGCGCTACAGTCTAGAGCCGAGCGACCGCTCCGGTCGCAGGTTCGAATCTTGCCTCGGGCATGGATGTGTGTGATGTCCTTACGTTAGTTAGGTTTAATTAGTTCTAAGTTCTAGGCGACTGATGACCTCAGAAGTTAAGTCGCATAGTGCTCAGAGCCATTTGAACCATTTTGCTAATTTTAATTTTTCTTTTTGATTAATGTTCCGATCAAGTAACTTCAGAAGAGGGTCTATCCATTCGTTCTACTCTTTCTTATTTAGCGGCACATCTGCTGGGGTATAACCGGTCGAAGAATGTGATTAAAAATATATTCTCGAAAATTGGCACATACTGTGTCCAATCAGTCTTCTGTCTTGAGGCGTATGACCTCATGAACCGATCTAGTTCACGAAAAATCCTTGCTACAGGATTTGCATTTGGATGGAATCTGGCTATCAAAATTTGTTTAATTCCTTGCATTCTAAAAAATTCTTTACGCTTCTGTTCAATAATGTACTAAGTATTATCCGAAAGAATCGTATTTGGTTTTCGAACTTAGGAATATAGTTCAGCTCGAATTTCCGAAGAAGAGTCGGTGCTCTTGTAACACGAGTGGGATTTAATCAAAGATATTTACTGGACAAATAATATACATCAAAGAGGGGGGGGGGGCGGTGCGGTAACATTACAAGAGTGGTTTTGTTGGTACTGTTGGATGTAAGTCAGTCTTGCTGCACCTATTAATCGGTTTAATCTGCTGTCGTGAAATACAGGTTTTCAGCAGTTTCTGTACTTTCCATATTACAGAAGTAATAATGCTGCTTTATCTTGTTCGTGCATTCGTAAATGATGAAATGGCCTCAGAAGTAATGATAACCATATTATAAAGATAGGCGAAGTAACATTGTTAAACTGTTCGCTTTGTACCTGTGCCCATTACATATGTTGTACAAATGGAGATGATATTTTAATTACTGACGACGCCTTTTGGCATAATTGTTTTATTATTCTCCAGTGCATGATGTAATTTTAGAAGTTTTACTTCTGATGAAGGTATATTTATATGTACCGAAACCTTGGTCAAGAATTTTAATAAAAAAATTCTATCCTGCAACTGTTTTTGGCTGCCATCCTTTATTGTGAAGAATTTTAACAGTTGCTGCTGCAGCCATGTTTAAAATCTTGAAATATTATAAAGTTCATGAAAAATTGCGAGGGGATACAGATTCGCCACCTCTTATCTGACCTATCATTACTATACTGAAAGTCATCATATACTGAAGAGGCCGTGCGTTTCTAGGCGCTTCAGTCTGGAACCGCGTGACCGCTACGGTCGCAGGTTCGAATCCTGCCTCGGGCATGGATGTGTGTGATGTCCTTAGGTTGGTTAGGTTTAAGTAGTTCTAAGTTCTAGGGGACTGATGACCATAGATGTTAAGTCCCATAGTGCTCAGAGCCATTTGAACCATATACTGAAGAGCTAAAGAAACTGGTACACCTGCCTAATATCGTGTAGGGCCCCCGCGAGCATGCGGAAGTGCCGCAACATGACATGGCATGGACTCGACTACTGTCTGAAGTAGTGCTGGAGGGACCCCATGAATCCTGCAGGGCTATCCATAAATCCGTAAGAGTACGAGGGGTTGGAGATATCTTCTTCACAGCACATTGCAAAGCATCCCAGATATGCTCAATAATGTTAATGTCTGGGAAGTTTGGCCCAGCATTGAAATCTGCAGCAATTTGCGGAAGGGTTGCACTTCTGTCACGCTGAACGATTCTCTTCAGTCGTCGTTGTCCCGTTCTTGCAGGATATTTTTCTGGCCGCAGGGATGTCGGGGATTTGATTTTTTTATGTCTTCCTGATATTCACGGTACACTTGTGAAATGGTTGTGCGGGAAAATCCCCACTTCCTCGCTACCTCAGAGATGCTGTGTCCCATCGCTCGTGCGCCGACTATAACACAACGTTCAAACTCATTTAAATCTTGATAACCTGCCATTGTAGCAGCAGTAACCGATCTAACAACTTCACCAGATACTTGTCTTATATAGGCGTTACCGACCGCAGCGCCGTAATCTGCCGTCTGCATATCTCTGTATTTGAATACGCGTGCCTATACCAATTACTTTGTCGTTTCGGTGTATAACCGATACTTTGCCAACTCTCCCCCTCACTACCTTGCCTTAATTCTCTCATTATATGATACCATTGCGGCTAATTGTCGTGCAATTTGGCGATATTATGACACATATCTATGTAATATTGCTTAAATGGTATCTCCATTACTGACAAGACTTTAAATTGTGAATTTTTCTCATTCACGTCCTGACAATCTGAAAACCCTTCGAAAGCCTAGATAACTATGCATTGATACTGTCAGAACCTATGACATGGATTAGCTCAGTTGCAATAAGGCAGCCCACCTGCCTAACCTAGCATGCAACAGCATACATGGTAAAGGAAAGCTCAGTGATTGATGGTCACAGTAAACTTTTACACTTTTATGTGTTTGTCATATATAAAATAGTTATATTTTTCTAATGCTCATTTAACAGCTAATATTCTTTCTCAGTTACTCTGTAGGTCCATTCACATTCTGATAAAATCCTGTTGGTAAACCAGTGATGTTTATCTCATATTCGTTGCCCGCGTGTTCAACTTGGAACACACAAGTGCTTAGTCCTGTTGAGGAAGCATCCCGGCCAGGCAAAACTCCTCGCTCGTACACTCCTGGAAATGGAAAAAAGAACACATTGACACCGGTGTGTCAGACCCACCATACTTGCTCCGGACACTGCGAGAGGGCTGTACAAGCAATGATCACACGCACGGCACAGCGGACACACCAGGAACCGCGGTGTTGGCCGTCGAATGGCGCTAGCTGCGCAGCATTTGTGCACCGCCGCCGTCAGTGTCAGCCAGTTTGCCGTGGCATACGGAGCTCCATCGCAGTCTTTAACACTGGTAGCATGCCGCGACAGCGTGGACGTGAACCGTATGTGCAGTTGACGGACTTTGAGCGAGGGCGTATAGTGGGCATGCGGGAGGCCGGGTGGACGTACCGCCGAATTGCTCAACACGTGGGGCGTGAGGTCTCCACAGTACATCGATGTTGTCGCCAGTGGTCGGCGGAAGGTGCACGTGCCCGTCGACCTGGGACCGGACCGCAGCGACGCACGGATGCACGCCAAGACCGTAGGATCCTACGCAGTGCCGTAGGGGACCGCACCGCCACTTCCCAGCAAATTAGGGACACTGTTGCTCCTGGGGTATCGGCGAGGACCATTCGCAACCGTCTCCATGAAGCTGGGCTACGGTCCCGCACACCGTTAGGCCGTCTTCCGCTCACGCCCCAACATCGTGCAGCCCGCCTCCAGTGGTGTCGCGACAGGCGTGAATGGAGGGACGAATGGAGACGTGTCGTCTTCAGCGATGAGAGTCGCTTCTGCCTTGGTGCCAATGATGGTCGTATGCGTGTTTGGCGCCGTGCAGGTGAGCGCCACAATCAGGACTGCATACGACCGAGGCACACAGGGCCAACACCCGGCATCATGGTGTGGGGAGCGATCTCCTACACTGGCCGTACACCACTGGTGATCGTCGAGGGGACACTGAATAGTGCACGGTACATCCAAACCGTCATCGAACCCATCGTTCTACCATTCCTAGACCGGCAAGGGAACTTGCTGTTCCAACAGGACAATGCACGTCCGCATGTATCCCGTGCCACCCAACGTGCTCTAGAAGGTGTAAGTCAACTACCCTGGCCAGCAAGATCTCCGGATCTGTCCCCCATTGAGCATGTTTGGGACTGGATGAAGCGTCGTCTCACGCGGTCTGCACGTCCAGCACGAATGCTGGTCCAACTGAGGCGCCAGGTGGAAATGGCATGGCAAGCCGTTCCACAGGACTACATCCAGCATCTGTACGATCGTCTCCATGGGAGAATAGCAGCCTGCATTGCTGCGAAAGGTGGATATACACTGTACTAGTGCCGACATTGTGCATGCTCTGTTGCCTGTCTCTATGTGCCTGTGGTTCTGTCAGTGTGATCATGTGATGTATCTGACCCCAGGAATGTGTCAATAAAGTTTCCCCTTCCTGGGACAATGAATTCACGGTGTTCTTATTTCAATTTCCAGGAGTGTATTCAAATGATGCAGTATCTCAGCATTAAGTAATGCGGACTTAATACCTGTGAAATGTCCTGCATAGTCATTCGTCCAATGCCAGGGATTGTTCTTTCTGAGTAATTTTAATAAATGATCATTATTTAGCAATTGATTTAATATGAATTTACAAAAAAATGATGCATTGGGCAAAAAGGTTTTCAGATGCTTTTTCGAAATGGCCGAGGGAAGTTTCTAGTAGTATCTAATTTTTTTTGGGTCCAGTCGGATTCCTATAGGAGGTGTAATGTGTTCTAAGACTTTAATCTGGCTCTTCCCAAATTTGGATTTTGTTAAGTTTGCGGTAACACCATAATCCCGAAATTTCTGAAAAACTCTTTCCATTTGCTCGAGGTGTTCTTCCCAAGTCTCGGTCGCTATTAACAGACCATCTACATATAAAGTGACTCTGTCTAGCATCTCTAGTCACAAGACAATGTCCAGAGCCGCTATAAAAACGCCGCCACTGATATTACCAGATGGCATCACTTTAAACTGTTAACTTTGACCAACAAAAATAAAGGCCATGTCCTTCCTCAGTTTCTCTGCTAATGGGACCTGCCAGTGCGGCGATTTAAATCTAAGGAAGTTAGGAACTTGACTCCTCGGAACTTTTATAATAACTCCTCTATGTTCTCAGACTAAGTACACACCAGGACCAATAGCCGGCCGGAGTGGCCGAGCGGTTAAAGGCGCTACAGTCCGGAACCGCACGACCGCTACGGTCGCAGGTTCGAATCCGGCCTCGGGCATGGATGTGTGTGATATCCTTAGGTTAGTTAGGTTTAAGTAGTTCTACGTTCTAGGGGACTTATGACCACAGCAGTTGAGTCCCAGGACCAACTAGATAGTCGCAAAAATGGTTCAAATGGCTCTGAGCACTATGGGACTTAACTGCTGTGGTCATCAGTCCCCTAGAACTTAGAACTACTTAAACCTAACTAACCTAAGGACATCACACACATCCATACCCGAGGCAGGATTCGAATCTGCGACCGTAGCGGTCGCGCGGTTCCAGACTGAAGCGCCTAGAACCTCTCGGCCACACCGGCCGGCAGATAGTCGCACCTGGTTTGGTCACGGCTAAGAGAAGGCTATTATACTGTGAATTGGATGGTTTGGTTATCTGCCAGTCAAGCATCTTATGAATGTCTTTGGCTACCGCTTACTTTCTTGTCCAAGTGATTGAGTAGTAGGCGCGATAGGATGTTTCATAGAGATCTGCATCCATTTTATACACGTACCCTTTGATAATTCCTGGTTTTTCAAATGTTCAAATGTGTGTGAAATCTTATGGGACTTAACTGCGAAGGTCATCAGTCCCTAAGCTTACACTCTACTTAACCTAAATTATCCTAAGGGCAAACACACACACCCATGCCCGAGGGAGGACTCGAACCTCCGCCGGGACTAGCCTCACAGTCCATGACTGCAGCGCCCTAGACCGCTTGGCTAATCCCAGGCGGCTCCTGGTTTTTCTTCAGAAACTTGTATGTATTGCCACAGCATTTGGGCTAATTCATTTCTCTGTTCAGTTAAAATTTCCGATTCTGAAACCTTCTGTTGAATGTTGTTCACTGTATCCAGCGTTGTCTGTTGTAAGACTTCTAATGGGTGATTGTCCGAATCAGTGTACAGCACCTTCGGCTGCATGGACTTCACAACAACGTAATGACAGTAGTTGCCGTGTAACTGAGGGGTCCTTAATATGCTCAGCTTCATAGATTTTCCTGAGTCCTGTAGGAGGCAATATCTTCTATCACACACACAAAAAAAAAAAAGATATCCCAGCCCCGTATGCATTGTACCGGTAATCGAGGTAGTACAGAAAGTTGCATTTTAGTCTTTCCCCCTGTGCGCCCACACATAATTGAACCTGCCATTTTATAGTCTGAGATTGAGCCTCCAGTCGCCCTACAGTTCTGAACAGGTAAGACCGGTATTTTATTATTACTGTTGTTTATTTTCCTATAAAAGCCTTGCCTAATTATATTCATCGTAGACCTGGTATCTAACACAATGTCTACGGGAACGTCTTAAGTAGAAGCTGGTATCAAGGCTTGTATTAAATGTTCTGAATTTACTTGCGTTGACGGGGTTCCTGGCTTAACACCTTTTTTATTATCGTGCCTTCATTGAATGTCCACATATACTCGTTATCGTGGATGTTACTCTTCCGTTTGCCTTCCCGACGTCCCCCGACAGTTTTTAGAAGGCAAAGATTGGCTTACTTAAATTGTCGAAGTGGGCTGCTCACTTCGAGATTCATCAGTTACGTCAATTATTTTTATACTGTGGTTATGTGAAGGTCACGAATCACTTGTGTTCACTACCGTTACGATCAGATGTATCTCAAACTGGTATTGGTATGGATGGTTGCATATGCCTTTGAATTCTGCAACAAACCTCTGTTAATTGTGCTGGTCTGTAATTCTGCGGGTCCATCTTTTACCGTTCTTATTAACAGGAGTCATCTACGGTTTTTTTCCAGTCGCTTAGCACTTTGCGCTGGTTGAGTGATTCGCGGTAAATGCAGACTAAGTAAGGGGCCAATGACTTAAAACCAAATTGGGATTCCATTGCTACCTGGTGACTTATTTGGTTTCAGCTCTCTCAGTCGTTACTCTAAGCCAGGGATGCTTATTACTGTCATCCACATGGGACTCTGTGCAGTGGTCAAAAGACAGTACGTCTGTACGATTCTCCTGCGTGAACAATTTCTTAAATATGGAATGTAAAACTTCGGCCTTCCTTTCGCTGTCTTCTACTGCCAGACCAGACTGGTCAAAGAGTGATTGGATGGAAGCCTTAGACTCGCTTAGTGACTTTACATAAAACCAGAATTTTTTCGGGATCTTTGGCCAAGGTATGACGGTGGTAGCTTTTGTATGCTTGCGCATAGAGCTTTTCACAGACGCATGAATCTCTACTAATCTTTGCCTTTCGTCACTTGCGCGTCCTCTTTTGAACCGAGAGTGCAACAACCTTTCCAATGGTAGTAGTCCATCTCCTCCTTCCTCCTGTCTCTATCCATCTCCAGTGCCCCCTCACTGCCCATTTCCTTCTTCCCTGTCTTTCTGTCCACCTCTTCCACCCCCCCCCCCCCACCCCCCCCCCCCCACTCTCGGTCCATCTCCTTCCGCCCCTCTCTCTATCCATCTGCTACTCCCTCTTCTCGTTGTCCATCTGCTCCTTCCCTCTCTCTGTCCATCTCCTCGTAGCTCTCTCTCGGTGTTGTACAATGGTATAATTTTGTAGGTGCAGTCAACAGCGTGTGTGGCTGCTATCTGCTAAATGTACTGCAGATAGAATTAGAAGCAAAGAAGTAATAAAGTTAAACGTTATGATGTCATATTTAATGCGACAGTTTTACTGCATGATAGTCGAAAATATAGTAAGCGATAAACTTTTTCCTTTCATACTTTTGTGGGAAGAGTCAGCGAGAAGTTTCGTAAAGGTTTGAAATTATGTGTAAAGTTCGTTGCAAATGCTCTAGTTCACAAATGTTGTTGTTGCTGTTGTTGTTGTGGTCTTCAGTCCTGAGACTGGTTTGATGCAGCTCTCCATGCTACTCTATCCTGTGCAAGCTTCTTCATCTCCTAGTACTTACAGCACCCTACATCCTTCTGAATCTGCTTAGTGTATTCATCTCTTGGTCTCCCTCTACGATTTTTACCCTCCACGCTGCCCTCCAGTACTAAATTTATGATCCCTTGATGCCTCAGAACATGTCTTACCAACCGGTCCCTTCTTCTTGTCAAGTTGTGCCACAAACTCCTCCCCAATTCTATTCAATACCTCCTCGTTAGTTATGTGTTCTACCCATCTAATCTTCAGCATTCTTCTAGCACCACATTTCAAAAGCTTCTATTCTCTTCTTGTCCAAACTATTTATCGTCCATGTTTTACTTCCATACATGGCTACACTCCGTACAAATACTTTCAGAAACGACTTCCTGACACTTAAATCTGTACTCGATGTTAACAAATTTCTATTCTTCAGAAACGCTTTCCTTGCCATTGTCAGTCTACATTTTATATCTTCTCTACTTCTACCATTATCAGTTATCTTGCTCCTCAAATAGAAAAACTGATTTACTGATTTAAGTGTCACATTTTCCAATCTAATTCCCTCAGCATCACCCGACTTAATTCGACTACATTCCATTATCCTCGTTTTGCTTTTGTTGATGTTCATCTTATATCCTCCTTTCAAGACACTGTCCATTCCGTTCAACTGCTCTTCCAAGTCCTTTACTGTCTCTGACAGAATTACAATGTCATCGGTGAACCTCAAAGTTTTTATTTCTTCTCCATGGATTTTAATACCTACTCCGAACTTTTCTTCTGTTTCCTTTATTGCCTGCTCAATATACAGATTGAACAGCATCGGGGAGAGGCTACAACCCTGTCTCACTCCCTTCCCAACCAATGCTTCCCTTTCATGTCCCTCGACTCTTATAACTGCCATCTGGTTTCTGTACAAATTGTAAATAGCCTTTCGCTCCCTGTATTTTACCCCTGCCACCTTTAGAATTTGAAAGAGAGTATTCCAGTCAACATTGTCATAAGCTTTCTCTAAGTCTACAAATGCTAGAAATGTAGGTTTGCCTTTCCTTAATCTATTTTCTAAGATAAGTCGTAGGGTCAGTATTGCCTCACATGTTCCAACATTTCTACGGAATCCAAACTGATCTTCCCCGAGATCGGCTTCTACCAGTTTTTCCATTCGTCTGTAAAGAATTCGCGTTAGTATTTTGCAGCTGTGACTTACTAAACTGATAGTTCGGTAATTTTCACATCTGTCAACAGCTGCTTTCTTTGGGATTGGAATTATTATATTCTTCCTGAAGTCTATAAAATCTGGGTAGTCGCGCGGCGTGACCTACACTCATTTTTCACCTCCACACCGTTGACTGGCAGGTGGTTCGTTGGAGACTGTAAGTGATAGGTGTGCCAAGTTTGGTTCAAAGTCAGACAGACACGACTGTTTTACAGTGTTGTTTTAGTATAGATTCTCAAAATCAGGAAAACTGTTGCCGCTAGAGTTGATTTCTTATGACGCGTGCTGACTATTTCATTTGTGAATGAATATTTCTCAGTATTTCCGTCGTGGATCTTTGTCATTTCTAATTATTACAGCCCTGAATTCATAAAGCTCCAACAATCGAAAGAAACCGTTAACCTCATGAAGCGATTTTTTTCTCCTATATTCCAAACTTTCTTTGATTGTGTAAGCAAGAGGAACGCGGATATAGTGGTTTAATTATTATGCCCCCATGGTCACTGTCAGTCACAAACGAATGCACGTTCATACATCATTTTAAATTTTTTGGTTTAGCTATTTATCTTCGTACGAGTAAGACCGCTGAATGTTTACATTACTTTTAGTCTAGTCGAAGTGTCGGGATAAAGCCTATACCTTGCAAAAGGTGGGATAGAAGATTTAAATATTTTAACCACCTTTTCGTAAAAAAAATACCAATTTTTCAAATTGTGCACAAAATGGCAAAAATATCTAGTTTTTTAGTACTTTTATTTGAGTTTCTGTCTGTATAATACAAATATATTATATATTGTGCTACATATTGGAATTTAAAGTCTCACATTGCGGCATGGCGATGAGCGGTGTAACTTCAGAACAGCATGTAGGCTTGGATACAAGAAGTCGTCACATCGAGCGAGATCGCGTGGACTCGCGTAAGCTGCGTGATTGGTTTTCAGTGCATCCTCCCCTCCCTGAAAGTGATTTTATAATGTCTATCAGCAGAGATGCTGACGAAACGGTAATTGTTATACGTGTCACGAAGAGGGGGACAAAGGTACGAAAAGAATAGCTGTTGACAATTTCCATTTCCATTGTTGTTGTTGTTGTGGTCTTCAGTCCTGAGACTGGTTTGATGCAGCTCTCCATGCTACTCTATCCTGTGCAAGCTTTTTCATCTCCCAGTACCTACTGCAACCTACATCCTTCTGAATCTGCTTAGTGTATTCATCTCTTGGTCTCCCTCTACGATTTTTACCCTCCACGCTGCCCTCCAATACTAAATTGGTGATCCCTTGATGCCTCAGAACATGTCCTACCAACCGATCCCTTCTTCTGGTCAAGTTGTGCCACAAACTTCTCTTCTCCCCGATCCTATTCAATACTTCCTCATTAGTTATGTGATCTACCCATCTAATCTTCTGCATTCTTCTGTAGCACCACATTTCGAAAGCTTCTATTCTCTTCTTGTCCAAACTATTTATCGTCCATGTTTCACTTCCATACATGGCTACACTCCATACGAATACTTTCAGAAATGACTTCCTGACACTTAAATCAATACTGGATGTTAACAAATTTCTCTTCTTCAGAAACGCTTTCCTTGCCATTGCCAGCCTACATTTTATATCCTCTCTACTTCGACCATCATCAGTTATTTTGCTCCCCAAATAGCAAAACTCCTTTACTACTTTAAGTGCCTCATTTCCTAATCTAATTCCCGCAGCATCACCCGACTTAATTAGACTACATTCCATTATCCTTGTTTTGCTTTTGTTGATGTTCATCTTATATCCTCCTTTCAAGACACTGTCCATTCCATTCAACTGCTCTTCCAAGTCCTTTGCTGTCTCTGACAGAATTACAATGTCATCGGCGAACCTCAAAGTTTTTATTTCTTCTCCATGAATTTTAATACCTACTCCAAATATTTCTTTTGTTTCCTTTACTGCTTGCTCAATATACAGATTGAACAACATCGGGGAGAGGCTACAACCCTGTCTTACTCCCTTCCCAACCACTGCTTCCCTTTCATGTCCCTCGACTCTTATAACTGCCATCTGGTTTCTGTACAAATTGTAAATAGCTTTTCGCTCCCTGTATTTTACCCCTGCCACCTTTAGAATTTGAAAGAGAGTATTCCAGTCAACATTGTCAAAAGCTTTCTCTAAGTCTACAAATGCTAGAAACGTAGGTTTGCCTTTCCTTAATCTTTCTTCTAAGATAAGTCTTAAGGTCAGTATTGCCTCACGTGTTCCAGTGTTTCTACGGAATCCAAACTGATCTTCCCCGAGGTTGGCTTCTACTAGTTTTTCCATTCGTCTGTAAAGAATTCGTGTTAGTATTTTGCAGCTGTGACTTATTAAGCTGATAGTTCGGTAATTTTCACATCTGTCAACACCTGCTTTCTTTGGGATTGGAATTATTATATTCTTCTTGAAGTCTGAGGGTATTTCGCCTGTTTCATACATCTTGCTCACCAGATGGTAGAGTTTTGTCAGGACTGGCTCTCCCACGGCCGTCAGTAGTTCCAATGGAATATTGTCTACTCCGGGGGCCTTGTTTCGACTCAGGTCTTTCAGTGCTCTGTCAAACTCTTCACGCAGTATCATATCTCCCATTTCATCTTCATCTACATCCTCTTCCATTTCCATAATATTGTCCTCAAGTACATCGCCCTTGTATAGACCCTCTATATACTCCTTCCACCTTTCTGCTTTCCCTTCTTTGCTTAGAACTGGGTTTCCATCTGAGCTCTTGATATTCATACAAGTCGTTCTCTTATCTCCAAAGGTCTCTTTAATTTTCCTGTAGGCGGTATCTATCTTACCCCTAGTGAGATAGGCCTCTACATCCTTACATTTGTCCTCTAGCCATCCCTGCTTAGCCATTTTGCACTTCCTGACGATCTCATTTTTGAGACGTTTGTATTCCTTTTTGCCTGTTTCACTTACTGCATTTTTATATTTTCTCCTTTCATCAATTAAATTCAATATTTCTTCTGTTACCCAAGGATTTCTACTAGCCCTCGTCTTTTTACCTACTTGATCCTCTGCTGCCTTCACTACTTCATCCCTCAAAGCTACCCATTCTTCTTCTACTGTATTTATTTCCCCCATTCCTGTCAATTGCTCCCTTATGCTCTCCCTGAATCTCTGTACAACCTCTGGTTCTTTTAGTTTATCCAGGTCCCATCTCCTTAAATTCCCACCTTTTTGCAGTTTCTTCAGTTTTAATCTACAGGTCATAACCAATAGATTGTGGTCAGAGTCCACATCTGCCCTTGGAAATGTCTTACAATTTAAAACCTGGTTCCTAAATCTCTGTCTTACCATTATATAATCTATCTGATACCTTTTAGTATCTCCAGGGTTCTTCCATGTATACAACCTTCTTTCATGATTCTTAAACCAAGTGTTAGTTATGATTATGTTGTGCTCTGTGCAAAATTCGACCAGGCGCCTTCCTCTTTCATTTCTGTCCCCCAATCCATATTCACCTACTATGTTTCCTTCTCTCCCTTTTCCTACACTCGAATTCCAGTCACCCATGACTATTAAATTTTCGTCTCCCTTCACAATCTGAATAATTTCTTTTATTTCATCATACATTTCTTCAATTTCTTCGTCATCTGCAGAGCTAGTTGGCATATAAACTTGTACTACTGTAGTAGGCGTGGGCTTCGTATCTATCTTGGCCACAATAATGCGTTCACTATGCTGTTTGTAGTAGCTTACCCGCATTCCTATTTTCCTATTCATTATTAAACCTACTCCTGCATTACCCCTATTTGATTTTGTGTTTATAACCCTGTAGTCACCTGACCAGAAGTCTTGTTCCTCCTGCCACCGAACTTCACTAATTCCCACTATATCTAACTTCAACCTATCCATTTCCCTTTTTAAATTTTCTAACCTACCTGCCCGATTAAGGGATCTGACATTCCACGCTCCGATCCGTAGAACGCCAGTTTTCTTTCTCCTGATAACGACATCCTCTTGAGTAGTCCCCGCCCGGAGATCCGAATGGGGGACTATTTTACCTCCGGAATATTTTACCCAAGAGGACGCCATCATCATGTAATCATACAGTAAAGCTGCATGCCCTCGGGAAAAATTACGGCTGTAGTTTCCCCTTGCTTTCAGCCGTTCGCAGTACCAGCACAGCAAGGCCGTTTTGGTTATTGTTACAAGGCCAGATCAGTCAATCATCCAGACTGTTGCCCTTGCAACTACTGAAAAGGCTGCTGCCCCTCTTCAGGAACCACACGTTTGTCTGGCCTCTCAACAGATACCCCTCCGTTGTGGTTGCACCTACGGTACGGCTATCTGTATCGCTGAGGCACACAAGCCTCCCCACCAACGGCAAGGTCCATGGTTCATGGGGGGGGGGTCCATTTCCATAGAAAAGGTAAAAATTGTGACTCTTGTTCCTGCGGTCGGTATTGTTAATGCTGCGAGCTCTAAAGTTACTCCTATTGATCCTTCAACTCTTTACTGAAGGATTTGTTTAATGAAATAAAATGAAGAAGAATTAAAAGCCTTTCAGAGTTATGAACTTGCTCCTTATCCAATGTCTCCATTGTCAGAAATAGGCATGGGGAAAGGAACAAAATCTTCGTTCTACAGTGCCTTTGGTCAACTGCACTGAATAAATTTTTCGTCTTCGGTGGAGGGTACCTTATACAGATAGTGGCTTGACCTCGAAATGTTTTCTTCAGATCAGTATCCCAAAGTGATGTTTCTTACCTGCCTCGTTATTTTTGGATCTCAGTTTGATATTGTATTTGATGGGTACTCCTTTGAGGGGGAGCAATGTAGTACAAAAGAGTGCTGAGAGAATTCGTAGGTCTAGAAAACATTCTTCGCTTGAATTTTTGGCGGAATCAGAGGTGGTAAACCAAGTCTCTCAGGTCAAATTGTACAACGAACGAAAGAAGAGTCGCTTGATCACACTTCTTATAAAGGAATTTTGGGAGTGTAGTATTGGGGCGGACAGGGCACAAGACGATGCTGACGTTATGATTGTAACATTGTCACTTCAAGAACGGGCGGTTTTGAAAGTGTGGCCATAGTGAGAGATGTTGACTTTGTCCTCTTCACTGGTTTAGGACAAGGCATCAGAAACTTATTTTTTTCTAAAGCCAGGAAGAGGAAATGCTGAAGACAAATGGTTTTGCACTGCAAAAATGGTTCAAATGGCTCTGAGCGCTATGGGACTCAACATCTGAGGTCATCAGTCCCCTAGAGCTTAGAACTACTTAAACTTTACTAACCTAAGGACATCACACACATCCATGCCCGAGGCAGGATTCGAACCTGCGACCGTAGCAGTCGCGCGGTTCGTGTCTGAAGCGCCTAGAACCGCTCTGCCAACCCGGCCGGCTTTTGCACTGCATCGTACAAGTTCGACAGTGAACGTATTCTGTCACTCAAGCCGTCAGTGGATGTGATACAACATCTGCTATTTCGGGAAAGGAAAAATGAAGTTTTGCAATATTATTAGAAAACATGAAAGTCTAAACACAGCACTTGCCACGTTTGAGAAACGACACTACCCGTGAAGAAACAAAAACAGCTGGAGGACAGTTTATTATCGAACTGTGTAGTCGAGGCATTAGCAGTTGCCATACACTAGACAATTTGCGGCGCTAGCTATTCGCCAAGTCTACCACAAAAAGCAAATTCAATCTTGCAAGGTTGCTACCCGTAAGAGACGCTGCGCAACATCATTCGTTGCGCATTTACCAGCAACTCCGAAGATGTGTGTGAAGGTGGAAACCTCCTGAGAAACGAGCCTGGGCTGACAGAAACCACTGTCCGAACTGTTGAACTGTTCTAATGAGCCAAGATGAAGCACCTCTGTCACTTCTCAACAGTATTTCATGCTCTTGTAAGGTGAGCTGTGGTGGATTGTGATTCTCCAGAAAAGCGGGTTTGAAATGTTCTTCCATTTGCAAGAACTGCACGAGATTCAACTGTGAAAACGTGGCAGAAGTTTTGTTTGATAAAACTGAAGAAAAAGTAGATTTTATGGAAATTATTAAGGAAACAGACGTCGAAATAAACAAATTGGAAGAGATTGATTAACTGCTGGAAGAAGAGGTCGATCTGGTACCCACTCGATCTACTTACACGGCTTCCTACCACTCAAGCATTTCTGGTGGCACCGAGGAACTTTGCTCATCAAGACATCGGAAGTGATCCACAATCCCCTTGAAGTACGCCAAAGGTTGAAGTACAATATCAGAAGTATCAAGCATCCAGAACTGATAATAATAATTGTTAGTAGATAATAAGGCCTCTTTTAATTATAATAAAGCTACCTAGGTTTCATTTGTACTGCATGGTTTTCGATTTGCTTATTCAGCTAATAATAGTTCAGTTTTCTGTCACTGATTAGTTAATATACACTGTTCAGCTGGAACATCATGACCACCTACGTCATAGCCGGTGTGTTCACCTTTGGCACAGATAACAGCGGCGACACGTCGTGGCATGGAAGAAATAAGGTCTTCGTAGGTCGCTGGAGAGGAATGGCACCACATCTGCACACACAGGTCACCTTATTCCCGCGGATTCCGTGGAGGGATCGGATGAGGCCTGACGCCACGTTCAATCACATCCCATATGTGTTCGATCGGGTTCCGATCTGGCGAGTCGGGGGGCCAGCACATCAACTGGAACTTGCCACTGTGTTCCTGGAACCACTCCGCCAGACTCCTGGGCTTGCGACATGGCGCATTGTCTTGTTGAAAAATGCCACAGCCGCCGGGAAACATGATCGTCATAAAGAGATGTATGTGGTATGCAACCAGTATGAGGTACTTCATGGCCGTCATGGTGCCTTGCACGAGCTCCACTGAACACATAGACCCCACGTGAATGTTCCCCTCAGCATAATAGAACCGCCGCCAGCTTGTCTCCGTTTCGCGGTACAAGTGTCAAGGAGCTGTCCACCTGGAAGACAACGGATTCGCGCCCTCTCATCGGCGTGTACTTATATTAATGAAATGACACAATTGCAGAGACTTTACTGGTCTCACAAAGACATGTTTTTATGCATATAGAAATTGTGTCATTTCATTTGTGTAAGTGTGTGCACCTGGGTTTCACGCTAGATACCCCATTTACTTTCATTGCTGATGTGCTGTTCCAGAACATGGAGAGCCTCGGCAATTCTGTTCGTTTGTAAGGGGGAACTGAAAGTAGAATGGAGCGGCAGTGAGAATTTGGATCGAGAAGGGAGGCGTGCCAGGGTAATCCGTGCAGTTGTGTGAACCGCTTTGCAAGGAGACGCGCATTTCGATTCTTGGCCTTGGTACAAATTTTCACTCGCCGCTTCAGTCAGTATGTATAAAATCATATCTGTATCAGACTAGTAAAGCATCTGAAATTGTCACTTCATTTGTATAAATTTTGTTGGCAAACTTTGTTTTCAAATCTTTCGAACAACATGAATGAGTTATAAAAATAAAATCTTTTACCCCACACTTGCAAGGTATGCCTACTGTCTGGGCTGTTTAGCGGAGCACCATTTTGTTTATCAACGGAAGGTAAAGAGCCGTTGCTTCGTTGAAATGGTAGGATTTCAACTGTACCGTCCGATTCAACGCTCGCGAGCCTCAGCAACTCCGTAGCCGTTCTCTGGGTGCCCGCACGGGGTAAACAGCTGTTAATCTCCCGAGTAAACACATTTATTTGTGCATTTGCTACCACTTGACTGTCAAAGGCAATTTGTTCTGTGGAAGTATCGTTAACGTTAGGAATGTAAGGAAAAGCATAAAACTTCATGAGACTTCAGTTGCTGGACATTGGTTCATGAAATGCATTTGTCAAACGTAAAACTTGTGGAAGAACAATGTTTCAACACGAACATAAATATCACAATAGTCATTCGAAGCAGAAGAATCCTTATTCGACACAGGCAGCACAATTATAGTCGGAGGATATCTTGACGATCGTATACAGTTATTGGTCTGCTCTTTCCATATTTGTCTGTTCCTGATTGTCTTCTGTACGAACCTTCCCTTCCCTTTCTACGATATTGCCGTCCGCTGCGCCATTCTACACTGGCGTCATCTCCGGTTCCGTTATGCGAAAGTACCGTAGTCTCCGAATACGATTCCACTTTCGAGACGTCTCCCCCCCCCCCCCCCCCCCTATAAAGCGAATTTAAGTAGTCGTTATGCCTCTTACTGAAAGCTCGTTCTACTGTTATAACGGTCCAGCATTCTATTGTGAGAGACAGGCGTAAAATTTAATACGTGCTCGGGACTGGCTAGTAGCTCTGCAACACAACGCACGGCGTCTCATGTAAGTGAAAAGCACCAGGTACGGCTCAGATCTGTGCAGGCGAGAACAGTGCGACTAAATATTTCCCCAGACACCGCATTGTGTTCCTCATCTGCAAGCAAGCCTTAATCTCAGTCACATGAAGCAATAAACCATAAATATAGAAGATTTATAATGCTTCGAGAAAACTATTTCTGGCAATGACCCTTTATCATTGTCCCAAATACATGGGGCATGCTCAAAACAAACATTCATCTAATACGGTGTAGCTCTAATTTTGGCGTATGCAAATTTGAAACCTCTCGACACCAAAACATGTTGTCGTCGTCGTCGTCGTCGTCGTCGTAAGTCCGAAGACTAGTTTGTTGCAGCTCTCCACGCTAGTCGTACCTTTGCAAGCCTCTTCATCTCTGCATAACTGCTGCCACCTACATCTACCTCAGCCAGCTTACTGCAGTCATCATCTGCGGAGTTAGTTGGCATGTAAACTTGTATTACTGTGGTAGATGTTAGTTTTGTCTCCATCTTGGCTACGATAGTAGCTTACACACTTCCCTATTTCCTGCTCGTACATTATTCCTGTTTGATTCTGTGTTAATAAGCATGTAGTCTCGTGACTAAAAATTTCATTCTTGTTGTAACCGCAAGTTCCACTATTTCTAACTAGCTGACAAACCTGACATTACTGCGTGTTCATTTTGGCCATTTTCTCTTACAAACGAAAACAAAAAATGGACTCTGTTCTACAGTCGCAGGTTCGAATCCTGCCTCGGGCATGGGTGTGTGTGATGTCCTTAGGTTAGTTAGGTTTAAGTAGTTCTAAGTTCTAGGGGACTGATGACCTCAGAAGTTAAGTCCCATAGTGCTCAGCGCCATTTGAACCATTTTTGGACTCTGTTTGTAGTGAAGTATCGAAAAAAACTTCGTTTCAGTGTATTGGTGAAAACAGATTTTAAATTATGAAACATGCGTAATATACAAATGTGTAAGGACAGTATCCAAATTAAGACAGTTTCTGTACGCTGGACACCACCTTTTCATAGCTCTATAGACGGCTTCACGCAGTATCATACCTCCCATTTAATTTTCATCTGCATCCTCTTCCATTTCCATAATATTGTCCTCAAGTACATCACCCTTGTATAGACCGTCTGTATACTCCTTCCACCTTTCTGCTTTCCCTTCTTTGCTTAGAACTGGGCTTCCATCTGACCTCTTGACATTCATGCAAGTGGTTCTCTTTTCTCCAAAGGTCTCTTTAATTTTCCTTTAGGCAGTATCTATTTTACGCCTAGTAATATGCGACTCTACATCCTTACATTTGTCCTCTAGGCATCCCTGCTTAGCCATTTTTCATATATATATAATAAAGTCACTTGCAAGGGAAAATAGAAAGGTGGAAGGAGTATACAGAGGGTCTATACAAGGGCGGTGTTCTTGAGGACAATATTACAGAAATGGAAGAGAATGTAGACGAAGATGAAATAGGAGATATGATACTGTGTGAAGAGTTTGACAGAGCACTGAAAGACCTAAGTCGAAACAAGGCCCCAGGAGTAGACAACATTCCATTAGAACTACTGACAGCCTTGGCAGAGCCAGTCATGACAAAACTCTACCATCTGGTGAGCAAGATGTAGGAGACAGGCGAAATACCCTCAGACTTCAAGAAGAACATAATAATCCCAACCCCAAAGAAAGCAGGTGTTGACAGATGTGAAAATTAGCGAACTATCAGTTTAATAAGTCACGGCTGCAAAATACTAACACGAATTCTTTACAGACGATTGGAAAAACTGGTAGAAGCCGACCTCGGAGAAGATCAGTTTGGTTTCCGTAGAAATGTTGGAACACGTGAGGCATTATTGACCCTACGACGTATCTTAGAAAATAGATTAAGGAAAGGC
Source organism: Schistocerca piceifrons (assembly GCF_021461385.2). Taxonomy (NCBI): domain Eukaryota; kingdom Metazoa; phylum Arthropoda; class Insecta; order Orthoptera; family Acrididae; genus Schistocerca; species Schistocerca piceifrons. The sequence goes on from NC_060143.1 coordinate 148,548,632, forward strand.
AAACCTACGTATCTCGCAATTGCAGACTTTGAGAAAGCTTTTGACAATGTTGACTGGAATACTCTCTTTCAAATTCTGAAGGTGGCAGGGGTAAAATACAGGGAGCGAAAGGCTATTTACAATTTGTACAGAAACCAGATGGCCGTTATAAGAGTAGAGGGACGTGAAAGGGAAGCAGCGGTTGGGAAGGGAGTGAGACAGGGTTGTAGCCTCTCCCCGATGCTATTCAATCTGTATATTGAGCAAGCAGTAAAGGAAACAAAAGAAAAATTCGGAGTAGGAATTAAAATCCATGGAGAAGAAATAAAAACTTTGAGGTTCGCTGATGACATTGTAATTCTGTCAGAGACAGCAAAGGACCTGGAAGAGCAGCTGAACGGAATGGACAGTGTCTTGAAAGGACGATATAAGATGAACATCAACAAAAGCAAAAAGAGGATAATGGAATGTAATAGAATTAAATCGGGTGATGCTGCAGGAATTAGATAAGGAAATGAGATGCTTAAAGTAGTAAAGGAGTTTTGCTATTTTGGGAGCAAAATAACTGATGATGGTCGAAGTAGAGACGATATAAAATGTAGATTGTCAATTGTAAGGAAAGCGTTTTTGAAGAAGAGAAATTTGTTAACATCGACTATAGATTGAAGTGTCAGGAAGTCATTTCTGAAAGTATTTGCATGCATGCATGTATGGAAGTGAAACGTGGACGATAAATAGTTTAGATAAGAAGAGAACAGAAGCTTTCGAAATGTGATGCTGCAGAAGAATGCTGAAGATTAGATGGGTAGAACACATAACTAACGAGGAGGTATTGAATAGAATTGGAGAGAAGAGAAATTTGTGGCACAACTTGACTAGAAGAAGGGATTGGTTGGTAAGGCATATTCTGAGGCATCAAGGGATCACCAATTTAGTATTGGAGGGCAGCGTGGAGGGTAGAAATCGTAGAGGGAGACCAAGAGATGACTACACTAAGCAGATTCAGAAGGATGTAGATTGCCGTAGGTACTGGGAGATGTAGAAGCTTGCACAGGATAGAGTAGCATGGAGAGGTGCATCAAACCAGTCTCAGGACTGAAGACCACAACTACAATAGAGATAAAGTTAATGAACTGCTTGTATATGTTGACTCTGAAATTATTGGTATATCGGAGCACCACTTAAATAATTTGACAATTCAGAGGCTTCCTTTACCAGGATACATACACCTTGTGGTGTGGGGGAGTGGCTATTCCATTTGAGTCCGTAGACGTATCACGACACTGCACTGAACGGACATTGGAATGTTGTGTAGGGGTGCTGGCCGATGTGGCCGAGAGATTCTAGGCGCTTCAGTTTGGAACCGACGGGCCGCTACGGTCGCAGGTTCGAATACTGCCTCGGGCATGGATGTGTGTGATGTCCTTAGGCTAGTTATGTTTAAGTAGTTCTAAGTTCTAGGGGACTGATGACCTCAGATGTTAAGTCCCATTGTGCTCAGAACCATTTGAACCATTTTGTGTAGCGGCAGTTGAATTTTGTGAAACTAAACTTCTAATTGTTGTGGTTGATAGGTCCCCTAACTCTGCCAACAGAGCATTTATGCTCAAGTTAGATAGGGTTCTTGATTCACTTTGTAGGAAGTGCCAGAAATTAGTTATATGAGGTGACTTCAATATAAATTTTCTATATGATGGTGCAAGAAAAAGGATCTTTGTAGGTCTCCTAAATTCATATGATCTGATGATGCAAACTGTGTTTTTTTCCAGCTAGGGTGCAGGGGAACAGTAGCACATCCATCCTTAATTACTAGTTTGGCATACTGTTAGTAAACGGGTGAATGGCCTTTCAGACCATGATGCACGAATTTTAAAACTAAAAGGCTTTTGCACTGAAACAAATGTCACGTATAATTACAAACTATGTAGGAAAGTTAATCCAACAGCAATAGAGTTTTCTAAACCTTGTCAAGGAATAAGAGCGGGAGGATGTTTATAGTGCCATTAACATAGATGATAAATATAATGCTTTCCTTAACACATTTCAGATTTTAAGTCCCATAGTGACTAGAGCCAGTTTTTTTTTGTCACGTCCGACACCACAAAGTCACAATGGCACAATGGAGACGGGTAGGATCAGGCGTACCCTGGTTCAGTATTTTTTCATTTCAGTATTTTTCCATATTTTGTCATCTCATTGTTGTCAGTGATGTGCATGAGTTTTGTCCTACTGAAAATACACATGTACACTGATGATCTTCAGTGGTATCTATGTGATAAACCAGTACACCTGAAGACAGCCATCGAGAATCTCAATACCGACCTGTGTGCACTAGCAAAAAGGGCGCAGATATAGGATTAAAGCCCAACCCGTTCAACACCCAAACGGTACTTATTTGCCGTTCCAGGCTTGTTAGAAACATCGAGAATCCCTGCCATCTTCAACCCTAAATAGGACAAATATCAACCTCTCTCCCTCAGAAAAGAGTGTGGGAGTAATAATAGATGAAAATCTAAATTGGACTAACCTGAGCACTTAAGTGCAGTGCAAGAAGGCATTATCATCATCATCATCATCATCATCATCATCATCATCATCATCAGTGGCAGCAGCACCAGTAATAGAAGTACTCGTACAGCCGGTATTAACTTTATTAGTTCATAATCAGTATTATATACTCCCACTGTAGGTTAGACAGTCAGATCACTTTAATACGATTTGTCATATTAAAATCATTGTTTCTTAGGTAACCATGGCCTTACTGTATGGAACCCAGGTCCATTTTAAGGGAGGGCCTGATGATCTTCATAAGATCGAGTTAAATAAATAAAGAAAAATAAAAAATTAATGACATATAGTCTGACGAATGCCAAGTGATAGTATTAGTTGTTAATTTAAATGCTGTAAAGTAATGTGTGCTGCAAATCCTGAACACAGAAATATCTTGCACTGCTTTAAACTTCTTCATTCAATCGCTACAAAAAGAGGACGACTGCAAAACGTTGTTGTTTTCACGAAATCTATTGAGCCGATTCCTCCTAAATATTTTGAAATAAATTTTTCCTAAAGATGTCCCAAGGTTTTAGCTGGAAGACTATGAAGTCGACCGTTCTAATGAGAAAGAGGGAGCTACTCTTGATGCTAATGCTTGCTTCTTGTTTCAGTGGATTAAAATTAGAAGTGATTATAAACTCCTTTTTGAAATTCGTAAAATCTTACAGAAGAGTTTGATAATTTGAAAGCAGTTGATTGCTATTTGTTTCCTGAACAACTGATATCCTCTCTACTTATTTATAGCAAGAACTGTTTCATGTGAAGGTCGCCAGTCTGCACTTTATGAAATAATCCATTGGCAACTGAACTCATCATTCGGCCGTTTTGCAATCAGATGTTGTTTATGTCAGGGATGTAACTGCTGCTTCACCAGCACACTTCAAATCGTATTTTTCCAAGTTCGCGTTTCATATGCAACGTGACGGGTGTTTATTGATAAAATTTTTCCCACACGATCCAAAATCATCATTACAAATTCTGCTACACGAATCCTTTATCGGGAACCTTCACCGACTCTCATTGGCTTGAATGGCCATGATGCCTGTTGCGAACTTTTCTCCCTACATTCGATCGGGTTCCTGGGCACTATAACCTGCCCTAATCTATTTACGTATCCCGAACAGGCTTTGGAAGACCCAACGGTACAGACCGACCGCCGCGTCATCCTCAGCCCATAGGCGTCACTGGGTGTGGATATGGAGGGGCATGTGGTCAGCACACCGTTCTCCCGGCCATATATCAGTTTCCGAGAACGGAGCCCCTACTTCTCAATCAAGTAGCTCCTCAGTTTGCCTCACAAGGGCTGAGTGCACCCCTCTTGCCAACAGCACTCGGCAGACCGGATGGTCACCCATCTAGCCCGTCAGCGCTTAACTTCGGTGATCTGACTGGAACCGGTGTTACCACTGCGGCAAGGGCTTTGGGACATTTACGTATCCACACATATAATAAAAGTGATTGTATGTATGTATGTACATTGTCCAGTCACATTAATGTGACCATAGCCTATATATATCAGGCTATGCAAATCGTGTTGTGGGGGATGCAGAAAAACAGTGCAGTTGTAGTCGTTACGCGGAAACGCGGCGATTTATGCTAAAAGGGCATGATTGTTGGCTTTCGCTCCAAGGGCGGAAGCATTTCCGAAACGGCTAACTTGTAAACTATTCCCGTGCTGCCATGTTTAAGTATACCATGCATGGCAAAGCGAATATACGTGCAGCAGGTGAGCAACTGACCACCCACATGAGCCAAGAGTCAACCAACAGTGTCTTCTTGACCGTTCAGCGGACGTTGTAGCTCATGGGCCTCCGCAACAGGTGCGTGATTCATGCGCCCTTGTTGACTGCTGTTCATCAGCGATGAAGACTGGAATTTTCACGCTAATACAATTCGACGTCCGCAGAGTGGCGACAGGTGACCTTTTTAGATGAATGCTCCATCAGATGCAGTTGGCGTATGTGGCCCTGCAACAATCGTCGTGAGTTTCCAGGACGGAGGAGGCAAGCTTTATGTTCAGGGGAATGTTGGGTGATCTCGTCATTCTGGGAGGCACAGTAGGCCACACAAGTAGTCATCTATCCTTGAGACCGTGTCCACCCCTACGTGCATTTGCTTTTTCCTTGACACAATAGCATCCACTAGCATGATAATGAAACGTGTCACACAACTCGCAGTGTAAGTGCGTGGCCCTAACAGCAACAGGAAGAGTTTTCCGTACTCCCATCGCCATCAAACGCCCAATCGAGAATCTGTGGGAGCACCTCGATCGGGCTGTTCGCGCCGAGGATCCTCATCTGAGAAACCTTCTCCAGCCGGTCATGGCTCTGGAATCAGCGTGGCTCCACATCCCTGTTCATACTTTCCAGAACCTCACTGTCTCTCTCTCTCTCTCTCTCTCTCTCTCTGCACGTCTCGTGCTGCAAAATTATTCAGTCTTTTAACAGGAGGTCACATTAATGTGACTGGACCGTGTATCTTCCATGTATACTCCTAAACAACTGGATCGATTTCAACAAAAGTTGCTACACATTCTTACTGTCTGTAAAGAAGTAAAGTCGGTTAAGAATCAGCAACCTCCTATTGGGACGGCGGTGATAAAATGGTGAGAGAAGGGGGAGGAGGAGATGAACCGACAGAGAGGGGGTAGGAGGAGACAGACACAGTGGGGAGGTGGGGAGATGGACAGCTGCTGAGGAAGAAGTGGACAGGATAAGGGAAGAGGAAGAGATGGGCAAAGAGAGGGGGAGTGGAGGAGATTGACTGAGAGAGGGGGACGAGGAAATGTGCAGAGAAAAAGAAGAGAAGGAGATGGTCAGAGAAGGGAGAGGAGCTGATGGACTGAGAGAAGAGCAGAAGGAGATGGACGCAAGTGGGGGGAAGAGGAGGTGGACAGAGAGGGAGGAGAAGATGGACAGAGAGATGGGGGAAATAGGTGATGGGCTAATAGAAGACTCCAGGCAACACCGGATACTCGTATTATTGTCTGTATATATGTATGTACGTACATGTATATGTACTTTCCCCATGTTCCCATAAATCGCTGCATCGATTTCAAGCAAAGTTGATACTCATGTTATATACTACCTGGAAAGAAGCGCTGTTTGGATAAGAGCACCTTCCCCAATTGGAGTGGTTTGCAGGCGAAAAGGTAATGACATAGAAGCATATTTCAGAAAATGTGGAGTAATTTCATGCAGATTGTATGCATACACTGCCTGACAAAGAAAGTGAAGTACCCATAAGAATTGCTGTTCACTTTTTGAGTTGTTATCAGTCCTGATAGAGTGTATAAGAGGAGGGAACAAAGTCAGTTCTGAATGGTCACTGTGAAGGGCACAGGTGATGACACATAGACGTGTGAGACAGCGTTATCGCCCGCATCTCGTGGTCGTGCGGTAGCGTTCTCGCTTCCCACGCCCGGGTTCCCGGGTTCGATTCCCGGCGGGGTCAGGTATTTTCTCTGCCTCGTGATGGCTGGGTGTTGTGTGCTGTCCTTAGGTTAGTTAGGTTTAAGTAGTTCTAAATTCTAGGGGACTGATGACCTAAGATGTTAAGTCCCATAGTGCTCAGAGCCATTTGAACCATTTTTGAACAGCGTTGTCAGCAACTGACAGTTTAGAAGCGGCCTCATTGTCGATCTCCATTTGACCGCCTGGTTGAATCGTACAGTATCCAAGTTTGTGATGCATTCGAATGTTGAGCTCTCCGATGCTGTACTGCATGGGAACGTTAGGGCAGGCATACGTGTCGTCAACATTGCGGTCGACAACGTCTGACTGCACAAGAGAGGATTGCCGATTGTGCGCAAGGCACATCATAACCCCTTTACATCTGCGCCTGCCATACGAGAACAAGTAATGGAATCCTTGCAACATTTTGCGTCATCCGGCGCCGTTGATGGGGATTAGCAGCAGCCAGACTGCGGAACTGCATTGTCATGCGTAGCCTTCCATTAACACTACAACACAAATGTCTGCGTTTTGAGTGTTGCCATGGCCGAGAAGCCTGGACTGCTGATGAAAGACGTCGCATTGTATTCAGCGATGACTCGTGATCCTGCACTACCCTGGATGACTTACCGTCAGCGAGTATGACGTGGCGGCGACCTGGGGAGAGGTTCCATTCATCCAGTGTTTTGGAGAGGCACTGCAGTGTCACACCTGGTGTCATGGTGCTGGGGGCCATTGTGTATAGCTTCATGTCGTGGCTGTTAGTGATTGAGAAAACTCTGACGGCAAAATTGTACGCCACGGAAATCCTGCATTCTAATGTGTTCCTTCTCAGGCGACAGTATCGTTGTATCATTTTTCAACACGTGGCACACATGTGTATAACTTCCTGCGTGATGTTTAGGTACTCCCGTGGCAAGCAGTATCCCCAGATATGTTCCCATGTGTGTGGCACTAGTTCGAATATTGTCGCAATTCCAGTGTCGAGGATATGTAGAACTAGTTACAGCAGTTGTGGGCGAGCTTTATGACAATTTTCCCAACCGAATCAGTGCACGCATCCACGACAGAGGGGGTGCAACATCAAACTAATACGTAGGCTCATACTGCTGAGCTCTTTGTAAATTCGACTCGGCCGCGCGGGGTAGCCATGCGGTCTGAGGCACGTTGCCAGGGTCCGCGCGGCTCCCCCCGTAGGAGGTTCGAGTCCTCTCTCAGGCATGGGTGTGTGTGTTCCCCTTAGCGTAAGTTAGTTTAAGTTAGATTAAGTAGTGTGTAAGCCTAGGGACCGATGACCTCAGCACTTTGGTCCCATAGGAACTTACCACAAATTTCCAAATTCGACTCGATTTTGGAATCATTGAAATAACATCACGTACCCTCTCAGCCCGTGAAGTTTCATTTTGTTTCCTCCTTTCCTGATTGCTTCACCTTTTCTGCCAGACAGTTTACGTGACTCATTATTTGTATAAAAATGCTGTGTGGATTAGTATATCCCAACTACACCTAGCGGTGGGGTGTGATGAGAAGCTGTTACACGTAACAATATACGATAACGATTGATATCAGCATTGAATACGTAGTTGTCGGGGTCGCTTTGCTAATTTGGTGACAGATCCACTCACGTTCCACCCTTACAGATAGGAGAGGGTGATGAGGGGGAGCAAAGATAGTGACATATGAGCATATCTATCACATGAAGCAATTTCTACCCAATTCGGCACACGTATAACTTTCTGTCTGGGATAAGGTACTGTGACTGTGAGACATACCTATAGCTGAAGGTGTGGATGAAAATAAATGACATAAAATTATAACTCAGAAACGTATGGGGCAACTTGAACCATATATTCTATACGTGATTCATAAAATATTGGTATAAAAATACGATGAGAGTAAGGTTGGTTGGTTGAATCGGTGGGAAGGGATCAGACAGTGAGGTCATCAGTCCCAGCCGGCCGCGGTGGGCGAGCGGTTCTAGGCGCTTCAGTCCGGAACCGCGCGACTGATACGGTCGCAGGTTCGAATCCTGCCTCAGGCATGGATGTGTGCGATGTCCTTAGGTTAGTTAGGTTTAAGTAGTTCTAAGTTTTAGGGGACTGATGGCTTCCGATGTTAAGTCCCATAGTGCTCAGAGCCATTTGAACCATTTCATCAGTCCCATCGGATTTGGGAAGGATGAAGAAGGAAGTCGGCCGTGTACTTTCAGAGGAACCATCCCGGCATTTACGTGAAGCAATGTTGAGGTACTAAATCACAGAAAACCTAAATCAGGATGACTGGAACCGGGTTTGAACCATCGTCCTCCCGAATGCGAATCCAGTGTGCTAAGCACTGCGCCAACTCGCTCGGTGATGAGAGTAAGAGATCCCTACTAGCTCTAGGGATTGGAGTGGGGATAAGAGTATGTGACATGAAAATTGTCTGGAAACGACCTGTTTGTATTTGTTTCCTGTATTTAGCTGACTTGGAATACTTTGAAATTATGCAGATGAAATATGTGTGAAATTTGTTTTATACAGCGTGTTCCAGGAGGAATGGTCAGTACTCAGGGCTATGGGAGGAACGATAATTCGAAGCAAAAAGATCTAGTAAACATGGGCTCTAAAATGCATAGCTCTTAAGCTATGAGCACTTCTTCCAATTCGATACTGTGAAACAAATCTCTTCTTCTCAAAACTCTTTGTTTCCATATTCTGAGAGGCTGTAGTATGGCCCAGCTCATGAAGAAGTATCAACGAACATGAGCTGTAAAGTGCACGCCTTAAGAGCTATGAGCAATTGTTCATCTTCGGTGATCTCTTCTACTGAACAAGTGCTCATAGCTCTTAAGGTATGCACTATAAAGCCCATGTTTACTAGGTAGTTTGTTCTTGTTTTGGTCCACACTACCTCCTTCCAAAATACGGAAAGCTAAGAACTTGCAATAGAAGAGATTTGTTTCACAGTATCGAAAATGAAGTCTTACTCTTAAGGTATGTGTTTTACAGCCATGGCTCTGAGCACTATGCGACTTAACATCTGAGGTCAACAGTCCCCTAGAACTTAGAACTACTTAAACCTAACTAACCCAAGGACATTACACACATCCATGTCCGAGGCAGGATTCAAATCTGCGACCGTAGCGGTCCCGTGGTTCCAGACTGAAGCTCCTAGAACTGCTCAGCCGCAACGGCCGGCTTACAGCCATGTTTATCAGACTTTTTTCATTCTAATAATCGTTCCTGCCATATCCCTGAATACATATAGATCATTATTCCTGGGACTTTTGGCCGGCCGGAGTGGCATGCGGTTCTGGGCGCTACAGTCTGGAACCGAGCGACCGCTACGGTCGTAGGTTCGAATCCTGCCTCGGGCGTGGATGTGTGTGATGTCCTTAGGTTAGTTAGGTTTAATTAGTTCTAAGTTCTAGTCGACTGATGACCTCAGAAGTTAAGTCGCATAGTGCTCAGAGCCATTAGAACCATCTGGGACTTTTGTATGTAAATATATGTGAGATTGCGTACGCCGGTGAAGCCGCAGGAAACACTGAATGCATTACTGCAAATTCCTGTAGCGGAAAATGCTATATCTTCGACGGTGGCACATCTCTTTCAAGATAGCACAACCGTTGATGGTGGAATAGGTTTTTTTTTTTTCTCAGAAACAAATTGATTGTCGAATACGTGCGTCATTCTTATTGCTTATTCTAGCCTTTTACCATTGAAATAATAATTTCCGAGCATTGGTTTCTCATCTTCTGATCTGTTGTCTACAAATAAAGGTTTGGGTTACCATTCGTCTGATTTATGTCTGGATATTGCAGAAGAGTCAGGGCCTGTTAAAAAAAATTAAAGATAAAAACTTAAATGTAAGTGATTTTACCATCGGGGTAATTTCTGATATTGAATTTCGAGAAGCAGCTTTGGTAAATGTGTGCTGATGAGTTTTTTCGCGTGGTTGAACTTGAATCAACAGGTTATGTTGTAGATATTTAAGTTTGCTTCTTCAGAGCCTGGATACGTGTTTGTGTGTGCCCCCCCTCAGGATATGGACACGACAACGAATGGCGATGCGTCATAACGGCGCGGCGACGCACCCGCTTATGGCTGTGCAGACAGCTGCCACGCCAGGTGTCGTGTGCCGGCCCCTTGTTACGGACAGTAGGTGCTCAGTTGTGAAATGTTGCCAAATTTTGGGCTGTTGTTACTGACGAATATTGCACCAAATCGCACAAATGTCCCGTATGGTCGGTTAGACGCACTTATTCATTCCATTCGCTTGCGGGCTATCCTTTTCATTTGAGTACAGTTGTTGCTTCCTACATCAACAGTTTGCCCTGGATCCTTGTATCTAGCTTACCTTTGTCATTTTTTTCTTGCACCATCTTTACAACTAACTTTTCAGCAACAACTCATGTAACATGTGTCCAACTACAGTGACGGAAAAAAAAACAATCGCAACACAAAGATGCAGTTGGTAGGCGTGTTTCTACATCCAAAAGCTGGTGTCTATTCAGATTTCGACAGTCGCATGAAAGTGGCACTGGTAGCAGCACTATGAGGATGCAAATGAAGGTTTCTTTAAATAAACGATGTAACGGCCGTGAGCGTTAGATACTTTCGAGATAGGACATGATGAGTTGATGTTAGTCCAGAATGAATGCCTTTAAGGCGACAAAGAGGCCATCTGAACGAGGTCGTGTAATAGGGCTGGCTGTTCCTTCTGCAATATTGAGGAAAGACTTCGAAGGAATGTAGCCACTGTAAATTATTTCTGGCAGCGGTGGACACGAGAATCGACGGTCGCAACAAGACCGAGCTCCGGACGTCCACGTGGCACTACGAGAGCGAAGAACATAGTGTTTGGCTGCATTTGCAGCTGCAGTTTGAGCAGCAGTTAGCACTACAGTGACACAACGAACTATTACAGATCGGTTACTTCAAGTACCGCCCTGAGCCAGACGCCCTGTAGCGTGCATTACACTGACCCCCAAACTACCACAATTTGTGACTTACTGTAAGTGGTGTCAACTGAGAAAGTTCATTGGAGGGCAGGGTTGAGATCTGTTGTATTTTATGATGAAAGCTAGTTCTGTCTCGGTGCCAATGAGGGCTTTTTGTTAGAAGGACACCTATCTGCATGCTATAAACACTGGATCTACACCTGGAGCTAGTCTGAGGTGCGATTTGTTACGACAGTAGGAGCTCTCTCGTGGTTATCCTATGCAGCCCAACTGCAAAACTGTACGTCAGTGTGATGATTCGACCTGTTGTGCCGCCATTCCTGAACAGCATTCCACACGGTGTTCTTCAACAAGATAACGCTCGCACGTATACCGTTATTGTAACCCAACGTGCTCCATGGAGTGTCGACATGCTGCCTAGGCCTGCTCGATCACCAGAGCTGTCACCGATCGAGCACATGTTGAGCATCATCGGACGGCAACTTCAGCGTCTTCGACAAACAGCGTTAACAGTCCCTGTATTGACGAACCAAGTACGACAGGCATAGAACGCAATCCCACAGACTGACATCAATCACCAGAACAACACAATGCACGCACACTTGCATGGTTTCATTCAATATTCTGTCGATTATATCGGGTATTAGTGAACCAGCATTTCAAATTTGCAATGGCTTTTCTCGTACTTACATTAATCTATACTCTTGCAGTGTTATTCACTTGAGGCCAGGTTCGCATTCAAATGAGGAAAAAATTATGCAAAGTCCGGATTTTTTTTTTTAAGATAATGAAAAGCCACTCAAAGGATCTGTTTGGGGAGTATGACTGATCATGCTATGAAATTTATTTTACCTTTTCAATACAGAACAAAAACAAAATGGCGCCCATAATTATGATTTGATCAAGGGCCTGCGAGTCTGAAGTACGCAGACTGCTTACAGTGTAGTCCCTCAGGAGTTATCTGAAATCAGAAATGCATAGCATCAGTCGATGCTACACTAAACATATGCGAATGTAAACGTAACCACAATGAAATAATCTTAAATTTAACGTTATGGTACCAACTCGAATATTGAGTTCGATTTTTGGCGGTTTGCTTCACTCTTTATGGCTTTACAAGAAATAGTTAATATTAACAAATTTCGTATGTTATAGTCATAAGCTCCCAAGAAAAGTGTTTACTTTTCGGCGTCAAAGGTAGAAGTTAATGGGTTGAACCGTTTTTATTTTATGCTACCCGCAGTTCTGAAAAATCATTTCTCGAGAAAAACCTGTTTGAAGTTTAGGGAAAACTTTCATATGTATTATTAGTTCAATTTTATAAATTACTTGTTATTTAATTTTGATGTCGTCGAATACGAATCAGAAGTTAGATTTTCAAAATTCAAAATGGCTAGTCAATATCGCGGACCAAAAATTATGTTTTGACCAAAAAAGTGTTTTCGTTAGTCACGTTTAGCCTGCAATTCCAGGACAGTATATGAACCCTTCCTCTAAATCGAATTGTTTCTGGAGAGCAATTTCCTCGTTCTTCTTGGCGAGAAAAGCCGATTTGGCTGAGCATAATATGTTGCGTTCGGCAGCCTGCACACGTTCTTCGTAAGCTTCTTCGGCCAATATGTTTGCATGCGTACTGCAGTATAAATCATTTTGTGAACGTGCGTCACGGTCCAAGTTTTCTACCTGCGCCAGGCGTCTCCAGCTGAGAGCTTCCCACGGCGGCCGTGACATTGCTTCGAGCAATGCACTGTAGAAACTATTAAGACAAATGTATCCCCGAAATTTAATTACTCTACATCAATTATTTTTTGATCTGGCAATTTTTTTTGTCAGTGTATTCTATTTTACCTCTCCGATTCATTACGTCCGTGTAGACATTTTTCTCGTTGTCTTGTTGAAGGTAATCTTCGTCCCGCGTTCCATCAACACATCAGATTTTCAACGGTCCTCTGTAACACCACACTTAAGACTTCTAATCCTTTCATTTCTTGTCTTCCTTATTTCCAATTTCTCACATCCTTACAGAGCCGTACAACAAACATTATTTTCCGGAAATCTTTTTCTGTACTTTTTAAGTCTGCAGCTGTTTCTGTTTATAGAAAATCCTTCTGCTTTGTGCAGTCCTTGCTCTTTGTCTTTCTTATATTTGTTTTTGCTGTCTATTCTTCTCCAGGTTTCACATTTAGCTATCGAGCATGTACTGCCTGCTGCACTTGGCACATGTTCCATCACAATAAGCTTTCCGACGGGTAAGGTACCGTAATCGTATTTGTGAGATCGGCTGTCCAATTATCCGTCCGCTCATCTATACATAAGTGTTCCGTGGTTTCATGAAACCGCTTATGATAAATTTAGTATTTTGGATCGTCTTGCCAGGTGTCCGGCTTTAGCCGAACATATCCGGCCTTTGAGGTTCGAGTCCGGCCAGATATTTGCAACTCCGGCCTGTCTGGCTATTGTTAGGCTTTTTATCAATGAAGAAGAGTACGCAAACTAAGGCGCGTTCCAGTCTGATACTGTAGCGCTAGGAATAAGAATAACGAGGAATAAGGAGATACCATGATACACACTGAGGTGACAAGTCATGGGATAGCGATATGCACATATACAGATAGTAGCCGTATCGCGTTCAAAAGGTATAAAAAGACAGAGCATTGGCTGAGCTGTCACTGATTCATGTGAAAAGGTTTCCAACATGATTGTGGCCGCACGACGAAAATTAACCGACTCTGAACGCCGAATGGTAGTTGCAACTAGACGCATGGGACGTTTCATGTCGGAAATTGATCCACTGTGTCAAGAGTGTGCCTAGAATACCAAATTTCGGGCATTACCTCTCACCATGGTCAACGCAGTGGCCGAGGGCCGTCACTTAACGACCGAGAGCAGAGGCGTTTGTGTCGATTTGTCAGTACTAACAGACAAGCAACACTGCGCGAAATAACCCGCCCTGAAATAACCGCAGAAATCAACGTAGGACACAACGAACGTATCCGATATAGGCTATGGTTGCAGATGACGACGCCAGTGTCTTTGCGGACTGCGCGACATCGCCTGCAGCGCCTCTCCTGGGCTCGTGACCATATCGGTTGGATTCTAGACTTCCGGAAAACCATGGCCTGGTCAGATGAACCTTAATTTTAGTTGGTAAGAGCCGATGGTAGAAGTCGAGTATGGCGCAGACCCACGAGGCCATGGACCCAAGTTTTTAACAAGACACTGTGCAAACTGGTGGTAGCTCCATAATGGTGTGGGCTGTGTTTATGTGAAATGGGACTGGAATTTTTGTTCCAGCTGAACCGATTACTGACTGGAAATGGTTATGTCTGGCTACTTGGATACCATTTGCAGCCATTCATGTACTCCAGTTCTCATACAACGATGGGATTTTCATGGCTGACAATGCGCTATATCCCCGGGGTACATTTGTTGCGATTTGTTTGAAGAACATTCTGGACAGTTCGAGCGAATGACGTGGCCACCCATATCGTCCGACACAATTCCCATCGAACATATATGGGACATAATCGAGAGGTCAGCTCGACAAAAAATCCTCCACCGGCAACACTTTCGCAATTATGGACGGCTATAAATGTAGCACGGCTCAGTATTCCTGCATGGGACTTCCGACGACTTGTTGAGTCCATTCCACGTTGACTTAATGCACTACACCGGGCAAAAGGACGTCCGACACGATCTAGGAGGTATCCCATGACTTTTATCACCTCAGTGTACAGATATACCAACCAACTCTGTTTTTACGACTGGGTCCTACGATTTTCTTCGTAGCTGAACGAGCAATGTAGAAGACGGAGCACTTATTTGCCAAATTATGAGGCTCTTTACTGATTGTGTATTTAGCTAAGCAGGTTTGAGGTTGTTCTTGCAAAAAACTGGCTGTAACTGATAATTAATAAACGATTGAAAATACCTCTTGACTATTTCTATTTAAAACAGGTGTTCGGCTTTTAGGGAAAAATGTCCGGTTAAATGTACGTCAAGTCCGACGTTTCTGTTTTCGGACCTGGCAACCCTATATCAGTACTGGCCCCTTTATAAATTGAGACTACCGATTTCCGTCCCCATCCTTTCCCAATTCGAGGTTGTGCACCGACTCAAGTGATGTCGTCGTCACCAGACGGTAAACCCTAATCTAACTTCCTTGCTGTTCAGTATCGGCGTCCATTGCTGACTCGTCGGCGAAGACAAAAAATAAATAAACAAAAAATAAAAATAAAATAAAATATCTTTATAGCAGTCTCATATGCTTAAATCGCTATACCTCAAATGTTTTTTGGTTCATTAAAGATGTTAGTGATCCATTTTCATCTGTGTCAGAAGAATCGTGACAAGACATCTACAAATTAACAAATCATTATGAATTATCGAGTTAAATGAACGTTTGCTCCACAGTATTAGTTTACAATGAGTTATGTAGCTATTGCTTAGATCGGTCAAGAAATTACGTGCAAATACATTTGAAAAATAGATTTTCTGTTGTTCTTGCGGCTAGTTGTGGAATGTCCCTTCCGTAAGACTGTTGCACTCCCTAAAACAGTACATCAGGTTACAGGCACGGGATCACTTGTGCATCAATTAACCTTCAGTAGCTTCGAATGAGGTATATTGTTGTAATTCTTATACTGTATGTTCATCTCAACGTGAAAAAATCTGTGATACAACTATTAGACTAGTCTGGACCATTGGACAAGCACTTGGGCGGTAAAAATCCATATGAAATGAAGGCAATAGATTATCTAGATTTAAATTAAGTGCATGTATAAGGGGTAGTCAGATGAAAACGGGATAGATGGAAAAAAGTAGGTAAAGTGTTTATTATTTCAAAAGTAATCGCCATAACTATTCATGTTTTTATCCCATTGTCAGACAAGACGATCGATGCCTGTATGTATATATGTTTGCGTTTTCCTTCGGAACCATGATTGTGCCCAGGCGTCCGAAGCATATCGACGACTACGAATGTCTTTCCTCAGGGCTCAAAAATGTGGAAATCGCATGAAAAGTGCCCGCCCACATGTCGCCAAGGTTGTTCCGACTACGCTGTAGAAGTTTCGCTACGAAGCCGTTGCGTATCTCCATACAATCCCGCTCTCTTCTCCGTGGGTGCCGCACGGGGTAGCAGTGTGCTCTGGGGCGCCTTGTCAAGGTCCTCTCGGCTGCCCCCGTTGGAGGTTCAAGTCCTCCCTCAGGCATGTGTGTGTGTGTGTGTGTGTGTGTGTGTGTGTGTGTGTGTGTGTGTGTGTGTCGTCCTTAGCGGAAGTTAGTTTCAGTTAGATTAAATAGTGTGTAAGCTTAGGACCGATGACCTCAGCAGTTTGGTCCCATAAGACCTTACCACAAATTCCCAATTTTTTTTTCTTCCCCGTGGGATATCCATATTTTTGTAGTCCTGAAGAAATATATTGTGGCCGTCGGTTTGCTTCGGACGAAGAGATGGTTACAATCGTGGCAACTGCAAACATTTTTCCATGAAGGCACTGGCCGCCTCGTCACACTGTGGGATAAATGTATAAACAGTTACGGCTATTACTTTTGAAATAAAAATCAGTTTACTTACTTTTTTCCATCTCTCTCGTTTTCATTTCACTGTCCCTTATAATCTGCCTGGATCAGATTTCGTGGAAGGACATTACGTTAATATACAATTGATTGTTCGTAAAAAAAATTATTTTCGAACCGTTATTAACAAGTTATTCATTTTCGATTGCAATGATCATTGTTAATGAAGAAATGGTGTATGTATAAACTTTTGGACAGTTGCAGAAAGAGCAGCAGAACTGAATGCAGATCGGTTTTCAGGTAGGCTCCGTTAATCTCGTGTCGTCTTTATCTAGTACTGTGGAAGGTTTGTACAATATTTTTCGTGCTGCTACGATTGAATTGTATAAGACCATGCGGCAACCAGTAGTTGCGAATTTCCGCACCTGCTACCTCGTTGGTAATATTCCCCTATCTCTGTGGTGGACGAAGAGTTATTTTCCGTGTCTTTTTCATGCTTATTCTTAGTAAAATGGCTCTGAGCGACAGCAGTGCGGGAGAAATAAACGACGCGTTGAAATAGGCTGTCAGTTCGCAGAGGGCCGCCATTTGCTGCTCGGTTTGATGTTTCGGGAGAATGCGTACCGCAGTAACTCAGGCATTTTATGGCTAAGTGGCGGTACAAATTTTATTCTGTTCGTTTGTTCGCCGGCCATTTAGGAGGTGACAGTGTCATTGTCTGCTGAACTGTGAGCGTGAGGTGTCGTAAGACTGGTCGTAAATGCGTTTCTCCCCGAGACGGCTTAAGTGAGATATAAACTGCTCTTTTGAATTATACAGATAATCATAACTGCCACATCCGCTATTCTTGGCACTTATTTGTCTAGTATAGCACCTGGAAGAGCTACGTATATGCGTTCGCTTTCATACAAATAAGGAAGTATGCCCTTTCTGCCAACATTTTCTCTTCATAATTTGTTGCGTTTCGTCTGGAACATAAGTTTTTCTCTCACCTTCAAACATCTGATACAGTATTTGCAAAAATGGTTTAAATGGCTCTGAGCATTATGGGACTTAACATCTGAGTTCATCAGTCCCCTAGAACTTAGAACTAATTAAACCTAACTAACCTAAGGACATCACACACATCCATGCCCGAGGCATGATTCGAACCTGCGACCGCAGCGGTCGCGCGGTTCCAGACTGAAGCGCCTAGAACCGCTCGGCCACTTCAGCCGGCCACAGTATTTGCATTCGAGGCTTGTCATCTTTGAAAATAGATTCCGATGTTATAGGCAAGAAAGGAGCAATATCCTCAGCTGAACGTTGCGTTTCGAAAAGTCTTTATGCGCTTTATTGTGCTGTTTTATTGAAAAGCACTATAACCTTCCACGGTTCTGACGTGTTGACATCTAAAGCCCTAATAATGAAGTTACGTTTTGAAATGTGCAATGACCAATACAGTAAGCCGTTGTGTAGAAAGTAAATGTACTTCACGATTATTTCTAAATTATTAGCTAAAGTCGTACAAGTTGACGTACTGTATGTCCAGAAACAATTCGTCTCTATGTTCAAGGAAAACCGAAATCATCTCTCGTGTCAAGTTGTGGCGCTAATTTTTTCCGTTTCTTACGTAGTTAACTACGAAAACTTTTCGCGACATGACGTCCACGATGTTCACTGCACGAATTGGACCTGCGCAGTAAATTCTAACACAGGCCACACTCCGCTGCAGAGTGAAAGATTCATTCTAGAACTTCTGGTACATTCTTTCAAAAATACATACCTCACATACGGTGAGTCATTTCTGTTCCACCCGAGCAGCCGAGTAAGTCTTGTTCGGGCTGCACAGGGATCTTGTAAACAAGCATGAAATCCACCTCGACCTGTACAACTTACCTCGAATGATGCGTCGAGATGGTCTGAGACGAGAACTACCAAATGTGCTAGCGGACCATAGTACTAAAACCACATTTCCTCTCGAAAGTTCTGTGACACAGGTCCCCTCCACAGTTCTGTGACACAGGTCCCCTCCACCAGAATTTTGTGCAGAAAAATCTGATATCTGTAAATCGTTGGGCAATGAGCAAGAATGTACGCTGCAGTCAAATACCATCGATAATACTGAAGACGTGCTGAAATACACGGCAATTGTGGCATCCGAAATGTGGCTGTTTCATTTCGACTGTTCAAAGTAGTTCCCGTTGTGAAGTGCCCTCTACCGGCGAAGAGAAATCGCCTAAGGAACGGGTGAACGTCCTTGCAAAGATATTGTAATCAAGTACAGCAGTTGACACTTTGCTCAAATTTGTCGGGTTCGTGGCGTGTATTCTCTGGTAATAGGTGCCGGTGCGACCAGTACTAGAGTACTGTTCCAGCGTTTGAACTTCCTCATGAAGCAGGCATGATAGCAAACATTGAATGAATTTAGAGAGGCGCTGCTAGGATCGTAAAATGGCGGTATATCCCATACGGAAGTGTAACAGGTACTTTTCAATGACGTTAAATGGGAACCTTCAGAGAAAGACGGCTAATTTTACGTGAAACGCTATTGAGTAAAATTAAAAATAAACCTTAGTCAATGAGAACCGTTCTACCATTCTGCTGCCACCTTGATATATGTCGTGTAGGGACCATGAAAAAAAGATAAAAGGGATTAGGGCTTGTGGAGTGGCATTTCGAGTGCCATTTCTCCCTCGGTCAATACGCGAATTGAACAGGAGAGAGAATTGCTAATATGAAATACTGTCCGCCGTGCGCTGTTCTGTGGCTTATGCAGTATATTTGTAGATGTAGATGAGGATGGAGTTTCTACTCATGACGCCTAACAGTGTTACGAGGCACACTCCTGCCACGTGCAGTGTGTCGAGTACATATATTCCGGTATTCGATTCAGAATTTCCACTTCTCAAAGTACCACAGTCTGTTCTGTTGACCGTGAACGTTCGTGTTTCATGCAGTCGTTATTCTCTGACAAGAATTGCATGAGGGGTCGCCATGCAAGATAATTGGCTGAAATCTCAGTCCGCCATGCCCACTAGAACAAGGAATGGAAAAGATAGAAAAGACCCATGATGCGGAATGAGTTGGGACTGTCTTCCCCTACAACGTGATTCACGGTAAATTAACTTATCAGTATACTTTGAACATCTGTTCTCAAGCATTAATGCAGTATATGGGTAGGGACGATTGAGTAAATGAGACAGCTTGTAAACTGGGAACATCATCTGAGAGCAGGTGACTGTAAGATTGAAGCACCCATTGTGTGTATCCTACCACTACGTATGAATATCAATAGTCGGAGATTTTTCCCGACAACGGCGTGGCGAATTTCTAAGTGAAAGACAACCTGGACATTTACAAGCCTGGAGTGTACCCCCGTTCGCTGACCGCGTGTCAGAGTGGATATTGACGAGACTTAACTCGGTGTGGAGATATGCCAGATGCGTAAAGGCTACGCAGAAGTCCGCCAAGCCACCAGTCAGCCGTTGTGGAATACTGCTTAAAAATTAGCCACGCCATGAGCTATGGAGTAATAGTTTTCTACTTTCTGAGACTTAGTGCTTAAAGAAGCAGTAAAAATCCAACTTGAGTAGAAACTGATAAAGGTAGCGGACCCATCCTGATAAAGCATGGGATCCTGCACTTGGCATATTGAGGACATAGCGTAAATCGGTATGTGAACTAAGTGACGACGCAGCAGCAGCTGGGTCCCATCCCTCCACCACGGCGTCCACCAAACCGTTGGGCATTAAAGGACACGTCAGTGGAAAATAAAGCCCAATATTTCTCAGCAGCCACATGAAGATAGTAGCAATTCTTGTTACCGAAGATTGGCACAGAACCAACAATTCAAACGGGAGTTTTAAAACAATCTGTACTAGATTTAAACCCATTAGTGGTATTTAGTTTGCTTGTTAACATAGAAACGAAACGTTTCCGGACACAAGTTCATGCATAGAAGTTTTTAGATACAGCGGTTACCACTGCAACTTGTAGCCGCCTGCAGTGCGAATTGTTGATCATCCTATCAGGCCAGTGCTTGAATCAGGCCAACCTCTCCCGCTGACAATGATGATATCCATTTGGTCTAATTACGCTTGTTACATTCGTGGCCTTCCGGCGGCCGCTTGGAGCGTGTCGTAAACTGGTCAAGGCGGATCTCTTCAGAGAGATCAAGAATCGCTTTGTTGCCTAACATGAGTGATATTTCAGATATTTACTCCCGTTCATTGCAGAGCCTGTTTAATAACTTTGCCTCATCTATTGTACTCTCTAATATTTGTAATGTCATTTGCGTTTCAGTAATGCTTTATACTCCATGTATTGGTATGTGATCTTTGCGTCTCTATGACAAGCACGAGACAGAAAAGCAAGGACCGCAAGGCGACAAATCGTGTGCTGGACAAATAGGTATATGGAAGTATAACAAACCCTAACAGCACTTCCTATTTGAAATAGCTAAAAGCTCTTTATACAGAGTGAACTTCACAATAAACCTGAGCGGAAAATAAGAACATATGCAGCTAGACGTCGCCGATGATATCCTGTCGAAAGCTATCAAACGAGAAATTTTGACCTCGGTGAAGATTTGTCTTCTGGTAATTTTCCTCCGCTGTTGCGTCAACAATCCTACCAATCTGTGGTGTCACTATCGTCTTATTGTTCAACATTTAGTGACATATAATAATATTTAGAATGACATGAAAGCACTAGTTGAACTTTTATTTTTACTTTTGATAACCAAAAATAGAAGTAAAAATGCACCTTATGCTGTAATTTGTTTCCTTATAAATACTACAGCTGCGCACCTCGCACCACCAGGAGACATCTGTAATACCACTAAGTATTTGCCTTGCAAAAAGGTAGAAAATGTAGGTGATAGGACCAGTATAAGTTGAAGCAACCAGAGGTCGTTGAGAGACTCAAAGGTAGTATTACACAACGATTGACTGAAACAGGGGAAAGGAATATAGTAGAAGATGAATGGTCAGCTTTGAGAGGTGAAATAGTGAAGGCAGCAGAGAAGTAGGTAAGAAAAGATCTAGATGAAATCCTTGGGTATCACAGGAAACGCTGAATTTAGCTGATGAAAGGAGAAAATACAAAACTGAAACATATGAAACAGACGAAAGAGAATACAATCGTCAATTAAAAAATGAGACTAACAGGAATTTAAAAATGGCTAACCAGGAATGGTTAGACAACATATCCAATGCAGTAGAAGCAAGTATAAGTAGTAGTATAGAAAAATTAGAGACCTTGGAGAAAAGGAAAGCAGCTATATGAACGTCAAGAGCTTAGAGGGAAAAACCTGCATTTAGCAAAGAAAGAAGAGCTAAAAGGTGGAAGAAATATATAGATGGGCTATGTTGCAAACAGCCCCGGGTCTACGATATTTCCGAACCGGGGCCAAAACTTGATTCACCCTCGAACGTTTGAGATAGGATGTCAAAAATTTTAAAAAAATCGATTTTTCAAAAAACCTTCATTTCGTAGCGTACATCTTTTAAAAGAGTTTGGTATATAAAACGTATATGTTCGAGGAAATGGTAAGATTTGTTATTCGGTCTTAAGTGTGCCAAAGCGCAGTAGCACGCCTCTTCACAGAGCATTCTTCTGTCGCACGTCACTGTATTTAGCTCTGTGGAATTCAAACGTGTATGTTTGGTTATGGAAGCCATCAAACCTGTATTCACGATAGTGGAAATTAAAATGTCCTATGGTGCCCCTCCTGCTCCCAGTCGATCGGTTTGACATCCTATCTCCCCCCCCCCCCCATCACTGCCCACCCCCCCCCCACCCCACCCCCCACCCCCCAAAAAAAAAGAAAAAAAAAAAAGACTCACAACTGATACTGGGTGGGATTATTTCTGACCGGGAGAATATGAACTCTTCTGAAAATTTGCACTCTTTATTGCCTGCTAGCTAATAACTTTCTCTTTTGTGTGACATGAAATTAAATGTAGGAAACTTATAAGCAGTAAAGACAAGAGACAAGCAAGACAGTACATATTTCTTCAATCTTTAGGTCCCAGCATTTTTTTTCTATCTTGCTACAGCTTTACACGGCGTGCTTTTCTTACGGCGAAAGTATCTATTACCTCATCAAAGTTCGTCAAACGTTTTTTGTACATGAAAAATCAAAATGTCGTTGTCTAATACTGAGAAAGCTGTTAATATGAATAGTACTCAAGACTGGTGTGGTTTCTAGGTTTGATTACGTGTGTTTTGTCGCTAGCTGCTAGATAAAACGAAATAGACCTTTCGAATATTCCAGCAATTGTAATACACGCCAAATAAGCGAGACTATTTTGGTACAAATGGCTATTTTTATCTACTTCATCTACATAAATACAAGACGATATAATTCACGAAGCACCATTATCAAATGCCTATTAGGCAAGCAAAAATTTTTATGTTGGGAGATGGTTTTACATTTATTCATATGCTGCAGTTTTCCCAGTATGAGATCGAAAAGTAGTAGTAGTAGTAGTACGAAATTTTTATATAAATTTGGAATCGTCATATTCTTCTATATAATTTGTGTGATATCCCCGTTTCTTCTTCTTCCTCGTTCTAACAATCAATCTTGTCGTCACTAATTGTGTAACTATTCCTACTATTGTCAAAACTTATTCTCCTGTTAACTTCACTAGCCCCGCCATAATCACCGGTCTAATTATTCCGCCTTCATTCTCCGGTTAGAAGTTATTACATGTTCGTACAACGCGTTTTCCGCGCTATTCCGAGAACAGAATTAAAAAGCTGCTAACCGGGCACTACACTAGTGGCAAAAGTTTTGCCAAAATTTCATTTACTTGGATACACTGAGATATTAATATGTAATTTTTCTTACCTGTTATTCCAATTTGCCTTCTATTTCCACTCTGTTCGATTGGCATTCACCCGTTAGGGTTTATTCAGCTCAGCTCGTTTAGTCCCGTCCCCTTTTATCTGCGGGAAAGTTTCTTTTATTTCTAGATGCGACGGAGATTCACCTGGCAAACACATCACGAACACTATGCACGCATTCAGAAAACAACTTTAGAATGTGTTCAGAAATGTTCAAAAGCCATCAGGAATGCGTTTCAAAATCATATGAACGATCTACTAACGTGAGCTGGATGCTAGGCGCTTTGTGAAACAACATTTTTTTCCTTCAAGAATTTGAATTTGGCACCTCCTGGAATTGCCGCCAGGGGCAGATACCCCGATTTGCCCCCCCCCCCCCCCCCCCCCTCGTTCCCTCCCTTCCCCCTAGATCCCGGTCTGATTGCAAGTGAGCCATTAATGAGTAGGTGGGTTGAGAGTTAGTGCCAGTGGAGCCTTCTGAAGTTACACAGTAGAGGGGACTGCTAGAGAGTTCTACTCTGATTCCTTAATCATTCTCACCGAATTCCATACTCCGTACCACTTAGGGCTTGCAGGCCAGCAGTAAATGGAGGTCTAAAGCAACTGGCGCTATCTTCCACTGAGCAAATAATCTACTGAGGTAAAACCCTGTTACTGTAGCTACGCGTCCTTCACACTCCCTCTCGGGACACGACAGCCACACAACAGAGACGAAAAGGAAGTAGATGAAGATGAAATGGGATATATCATAGTGCCAGAGGAATTTGATAGAACACTTAAAGACATAAGGGACCCTGGAGTTGAGGACATGCCCTCAGAACTACTGATATTTTTGGGAGACGCAGCCCTTACAAAACTGTTCCACGTGGTGTGCTGGTTTTATCAGACAGTCACAGTACCCTGAGACTTCAGGAAGATGTAATAATTCCAATTCCAAAGAAAGCTGGTGCTGACAGTTGTGAATATTAGCAAACTATCAGTTCAATATGTCATTGGTGCAAAATAGTGACGCGAATTATTTACAGAAGAAATAGAAAAAGTGGTGCCGTGGAAAGATCAGTTTGAGTTCTGGGCTAATGTAGATACACGAGAGGCAATACTGACCTGACCTTAAGTTTTCGCTTAGAGGATAGTTAGGGGATAGGTTAAGTAAAGACAAACCTATATTTACAGCATCGGCTGTTTATAGCATAGCCGTTGACTATAAGAAGGGAAGCGGTTAGTAGTATACATTCTAAGACATCAAGAAATCGTCAACTTAGCATTGGAGGGACTGTGGGTTGGGGGTGGGGGGGTGTAAAAGTTGATTAGGTAGCCTAAGAGATAAATATAGTAAGCAGTCTCATAAGAATGAAAGTTGCAGTAGTTATTTGAATATTAGAAGATGAAGAGGCTTGCACAGGATAGAGTAGCATGGAGAGCTGCATGAAAGCAGTCTTCAGACTGGAGGCCACAACAACAGCAATAGATTAACTCTCCTTTAGGCTAACTTCGAGCTTCCACTTTTCCAGGATTGAAAAGAATATCTGAATAATCCAATTCATATCTTTATGGATGTTTGCCTGCCGTAGATTATTGTATGGTATGCGAAATTGCAGTATTATTCAGGCGAACAACTGCTGCCTTCTCTTTCATTTTTCCTGCAGCAACTTCCGTGAATAAACTGGCGTGCAAAAGTTACATTGCAAGGTGTGTCCTTGCCAAGTAATATGGCCTGATGAAACGTGGACTACACATAGAAAGAACTACTACAGCTCTGTACAAAAGGTAACGGGATGAAATACGTAATGAGACGAACAGAAATGGCAGTTTTATTCAAGACAATAACTACATTGAAGTCACCGCGATTTATGATGGTCCCATGGGCGTTACAAAAGGCGGGATATGTTTAGAAGTCAGTAAATTATTTGTCACCACTCATTTCATCTTCTGCGCCTACTCTAAAAAAACATTCGCCCACAGTCAGTCCACACCATTTATAAGTGGTTTAGTGGACACATTAGCGGCGGAGTACAAGGTGCCACAGAGGAGTCCGAAATACTGAGTTTTGTCTTCCGAAATTGTTACACCGCGCGGAAGATCGTAATACAGTTCCTCCTTTTAATCATCGAACGATTGCTGAAATCGCAGATACTGAGATAAGCCATCGCAGAATACAAAATCAACGAATACTGCTCGAAGTGGACTGCTTTTGGACCAGATGAGATACCTGTGAGGTTCTACAAAGACTGCGCATAACGACTTGCTCCTCTTCTAGCAGTAGCGATTAGAAAAAAGCTCAGTTCATTCTCGTTTTAAAGACATATCGTCGGACAGACGTGTATAATTATAGCCACATATAGCTGACGTCTTTGCTTTAAACAACGTGTGATAAACCAGAAAGAGAGATTCAGATCTCAGGACTCTGCCATGAAGTAATGAAGGTGCTGGCGTTGCGTCAGATATGCATGAAATGTTCAACAACCATTCGTCGCCGACAGTGCGCAGATAAAATGCTTCCAAGAATAGTCATACAGCGCTATCAAGAAAACTCGTTTTCAAGGAGAATTATGCGCGATGAAACTGCTAGATACCAACAACTAGGAAGCTGAATTAATTACAGCTCTAAAGTGCGTAATTGCGTATGGATATGATGGCATTTTTGTTTTATTTACCCTCATAAAGCTCCGTCACTTCTGATTAGTACTATTGATGCATCTGCGTATTTCAGGAATAGTAATTTTTCATTGGGGCAGGAGGTTAAAATATTCAGTTTGGGGACAACTACATGAAAGGACGGGATACAGTTCTGTTGACCGTTACAGACCTGTTCCCGCTGTATCTATACTATCGGTATTCCGGAATGTATTTGAACAAGAAACGACAGGTTTTAAATAACAAGTCATTCCTGTCAGCAGACAGGATTATCTCATGTAAGAACAATCACAATATTTGTTATTTTCCACTTACTCTAACTGGATTTAGAGTAACCCCGACTATAACAGATTCTTGTGTAAACTTCATCATTACATACGTAAGGGATAGTGCACTATTGATTTATTTCCAGTCCGGCTAGCACAAGGTGGTGCGACTGGTTGGCGTTGCAGACGTACACAGTTCTTCGGCCGGGTGAGACCGTCGACTCGCGACGTTTCTGTGAGAAGTATTCTCATACTTGTCACAAAGGTGATGGCAGCGAACCTTGTTAAAAGTTATAGCCCACCACTCTCAGTCTTGGAACGCAACGACTTTATCATATCAGTCAACATAAAGATTTATTCACAGGTGCAGAACAAAGCATCCGTCTGGGGCGTTGCAAATAGGGCAAAGATTCGTGATGGTTCTTTGTTTGGCTCTCATCTTTTGTTCGTATGTGTTTATCAGACGATATCACAGCTACAGTTGATTGAAAGACATTCTGTTGCAGATAACGTAAATAATGCGTTGCAAACGATTTAAAAAAATGACAGGAACTAAATTTGCATGAAATGTATTTGCAATTGCGAACATGGACAACCACCAGCGGTACAAGGGAATGACGACAATGGAAATTTGTGCCGGATCTGCACTCTAACCTGGATTTTCCGCTTTACAGCCGAGCAAGGTGGTGCAGTGGTTAGTACACTGGACTCTTATTCGGGAGGACGACGGTTCAAACCCTCGTCCGGACATCCTGATGTAGGTTAATTGAGTCACTGCCTGGTATCGGCGGATAAATACCACATCGGTACTAGGTTTTCACCTAAAAACTATCACAACTTCAGAATATTTTAGATATTGTTTTAAACTTTCAGTAACGCATTATCACTTCGCAGTCGCGTTGTTGACGCTTAATAAATGTTTTTATAATAACGGTAGAACGTTTCTAACTTATAGAAGACGCAGTTCATTTATTTTCATTTATTTACATTTTTTACGCCTCCGCTCCTCAGTTGATAAAAACGGAATCCTTGTAAGGTCACTTTGTTATCCGTCTCTCTGTCTATCCGACAGTTAAGACCCCTTTTTCTCAGGAACAGGTAGACGCGTTAAGTTGAAATTTATGTCACACACTAAAGTCTACGTCCCTTGGCAGCGTGAAAAGTTAAGCTTCTATGGCAAGGAAGGAAGGAAGATTAGGGTTTAACGTCCCGCCGACATCGAGATCATTAGAGACGGAGCACAAGCTCGGATTGTGTCAAGGATGGGGAAGGAAATCGGCCGTGCCCTTTCAAGGGAACCCTCCCGGCATTTGCCAGGCGAAATTTAGGGAAATCACGGAAAACCTAAATCTAGATGGCCGGACTCGCATTTGAACCGTCGTCCTGTCGAATACGAGTCTAAGTCAGTGTACTCGGAAGATACGGCCATTTACGAGGGTGAGTCAAATGAAAACCTTTAATTTGTGATAACAAATCGAAATTTCGCGCCATTATCCTGTAAGTTGGTAAGCGTGCTACAAACAACGTGCAGTATGGCCGCCCCACTTGCGACTTGCACCAGGGAAAGACAGCGTTCTGTTATTCGGTTTTTGCGTAGTGAAGGTGTGAAACCTATTGAAATTCATCGATGACTGAAGCTTCTGTGCGGTGATGCATGTTTGTCACAGCAGCAAGTCTACGAATGGAGTAGGAAGTTCGCAAATGGTGTGACTTCAGTGGAAGATGCTCCTCGCCCAGGTCAGGCACAACGAGTTGTGACTCCACAGAACATTGCAGCAGTTGAAGCCATAGTGAAGGAAAACCGCCGAGTGAAACTGAATGACATTGCAGCATGTTTACAGATAAGTCATGCGTCAGCACACCACATTGTGCATGATGTGCTCCAGTTTCACAAAGTGTCTGCAAGATGGGTGCCACGACCTTTGACTCTTGAAATGAGAGAACGACGTGTTGATACTTGTGAAGAACTTCTTCGGCGCTTTGAACGAGAAGGTGATGGCTTCCTTGCAAGAATCGTTACTGGGGATGAATCCTGGGTTCATTTCCACTAACCGGAAACGAAGAGAGCGAGCAAGGAATGGCGCCATTTCTCATCACCAAAACCAAAGAAGTTTCGAACAGAACCATCAGCAGGGAAGGTTATGCTGACTCTCTTTTGGGACGAAAAAGGCGTCGTTTTGGAGCATTACATGCCTAGAGGGACCACTGTCACCAGTGCATCATACACAGATCCCCTAAAAAATCATCTGCGGCCTGCAATCAAATCAAAGCGACGTGGATTGCTGTCAGCAGGTGTCCTTTTGCAATATGACAATGCAAGGCCCCATACTGCCGTTACAACAGTGGCAACAATCACAGACCTGCATTTTGAGTGTCTTCCTCATCCACCATACTCACCAGACCTTGCCCCAAGTGATTTCCACACGTTTGGACCAATCAAAGACGCAATGGGAGGAAAGAAATTCCGTTCTGATGAAGAGGTACGCCACGCGGTGCATGAGTGGTTGCGCGGACTACCAAAAGAATTTTTTTCAAAAGGAATTTATGCACTTTGTAAGCGCTGGAGGACTCGTATTGAGCGTGGGGGAGATTACGTTGAAAAGTGATAAAGCTTTATACCACTTCTGCATAATAAATAATATTTAAAAAAATGTTTAAGGTTTTCATTTGACTGTCCCTCGTATGTCACATGTTATAGCCGCAAACGTACTCATCAAAACCTTCCCGTTGAACTAGAACCCTGAAAGTTGGAAAGAAGCATGGTTTCACAGAACAAGTAAAGAAATAAGTGCGATTTTTTAAGATTTGTAATTATATCACAAAATTTTTTTTTCTTGTTATCGATTGTCGCTCTGTTCGTCTGTTAAGACTATTTTTTCTTGGGAACGGTTTGGCGTATGTAGTTGAAATATATGTCACATACGAAAGTCTATAGTCTCTTGGCGGTGTAATAAATTTATGATTCTAAGTCAATGTAGTCAAAGAATACGGCCATTTATATCACATATTTTGATACTAGCAAACTCATTCTTCAAAACCTAACAGTACTTCCCGTTGACCTAGAATCATGAAACTTGGTAAGGAGGAAAGTTTCGTAGTACAAGTAAAGGGAAAAAATCATAAGATTTTTTAATTTTAATTGTATCACGCGAAAAAAATATTTTTTTCTGTATTTGTTATCCAACTTCGGGAATTACAGTAGCAAATGAGACATTACGCAAAAAATGTGAACTTAGAACTTCTAATTAAAACATTCTCGAATTTCGTGGAATTCGCGAGACTCTTATCTTGCTAGTATCGATATCGATAACAAGAAAAATCATCGGATTCTCTACCTCTTCCTACGATGGGAGAACTATCAGCGTACGTAATTAAGTTTGTATGAAACCCGCAGAACGCGAGCCCTACTCGCACTTGGCCAATTGTAAACCTATTTTTGTTTACATTTTGTGCTGACTGTGTCATATTAGCAAATTTCCTGCAGATTCTCATAGTTTCTGGTACTGACGTGCTGTCTACCGTTATACGATTGGGGTGATTACCTTCACTACCGTTGGTTTAGCTATTGGATACGCATTCTGATATTTTTATTTTGTTTTACCACGAAAAGACCAAGTTTCTGCAGTCACATTCTTGTAAATAAATCGTATTACGGGCAAATTGTCTCAAGTTTTCCATTGTAAGCATAGAAATTAATGAGTTACAATAACGTGAAAACGACAGTTTTTAGATGGCTTATATTCTTGTGATTTAATGCGCTTTCATAACTTCCCTGCAGCTACACATTATGTGGACGAGTACCTTTACCATGACCACTTCATTATCCTTTTCTTATGACAACATAAATTACGGTGTTATGTATTATCTGAGACTAATCAAGCTGTCATTATGAGATGAGATTGATGTGTTAATTCGCAAAACTTTTATAAATAACTCTTTGAGCGATTTTGATTTAATATTAATGTCTCATATTCTTAAACGGCAATCATTATTTATAAATTGCTGGTAGGATAACGGACTAGAGTATCTTATTCGGAATTTGTGAGGCAAAGTTGTACGCATTATGTTTAAAAAAGTGCAGTGTTGTACATCCTTTTTCCAGCTGGCTCTAAAAGAAGGGAAACGTTGAAGCTACACACTTCAGAAAACGTAGAAAATCTGTAGCTACTGACTGTGAACATGAACCACAATCATCAATGCCATACAATCCCTAGGGAGTAACAGTGTCTGAGGACTGCAAATGGAATCACAATCGATGCCATAGTTCCGCTTATTGGTGGTGTGATGGAAAACAGGGACAGTTCTTAGAACGTTCTGAAGGATCTGTGGGGCAGTACTGCTCAAGTCTCTATGATACAGCCCAGGTTAGAATGGTACTCGAAGCAGAAAGGTTCCTCTCACAGTTAAATAAAACTAAAACGTTTAAGAACCTAGCTCCTGTTCGGCAGTGTAAGAACATATTCGAAGAGATTTGGGGATTGCAACCGGTCGTCGTAAACTTCACCCTACGACATTTCGTCTCGACACCTGCCACTCGTCTTCAGCTGAGCCATCGCAAACTGACGAAGACGTTCTCCGTTCCGCCCTATATAGCGCGCTAAGAGTGTAGCCGCACATAAGTCAGAGTCACGGTGATACATGGACCACATCGCCCTGCGGCAGCGCTCTCGCAGGTGGGACTGCGAAGATCCACTGTCTTCGGCGTTGCCGCTCGCCGCAGGCATCGGAGTATTCTGGCGCCTTCGTCTGTAGCAAATCTCGGAGATGACGGGATGCCACACGTTATCCAGCTGGTAGCCGCTGTCACGATTCAGTAGATTTTCCGCGATGCGTATTTCAAGATTGCAAAAGGCGAGTGCAAGGTTTATGTTCTGTGCAGCATTCTTCCACTGAGCGTCTTGTTTTTCCTTTATACACTGTACCACATTGGCTAAGTATTTTGTAAATTCTCGCCTTCCGCGATAACAAATTATCCCTCACTGATCCCTACAGGTCCGAAATCTTAGATAGTGGGCGGAAAATCACTTTCATCCGACAATTACTAAGGATTCTTCCTCTTTTGAAGGAAATATTTCCAACGAAGGGAAGAAAACCTTTCTAGTCCACACAGAGCCCATACAGTGTCGGATGCAGATAGTTCACCTAAAGAGTTAGCATATGTAAATACAGTGTTCAGAGAAAATTGATACTCTACCCGGCAAATTAACTGGGCATTCTCAGCCAAAATCAAGCACCGCGAAGTGGATAAACAGGAGAACGTGTCGTGGCAGCGGTTCCCTGCTGGATAATGCGTGGGTCCCGTCATCTCAGAGATTTGTTCCAAACGAAGACGCCAGAATACTCCGATGGCTGTGGCGAGCGGCAACGCCGAGGATAGCTGATCGCAGTTCCACCGCGAGGGCACTGCCTCCGTGCATTGTGGTCCATCTGTCACCGTGACTTCTGACACCTGCGAGGCAATACTCTTAGCGAGCTATATAGAGCAGAGCGGAGAATGTCTTCGTTAGTCTTCGATGGCTCACCTGGAGATGACTGTTAGGTGTCCAGTCGAAATATCATGGAGTGAAGTTTACGACGACCGGCTGCAATCCCGAAATCTCTTCGATCATTAAATACGCCGGAAAAATTTTAAATTTCACAATCTGAGATGATCTTTTAGCTCCCTGTACACACCTTGTGTATGAATCACGAAAATTAATGTGGGTTAATAACAGCTCTCGCCGAAAAAATTGTGCGGGCTATGTAATGGTTTTAGCTGAATTTGTCTTCAAAAGGTCCTAGAAGGCGTAAGTAAGTACTTCCATAAACAGGTAAATAGGTAAGAAACCTGTTTCATTAACATGTAATCAAGTGCCAAACAGCAAACTTACCATTTAACATCTACATAAGTAAGAAACCTGGTATCTTAGAACCTAATGAAGTGTCAGTAACGGCAAGCATAAAACTGAATAGAAGGAGCTGAAACGAATTACTGACCTTAAATTTCCACGTAGCAAAAAAACTGAAGCTGGTGGGTGTGGTCAGTAGGAAGACAGAGTATGCTCTGTGCCAAGTACCGTTATCCAAGATGGCGGCGATGACGTCGTCCAAGGTTGCGGCCATGCCGTCATCTGATGACGTCATCCAAGAGGCGGATTTTGGCGGGAAGATAGGTCAATTGGGCTACCTCCACTAACATAACCCTCCTCCCCTCCCCTCCCCCAGAAAATGGCGGGAAGTTCAAATTCCATCAGGACAATGCAACATACCATGGCTACTTCTACCAACCTAAGAAAATGGCGGGAAAATAGGTCAATTGGGCTACCTCCACTAACCTAATTCATCTGACGGCCACCTATTCCTAGGAAATGGCGGGAAAAGGGCTCAGCCTGTGCTAAACGTAAGTCTTTATGTCCAGTCTTTATTTAAACAATAAGAGTCAGTACCTCCATTCAGCATGTTCACTACGAGGTCCGGAATTAAACTGACCTAGTACACAGTACTGCAGGGCACTGTCATCCATTCTGTGACATAATCCAAGATGGCGGTCTTGGGTGGGGGAAAGTGGCGGGAAACTGTGTTCACCACGAGATCTGGGCCTAGTACACAGTACCACCACCAGAGGGCGCTGTCATCCCTTCTGTGACGTAATCCAGGATGGCGGCCTGGTGGTGGCGAGGAAGGGTCTCACAATATGAAATTCAAAGTGTTTATAAATAAATCAGTTTGTGGGGGTTGGAGTTCTCTTGCTTATCATTCTCTGCTGTTTGGAAACATGTAGGTCTTGTAAGAAGTAATTACATGGAGCAAACATGTTACATAACCTAATGTTCGGCCCTGTACTCTAGGTGTGTTAACCTAATGTTTGGCCCTTTGTCAGCACTTAACCTATTGTTCTTTTAAGTGGTTTTCCATGTCGCCCCCATTTCCTTAAACTATTGTATCGCCTTTGATACCAAATTAATTAGTTATGTACTCCCACCATTTTCTGGTATGATTTTCGAATTTCACATGCTTTTGAACGCCATTTCTGGCGCATTCTACTTTGTCACCCACACTCTTAAAACTATTGTACTGCGTTTTACATAAAAATTATACAAATCATTCTAGTGTTCTGCTCTTAACCTTCTGTTCTGCTCCATGTCACCCACTCACGCACACCCTACCCTTAACTATTGTACCGCTAACACCACATTGATATAAAAAATTTATGCAATTTAATTAAATCGATATTTTTCACATGATTCGGGCAATTTTTATAAAAAATTTGAATCATCCTATTGGTCGGTGAAATCGATGGCATACAGTTTAAACAAAAGATCGCTAATAAAAAACACATCCCGCCACTCGATGCCCGACGCCACCTCCACCGCCAGTGTCCCCGGCCCCGACCCCATCCCAGCTGCGGCTGCCACAGCATCGTTCTGGCGTCCATTGGCCGCCCTCCCTCAGGCTAGTGGGTTAGGGCTGCAGCAACCAGGTTGCTTGCAATGGCACGATTCCGCAGTGTCTCCTCCTCCGCCGTCACGTCCTCGCCGATCACATGAGGTTCAGCACACACCCCTGTCCACCTCGCCACAGAACTCCAAGTCACTCTCACACCGAGCCCATACGCGAAACGCCTATCACCGCGAAACGTCCGCGTGGCGACTCACCATCTAAAAGGTTCTCAATGTTATACTGACGTCACATGGCTATGTAAAATAAGAGCAAAGTCGACCTCATGGAAATTGTATAGTGTCCCAGAAATAGTTAACGGTCACTTTTGTAGGAGCTTTTGTGATGTCTCATCTTGTCCGCATGGAAATTCTTGTCCTAACAACCTGTTTCCGAAAATAGCGTGGAATAATGCCGAATGCATTCCTCCTGATGGCCCTAACGTGGCACCCGATCCATCATGTCTTCCCTTCCTGCTTTCAACATACACAAGCGTTCTCACTGCTTTGTAGAGACTCCTATACCCCAGCACAAAGGATATCTTGTGAATGAATGGGGGATTATGATTGGCTCTTATCGAATTTACCCGCCGAATTACTGATGCCGCCAGTGTGGTAGCACCGTCTGCCTTTTTTTTTTCTTTCTGCAGACGAGACTTCCAGCTGCGAGACTATTTTATACAGGTAGCCATATTGCACCCACAATTAAACCTTGCAAAGTGCCCTACATATCATCAAATATGGAAAGACTCTTACTCAATTACACTGCTATCCGACTGAGGACAGGAACTTGAATATTAGAGCATGAAACTGATCTCCAGCCCAGCAATATATCACTCCATACTGTGTCGATGTAGTAAACATACAATTCGTATCCTGTGCCATATAAAATCACCCATTTTACATCATTCGTACATATACTGTGAAGACAGACAGCATAAGCACTAGAGATGGACAGAGTCGTTCATCCTTGGGAACTAGTTCACTGGTGATTACTCTTTTTTGGGAACCATTCATTTTTACGCATTCACCGTTCATTGTGCTTGGTATATGGTTCTTATGAAAAATTAAAAATTAGTAGCATAAGCAACAGAAGATGGAAGGCTCCAAGAGGGGGCACTTGCCTCCCCCCTGGAGCACAGAATTTTTATTCATAACAAAATTCTCACACACTTGTAGTTTATGTGATTGCGCAAAAGATCTCATTTAGCCAACTGTAGAGTTATGTGGCTGATCGCAGTGAAATAATACAAGGTGGTGCACAAAAAACCGGCCCTGAGCACAGACTGCTCGCCAATTACGCACGATTTGTTAACCGCTATGAACAGAATAGATAAACATCTAATAATTAGGCAGTGAAGAAATAACAAATAAGCTAATGCAAACAACTTCAAAACAGTATATGACAACTGGTAAGCGACAATGAGCAGTCTGGTACTCGGGGTCACTCTGCACCACTGAAATATTATTGTAGGAGTTACCATATTCTCTTTACAAAATGTAACACCACATACTCGATTACGAAGTGCGGGTTTCATTCAGTTGTAAGTCGGTCTGCCTTCCATAACAATGAACATTCTCTTTTACCTAGGATAAAAAAAGACGGAAATGGCCACTCATGTATGCTGTGCGGGCGTCCTTTGCATGTGTAATAACAAAAAATACTTCTACTGTTTATCGAAATAGTTAAATAAGCTGATACGCCGCTTTGTTACCTGAAAAAATGCGTGTATTACAGACCACGTAATTTTTATTTAATTTACATAATTACAAAATACATTTTAACTACCGGTTGTGGACGCTAAATAGAATATGAAAAGAACCAGAAGTTCAGAGTTCAAAAAAGGTTTGAAACATATCTAGAATGGGTATGCAAAGCGAACGAAACAAACAACAACTCGATACTGAACTATGAACAGTCAGCAGTGGAACTGCGACGAGTGACCACACAGAGAAGGACGCGTCCGGCCGAGCGAGACCAGGACAGACGATACAGGACCGAGGCTAGAATGAGACCAGCCGATGTGCAGTTCGGGAACGAGACTGACCATTTCCCGATCTCAGGAACTATAAGTAGAAAGCCGCAGCCGAGATCGAGGCAGACGGGAACGGGAACAAGGCTGGAACGAGACCGGCTGACGTGCCATTGCGGGAATGAGACCGACCATTTCCCGTTCCCGGGAAACTATAAGTAGAAAGCCACGACCAAAGTGAACTATGAAAGACCGTTCCTTAGAATTCGTTCCTTGCTCGTTCTGTTCACCTTTGTGAACTGTTCCTTTGGACCCGTTAGTTTGCGAATGACCCCTCTCTAATAAGCACATGCACCGTAGGTCTACTCGCGACACTAGATATTTCCCGCGAGGTTGAGCAGTCATCCAATCCCAATGCGTGACCAGAGCGCCTTCAGTGGATTGAAGTCACTCTCAGAACTGTTGTGCAAAGATTGACTCGTTACAAGACTCATAACAAGAACATATCTAATTTCTCATGGTTTGCTAGAGTATCATACCACTTTCGCGGTATCGGTCGCGCGATATAATTCCGAAGATATAGACTGGAAATTATTTATCTAGAAACCCGAAACTTTAGCTAGGTGAAGTGTGCTGTAAACCATAGAGTAACTAGAAACTTGTCCCGTCTGTGAAGAACTTTACGTGAAAAAACTCGACAAAAGAAAAACAGAGTAAACTGATATTTCCACTCGCTAATACCGATGTCGGTGATGTAACAGATTCCAAATCATTCCTATAATTTAGAAAGTCAACTAAGGTGCTTCTCATGCCTAGAGAACCAGCAAACGTGTCTTCCACCTGCTGGATGCATACACCATAATCGATGTTCTCTCAACTAAATGAAGATGCAAAATGTGAAGAAGCAGTCAACAAAACAATTTACATGGGCGGGAATAATGGCCTAGCCCAAACACACATCCATATTGAATCTTCTCACATTTCCATTTAATCACGAAAGCTGTCCAACACATACTAAGTATTAGTTTGCTATTCAGCCATCTAGAGGACTACACGGTTAAGTCAGCTACATTCCTACACTCCAACAGGCCTTTTCATTCGGGCAGCTCCTACCGTTAATGGGAAACGTGAATTCATTCCCGTCACGTCACTGGCTCTGCGTGCTAAGCACACATAGGCAGCATCATACTAGAAAACTGGTCACATATATGTTTTATCATTGTACTTACAATTAAATGTTACGATCGCAGTCTCAGTTGAGCGGTCATCCAATCCCAACACGTGACCAGAGTGCCTTCAGTGGATCGAAGTGCTGTCACAGTATTCCACATCAAATGAGTACCTTCTGTTGCAATTGTCTGAACACAAACACATACTTCATAAGCCTGATTCCCGAGGGAAACCTATCACACATCCCCTACTAACGGTCGCAAAACACAGACACTAAACTTATTACAGTGAACAGAGACGTCTATGAACGAATGAACAGATCATAACTTTGCGAAAATAAAGAAAAATTTTTCACTTGAGGGGAGACTTGAACCAAGGACCTCTCGTTCCGCAGCTGCTCACGCTAACCACGGGACCACGGCGCTCCTGAGTTCAGATTATCCTTGATGTTGCCTATGTTGGCATGGACTACTCATTTTGTATATTTTGCTTATTTTTTCATAGTTCCACATAACTTCTTCGTGTTTTCTCGATTGTTCTGTGTTCAGTTTTTCAAGGCCTATCCACTGTGCCAACTTATAACTAAATCTGAGGGGGGTGCGATGGGGAGGTTCCATTGTAAGGGTAATACCTCGTCAATAACTGATTACCGGGTATACGCAGTAATACTGACCGAAAAATCATCCATTGGTGGGCATGTCTCATAAGTTTTCTTGCGAGTGGTACCACTGTGTTTTAGAAAGAGAGGCGTAATCGGCTTACAAACCATTTGATGTTAAAAAACACAACCCAATGACCATCACAAGTGGCCTTGGTTCTACAAGTGCAGACAATTATCCATGTTAAAATCTATAATGACTTTATAAATCAGGTATGGCATTACCTCTGAATGAATTGGTTTTTCCATACAAATACCGAGACGGTGATTGTAGGAGTGTGTATTATCAGACCAGCAGTCCAGTTACATGTAGCCCATGATGCAACCTCGTGATAAAATCGCTGAATTTTAAAAGTGAATCGGCTTAGGAACGTGGAATGAAACGGTATTTGCAACTCCCTCACACCGCTAGATATTTCTCCAGTATTTGTAACGCAGTCTGTCTCGATACCATGTCAGAGGTTTGGTGATATATTTACTGAGTTCTAGACAATGACTGATTCTATATCAACATCTACATTTATACTCCGCAAGCCACCCAACGGTGTGTGGCGGAGGGTACTTTACGTGCCACTGTCGTTACCTCCCTTTCCTGTTTCACTCACGTATGGTTCGCGGGAAGAACGACTGCCGGAAAGCCTCCGTGCGCGCTCGAATCTCTCTAATTTTACATTCGTGATCTCCTCGGGGGAAGCAATATATTCGATACCTCATCCAGAAACGCATCCTCTCGAAATCTGGACAGCAAGCTACACTGTGATGCAGAGCACCTCTCTTGAAGAGTCTGCCACTTGAGTTTGCCAAACATCCTCGTAACGCTATCATGCTTACCAAATAAGAAGAATCACAAACAGTAGTATATGTTGTACTGATTGACATCATAAGAAATACAAATTAGCTTTCTAGATCTCTATTGTAACGCT
Organism: Schistocerca piceifrons; assembly: GCF_021461385.2. Taxonomy (NCBI): domain Eukaryota; kingdom Metazoa; phylum Arthropoda; class Insecta; order Orthoptera; family Acrididae; genus Schistocerca; species Schistocerca piceifrons. The sequence goes on from NC_060143.1 coordinate 148,586,954, forward strand.
ATCTGCTAGAAATCATGTCTATGATTTGGAATCAAGTTATTCCATTCAAGCACATACCTGCATTGGATCCTATGGGGAAGTGCTTTAATGATTACAGCCACTAGTGAATCATATTTCTGACACTTTCATATCTCGAAACGAGTCACCTCCCTTGAAACTATCTGCTACAGTAAAATTCCAGCCTCATTTTAGGTAGTCCCTGTGCATCATGGAACAGCCGTCTCAGACTCTGCGCTACCATCCCTGCAGCTTTGCGCATGTGATCGTTCCTGTGTAAGTCAGAACTGATTAGAAGTCAGAGGAAAAGTGTATCTGTCACCTTCTGCATACCATGTAGAAACAGGCTAAGCTGCATTACTGCGACAGGACTGTGTTTTGACCATTCGATGGAAACAGGAAGTGAGAGCAGGACGAGGATTTTTGCTACTGTACTGTGGTGCACCCCGAAACTACATACAAGTGCTACAGATCCACATCCATTCACATCTATTCCCCAACATGCTATCTTCAGAGAAAAATTACGAACTATAAAAGCACAACTAACTTCATCCAATAGAAAACTAGATGATTTTTACCGCACATCTTTCCTCCCATGTATCGAAAACAAATACTGCATGCGTGCAGGCATCGAGCACATGTGATGATACTATTAAATATACAGGTATTGATCAACTGCACAGACCAGTTTAAGGTTTCATCACCTGTACTGTATGTAGGAGGATGATCGTATGCTGCGGACTATACTGTGAGTCACAAGAGACGCCCCCCCCCCCCCCCCCCCCCGTGGCCCTGTCTCGTTGTTTGAAACATTGTTTTTCTTTTTTCTGCTCTAATACGCTTTGTACACTGACAAATATTTTGTTTCTCTGCCACGACTTCGAGGTCTGTGTCACATCCTAAACTGGCATTAAGACGTTCTGATCCACAGCCTCTCACAAACAACAAGACATCACCCCAAAGTACTGTTATCCAAGATGTCACACTGCATAAGAGGTGGTCTCCATTACTAACGATCATTTTATATAGGACTGGTCGGATGTGGGCATTGGTCGCTATACATCTCTGGAAAGCTATATTGTGTATGTATCACACAGAGCCAGTGTTTTATGGAAGTAGTTTTCTGGTTTTACGGTTCGATACCATAGTTTATCGTAAAGAAACCTGCAAGAAGGATGTATGTCATGCGCTGGCAATATATTTCTTACATTGGAATATTAACAGCGCTGCATTCCATATGACTGATAGGTCAGAAACTCAAGCGATCTAACATTATATAGACTGTTTTAAGTGCAGAACGTTGTAGCCTTAGGAGAGCGTGTGTTTAAGTTCTCTCTTACCAGTACCTTCCAGGTACTGATCCTAGACTCTAGAACAATACTTTCGAGTTGATAGTGTAGTTGATTTACGTAAAATGCTTTGAACTCCATCCGTCTGGAGCTCCATCATGCATAAAAATCACCCATTTCTTGTTCTTCTTAACTGTTTGCTATTACACCACAACACTTTCAAATCTGATACTGTACACTGATAAAGGGTGCTGCCTCCTCGACATGGGTGCATCTGGAGAAATCTTGTGTACTTCGATGGGCAAGAGCTTGACTAGCTCCATTCATTCACGAGACATGGAATGTAGTGGTCTACTTCTGGTCGGTTGCAGATTAAATCGGTAACGGTGCTGCAGGGCAGTTTGTTCAACGACAGTGTGAGGGGTCTTTCAGTCTCTAATTTTACCCTAAGACTGTGTGAATGCTCTGTTACCCCCATCGGCATAGAGATAGATCATAAAATAAGCATTGTGCTCAAGGTGTTAGAAATATGTAGAGTGCTGTCTGGTATGTTTTGATGACTAAGTGTTCGACAATTAACACTGAATGGACGTACTGCACAGTCATCTATCTCCATTTGCAGTGATACTCGCAAAGCAGAGAAGGGCTGTTTAGCGATTACACAGAAACTGGAAAACATGCTGTCGCATCATTGGTCAGTGTTGAAATTACTGTAAAAATGCTAAAATTGTTAACACTATCAACCGTGATGCTTATTATTTCAGTACATCAATGGTGTATCTTCCATCCCATCTGTCCACTGGTACGCAGTTGGTTACCACAAAATGATTTACTGACATCGCTTGTTTGAGTTGGAGCAAGAGTTTTGGTGGAGGGACAACACTTTCTGGGGATGGATACCACCGAAATATTGATCGCTTACATGACTGCAGTGTGAGGAATCAGTCGAAACGGAACGCAGAGCCATCAGCTATTCCATCACTGTGACAGATGAATTTAAATGTATTGTTCATCAATCACTTTTGGTCAGCAATTTGGAAACTCTCCACAACAGCACCAAACTCTTCCAGTTTCGTAATGTTGCAATTGTCTTTTATTTAAAATTATCCAGTGTGTGTGGTGTGTTATGGTAACTGAAGTAACAAGATGATTTAAACCGTGCGACGTATGGTTTTCTGCAAGAGGCAATGAATCAGAACAAATTAATGTTAGTTTATAACCTGACACAGACCTCAAAGTCATAGCGGAAAACCAAAAAATGTATGGCAGTGTACAAAGTGTGTTACGAAAGAAAAAGAACAATGTTTTAAACAATAACACAGGGTCACAGGGAGCACCTCTTGCGACTTACAGTATGGTCTGTGGGATAAGGTCATAAGGTCACAGTACAGGTGACGAAACTTTAAACTGGTCTGTGCAGTGGATCAATGCCTATATATTTAATAGGATCGTCACATGTGCTTGATGCTGGCACGCATGCGGTATTTGTTTTCGACATATGGGAGAGGAGAGATTTGGTAAAAATCTTATCGAGTTCTCTATCAGATGAAGTTAGTGGAGCTTTTATAGTTCGTAATTTTTCTCTGGTGGATGGATTAGAACAACCATGGTAGAATGTTGGGATGAGAGACATGAATGGTCCCTGAGGGACGTGGATCTATAGTACCTGCTTGTAGGTTAGAGAAGCACCACAATGCAGTAGCAAAATTCATGTCGTTCTCCCAGTTCCTGTACTGTCTTTTATACTACCTCCCGTTGCAGGAAAAGGCTTCGTTTCCGTTGAATGCTCAAAACACAGTTCTGTCACTGTAACTCAGCTTCGCCTGTTTCTACACGGGTTGCAGAAGGTAGTAGATATAGTTTCCTCCAACCCCTACTCAGTTCCGACTTACATAGGACGATCACGTGCGCAAAGCTACAGGAATGGTAGCACGGAGTCTAAGGGGGCAGTTGCAGGATGCATACGGGCCACCTAAAAGGCTACCTAAAACGAGGCAGGAATTTTACCGTAGCAGATAGGTTCGAAAAAGGTGACTCGTTTTGAGATATGAGAGTACCAGAAATATGATTCCTGTAATGATTAAAAGACTTCTCCATAGCATCCAACGCAGGTATGTTCTTGAATGGGGGAACCTGATTCCAAATCCCAGACGGCATTTCTAGCGGATAGCATAGCACTAGAGATCTGAAAAGCTAGTGTACATTTCTTATGACCTCAATCATCACACAAACTAATGTTTGTGATCCTTCCCAATCAACCATTACCATAGGCCAGTGAATATATCACCAACCATCTGACAATGCATCGAGACAGAATGCTTTACAAATACTGGAGAAATACCTAGCGATGGCGGCTTGAGGGGTTGCAAATGCCAGTTTCATACCACGCTCCTTAGCCAAATCACTTTCAAAATTCGGTAATTTTATTACGAGGGTGCATCATCGGCGACGTGTAACCGCACTGCTGGTGTGATAATGTACACTCCAGAGATCGCTATCTATATTCAGTGTCACGGTATTTGTCTGGAAATACTACGTCATTTGTAGGTAATACCATTTGTGAATTTGTAAAGTGGGTATAGCTTTTAATATGGATACTTTTATGCACCTGTAGAACCAAGACCGCTTGTGATGGCAAAATGGTTGCCTTTTTTAACATCTCGCTGTTTGTAAGACGATAACGCCTCTCTCTCTCTCTCTCTCTCTCTTTCTCTCTCTCTCTCTAGGACACAGTGGTACCACTCGCAAGAAAACTTATTAGACATGCCCACCCATCACTGATTTTTGGTCAGTATTATTTCGTATCGCCAGCGATCAGTTACTCACGAAGTATTATACTTAGTAGTATGGGATGTGTGATAGGTTTCCCTCGAGCATCAGGCTTATAAAGTATGTGTTTGTGTTCTGCCATGTGCTAAGGAAATGAGGTGTATGTCAAGTCATAAGAATGGTAGAGATATTTCTATTTCCAGAGCCACAGCATTCAGCAGGGTGTATTTCCAATACTTCCATTGACGAATGTCATTCAACTGAAATGGGAATCCTAACCTTTAATTGTAAGTATAGCGATCAAATATATATTTAACTGATTGTGTAGGATGACTCTGTCTATGAGTGGTCTGTGGTGGGCATGATTCACGGTTCCCATTAACGGAAGGAGCTGTCCGAATGGAAAGGCCTGTTGGAATGTAGCTGAGTTAACTGTGTCGTCCTCTAGGTGGCCGAATAGCGAACTAATACTTGGTGTGTGTTGGGCAGCTTTCGTGATCATGTGAAAATATGAGAAGATTGAATATGGATGTGTGTTTGCTCTGGACCATTATTCCCTTCTATGTAGATTGTCCGTTTGACTGCTCCTGCACATTTCGGACATTTATTTAGTTGAGGGAACTTCGATTGTGGTGTGTGCATCTAGCAGGTGAAAGACTGGTGGAAGGCAGGTTTACTGTTTCTCTAGACATGAGAAACACCTTAGTTGACTTTGTAAATTATAGGGATGATTTGGAATCTGTTACATCACCAACATGGGTATTAGCGAGTGGAAATATCAGTTTGCTCTTCTTTTTTTTTCACATAAAGGTCTTTGCAGGTGGGATAAGTTTCTAGTTACTCAATGGTCTACAGCACGCTCCACGTGGCTAAAGTTTCGGGTTTTTAGAGAAATAATTTCCAATATATATCTTGGGAATTATGTTGCATGATCCGCCGGTAGGATACTGCTATATGCTTGATATCGAGAAGTATTGCGAAAATGGTATGATATTCTGGCAAACCATGCAAAATTACATATGTTCTTATAATCACAGAGCCTGGAGATGTGTGCAGAAAAGCGAGCAAGCAAGCATGTCCAGATCAGAAACAGTAATGCATTTGTACCGAGGGGGAAACGAGCCAGTCTTTGCACAGCAGTTCTGAGAGTGACTTCAATGCACTGAGAGCGCTCTCGTCACGCATTGGGAGTGGATGACCGCCTGACCTCGTGGGAAATATCTAGTGTCGGGAGTATACCTATGGTGTATGTGCTTATGCTGTCTGTCGTCGCAGTATATGTACGAGTGTCTGGTGGCTGATAGCTATGCGACTGATGTAAAAAGAGCTGCACAATATAGCAATGCAAGTGTTCAACTGGACCTACTACAGTGTACAAACAGGACGGGCAATATGGCTGTAACAATACGTCCCCTCATTGGCACCCCTAGGGGTATCCTCGCATGTTCCTTGTAGTTCTATAGCTAGTGATGTTGATTCAATACACCAACCTGCGTTGGTGATGTCTCCCCAAGCATTACGTCCGCAAGTAAGATATTCATCATCACACACAGTTCCGGACACCTGTCCTTCATAATACTTGTTTGAGAGAATCTCGGTAGGCTGCAGCGCCTTGCAGAAGCACTGATTTAAAGACATTGCCAGATAATTTCCTAGGACTGAGAATCGAGACATATAGCTGGTGTGAGTACAGGTATAGCATAACTTTTTCGGGTGCTGCACGGATATAAAAGATAACTGCACTGTTTGTGTAAAATGTGTCTATATTGCAGTGTAATGTTATTGTGGCTTATGTTGTGGCATGACCAGAGAAAATAAGTATGTGTGTCCTATCCTGAGGGACATATAGATTCAGTGCAACGATAACCGTGAGGGGATGAGAGAGATTTTTACGTGGAAAATTATGTGCACTATAGACACCGAGATCCGTTCCAGAACCACAGCCGTCAAGAGGAGACATTACCTGTAAATCGATCGGTGTCAGACTGCAGCAGCAATCGTAATATTTAATTGTAGTTACACTGGTAAATATGTTCCTGGTTCGCAATATTCTTGTGAGTCTTGTATGTATTTGATGATCTGTAGACAGCTTTTGGTGGCATTTAATAACTACAAGTGCAATGTAGCAACCTGTGCAAGATATAATTTTGCCACTGAAAGTCTTGTCTGCAGAAAACAATGGCGGATGGTGCTCCCACACCGGCAGCAGCAGCAGTTTGACGAGTAAATTCAGTGACAGGCGTGCTGTCCCATTAGGACTGCTAGCAGGAATTCACCCTGTGCTATTCTGATGTCAGTATCCGCAGGTATCACGTCAGCAATGGTAAACACACGTGTTGCTCAGAGGCGTCTCGCGTATGGGATCAGTGTGAGCGCACCTTGGAGTTCAGTGGCGTCAGTATAACACTCGAAGAACTGTAACTGTATACCCAAAAATAGACCCAACATTCACCTGCTCTCTGTAGGCAGCAGCGGCGTGAGAGTGATGGCTCGCACTGACCCGCGTCTGGCAGTCGCATGCTTGCACTTGGATCGTCTACGCTCTGCAGATAGGTCTTCGCTCGCATTTGGTCGCGTCAGCAATCGTGCCTAGGAGATTGTGTATTTCGAGAGGAATTTCTCAGGTGTCAAGTATAAAAGGGCTGCCACCACCTCATGCTTGAGTGACCCAAACGGGCACTTGTGCGTGGCTTGGCAGCTGACGGTGCATCCTGAGATCTGGAAGCGTGCGCGGTAGCGTCCTGTGTGGTCCAGTGGACAGGGGGCAGCGGGCGGTGCCTGCACATGTTGTTTGCATGTCTGTTGCATTATTTTGTGAGCAGGTCTGTAGGCTGTGCTGTGTGTTATTTGGACAGTTTACGAGTTGATTTCGTGTCTGCACATCAATGTACTGCATTATTTAGGAGGAGTTTGCATGTCTGTGTGCTGTGTAATGAAATTATTTCGCTAATTTAGGAGTTGTTTGCATGTCTGCAGAGCGTTATTTCGGTAATTTACGAGTAGTTTACAGGTCTGTAGGCTGTGTGGTGTGACCCTGAGCAAGTCAGAGCGTGTGTTTTGTATCAGTGTGATAAATATACTATCTAAAATCAAAATAAAGTACACTTCTTCATCTCTCCAGCTGTCCAGCACAGACTGAGGCATTTTCCCCTCCAGACAGCCATCTTGGGTTATGTCATGGCACAGATGACAGTGCCCTCTGGTGGTGGTACTGTGAACTCCGGACCCCATGGTGACCACATTGTTTCCTGCCATTTTCCTTCCACTATCTTGGATTACGTCACAGAACGGACGACAGCGCCCTATCGTGGCAGTACTGAGTACTAGGTCAGTTGGACTCCGGACCCCATGGCGACCACAGTGTTTCCCTCGATTTTACCTGGCCATCTTGGATTACGTCACGGAATGGACGACAGTGCCCTCTGGTGGCAGTACTGTGTATAGGTCAGTTGGACTCCCGAACCCATGGTGTTCACACTGTTTCCTGCTATTTCCCTCCCACCTCAGAGCGCCATCTTGGATTACATCACGGGGTGGATGGCAGTGCCCTCTGGTGGCAGTCTGTGTACTAGGTCAGTTGGACACTGGACCCCATGGCGACTACACTTGAGGGTGGCACTGCCTCTAATTGTTTAAATAAATAGTGCATGCAAAATAAAGAAAAGACTTATGTATAGCACAGGTCGAGTCCTTTTCCAGCCAGTCAGGCGACTTAGGTTAGTGGAGGTAGCCCAACTGCCCTTTCTTTCCCTCCATTTTGTTAGCTTAGTAGAGATAGCTCAATTGACCTATCTTCTCTGCAAAATTCAAACTTCCTGCCTGTTCCTAGAAGGAGGTGGCAGTCAGCTGACTTAAGTTAGTGGAGGTAGCCCAAGTGGCCCATTTTCCCGGCGTTTTCTTAGGTTAGTAGAGGTTTGTTGCATTGTCTTGATGGAATTTGAACTTCCCACCATTTTCTGGGGGGGGGGGGGGAGGGAGGGGGTTAGGTTAGCGGAGGTAGCCCAAGTGACCTATCTTCCCGCCAAAGTCCGCTGTCTTGAGTGACGTCACTGCCGCCATCTTGGATGACATGCACTGTTGCCAAGTCTACAGGCCGCCATCTTGGATGATGTCATCGCCGCCATCTTAGATACATCTGGCAACAGTGGAGAGTGGTGTGACGACTGCTTTGTTCCATTACTTATAACATCGAAGGACAGAAAAAAAGTTGAACAGAATTGATAGCACCTTCAAAATTGGTTATGAGATGAACATCAACAAAAATAAAACAAGGAGAGTGGAATGTAATCGAATTTACGCACTAAATGTAGTAAATGAGATTTGCTATTTGGGCAGCGAAATAACTGATGATGGGCAATGTAGGGAAGGTATGAAATGCAACCTGACAATACCAAGAAAAAATGTCTGAAAAAGAGGAATTTGTTAACATTTATTATACATTTAGGTGTTAGGATGTCTTGGCAGAGGGTATTTGTGTGAAGAGTAGCCTTGTATGGACGTGAAACTTGGACGATAGTTTGTACAGAAAAATGCTGAAAATTAGATAGGTAGTTCGGATAATTGATTGAGAATCTGACTGGAGACAAAACAAATTTCTGGCACAGCTTGACTAAAAACAGAAATCGGTTGATAGCATCCACCTTGAGACGTCAATGAACTGTCAGTTTGTTTATAGAAGTAGTGCGTGTGTGGAGGGGGGGGGGGGGGGATTTTAGAGGGAGACCAACGGTGAATACACTAAGCATGCCCCTAAGGATGTAGCCTGTGGTAATTATGCAGAGATGAACAGGCTTACTCAAGAGGATAGACTAGTGTGGAGAGCTGTATCAAACCAGTCTTGGGATTGAAACACACCACCAACAACAGTTGTTTTCGTACTAATGTATTTTTGTGTTTTTTCTCTGAGCTTTTTTATGTTTTTCTCTGAGCTATTTATTTTTATTTTTTTAATTTTTTTAACGGTACCAAACCAGTGTTCAATGTTCAATGTGTGTGAAATCTTATGGGACTTAACTGCTAAGGTCATCAGTCCCTAAGCTTACACACTACTTAACCTAAATTATCCGAAGGACAAACACACACACCCATGCCCGAGGGAGGACTCGAACCTCCGCCGGGACCAGCCGCACAGTCCATGACTGCAGCGCCTAGACCGCTCGGCTAATCCCACGCGGCCCAAACCAGTGTCACATTCCACAATCTGGTAATGGATGACGTCTCGTATTTTAAGGTGGCGTGTCGTATTTTAACACTTATTGTTTCAATCACATATTATTTACAAATTTATAGGGAACGTATAGGCAATGGCAAGGAAAGCGTTTCTGAAGAAGAGAAATTTGTTAACATCGAGTATAGATTTAAGTGTCAGGAAGTTATTTCTGAAAGTATTTGTATGGAGTGTAGCCATGTATGGAAGTGAAACATGGACGGTAAATAGTTTGGACAAGAAGAGAATAGAAGCTTTTGAAATGTGGTGCTACAGAAGAATGCTGAAGATTAGATGGGTAGATCACATAACTAATGAGGAAGCATTGATAGGATTGGGGAGAAGAGAAGTTTGTGGCACAACTTGACCAGAAGAAGGGATCGGTTGGTAGGACATGTTCTGAGGCATCAAGGGATCACCAATTTAGTATTGGAGGACAGCGTGGAGGGTAAAAATCATAGGGGGAGACCAAGAGATGAATACACTAAGCAGATTCAGAAGGATGTAGGTTGCAGTAGGTACTGGGAGATGAAGAAGCTTGCACAGGATAGAGTAGCATGGAGAGCTGCATCAAACCAGTCTCAGGACTGAAGACCACAACAACAACAACAGGGAACGAACTTTCGTAATAGTAAAATAGCAAAACTATATATGAAGGGCTTATTTCAGTAGTGGTACAAGTCCATTTTTGTTCATCGTGAGATACAGAGTCCTAAAGTTAAATGAGCGCTGAAAAATTTGCAGTTGAGATTCAAGCACATGGCTTCTTGCTAAAGATGAACCTTCCTTTCTGTTTGTTTGGATGGTAATGGACTTGTACCACTATTGAAATATGCCCTTCATATAAGTAGTTAAATCCAGAGATTGGCGCACATTAAGAGCGATACAGGTAGCTGACACAGCAAGGATCTGTTTACAGGCTAGCTTTTTCGCCGGTATACTTAAACTAAGTAGGTGTTAGCTTTTCGGGAAGGCTAGAAATACTAACATAATCCCAACGTCATGTCCCTTCCATCACTGGAAACGTTTTTGTATGTTCTGGTGTAATAGAAGTGAAAGTTTCTGCTTGCTGCCAGGAAACGGAAACAGTGAGAAAGCAGGTAATCGAAGTTACAGCCAGTCATTCTGGAACTGTTTTTCTGGAATGCAGAATGCCAACTAATTTTTTTAGAGTTGCCATGGGCTCAAAAGTTCCGGGAGAACTGCGTACTCTTTGAGCGTGATAGGCAGTTTGGCGTCCAGTTGGTGCGGATCTCTTTGGCAGTTGTGCTTTTCAAAGGCAATTATTAAAAATTAGTCCAGGTGGCCGTGCAGGTCGGTGCTAACCTTTCGTTAGAGTGTAGAGCCAATAGGAATCTACAGAACAATATTCTGGTCGACGGTATCAACTTGAAAGTGTGTGTGTGTGTATGTGTGAGAGAGAGAGCGCGCTTTGTTGATGTTCTTTTTGTGACTGTTTGACTCTCGGTGGATTGTAAGTAGTCGTATTATCCCGATACATGATTCAAGGATTTTGCTAAGAAACAGTTGCGGAAAATTTTTCATTCTTACAGTTCTTACCGGTTCTTAAAACCGTGGTGGGAATCGTAGGACACGACCAAATTGGCTGCTAAAACTTTTCTTTGTTCTTCCTTAACCAGTTGTGGTTTAAATGGAAGCCACCTGCATTACTCATAATGTGCATCAGTCTCTGGATTAAAATACTTATTATTGTTTTGCTATCTTACTATTACAAAAGTTCATTCCCTACAGATCTCTGGAGCAGCGATCGACTCTGAATTGATGGTGGGAAGCCCATATTCGTAGTTCAGGAGTTATGACTAAATAACCTTGTTTCACACATCAAATCGAGACTAGCAATAATCATCAAAACAGTTTCTTTCATACAAAAGGAAAGGTATCCTGTTTGTCGACCACAGTATAATTACGTCATGTGACGAAACCATATGCGTAGCATATCACCGGACCAAGGGGAATGTGACAGCGGACAAAACGACAGTCTTGAAAAGAAGAAATGAAGCATCACAAGAAATGCAGCGGTATCGTGAACGGATTTTTTTTGTTTTTTTTTGTCTTGGTGTGAGAATGAAATAAGAATTAAATGAGAGAGTAAAACTAACTGTTGACATCTAATTTACACCTTTCGGAAAGCACAGAAGGGACGACCGGTCTTAACGTTTCCATCCGACGTACTGATAACCATCAAAAGTACCACACAACTTCAGACCACCATAAAAATCCACGAGGCTTTGATTTTCGCCACGATCATTGGTGCTCCATCTCATTTTCATCCATTGTCACCAACCGCGACACAGCCAACTTCGAATAGAGCACCACCGCAGTAGCATACCTTGAGGACGGTTTTCTGGTCTCAGTGCATGTATGCGAACATAGATATTTTACTCCATACTGGCGTGCAGTTTTACCCTCAGTAGCATACAGACACCGAGCACGTCGCAATGAGATTATGCTGGCATAATTCTGCCTCGGCAGAGTGTGTGGCGGATGTTATTTAGTACCAGTATTAGCAATTTTCTGCCATATTTCATTTTCTTATCCAGCTAGGGCAAAATTAAGATCCATATACCCTAATCTATCTTAAACTTATTTCATGACTGCTACGTGAGATTCTTTCTGGAATACAAGTGTCTAAGTTTACGACGGTATAGGATTCTTCGAGAGCAACATCAGCTTTCTTCCAGACACTCCCATACGCGAACGAGAAAAATAAAAAGAAATGATATTGCAGATGAAAAGCGCGAACATCTCATTGATATTCCCCTGCGGCTTTCCAAAATGTCGGGAATTAACGATGAACCAGCAGCTGTTATATTTTCGGTAATTATGAGCACAGCATGTGCACACAGAAACAGGACGGGGATTATCTGCATTGATATTCCCTCGTTCCATCGAATTAAAAAAGAAAAAAAAAGAACTGACACAGCAACTTTTTTCGCGTAGCGGTCGCCAGTCTAAATTTACTCGTAGTCGTATCGCGTCCGTGCTCCCCCTCCCTCGGAGTTGGAGGGAGGCAGGGAGACTGAATTCCTGGGCGCGGCGGCGGAATTGAGTTTTTGCCAGCGCCGCGCCGGCACCACCTGGCTGGCAGAGGCCCCCCACCGCCGCGGTCTCCCCCACCCCTGCCCGTACTCCTCCCACCGACGGTTTCAATGACCCTCGTGGCGGAGCAACGAACCGGCAGTCAGCCAAGCTTGGCGGCCGCTGCCTTAGCAGCGCGCCGCTCCCAGCGGCGGTCGTCTTACCGCCAGACCTGCATCCCGAGGCGATCGTCATCTCGCTCCGGTTACAAAAGCGCTTTCCAGCGGACTGGCAACGAATATTCCGACTTCCCGGCAGATTTCAACATGTAGATATCCCGCAAGACTTCCGACAGTAACTGGCGAAGGGTACTTATTTATGAAATTTACCGCGCCCTCCTCTCGTACTCCATTCCCGTATTTGCCAAGGCAAAAAATGACGACGCACGCGTTCTAATCTCTCTCACGATGTCAACGCAAGACAAGACGGAGGCGCATAACTGATGCATCCTAAATATGTGGGACAAGTCTCTTGTGGTGGCCATTTTCGCAGCAGCTGAATATAATTGCAGTATTTAAAGGAAGAAACGCATTTCGAATGGTGCACATCAACCGTTTCATTTTACTTGGGCACCCAGACGCCTTTCGCCTTACTTACAAACCATCCTTAATGGACGTCTGAAATATTACACTTTTTTTTAATTGCTACTACTATATGACCAAGTGTATATAACTAATTAATCACTGTTTACACTGATTGATCGTATAATAGATAGAAACACCAATAGATGATCACAAATCCCCTTCCTTTCCTCACAGTGTAAACAACACAAAAATTAAATCGCCAAATAAAAAACCACAGAAAGCAAAAGCTGTGAAAGTTGGCAACACTTACTAAAACGACTGACACTGTATCCACAGAAAATGGCAGTTACAGTGCTACGTTTCGAAAACGGAGCAACCGCAAGAAGTACTGCAAGCTTTCACCCAGTTTTCCACACCAGAGATAGCTATTTATATTGCAAACAATGAATTAAAGACTGATGCGTAAGTATCTTTCCATTTCATTCAAATGGTTCAAATGGCTCTGAGCACTGTGGGACTTAACATCTGAGGTCATCAGTCCCCTAGACTTAGAACTACTTAAACCTAACTAACCTAAGGACATCACACACATCCGTGCCCGAGGCAGGACTCGAACCTGCGACCGTAGTAGTAGCGTGGTTCCGGACTGAAGCGCCTAGAACCGCTCGGCCACAGCGGCCGGCTTTCCATTTTATTACATACACTTCGATGGATATGTTTTAAATGTATGTCCTAATGTGCAAATACGTAATATTTCAGGACACCCTCTGAAGACGCCTTGTAAATAAGGCGAAACGCATCTGGGTGCATGCGTAAAGTAGATAAGTTAATGTACGACATATAAAAGGCGTTAATCTTTTAACGTACTGCAGTTTATGTCCGACAAGGTTTTTGCGAGAATCAACGTCTGTATTCTGCAGACCACTATGAAGTTCACTTCAAAAGGTACTGTCGATTATACTACGTGTTGGGGGGTCTTCTCGTTCCATTCACGTTTGGAGTGCAAGAAGAGTGACTGCCCAAATACCTCTGTGCGCGCGGTAGTTAGTCTCATCTTGTCTTCACAGTGTCTGCGGAAACGGTGCGCAGGCGGCTGTACAATATTAATAAATTCCTCACTTAATGCCGATTCTTGAAACTTCGTACGGAGGCTTTCACAGTATAATTTGCGTTTTTCTTCAGGAATCTGCCAGTTTAATTTTTCCAGCATCTCCGTGACGCTCGTCTAAGATCAAAGCACCTGAATCATTCGTGCTGCTCTTCTTTGTACGCATTCAATGTCCCTTGTTAGTCCTGTTTGGTACGAGGCCAACAAACTTGAGCAATTTTCTGGGATAGGTCGCACTAGTGTTATCGAATCAGTCTTCTTTCTAGACTGATTGCATTACTCTAGTATTCTACCTAGGAACCGAAGTCAGCCGCCTGCTTCACCTATGACTGAGCCTTTGCCATCATTACATTTCATACTGCAACGAATTTCTTGAACCAGGGTCGATCAAGAAGTTTCCGTTCGGAGGCCGCACAGTCCAGAATCGATATCACAATCAGGCAAAATCGTCGTGAATATTGAGGCAATCATCCCACCGATGCACCAGGTCGAAGTACCCCTTTGGCAAAACACCGCGTCCAAGAGTGTGAAGAAGTCAGTAAATCCTTGCTGCGTAGCCTCGTCCCCGACAGGAATCGTCGACCCTTCAAGGCCTTTTTTAAGCGACCGAAGCCGTTATAATCGCATGGGAAGAGATCAGGACTGTAGGGCGGGTGCTCGAATATCTCCCACTTGAGCCGGCTAAACTTCTGCTTTACGACATTTGCCATATGTTGACATGCATTATCATGAGGTAGCACTACAGCCTGTCGCAGTTTTCCCGGACGTTTCACGTTAATTGCCACTTTCACATTCTTCATTCTCTTATATATGCCTACCGATGTTTGTCCTTCGGCGTCCAAGAAAAGATTAACAGCACCTTCGTTCTGTTTAGACGCATTTGCTAATAATATCGCCATGGATCACGTTTCCGCATTTACCGCACGCACGCCAGGCAGACACTGATCTCTTGCTTATATGTCGCTGCTTACGTACCTGCATCGGAGTCGCGCTATGTTGCATATACACTGCAGCAACGCCCTCAAACGGAATCTTTTTGGTTGCTCCTTATATTTGTGTGGGCTGACTGGTCCCAGTTGTGACTCACTGAAATTCTACTCATATGATACTAACGTTTATCTTTTTGTAAAGTGCAAAATTTTATAGTTCTGAACATTATGCAAGTTGCCAGTCTTGCACCACGTTGTAATATTACCAAGATGTGAATGAATATTTGTGCAGATTTGTTCAAACAGCACTTCATTATAAATAATTATATGAGCTACAAAACCTCTGAGATGTTGTTAATATTGGCTGGAAGGTCATTAATATACAACATGAACAGCAAAGGTCCCAGCATTCCTCCCTGGGGCACGCTTGAAGTTACTTTTACGTCTGTCGACCGCTCTCCATCGAAAATAAGATGGTACGTCCTTCCTAGAAAGAAAGCCACAGTCCAGTGACAAATTTCGCTCCCCGTACGATCGTAATTTTGTTAATAAGCGTGGTTGTGGAACTGAGCCAAATACTTTCGGGAAGTCAAAAAATACTGAATGTACTTGTCTGTCGTAATCGATGGCTCTCAGGCGTTCAAGATGATACGTGAGGAAAGTACATGTTGAGTTTTGCATGAGGGACGTTTCGGATTCCTTCCTGGTTGGCATGGTAAGATCAGTCTCTTCGTGGTGTTTTTGCTCAGAATGTGTTCTAAAATTCTACAACAGATGAACGTTACTGAAGTTGGACGGTACTTTTGTGGACCACTGCTGCTACCCCTCTTATAGACGGGTGTGATATATGCTTTCTTCCAACTACTGGAACTAGGCCTCTCTGGTATGATACACTTAAAAGAGGCGCTAAATTACCAGCAAATTCTGTATTGAATCTGGCTTAACGGGACCATTAAAGTTCCGTAAGGATTCGTCTTATGCTTTCATATTATCTGCACCGCTCTGGTACAATCCCAGCAGTATGTCTGCAAAGGCATCGGTTTGTGTTGCCATTTCACCCTACAATGTCTTCATTTTAAAATGTGTTAAGAATACCATCGAGACCTAGTGTCTTCCTCAGTAGTTGTAGTTTCATAGTGCTGCTTGGAGTCGTGTACGGTTTTAATAAACTGTTAGTAATTAAGACATTGTAATATAATGTGTTACAGGTATAAGGACAATGCCGAAAGTCTTTAGCGAAATCATTAGTTCCAAGTTTTGAACCCGTTGATATAGTGCAGCCTCTTCAGCCGAACAGAATTTGCTTCTTTCCCGCGTTTTCGTTGTTTCTCGAATTAGATGAGTAGGGTGCTTGAAGAACCAGTTGCACCTGTTGTGGTCCCAAAATGTCAGCAGTTATCGTTGCTGTGTCAACTGACGCGTGGCAGAAGTAAAGAAGAAATACTCATTTGAGGCAAAGACGTATACTTAACGATTTCATTCCATTACGACGTCTTGCAACAATTTAGCGACAACATTCACTGACGCAAAAGAAAATCTCAGCGCCAAAAGGAACCTTGCGAGATAAACGAAGGTTGGTAGTTTAGTTTCTGCATCTGAACGAAGGTCTGCTCAAATTTCGCGCCAGTCGCATAAGAGTGGCGCTGCTGTGCAAATCAGATTTGCTTTAAATACGCGCTGTAACTGTAGTAAGTGTTAGTTACCTTTGAGACAGGACGTAGTGAGTTGATGTCAGTCAAGAATACCTTTAAGACGACGAAGACACTGTTATCAACAGCTCACTTGAGTTTGAACGAGGTCGTGTAATAGGCCTACGAGAAGCTGGAAGTTCCTTCTGTGACATTACAGAAGGACTTCACATAAATGCAGTCACTGCACATGATTGCTGGCAGTGGTGGTCGCGGGAAGGTAGTCGCAAGAAGACAGAGCTCCAGACGGCCACGTGGCACTACCGAGAGGGAAGGCCGTCGTGTTCGGCGTATGGCTGTGGCGCATCGTACTGCGTCTGCAGCAGCAATTCGAGCAGCAGTTGTCTTCATAGTGTTACATCGAACTGTTACAAAACGGTTGCTTCAAGGACAGCTCCGAGCCAGACGACCTGTAGCGTGCATTCCACTGATCGTAAACCATCGCTGTTTGTGACTTTAGTGGTGTCAAGCGAGAGCTCAGTGGAGGGCGGAGTGGAAGTCTGTTGTGTTTTCTGATGAAAGCCGATTCTGCCTCGGTGCCAGTGGTGGCAGGGTGTTGGTTAGAAAGAGGCCAGGTGAGTGCCTGCAAGCAACCTGCCTGCGGCCTAAACACTCTGGACCTACACTTTGACTTATGGTCTGGAGTGCGATATTGTGTGGCAGCAGGAGCACACTCATGGCTGTTCCACGTACTCTGACTGGAAATTTGGGCGTCAATCTGCCGATCGGACCTGTTGTATTGTCATTCATGTTTTCCAACAGGATGACGCTCGTCCACATATCGCTGTTGTAGCTCACCGTGCTCTGTAGAGAGTCGACATATTGTCGCGGCCTACTCGATCATCATTTCTGTCTCCAATCGAGCGCATATGGGACATCGTTGGACGAGAAATCCAGCGTCATCCACAACTAGCATTAACCGTTCCTTTGTTGACCGACTGTGTGCAACAGGCGTGGAACTCCAACCCACAGACTGACATCCGGCAGCTATGCGACACAAAGCATGCACGTTTGTATGGTTGTATTCAACATTCTGGCGGTTAACAGGTTATTAATGTATCAGCACTTAACATTTGCACCAGCTTTTCTCGCACTTATATTAACCTGTGAACCTGCAACGCAAATCACTTAAATATGTTACCTAGGCAAGTGTATTCCCTAAATTTAATTACACCACATTAATTATTTCTTGGCTTTGGATTTTTTTTGCGTCTTTATATGTCCATTACTGAAGTTAATGAATCGAAGAAAGAAAATGACTGAACACAAATTACGACATGACTCGTTGCTGAAAAACTGATAGAAGAAAGAATCAGAGATGTGAGTATTTAAGGCAGATTTTGTTGTGTGCTATGTAGGAGATGTCAGCTGCAATAGACAGGAACAGAGAGTTGCACAGAACCAAACCTAGGGCTGACTACGGAAACAGCAACCGAGTGAGCGGGGTCGGTAGTTTTAAAACTGTTGGCTGTTTCCTTTCTGATCTCACCATATCGGTGAACCTCAACTGGAAATACACTCTAAAAAAATAAAAGAACCACACCACGAAAGAATTATGCCCAGTTGGCGCGTTAGATCGTTAAAATCACGAGCTTATTGGGGTACCCTGCCGTAATGCTCCAAACGTTCTCAATTGGAGAGAGATCTGGCAACCTTGCCAACCAAGGTTGCGTTTGGCAAGTACAAAGACGAGCAGTAGAAAATTTCGCCGTGCGTGGGCGGGCATTATCTTGCAGAAATAAAAGCCCAGGGTGGCTTGCCATGTAGGGCAACAAAACGGAGCGTAGAATGTCGTCGACGTACTGCTGTGCTGTAAGGGTAGCGGAGGTGAGAACCAAAGAGGTCCAGCTATGACTTGAAATGGCACCCCAGAGCATCACTCTTGCTTGTCAGGCCGTCTTCGGCGTGAAATCACATTGAATGGAGTAGAATTGTCTTCAGTGATGAATCCTGCTTCGAAGTAAGCTCCGATGACCAGGAAAGATGTGTCTGGAGACACCCCGGACAGCGGTGGGATACCAGTCTGACTGTTGCCTGCCATACGGAAGGAAACAACCAGTTCCAACAGTAGTGAACTCGCCGCTCTTTTCACAAATCCCGAGATCGATTGCCACCACTGTATTGACTCCAAGTAGATTGCTTCAGATGAAAACTGCTTTGTTCCTCATAACAAAATTTTTCGTGAAAAAAGTTCTGGTATAACATAAGACACTTTCGGCCACTACATAAAGCTACATGAAATTATGCGTCCCCTCCAGAATCAATCTTTTGACTTCATTTACCATGTCAGCTTTCTTCGTGGGGCTCAAGTTTTGCGTTTTTTATTTGTCTTAGGCCCAGCTGTATGTTTTGGAAGTCAAGAACATCTCATTCGCAACGACGTACATAATTAGTTTTGTTGCATATAGCTTCAGTCAACTAAACCTGCAAAGCATGGTGTGAGAACACTGGAGAAGCCTTTTGAAGCAATTGATGTATTTCAGTCGAAGCACAAGACCAAGATACCAGGATTTTCATAATTAGTTTTACTCAAAATACGATGTTATTATTGTTATTAATTTATTAAAACATCGATAAAGATACGTCGATAACACTTGTAATACTTTGCTTAGACAAAATCCCATATCAGTTTCGTAATCCTCTGATCGAACTGAATCGTTTGAGCCGCGCGGAGTAATCGCTCGGTTAGAGGCGCCATGTCACAGATTGCGCGGCCCCTCGCGCCGGACGTTCGAGGCATAGATGTGTGTGATGTCCTTAGGTTAGTTAGGTTTAAGTAGTTCTAAGTTCTAAGGGACTGATGACCACAGCTGTTAAGTCCCATAGTGCTCAGAGCCATTTGAACCATTTTTTTTAAGTCCAGGGACCGATGACCTCAGCAGTTTGGTTCCTTAGAAATTCACACACATTTGAACACGTTTAGAATCGTTTGATGAGTGAAGGGCGACAAAAATTTCCCGTTCGAAGGCCACATTAACTCCTTGCCTACAAGTCTGTGCTTGTATACCCGCATCGGAGTCGCGCTAAATTGCATTTACGCAATGCCCTCAAATGGAAACTTTTCCATCGCCTCTTATATGCCGTGATAACATTCTGACTAATTTTTATTTTGGCATTTTTCTAGTGTTTTTGTGTGTTTTTAGCTCTGTCACCACCTTTCAACCCAGTTAAATCAGTACATTCTAAACACGTTGTGCATGCGAGCAGAACCGGCGACTTGTCTTGCATTTGGATGCACTGAATATCTGTTTTTAGATATCAACGTAACTTAAATTTACATTTTACTTGATTCGTAAGACGCATAGTAATTCTGATGAAGGGGTCTGATGCCATGGGAATGACATCACTATCCACTAGAATTAAAACAGCAGCCTCAGCTGAAGGGGGACGCTTGCGTAGTTGTGATGAGAGTTTTGACATAATATCGACGGGTGTGCCAAGCAGTCATTTTGACAGCTACAGATGTGTATTTGTTTCCAATATGGCGAAGTACTGTTTTCACCTATGGTGAAGGTGGCAGCACTGAAACAGCGAGTTATTTCAGGCATCGTTCTATTGTTATTGTTTTTGTATTGAATCATAATAAACAAACTTTACTCGAAGTTTTTGTTTGTTATTTATGAATTTAAGATCACATGAAATGTATGATGAATTCTTGGGCTTGCAACAACGGTCAGAAAATTACTACAAGGTTAGTATATCTACGGGGATTGTGTCTTTGGGTATCTCCTTCATTAGGGAGGACCCGAAATAGTGCCATGTGAAGAAACTGTTGGTAGGTCTCAGTCTGTTTTTTTTATATATGAAAGAGTAATAGCGATGACACGTGCTGCATTTGTTCATGGTGCGAAAGGAGATATGCCTCCTCTTGTGCTTGAGCTCTTCGAATATCTTTGAGGAATCACAATGTGGTGAATATCCAGAGAAATCTCAGACGTCCGGCCTTTGTGAACAATAGGTCAGAATTTTGTTTCCACAACTGCGATGCCTTTTACAACCGATATCTGAATTCTCATCGAAGAACCGCCGAAGAGCGGATTGTCGTTTGAATACGCTTCGCTTGCTCAGATAACAATGTCTTAACGCCAGGCAGTAGGCTGACGTAGGTTATCCTCTGTTGAATATTTCGATCACTAACCGTAATATTGCCGCCTAACTTCGCTTTCTAATGTTCTCTCAATTCATTGTCTGAAATGTATCATCCAATCGCAGCATGTGGGGAAGCGTGTAATAGAGTGTAAGAACAGAAGGAAGCATTGATTACGTTTCACGACAAAGGAAAATTTATCTGCGCTTTAAAAAAATGCCGAGAATAGTTTCTAATTACGTCTCACCCGAAGCAGAAGGCTTTCGTCAACGTCAGTATGAACTGTGAGGGAGAGATCGAATGAAACGAACATGCTGCAGAGTTAGAACAAACAGCCTTGGAACACAAGAAAGAACGACCAATATAAATCAACCGTTACAGCTCATGCTTTAAGTGTCTGCAAGCGCAATATGGCGTGTATAGTAAGAGACAAGTTAAGAGTATATGTCTCTTGCACAAAAGGAGTATCGACGGTACCAAACTAAACACCCAGCCATAATTTCTCAAATTGCTAAGCGGCAGGTGATGGTTTTTCATGACAGAAAAAGCAGTCCTCTTATATGATCGTCTACCTTGGTAGCAGTGGTGTTCTACTTGAGCTAGATCTCTTACACTTTTGAGTTTCTTTGTCACAGAACTTTGTTTAAAATCTGCAATCAAAGATATAATTTTGATCACAGGGATTTGGGACGCTTTGTTTGTCTCATTCGAAGCCTTTCGTGTAACGGAGAAACTTTATGTGTCTTCCATTTTTGTATCGAGTTCCTTAACAGGAAAAGAGGAATGAAATATTCAAGGAAGTCGAAAATGTTAGTGTCCCACGTTGAGATAATTGCGCAAAATAAGTGGAGCGTTGTCAGAAGAAAGTACATGCTCTTTGTTTCCAGTAGACACAGTTCGGCCGCAGTACGCATAACGGGAGCGTCAGTGTTGGAGTGAAATAGTGCGGTAACTGGATACGTACTCCATACTTGAAGAACACGGGACAGTACTGTTCTTTATGGGCAAAGTGTCTGAATCGGCACACAGATTCAGAGTGAAATTCTGAAAGTGTATGGACCAAATGCAATGTCACTTCCAGCCGTCGCAACGTGGTGCCAACAATTCGACCAAGGCGGCACAGGCGTGGGTAGAAAGGCCATCGACATCTCCACAGACGATGATGCCCAGGCACTCGAGAATCTGTTTCGCACCAATTGCAGACTTTCCGACGATGAGGGCGTTCACGCATTGGCTCTCGAATGACTCCGTGGGCAAGGAGCGGATTTCTGTCCTCTAGGAATTAAACGATTGGTAGAAGGTTGCGACCGTTATTTGTAGATACTTGGTGAATATTTTGAAAGATAGTATCATGTATCTATGTCAGTTTGAAGTTTGATGCAGCACTCAATAAAAGTTACCAGGCCTGCAATAATAATGTGCCACTTGGTTTTTGAAGTCCTTTCATCATTTGTTGTAGCTTCTCTTACGGCAAGGCAAGGCAAACCACTTCACTAGGATCACGTCTAGTGAAGCACTACGGTGTTCAAACCACCCTTCGGATTGAAAAAAAGCTTTCCTTCTTTTAGGAATACATTATAGCCAATACCTCAAGTAGTAATTTCAGTTATATTACATAAATTGCAGAGTAAAATGTTTTGAGAGTGAAATTATTGATTTTTACGAGGAAATCAGTAGAGATTTCCTGGATCTGAGCTGAATGGAGTGACTTTCTTTTTTTCCCTCAGGTGTTGACGAATATCTGCCCTGGCTACATCCGCTGTTGCTTCCTGGTAAGTTTATTTTTTTTTTTTTTAACCTGTAATCTTCAACGTTGTCTTTTCTCAAGTGAAGTTCATCTATTGTTTGCACCTTCAGTTCTGAAATGTATTTCCAGTCTACAAATGACAATCTAGAGAAGACAACAGCGACAATTCTGTAAGTGATATATGTAATGACTAAAAATGCCTCCGAAGGAAGATAATTTTATAATGTTGGCGGTTGTGATAGGTCACAGTCATTACTTTACGTCTTGTATGACCCCTCGCAACCATCTAGAGATATGTTAACGATTGTTGTGGATCTTAGCGTTGCAGCCTTGCCGGTACCAGTGATGGCACTTGTTCAATCATGATGTCAGATACCACGTTACCATCAAGTCTGATTCCTTCCACAGACATCGTCTCCGTTCACACGAGCTTAAGAACGACGCACGTCCGTGTGGCGTCGGTGGTCGCAGCATTTTCTCCGTATATGCTCATATTGTCTGTGTCGTTCGTAGTACATTACTGTTTCCGCTTGCGTTACTCCACACTGAGCAAAAATTGGATCCATTAGGGATGATTTGTTACAGAACAGTAGCCCAAAAGTTTTCACACAAAGGGGGCAGAAAGTCATAGGGCCTTTCGAAGAACACAAACTTCTGCCAGTTGTATGGAAACACTGAATGGAAAATACAAGAGACTAATGATAATGGCAAGGCATTTTTTCGAGCACAGATGAAACAAAATATGCCTTTCACTTTTGCTGGCTATGATACAGTTTCCCAGTCAGAAACTTTAATGGGACAATTTATTAGCAGTTTCCATATAAAAAAGCTTACTGACTCACCGTCACCAAAAGATTTATTCAGTGTGCATTTTTAGTGTTTTTTTTCAGCAGGTCGAGTGAGATCGTGCGAAAAGTGGTTGGAAGCTTAGGAGCCTCATATTACTACAGTACGGCGGGAAATAAATCAAATCTCATCCTGTGAACTATTATGTACAGATAAATAAATTTTAAGAAGGAAGTAGAACTGTATTCGTAATAGAGCTGAAGGACAGTCTCTCACCATCACGTTTGTCAGAAGGTATACGCCGTTAAGGAAACTGGAATTACGAAACTGAGAAATAGCGTAGCCGATTGCTGTGCTAGTGATCTGCTATAGTTTCACTGATGTTTTGGAATAAACTGCAGTATTTTAGAATACACGTTGTTTCATGCGGATTAATAAAAAATAGTACAGAGTAATTCGAATAAACCTATCCATGTAACAAGTGTAGAGTTGTTATTGATTACGGAGATACAGGTAACAGAATGTAACCCAAACAAATACTCAAATAAGTTGCTAACCACTGTAAAATCATTACACCTCAGACTTCAATACATTTTCGAATTCTCTTGACGTCGGTACGTGTAGTGAGATCGTCTTGACTTTCTTTCATTGGAGCAGCACTGTTTATAGCCCGAACGATCGATTTGTCCCATATCTTTACTCTAGACAAGTCAGAGAACCGTGGTGGCCAAGAAACATAATCATTACCACCGAGTCATCTTCCGGGAAATGCTGAGTTCAGATGATGTGTCACCTGACGACTGGAAAGTGCAGGGGGCCCGTCATGCTGGAAGAACATGCTCCTCCTTGGAGCCAAAGGAATTTCTTCGAATAATGCTGGAAGCTCATTTTCAAGGAAGTGTATAAAACGGAATACTGCAAGACTGTGCGATAACACAGTAGACCCAATGAACCGACAGCCTATCATACCAAACCGCACCAAACATTTACAGAGAACCGTTCTTGAAAATGTGCTCCACAAAGGCATCGTGGGATTTCGTCAGATCACCGACGTGAATTACGAATGTTGTGGATACCACACGGCTGAAAGTGATTCATCAGGAAACATTACTAATGGATTAATGGGACGTCTCAACGATCTGCAATTATCCAACGACAAAATTCCAGTGGACAACCTTCATCTCCATCTCGAAGATAATTGAATTCGCTGTAAATGAGAAATATAGATACTGCGGATCCATAATACCCGCCGTATTCTTGTATGTGAAAAATAGAAACTTATTGAAATCCTGCATGTGCTCGTTGAAACTGCTTTCCACCGAATGGATGACGTCTTATGTTTTATCCACACGTTTGCACGTTCAGATAGAATACGGTTGCAGGGCGCCGCACCAGTCTCACGTAGTTCAGCGAAAACACGAGCACACTCTGGAAACTGGTATTCTTCGTCTAGAAAATGGTCTACCGTATTCTGTACAGGCAGCAGCAGCATTTCCATTACAAACCCTGTACACAAGTACAGGGTGTGGCACGGGAACTTCTTTATTTAAAAAAAATCATAAAACAGGCAGTGTTGCAGATATCAATTTAATTCCTTTTTTTGTACATAGAGGTATATTTTAAGTTTTATTTCATTAGATTTTGATGATGAGATATTGAATGTGGCCTCTATTCTGCCCCACACATTTGGAGAGTTGGAATAGGAAGTCTCACTTCACTTTGTTCAGCATATCTCTGTCTACACTGAGGTTACAAAAGTCGTGGGATTCCTCTTAATATCGTATCCGACCTCCTTTTGCCCAGCGTAGTTCACCAACTCGACGTGGCATGGACTCAAAAAATCGTTGTCCCCTGCAGAAATACTGAACCATGCTGCCCCTTTACCAGTCATAATTGCGAAAATGTTGCCGGTGCAGGATTTTGTACATGAAATGATCTCTCGATTATGACCCATAAATGATCGGTGGGATTCATATAGGGCGATTTGGGAGGCCAAATCATTCGATCGAATTGTTCAGAATGTTCTTCAAACCATTCGCAAACAGTTGGGGCCCAGTGATATGACTCGTTTGGGAACATGAAGTCCGTCAGTGGCTGCAAAAGGACTGCAAATAGCCGAGTAACCATTTCCAGTCAATGGTCGATTCAACTGAATCACACGACCCAGTTCATTCCATGTAAACAAAGCTCACCATTATGGAGCCACCACCAGCTTGCACAGAGCCTTGTTGCAACTTGAGTCAATGGCTTCGTGGCGTCTGCGCCACACTCGAACCCCTCCATCAGCCCTTCTCAACTGAAATCGGGACTTATGTGGCCAGGCCACAGTTTTCCAGTTGTCTAGGGTCCAACTGATAGAGTCAAGGGCCCGGGAGAAG
This sequence comes from Schistocerca piceifrons, assembly GCF_021461385.2. Taxonomy (NCBI): domain Eukaryota; kingdom Metazoa; phylum Arthropoda; class Insecta; order Orthoptera; family Acrididae; genus Schistocerca; species Schistocerca piceifrons. Next base: position 148,612,561 of record NC_060143.1, read on the forward strand.
CGCTGCAGGCGAGGTCGTGCTGTCAGCAAAAGCACTCGCGTCTGTGGTCTGCAATGTCGTAACGGATACGTTCGTCTTACGTCCCACATTGATTTCTGCGGTTATTTCACGCAGTGTTACCTGTCTATTATCAGTGACAACTCTACGCAAACGCCGCTACCCTTGGCCATTAAGTGAAGGCCGTTGGCCACTGTGTTGTCCGTTGGTTGGTTGGTTGGTTGTTTTTGGGGAAGGAGACCAGACAGCGTGGTCATCGGTCTCATCGGATTAGGGAAGGATGGGGAAGGAAGTCGGCCTTGCCCTTTCAGAGGAACCATCCCGGCATTTGTCTGGAGTGATTTAGGGAAATCACGGAAAACCTAAATCAGGATGGCCGGACGCGGGATTGAACCGTCGTCCTCCCGAATGCGAGTCCAGTGTCTAACCACTGCGCCACCTCACTCGGTGCGTTGTCTGTGGCGAAAGGTAATGTCCGAAATTTGGTATGGTTCAAATGGCTCTGAGCACTATGGGACTCAACTGCTGAGGTCATTAGTTCCCTAGAACTTAGAACTAGTTAAACCTAACGAACCTAAGGACATCACAAACATCCATGCCCGAGGCAGGATTCGAACCTGCGACCGTAGCGGTCTTGCGGTTCCAGACTGCAGCTCCTTTAACCGCACGGCCACTTCGGCTGGCCGAAATTTGGTATGCTTGGCGCATCCTTGACACAGTGGATCTCGGAATATTGAATTTCCTAACGATGTACAAAATGGAATTTCTCATTCGTCTAGTTACAGCTACCATACCGCGTTCAGTGTATGTTAATTCCCGTCGTGCGGCCGTTATCACGTTGGAAACCGGTTCACATGAATCACCTGAACGCAAGTCACAGCTCCTTCAATGCACTACCCTTCCATACCTAGTGACGCGAACTACCGCCACCTGTGAATGTGCATATCGCTATTCCATGACTGCTGTCATCTCAGAGTATGTTGTCATCTCAGAGTATGTTGTCAATAGCAACACGAACATTGTTCTGCAGCTTACCCAGATTCGGTGGACGATTAATTTACATCAGGGATTCAAGACATCCCCACAAGAAAAAGTCACAGGGGGCTAGACCTCAAGAGCGTGCTGGCCACTGAAGATCACCCCTCAAAGAGATGAGATGGTCGAGGAAGTTTTCGCGAAAGAGAGCCATTAACGTTCGTGCCGTGTGAGCCGTGGCGCCGTCTTGTTGGAACCAGATATTCCCCAGGTCTATTTCTTCAAGAAAGATCGCCTCAGTTATCTGGAAATAATGCTCATAAGTGACCGTAACTGCCCTATCGTTCTCTTCGAAAAACCATGGACCATTAATGTCAGTTTTGGATAATGCACACGAAGCAGTCACACTCTGTATACAGGAGCAGCTTATGAAGTTCTCGGGATTCGTGCCACTCCAATATCGCATGTTTTGGTTACTGACGCATCCAGAGAAATGAAAATATGCCTCGCCTCTGAAGAACACAAGGGCGTCATGAGGTAGGTTTTCGATCAAGGCTTGTCATGCACCACTTCCAGTTTGTATGGATGAAATTTCAAGTCTTCATAAAGAATTCGTCTCACTGTGCGATCGGAGGTTGCAAGAGGAGCCGTATGTTTGAGTGCGATGTTAACGTTAGTTTAATTAGTGTGTAAGCTTAGGGACCGATGCCCTCAGCAGTTTGGTCCCATAAGACCTTATCACAAATTTCCAATTTTTCCTTTTTCTTCACGCTGCCTGTTTCCATAAACATGTCCATCCACATAACAAGTGATTTTCGATCAGGAAATTGACCTGCAAGCGCGATATTAAACTGTTCCCCGAATGCACGTAGGGCTGCGATGATCGAACGGCCAATGCACAAGTATATCGCCATGGCGAACGCTCATTCCTCTCTCGTCCACTGCATGATCACTACTAAACCAAACTTAAAAAAGTTAGGTTCCGCCGTTTCGAATGTGCTCAGCCTCACACAACAATGAGTAACGGTCGCTGTGTGAAGCGCGTTTCAAATAAGGAAGTTCCAGGACAGCATACTATACCATACGTGTGGCAGTGTTACAACGATCCTGTAGAATTGGCCAACAAATCACAATCGCGGCTGAAGATCTCAACGATGTAAACTCTAGCCCAACTTCACAAGTTTAACTTCAAAACGAAAATGTCAGTCGTTAGATAAACCCATGGAAACTGGGGTACCAACATGCAAAATGGAAACTTACCTCTGTAACCAGTTGTATCTCTGTAAACAGTAAAAACTGGACACATGGTATATTTAAATTAGTCTACACTACCACCTGTTAAAATATCTGCTGTTCCGCCTGAAACACCTTGTGTAAACCACTATGAGACTTCCAATTTTCATAGAAGTGTACGCTGTAATTGGACGTTAGTCTGTACTGTGCCGTCGCTTTCCGACTGTTGGAGTCGCCTTTTTGGAAATCTCATACGAGCTGCCGCCGCTTTGCGGTGTAACATCGACTCCATCAGGCTCAGTTCTGCAGCCTGGTTGTCTTCGTTCAACATAGTTCACATAAAAGTAATTTTCTGAGTCAGGCTGAGTTGCATTCCACTTAATTAAAAAGAAAGGTTTGCCTGATGCTGAATTCTGTTGTGGTAGTGGCGCCGTACTAAACCCACGTACTCCTACAGTAGAATAATATATCCAGCTTAGCAATGACCGACTGTTTTACCTGCCGACGATTGATCTACTTTTGTAAAGTTTGAAGTAAAGTTAGGCTGCTGCCGTCGGCTCAGTTCTTGCATATTCCATCACTCTCGCCTAAAATCTAATTTTTCAGTTTTCATTTCAAATTCTTGTTTCAAAATGTGATAGGTCCTTTATCGATGGAACTTTCCAGTAACTGCCATGTAAAGGCGTTTCTTCGTATTGAGGCTTTTTGCTTATGGAATATATCACGTTTTGGCCCTTAAGAGCATGTTAGTCTTGCAGGCTACTGCTTACCATATCCGGCCCGTAACATAACTCACTGAGCGTAGACTCTGTGCAGTTGATAGCTGTACCTGCTAAACCAGGCGCTCTCTATGCATGAGAAACACCTCCGAACGTTTATTTCATTTTTTATAGCTGCGGGTAATGGTCCATACAACTGATCAGAAAATGAGACAAGATTAAACTGAACTTACTTCATGTATGGGAAGTGATCATACTAAAGTTTTTGCTGTTTTATATGAACACTTTCTTATTATGAATACAAAGACATTTAACATTGTGTAATTCAAATTTAAGCTGCTATTATAATTAATCAAATTAGAGAACCAAGCCCGCAAAAAAGGTGAAGCTGTCATCGGCCCGATGGTTGGTTTGAACTGTACAAGGGCATTGCTAGCGATGGTTTGACGTTGCCTTCGTTCGACCTTTGAACGGACTTATTCAGTCAGTTATGGAAGGACCAACAGTTTAACATCGAAGCACGGTGAAACTCTACATTTCTCAGATTAACAAATGTTGCCAGAGGTGAGAGAAGCTATTAGTGACAGATGAAAATCTTTGAACTGATAGGGAATCGAACTCGAACCCTTGAACCCGTAGTGGGGCACTTATCAAGTAAAACATTCTCATTAAAATCATTTTTCAAAGTCGAGTGAAATTGTTAACGAATCTGCAATTGTTCTCACGTGAGACACAGAGACAATGAAAGATATACAGGGTGCCCATAACCAGTATCAAAACGTTGAAGAAATAGAACCACTTCTCAGAATGACGTCAGATTTGAACGGCATATTATTGACAAGTAAGTGGCGCTGTAAAAGTCAAAATATGCACTCCAACAAACGCACGACACAGGAGCGTTCCTCAGTTTGCGTCCGAAACGCCGAACACAGCTGCCTCCGCGAAGGATCGCCGCCCGCTGGCTGGTAAAGCTCTTTTACAAGAACAGTGACTGTGCGCTAGTAGCCCAGCAGGAGTTCCGGGCACTCAAAGGGTATGGAAAAAGGCATTGGTCCGATTTCTGCCAAGGGATTGGAGAAAATAATTAAAAAATTCGAAAAGAATGGTTCTTTTGGAGTTGCAGTGCGCTAGAGGAAGGAAAACAGTTGGTCCGACGTCAATGTAAGATACGGCCACAGCATTACAAGGGGGGGGCGAGCAGTGGTGTGCAACATACAGCGGACGGCGAATTCCCCGTACGTTGCACGTGCCTGTGAGCGCGCTGCATAAAATCCTACGAAACATTCTACATTTCTATCCATACAAAATCACCCATGTTCAGGAGTTGCTTGCTGCTGATCTGCCATCAAGACAAATGTTCTCTCTGTAATTTCTTGCTCGCATGGAAGTGGACAAGAATGGCCGTGGAACATTTTTATGGACAGACTAAGCCCTATTTCATATCCAAGGACATGCAGAATTGCAGAATATGCCCAATGGAAAATACGCACACCCATCAAACGGTACCACTTCATTCTACAAAGGTGACTTAGTGGTGCGGTTTTACAGCATCGTGTATCTTAGGGCCGTATTTTTTCGAGCAGATGAGTCCAGCGGGCCCTGTTACCTGAGCAGAAAAGTCCAGAGGGTCATGTTACCTGTACCGTCGCTGGTAAACACGATGAGAGTCTTTTGTGCGCCAACATCATTTCAACCTTCAACAGCGTGGATGTTTGGGTAGGATTATTTTTACGCAAGATGGTACTCGTTTGCACACTGTACTGCCAGTGATGCGGCTGCTGCAGATACATTTTGGAAATTATAGAATTACCAGCTGTCATTTCCGTACAGCCAAGGCTTCCAAATCATCTGATCTTAATCCATGTGAGTGCTGTCTGTGGGATTATCAGAAAGATGTGTTTACTGCTCCAGTTAGGAACGTAGGTGAATTGAAGGCACGTGATGCGCAACGCATTCTGAACGTGACCACCGAGACCCTCCGATCTGTTCCTCGCTTTCAAGTTGTAACAGAAGACGATGGACAGCATACTGAAAATGTCTTGCGCCAGTCTCACGACAGTTAGAAATCGATGCCAGTTTGCTTTTTATGCGGATTTTGTGCCCAGGACAGTTCAAAATCGAGGCCAGATTGTATTTTATGCCGTTTTTGGGCTTAGGACAGCTAAAAACCGATTTTTCCCATCCGATGTGGTATGACCATGCCGTGGTGGAAGATCTTATCTAACTAACAGTTGACTGCCGAACTTGTGCAGTCATGCACATTGAACAGTATAGATGGTGTAATGTGCAACTAAACCGTAGCCGTTGTATTGCAATTCATGTCATTTGCAGACGACCCCATTTACGTAATGACGTTTACAGTGCCATATATTGGTAAAATTTTTGTTCAATTGTTTTTGTTCCATCACGTTTCCTCTTGCGTTGATAAACTGTTCAAAGTTGGCGTCATTCTGAGGAGTAGTTCTCTTTTTACAGCGTTTTGAAACTGGATCTTTTAATTATGGACACCCTATATATTTTATAAATAAAAATCTGTCGACTGTGGGCATGTCGGTTTTTCAACCTTTTATTTCCGATATGTATTTCAGTGGGAAAGCATCATCGCCGGGATTTCCAAGGTTTATATATGCCTATCCTCTCAGTGGCTACATAGGATGCTTATTTTAACTGTTTCCATACGTTTATCGACGAAATATGTGTAACGAAAACCTAAAAACGTAGATGAATTCGCCTTGGGCCATCAATGAAGCAGATTCTCACAGTATGCAGAACTTCAGGTTCGTCAGCTTCGACGGATCTTAGCGGAAAGTTTCATGTAAATTTCAGCGAAGAAACTTTCGCTCTGAAATGCATATCCTCTGCATTTTCGACGTTGTTTGTTATACTTAACACACTCAACGAAAATTGCACGATGTCCCCCTTTAGCTGCACAGTAATCGCGCAATTCGAAGATGATATTAACTATATGGTCGTGCGGTAGCGTCCTCGCTTCCCACGACCGGGTTCCCGGGTTCGATTCCCGGCGGGGTCAGGGATTTTCTCTGCCTCGTGATGCCTGGGTGTTGTGTGCTGTCCTTAGGCTAGTTAGGTTTAAGTAGTTCTAAGTTCTATGGGACTGATGACCATAGATGTTAAGCCCCATAGTGCTCAGAGCCATTTGAACCATATTAATTATAACAGGTATTTCGTTTTGTTGGTTGCCATGTGGCCTGCTGTTGACCTGTTAATGATGACAGTCTCCTTCCGCTTGAGACCACAATTAAGAATGCTGGGGATATAAAGTATGTCTGTGGGTAACCCAATTCCAAGTTCTTTTGAAGTCAGTATAGCTATTAATTACATGACTTTGATGATTCTAGCTGTGCCTCAACTGCAAACAGTCGATAGCAATCACAGTGCCGATTCTTTCACGGTTATAAAGCCATGTAAGCTGATTGTGGCTGTTATCCCTTCCTAACTAATTAATTAATTTCGATGAGATAAGGAATGCTCCTACCGTGACACATTACTGCGTCTGACACGGTAACAGCGCAAGTTGTTGCAGCGGTATGCTACGTTGATCAACTCATAACAAGAAGGTTCAGCACACCTGCAAGTCCTGTGATTCACCATTAAGAGGCCCGCTTACTTCGTTTCTTGTAAAGCGGTTTCGATGTCCCGATTGGTGTTCTTCTCTGCCGCTCGTGGCTCCACTCGAGCATACAGGTACATTGAACTGTGAATGATGGAATGGCAAGCGGGAAGATTCAACACTACTTTAATGGAAATCTCGAAATAATGGGATGCCACCTCGTTTTTAATAGAAGAATCAAGGAAAAATCATCCTTTAGATCCAGTCTACTGGTAATACTGGAATGTAAGCTCGCGGATTCTAGTCATCAGATACCGAGCACCATTCCAAGTACAATAAATAACCCCCACACGAATTTAATGGCAGTTAGAAGTCGCACACGCGCAAATTCGGATACAACACGTTTTCCGGGGACTTTTAACTCAATAAATCACTTTTACGCGCAAACATATTTAGTCTGCTGCACTTACGTGGTGCCTCTCTAGAAACTAGTCCAAGGCTGGGCAGTAAACGTTTCCCGAGGCTGAGTAGTACTTTAACATAATTTGAGCAATATTAAACATTCAGTCGTAGTGAGTACACGTTGCCAGCCTGAATACTAGTCGAAGGCTGCTCATTAAATTAGCTCTGGTGTTTGCCAGCTGCCAGCACGGGGCGCACTACTCCTTGGTCGTTTAATTGTCCGGCGACTGGGAGTCGTAAATAAAATTCTAATTAAAATGTGATGTTGGAGTTATTGAAATCATGGTTAGGTTGCTGTCGGTGCGCATAATGTCGAGACTCTAGTTGGAGTCGTATATAAACACTTAAATAGTTAATGAAGTTATGCGTCTGCCGGCAAGCTTTTCAGGGTGAATCACTGTATTCTCTGTCTTCTCCAGTACGACACGGCTGCGGCTCACACCTCCCTTCCCACACACTGACCATCTGTGGGATGGAGATTGTTACCGAGCCGAGATGCTTGCTGATGTACAGCAACGTAAAGCGTCCTACACTGTATGATGAAATCTAAGTAATAGAACCGACCACGTTTTCCATCTACATGGACACTCTGCAAATCACAATTAAGTGAATGGCAGAGAGTTCATCGAACCAACTTCACAATTCTCTGTTACTCCAATCTCGTATAGTGCGCGGAAAGAACGAACACCTATGTTTTTCCGTACGAACTCTAAAATGGGTCAAATGGGTCTGAGCACTATGGGACTTAACATCTGATGTCATCAGTCCCTTTGAACTTTGAAGTACTTAAACGTAACTAACCTAAGGATATCACACACATCCATGCCCGAGGCAGGATTCGAACCTGCGACCGTAGCGGTCGCGCGGTTCCAGACTGAAGCGCCTAGAACCGCTCGGCCATACCGGCCGGCGTACAAACTCTGATTTCCCCTATTTTATCATGGTGATTGTTTCTCCCCATGTAGGTTGGCGCCAACAGAATATTTTCGCATTCGGAGGAGAAAGTTGGTGATTCGAATTTCGTGAGAAGGTTCCCTCGGAACGAAAAACGCCTATGTTTATATGACGTCCACCTCTAATCCTGTATCATTTCAGTGACACTCTCTCCCTCATTTCGCTATAATACAAAATGTGCTGTCCTTCTTTGAACTTTTTTCAATGTACTCGGTCAATCCTATCTGGTAAGGATCCCACACCGCGCAGCAGTATTCTAAAAGAGGACGCACAAGCGTAGTGTAGGTAGTCTCCTTAGTAGATCTTGCTTGTTGTTCGAACGTACAGGTAACAAATCTAGCAGCCTGCATACGAATTACTTCGATGTGTTTCTTTAATCCGACCTGGTACGGATCCGAAACACTCGAGCAGTACTCAACAAATAATCGCACTAGCGTGCTAGACGCGGTCTCCTCTACAGATGAATTACACTTTCCTAACATTCTCCCAATGAAACAACGAAGGCGACCATTTGCCTTCCCTACTACGATCCTTACATGATCGTTCCATTTTTATATCTCTCTGCGACGTTACGCCCAGATATTTAAGGGAAGTGACTGTGTCAGGTATGACACTATTAATGTTGTATCTGAGCATTACTGGTTGGTGTTTCTTGATCACCCGCATTAATTTACGTTTTTATGCCTTAAAGCTAGCTGCCATTCAACTAGAAATTTTGTCTAAGTAATCTTGTATCTTCCGACCGTCACTCAACTTCGACATCTTCCCGACACCAGACCATAATCAGCAACTGCAGATGCTGCCCACTTTGTGCGCCATATCATTTATGCTTACAGAAAATAACAGCGGTGCTATGACACTTACCTGGGGCACTCCTAACGATACCGTTTAGAAAACATAGTTCTTGTGAAACACAACTAGCTCTTTACTCGCATAAAGCGTTGAGTGCTATTGACAAGGGTTTTCAGATTGGTTCCGTATTTCTGGATTTCCGAACGACTTTTGACACTGTACCACACAAGCGGCTTGCAGTGAAATCGCGTGCTTATGGAATATCGTCTCAGTCATGTGACTGGATTTGTGATTTCCTGTCAGAGAGGTCACAGTTCGTAGTAATTGACGGAAAGTCATCGAGTAAAACAGAAGTGATTTCTGGCGTTCCCCAAGGTAGTGTTATAGGCCCTTTGCTGTTCCTATCTATATAATCGATTTACGAGACAATCTGAGCAGCCGTCTTCCGTTATTGGCAGATGACGCTGTCGTTTATCGACTAAGAAAGTCACCAGAAGATCAAAACAAATTGCAAAACGATTTAGAAAAGATATCTGTATGGTATGAAAATTGGCATTTGACACTAAATAACGAGAAGTGTGAGTCATGCACTTGAGTGCCAAAAGGAGTCCGTTAAACTTCGATTACACGATAAATCAGTCGAAACTAAAGACCATAAATTCAACTAAATACCTAGGAATTGCAATTACGAACAACTTAAATTGGAAGGAACACATAGAAAATGTTGCGGGGAAGGCTAACCAAAGAGTGCGTTCTTTTCGAGGAACACTGTTGAGAAAATATAGAGAACTGTCATTTGAAGCTGGGTAGAGAACGATTCTACTACCGCGAACACACATTTCGCGGAAGAACGAAGAAGACAAGATATGAGCAATTAGCGCTGATACAGGGCAGTCGTTTTTCCCTCGCGTATCCTGTTCCGGAATGTCCTGACCTGCTACTGTTATTAGGTTGATTATTTAATCCATCTCTACTATTAAAATTATTGGGATATTAATTTTGTAATAATTTAGCAATATAGTAACTTTGAGTACAAATAAATAATTAGCTTAGTGAGGGATCGTGCCCTCAACCTTCGGCATTCCCCTGGATCCAGCGCACGGGTACGGTGCACCTCTTGGGCAAGAGTGTAACCCCGCCTCTGCTCACAGTTTTAAGTCTGCCAGTACCGCTCTCGTTCGAGACTGATTCACATAAAAACCGTAATTGTTTATAATGAGGTAATACAGAAAAATTACAGGTACAGTAGAACTCCAGTTATCCGTACGACTGGGGACTGTACCCGTTCCGGATAGTCAAATATCCAGATAACTGAATAAATCGTGAAAACATATCATTTATTTTTTTAAAAAAAGCTAAATTTATGTTTACATTCTACTATGTAGTGTTATCGCCTACCACGCGAAAGGGCCGGGGTTCGATTAACGGCAGGGGACTGGGTGTTGTGTGTCATTCATCGTCGTTTTCATCATCATTGACTTGCAAGTCGCCGACGTGGCGTCAACTAAAAAGGACTTGCAATACGGCGGCCGATCTCCCCTGTATGGGTTCTCCCGGCCAACAACGCCATACGATCATTTCCATTACTTTGATGACTACAATGTTGTTTAGATTTTGTACATTACCGTACTTACATACAGTGTCAGTTCTTGGACATATTGCTCAATGTCAGTTGTGTTGCTGTCTTTAATCGCATACGTGGAGCCAAGTCTTGCATGCGCTTGACCGTGAGAATCTGTGTATGGTCTCACTCAGGCTGCGGCACCATCCATGTTAGCGCAGTCAAGACAAGCAGACGCCTCACTAGCTGGTTCAGTAACAATGTCATCCTTCTGGCCTTCAGTTTCTTCTCTCACACTTTGAATGATTCCATTGTCTTTGAGATTTTGGAATTCAGGGTTCAAAGAATCACAAGCAAGCCATTCGCCCATGTCCTCTGCACTGCAGTCGGAATGTCCAGGAATTTCTTCCTCTTCCTTTTCACACTCCTTTTTTTTTAATGTTAGTCTTTCTGTAACACATCTTTGCTTGAAATGCCTTTCAAAATGTTCCAAGCTCTTTTTGATGTAGTTATCTTCACCACATTCCACGCTTCCGCCACCATGTAAGAGCAATCCTTTAAATTCAGTTTTTGGTGATGAGCAACAATGCCTTCTTCATTTTCATCTTCCATCAAATGCTTCCTCAACAGTTGTTTTCTGTAACGTCGATTTATAGTTCCGATAACCGATTCGTCCTTTGGCTTTAGCAAACTCGTTAAGTTTGGCGGTAGGAAGAGTGTTCTAAAACAGACGTCTTCTCTACCAAGAAGGCTTTCTGTGTGGTGGCGGTTGGATTGTCCACCTTACTGCCTTCTTTTAAATGGCCTTTTGGTATATTTTTTTTTACTCCAGGTATGAAAAACGATTCGTACAGTTCTTAAAACAAATTAGGAGTCCTCCATGCCTTTGGCCGATTCTTGTAAAAAGTTGGAAGTTTTTTCTGTTTTTGAGAGCCCGGGGTTTTTCGATTTTCCTAGTAACAGAAGGGATATTGTGTGGTTTCCTGCAGAGTTAGCATAGTTCAGCACTGTAACACGGTCTTTACTAACCTTATGGCCATCAGCACAAATTTTCCTTGTAGAAGCTAAAGTGGTTTCAGGCAATCTTTACAAATACAGACTGTCTCATCTGCGTTGTACAAAAATTTATGGTCATAAGATTGTTTCAATTTTTAATTTTCCAATAAAATTTTCTGCTGATTTTAGATTTGCTGATAGTTTTTCACTCTTAAATCCAACTCACGAATACCATGTCTTGCCTTGAAATTCCGCATCCAGCCATTGCTCCCTTTAAATGAAGACAAACTGTCGATTTTCTCGGCTAAAAGCTTTGATTTTTTGTAAGCAATAGCCTCTGAAAGAAGGTTTCCCAATGCTTGCTGCTGCAAAAACCACTTAAATGCGGCCGGTCTCTTCAAGCTCATTGTTTTCTGCTGTTGTCATCGCTTTCCTCAACGAACTCCCATCTTCATTCTCAAGGACAGACGAGAAGTTTAAAATGGAGGATTTGTTTCTTTATGTCTGAAACAGTTGATTTTTCCACGCTAAACGTCTCAGCTAACTGCGTACCACTCACGCCATTGTCTAATTCTTCAAGGACTTTTACTTCGTCCGCCAAAGATAAGACAGCACGCTTCCTTTTAGAAGACATATGCCGCACAGTACATTAAAACACAAGTACAAAACAAAACAAAAGACACGGGACACCGAACGTATAGCGACAAATCATTGTACACGAGGTCACGATGTAGACTGAAATAGGTCCACTGAATGACGAGCACCACGAATACAACAGTCTGCGTATCGCGCGTACAGCAATACGCATACTGCGTTTATTGTTCACTGGAAGATTTTGTCTTTTAATACATTCGCTGCAGATTGATTTTAGAACGATCAAGAAACGTGCAGTGTACTGTATACTGTAATAACGAGGGTTAGGATTTTTAGGTGCACTTTTCTTAGGATGAATTACAGCTGTTCGGAAGGATATCACAGTGTGAAAGTTTGTTTCTAGTTGAGAAATGAAGCATTTTTCACGCGCCTTTTTCCCTTTTGTGAGACATTTATTCCTGCATTTCCCCAACCATGCCCATAATCTCCCTTTCCCCCTTCATTCATTTCAGCTTGCTGTGTTTCCTCAGCCTGCTGTCAACGATGCCATACGCTCGTTTCCATTTTTTTATCTCCCTCTTTCAATAAATGCCTTCGGAAGTTCAAAATACACCTGCAACAGTGGAAAATAATTGAATTGTGTGTTCGACAAAACCTCTTTCTCTCGCTTTACCGCTGTAAAATAGTTCGCAATAATGCAGTTGACAATGAGTGATTCCATCCCACCAGAACCAGTTGCCTGCTGTTCGTGAATGTGAGTTTGTTACTGCGAGAGACGTCATCTGTTCGCGTGGAGGCGAAGGCTGGTCATGCAGAGACGGCAGTAACGGCAGCCGCCTAGTGCCAAGAATTGAGACTGGGTTATGTTCTGAGCTACTAAAAATCGCTGAGACTGCAGTTCCAGCATGAATGAGAACATTCTCGTAATTATCGCGGTGTTATAAAAGAGAGTGTATACAGCAAGTAAGCAAGTGGGCACGAGAGTGTTTTGTGTCAGTCGCATTGAGTGCGCAAGTGAACTGTTGTTAACTCTTTGTTAAATTACTAAACAAGTGTGCTACTAGATTTTACCATACTAAAGGTGTCCAGTGCCCGATTTATTGTTCTGGCTCAGGTAATCAAACACGATTTCATAGCCACTGATGGAACTGTTATACGATGTACCATTTGCGATTTCGTTAGACGAAAAATACCAGCGAGATCACATCAGACAACACGTTTCTACTCTATGCATCAAATGAATAAGACTCCATAAGCAAAGAAATCGCTGCAATCTCTCTTATGAAATGCGTTACAACAGAGTTCTTCAAAAAGCCAATATTTGAAGGAATTAAACATTGATCTTTGTGCAGCTCTTCCACAAACAGGAATTCCTCTCAATAAAGTGGACTATGCAGTCTTCAAGGGATGTCTTGAAAAATAAACAAAGATGTCAGTGCGCGATGAGAGTACTTTAAGAAAAAGCTACATGAGGCGTGTTTACCAAGAAACCGCACAAAATAAAATGTCTCATTGCGATGTGGGAATCATTGTGGATGAAACCATAGTCTCAATGGATCAGTATGTTTTGAACATTTTAGTTTTTCCCTTAATAGGGAAGAAAGTTATTCGGCCGTGGTGGCCGAGCGGTTCTGGGCGCTACAGTCTGGAACCGCGCGACCGCTACGGTCGCAGGTTCGAATCCTGACTCGGGAATGGGTGTGTGTGATGTCCTTCGGTTAGTTAGGTTTAAGTAGTTCTAAGTTCTAGGGGACCGATGACCTCAGAAGTTAAGTCCCATTGTGCTCAGAGCCATTTTTTTAACAAAGTTAAGTATATGTTGTTAAAAACGTATGAGATGCAGAAAACCAATGCCCGTACAGTAAAGCTACCAGTTATGGAAATCCGTCAAAAAATCTGGCGTACCGGTTTCGAGTTTGAAAAACTTCTTCTTGTGGTTACAGACCAGGGTCCATACTTAGTTTTAGCTGTTAACCAACTGAAGCCTTTATTTCCTAAGTTGAAGCATGTGACATGCTTGGTTCATGCCTTTCATAGGGTTTGTGAATCTATAAGGAACGGATACGACATCGCAGATCAGTTCATCACTGCCCTGAAGAAGATTATACTGAAAGCTGCGAGTCTTTTTGTTGCGTACAGATAAACCACTGGCCTGCCCCTTCCAAATTTCCCGATCATTACTCTTTGGGGTTTTTGGATTGAGTGTGCTGCTATGTTGTGTGAGAATTTTGGCAAAATTAGAGAGTTTCTGCTTTCTTTGAATTCAGCATACACAGGTGCAATTTCCAAGGGACAGCAACTTCCATTACCGGAGAAAATACATACTTTGCGGAGAGAACTACGTTATGTAGCTACAACTATATGCTGCAGCTATTAAACGATTAGAAGAACAAGGTCTGGAAGTCGATAAACAGTGGAATATTTTTACTTCCGTGAGGGAGCAGTTAGGACATTGAGAAATTCGCCACATCTGTAGAGCTGCCCCACTGCTTTCTGTCGATGTAGAAAGAAGCCCTGGCATCTATGAAGATATTCTATCCCCTAATATAAACGAACTTACTTTTAAAAATGTGGAGATGCTTAATGGCTTCAAGTTTTTTTCATTCTTTTGATGAGTGATCATTTGAAGCACTTGATTGTAATTCAGTAAACTAGAATAGAGGAAAGAAATCGTTGAATTAATTGAATAACCGGGACCTTTTGTCCTTTTTTTACCACTATTTCTTGAGCACCCTTTCCCTTCCTTTTCTCATCTGAAATTTGCACAGAAAAATCTTAACTCTGGTAGTAATTACCGAACAAAACGAATATTTCAGACACAAGTACAAATTTGTTTTTCCTCAGAGCGATCTGGACCGTTGGTGATTCGGATAACTGAAGTTCTACTGTATATACGACTTCTCTGCGCACTTTCCATGACGTGTAATACATGTATTTCATCGCTTTGGAAGTTCGTTGATACCTATTAAGAAGGATTCTTCTGATTGTGATTGCAGCCACTCGAGAAGAGCGGTTTTCACCTGTTCATTGATTATGAGAAGCTTGCCACTCAGCACTTCTTCAAGCAATTCGAACACATGAAAGTCACTTGGGACTGGTCTGATTTCATATTGCATATTGTTGCTTCGACTGAAGCAACGCTGTGGGGACATCATTGCCGTGTTGCATCAAAACATCTGCATTCAGAAGTACTTATATTGTTTACTGCTGATTGCAAGACGACGGTGAATTAGTAGGAGATTTGAGTATGATTTACTGGTCAATATTAATCCTATTTCCACATAATGCTTCAAATTTACCCCCTTTGCATTCCAAAAGGGAGTGAGCATGGCTTTTCCTGTCGATAATTGAATGTGGATATTTGTGGTCTGGTGAAGAGCTGTGATTCTATTCCTTGCTAGATATTTTCGTTTCACATGAAATATGGACAACCATCAGCTGTATGAAGGAACGCTGAGAATGAAAATTTGTGCTGGACTGGTACACGAACCGGGGTTTCCCACTTATCGCGAGCTGTCGCCTTATAAGTAGGCTATCCGAGCACGCATCATTAGGCTATCCTAGCACGCCAACCATGTGTCTACAACCTACACTCGTACATCCATAATATATATTCCTGTACAGGGGAGACATTTTTCTGAAAGTCGTTTGCCTGGTGTCGGCAGATAAATATGATATTACAATGCCTATTCGAGTTCCGGTCCAGCGCCAATTTTCATAGTCGTCATTCCGTTATACAGCTGATGTTCGTAACTGACAATACATTTCATGTACTTCATAACGACTCTAGTTGCCGCCATGCCTGTTCGTTTGAACATGCATGAATGTCCGACAGAACATTGCATCGTACTTCTGAACAACAGAGGCACTGCAGTATCGTATTGTCGTTTCAGTGCACCCAGGTTACAAATCGTTTTGCAGTTCCGTCGACGAGTAAGATACCTTCGGCCTGAACGCAAAACTTCCTCACAGGCATCGACGCGACGATCTCTTAGTTCAGCATCAATTGATGTGGTAGCCATCTTGCGGACATTTCGTTGAATCGCATCACATCAAGGACAATACTGTGTGTCGAACCACCGATAATATCCAAAATAGTGGGATTGCAGTAATGCTCCTGTTTTCTTTTAAAAGCTCGTCCACCATAGCTAAGTTTCCTTTCGTCACTGTACGATGCGCCTAGCTAGGGCGCGGAGCGTCTTCCACAATAGTTACGCCTCTTTTAAACTTTCTGCACTACTCTAACACTTGCTGCAGTGTCGAACACGAATCACTGTAATGCGCTTTCATCTTGCAGTGCATTTTCACAGGTTTCACTGCTTCATTACTCAAAAAGCGTAACACAGATAGTTGCTCTCTCACGGTGCAAGTCGACAGTTCGACTGCCACTATTGCATTGACACAGCTTTCTTTCCTGTGATGCAACAATAGACAGCCAACTGTTGATCATTTGTCGAAACAGAATAACAACTCCTATCAACTGCCAAATCGATGGTACATCATCGCTTTCAAGGTTATCATTTGAATCATCCTCATACTTCCTTGACCTGACTGAGACTCTCTACATGCTTTGCTGGAGTATCTCTTTTCAGAGTTGTGGTTACTCCGAGAATACTGAGACTTCTTCCGTTTCATTTTTCATTTGATTTTTCTTTCTGGCCACTCACAAAATACACTACAGTACCGTAGCGTTCTTCGTCTTCCTAGTTATGCTACGAATAGCTCCCCACTCGTTAGCTTGACGACGAACAGCAGAAGAATGACGTAATACTAAAGTGACTTTCGGCATCACCACTGTCTGAATGCACAACAGAGCTTGCATCAATGTTTGCCTCCTGCGGCGTGTTGTCGTTGAAATCCTTGTGGAAGAGGCAAAATATGATGCTGAAATTCATCCCAGACTTCAGCATGGATTTGAAGATGTGTGCTCGGACTCCAGCAGTGCTAGGAAGTGTATCAAATACAACAAAAATGGGAACACGACCATCCAAAATGACCTTCGTTAGCAGTCGTCCTCGTACTGCTTACACAATACGCAACAGTTTAAGAGTTGACGTGTTCATTAGAGAAGACAGAGAAGAAACTTGTTACAGGCCATAGTGCAGTGTTGTACATCATTCAAACTTTGCTTATCGAAAATTTTGTGCCTGTTGGGTCCCACGTTTTTTGACCGAAGATCGATAACTTCAGACAAGAACCATATTCCAAAGCCTTGTTCGGAAGGAGTCGGGCGATGAAAGCAGATTTCACGAACATGAACTTGAATCAAACTCCAGAGTTTGGAATGACACTAATTGGATTCGTCATCAAAGAAGAAAATAAGGAGAGGGCGATATACTGAGAAAGATACCTCCAGCGTCTTCTGTTAGACAAAGATTTGGATTGACGTTGTTTTTTATCAACCTGGACAGCCCGCAATTGCTTCTAAACCTCCTACCCTTTTTCTTTAGCTAAACTGAGTACATGAATTACGAGCCCATTTATATAAAATTTAGACCCAAGATCAATTATTAACCTTATCTGACCAATGTTTAGTGAGAAAACACAAGAAAGAAGATGCTTTCGTTAGGCAACGGAAGAAAAAAAGGGGCTTTAAATCTGGAATGAATCTACGATTACTATTATATCTGGTGACTTCCTATCATGAATGAGAAGTGTAAATGTGACCTTCCTTATAGGCAGATAACTTTGTGTTAGGATGTACAACCTCACACTGGACGTCTAATGCCTATTCATAACGAACTTGCAATATAACAATCATGTCAAACGTGATATGGTTCAGCACAAAGTCTTACAATGGTGACTTAAAAATATTTCTGCTGATTGCAGTTGCTTTCGCTTTCACTAATAATTTCGCTGAAGGCGTAAAGCATTGAACAGTTCGTTCTCTAATCAAGCATGAATATAAGAACACGTGTGTGCAGTTCGAAAATCGTACTGAATAGGGGAGCAAAATAAACGAAGAAGGTTTAGTGAAATTCCTGCAATTCAGCAAGCAACGACGTACAACAAATCTATATATGCTCTATAGTGGAACATGTGGTGTACAAGTCCACGGTGTATGAAAATTAAAATAAAGGAAAAATTCCATATTTCAAGCAGTGTTAAATAAGTGGAAATATAATGAAGCCCATTCGCTAACCTCACAGATGGAAAATTGGAATACGGGTACTGTGCCGCGAGCATGGGACAAGTTTTCTCTCTCTCTCTCTAAACAACGAAAGTTAAGCCTGGACACGACTGAAGGTACATTTTTATTTCTCAGTTTTAGAATACGAGAACTGACACTATTACTGTTCAGAGTTGTTTTGGTGTTTTCGAAAGTTCTTGCCTAAATCCTATTTCAGTTATGAGTTTTTTTGTTATGGATTGGCAGGAGAGCCAACCCAGGAATACTAGAGGAAGCGGAAAGGCACGCGTTTTAGCTCACGCAGGCTGGCGTGAGGTCTGGAACAGGACAGGGAAATTAGACTTTAGAAAAACGGACGTAGCTGGTGTAATACTTAACTTTAATCCATTAATGGTGAACGTCGCTCTTGACGATACATTATTACAGTATCAATAGTAACTGGTAATGGCGCCTTGCTAGGTCGTAGCAAATGACGTAGCTGAAGGCTATGCTAACTATCGTCTCGGCAAATGAGAGCGTATTTTATCAGTGAACCATCGCTAGCAAAGTCGATTGTACAACTGGGCGAGTGCTAGGAAGTCTCTCTAGACCTGCCGTGTCGCGGCGCTCGGTCTGCAATCACTGATAGTGGCGACACGCGGGTCCGACGTATACTAACGGACCGCGGCCGATTTAAAGGCTACCACCTAGCAAGTGTGGTGTCTGGCGGTGACACCACATTTTTCAACGTCCTGATGAAGTCTGACGGAAGCTACAGTGTTGACAAACACCCAAGTGAGAAAAGTCATTGGATAACAATATGCACTTATACAGATAGCGATAGTACCGCGTGCACAAGGTATAAAAGGACAGGGCACTGGCGGAGCTGTCATTTGTACTCAGGTGATTCATGTGAAAAGATTTCCTACTTGATTATGTCCACATGACGTGAATTAACAGACTTTGAACGCAGAATGGTAGTTTGAACTAGACGTATGGGACATTCTATTTCGAAAATCGTTAGGGAATTCAGTATTCTGAGATTCCAGTGTAAAGGGTGCCGATAAAACTAAATTTCAGGCACTACTTCTCACCAAGGTCAATGTAGTGGCCGATGGCCTCCACTTAACGATCGAGAGCAGCGGCGTTTGCGTAGGGGTGTCACTGCTAACAGACATGCAACACTGCGTGAAATAATCGCAGGAATCAATGTGGGACATACGACGAACGTATCCGTTAGAGCAGTGTGGCAAAATCTGGCGATAATGGGCTTTACAGCAGACGACCAACGCGAGTGCCTTTGCTAATAGCACGAAATGGCCTGCAGGGCCTCTCCTGACCTCATGACGACATCGGTTGGATCCTAGACGACTGGAAAACCGTAGTCTGGTAGGATGAATTCCGATTGCAGACGGTAACAGCTGATGGTAGGTTTAGAGTGTGGCGCAGAACCCACGAAGCCATGGACCCGGTGGCTCCATGATGGTGCAGACTGTGTTTGCATGGATGGGTCTGGTTCCTCTGGCCCAACTAAACCGATCATTGACTTGAAATAGTTAAGTTCGGCTTCTTGGAGACAATTTGCAACCATTCGTAGACCTAATGTCCCCCAAAAAACTATGGAATTTTTATGGATGACTATGTGCCATGCCATCGGGACACAGTTGTTCGTGATTGGGTTGAAGAACATTTTGGACAGTTAAGAGTGAATGATTTGGCCACCCAGATCGCTCGGCATGAATCCGATCGAAAATTTATGTGACATAATCGAGAGGCCAATCCATGCACAAAATACTGCACCGGCAACACCCTTACGATTAGAGGCAACATGGCTCAGTGTTGCTGCAGGGGACTTCCAACGACTTGTCGAGTCCATGCCACGTCAAGTTGCTCCACTACGCCCAGCATAATGAGGTCCGACACGAAATTGGAGCTATCACCTCAGTGTACATATTTTTCAATAAACTAAAATAATAAGTTGAATCGATGCGTTGTTTCTCATCGGCTGCTAGTACATATTTTGTTGAAACTGAGTTGAAAGCTTTCTCAAAATCAGAATCGTAGTTAAAGCTATACTTCATACTAATTAGTCCGTTGTATACTTTTTTTTACAATCAGCAAGTGGCTCTTGAACTACACCCCATCTAAAGCGCTAGTTGATGATTTTAGTGAATTTCTCGTTATACGAAGAGGAAACTGATATGTCTGAAGTTTTGTTTTGCTCACATATGTTGTAGATTTCCTTTCTTGTGAAATAGAATGATTAGAGAATTTTTCCAGTTTGGGGAATTGTCATATCCGCACACATCCAGTTGACAATCTTACAATCTCCCTTCGGGTTACCTTGCGTCTAGCGCGAACCATCTCTAAAGAAGCATCATCATCATCTTCAGATCCCTTTTCTTTCTCGATAAATGTACATCCTGTGGAATATTTCTCATGCAGTGCACAAACTGTGAGCTCCTAAACTCGTACCCAGTTCAAAATCATTCATTTTTCACCTATTTCTATAGGCACATTGCTGGTGATGCTAACAATCTGTAGTCCCGGATCCGGAGCCGGATGCCACCCAAAAATAAACGCAAAATATATCTGTTTAAAAAGCAAATAAAAATTCCCTTGGTGCCTTCCTAAGAGGCAGTCTCAGTTCCTTCCGAACTAACTATGAAAGCGTAGACCAGATGTGTCTTAAATTCAAAGAAATTTTATGAACAGCAATTGAGAGATTTAGACCAAAAAAATTAATAAGAGAAATACAAAACAAGTGAGAACATAGTTACAGAAGTAACGAAAAAAGCATGTGATGTTTAAAAGAACACAAAATCCCCGGGACTGGCGAAGTTTTACAGCAGCATGAAATTTAGCGCATATTTCAATGCGACATGCTTTTAATTTTTTTAATTTATTATTTATTTACACGTCAAGTTCCGTAGGACCAAATTGAGGAGCAAATCTCCAAGGTCATGGAACGTGTCAGTACATGAACTTACAACATAAAAGTAATAACAGATACAAATAAATGTTCATGAACCTGAAAAAAATTCAGTCCATAAGTTTAAGTAAACGCTATCAGCAATACAATAAGAATCAGCTTAATTTTTCAAGGAACTCCTCGACAGAATATAAGGAGTGACCCATGAGGAAACTCTTGAGTTTCGATTTGAAAGCGCGTGGATTACTGCTAAGATTTTTTTAATTCGAGTGGCAGCTTATTGAAAATGGATGCAGCAGTATACTGCACACCATTTTGCACAAGAGTTACGGAAGTCCGATCCAATGATTTCTGCCGAGTATTAACCGAGTGAAAGCTGCTTATTCTTGGGAATAAATTAATATTGGTAACAAGAAACGACAATAGGAAATATACATATTGAGAGGCCAATGTCAAAATGCCCAGACTCGTGAACAGAGGTCGACAAGATGTTCGTGAACACACACCACTTATTGCCCGAGCCGCCCGTTTCTATCCTTCTAGTATGGGAAGAGTTACCCCAAAATATAATACCATACGACATAAGTGGATGAAAATAAGCAAAGTAGACCAATTTACGTGTCGAAGTATCACTCGCTTTTGATACCGTTCGAATAGTAAAAATGACAGTATTAAGTCTTTGAATAAGATCCTGAACGTGGGCTTAACAGTTTCCACAACGAAACTGCCTCAAAATCTGGCGGAAAATCAGAAGGGATTTTGATCATTTGTAAAGTGTACCGGCGGAAAGACACAGTCAAATCTTTCATTGCGGGACAGCAATGGTAATGTTAGCGTTGACAGCACCACTGATGCGGACTTAATAAATACTGTTTTCCGAAATCCCGTTACCAAAGAAGACGAAGTAAATGTTCCAGAATTCGAATCAAGAACATGATTAACTTACTAGATATCCTCAGTGTAACGACATAACTTAAATCACTCAATAAAGGCAAGTCTTCCAGCCCAGATTGCATTCGAGTTAGATTCCTTTCAGAGTATGCTGATACAATAGCTCCTTACGTAGAAATTGTATACAGTCGCTCGTTTCCGATTGCATTCCAGTTATATTCCTTTCAGAGTATACTGATATAACTCCATGCGTAGGAATCGTATAGAGTCGCTCACTCGATGAAAGATCGGTACATAAAGACTGGAAAGTTACAAAGGTCACACAAATACTCACGAGGGGCAACAGGAATGATACGCTGAATTACAGGCCCACATCACTAATGTCGTTTTTGCAGTAGCGTTTTGGAACATATACTGTGTTCGAATATTATGAATTACCTCGAAGAAACCCAATCTATTGACACAGAGTCAGTACGAATTCAACTAGCTCTTTGGAAATTGGAAATTTGTGGTAAGGTCTTAGGGGACCAAACTGCAGAGGTCATCGGTCCCTAAGCTTACAGACTACTTAATCTAACTTAAACTAACTTACGCTAAGGACGACACACACACCCATGCCCGAGGGAGGACTAGAACCTCCGACGGGGGAAGCCGCGCGGAGCGTGACAAGACGCCTGAGACCGCTCGGCCACCCCGCGCGGCTAATTAGTTCTTTATTCTCATGAAGTTATGAGCGCTGCCGACAGCGAATCTCAAATTGATCCCATAATTCTAAGTTTGAGAAGGCTCGTGACACCGTACGTGCCTCACAAGCGACTTCTAATCAAATTGCGTGCCAATCGACTATCGCCTCAGTTGTGCGACTGGATTTGTGATTTCCTGCCCGGAAGGTCTCAGTTCATAATAGTTGACGAAAAATCATCAAGTAAATCGGAAGTAATGTGTGGTATTCCCCAAAGAAGTGTTGTAGGCCCTCTGTTTCTAATCTACATAAATCATTTGGGACACAATCTGAACAGCCCTCTTAGACTGTTTGCACACGATGATCTCATTTACCGTGCAGTGAAGTCGTTAGAAGATCAAAACTAATTGAAAATATGTAGACGTGATATCTGCGTAGCCGAAAAGTGGCAGTTGACTCTAAATAAGGAAAAGTGTGAGTAGATCCTTTTGAGTGCTAAAAGGAATCCGTTACATTTCAGTTACGCCATAAATCACACAAATCTTAAGGCTGTCAGTTCAACTAAATACCTAGAGATAACAATTATGAGCAACTTGAGTTGGAACGATCACATATATAGCGTTGTGTGGAAGATGAACCACAGAGGCGTTTTATTGACAGAACACTTAGAAGATGCAACAAATCGAATAAAGAGACTGCATACACTTCACTTGTCTGTCTTCTGCTAGAGTATTGCTGTGCGGTATGGGACAGAGAACATCGAGAGAATTCAAAGAAGAGAAGCTCTTTTTGTGTTATTGCCAAATAGGAGAAAGTGTGTCACGGATATGATACGCCAGTTGGAATGGCAGTCATTAAAACAAAGGCATATTTAGTTGTGATGAGATCTTTTCACAAGATTTCAATCTTCAACTCTCTCCTACGAAAGCGAAAATATTTTGGTGACATCCACCTACATAGGGAGAAATTATCATCGTAATAGAATAAAAGAAATCAGAGCTCTCACGTGAGATTTAAGTGTACATTTTTTCTGCTCGCTGTTATGGAGTGGAACGGTAGAGAAATAGTGCCAAAGAAGTTCGATGAACCCTCTACCATGCACTTGAGTGTGAAATGCAGAGTAGTAATGTAGAGGTAGATGTAAACCACCCAGAGCGCGTTGGTGAGTAGCGGAGAGTTTTGCCCTCGTAGTTTACGTGTAATGTAATTTTTTGATGCCAAGTGTTGAAAACTGTAACAGGTTCATCGAAGGCGCCTTACTAGGCAGTTTTCTGAGGCTCTTCACGTCTTGCGCATACGTACGTTGCGGTATTACTGAGAGATACGGGGGAATGTTGCCGCGGTGAGGCCATTGTGAGGCCGTGTTTAATAAACTGCACGCGGTGTCCGCGAGATTGTGGAGGCTCGTAAAGTGCGGCCGCTTCCTGCTGAATGTCAGCGGGTCGCTGGGGCATTGCCCGCCTTTCGCTCGCCAGCCACTGTGACACGTCTGTTGCAGTGAGACTTATGTCCGCAGCTTCTCATTCGTGCAAAACATCCCAGTTCTGCTATAAAATTTTTGATTTACCTTCTTTCGTACCTGACATATGTTTCATCTGTAATCACAGTTCTTTGGCACACAGTAAACATTATAATTAAGAGTGTCGTTATTAATACATAACTGTAATGGTTATAATTAAAGTGCAGCTACTCACAGAGAATCCAGTGAGGGCTATAATTGTCGTATGGCGGCGAAAGGTGGTAGATATTCTAATGTGTTAATACGGAACTGATTTACGGTGAAAAAAAGTTCCCGCTTTTGACAACAGGTGCAAATCTGGCGCTGTGACTCCAAGAGAGACGTATAGTAATGTTCCCACACGGAATGGATTAGGAACGGGACGTGATCTGGAAAGGTCTAACAAGTGAGAAAGACGTAATGTTAATTTTATTATTAATCGCTGCTTATATACGTAACTAGTAGAGATGAGCACCTGAGATATCGATAAGGTACTGCACGCGTCAAGTCCGGCATTACAGTATCTCCCGTCTGTCGTCAAATAAATTTGATCAAATGTGGCCGGCCGGAGTGGCCGAGCGGTTCTAGGCGCTACAGCTTGGAACCGCGCGACCGCTAAGGTAGTAGGTTCGAATCCTGCCTCGGGCATGGATGTGTGTGATGTCCTTAGGTTAGTTAGGTTTAAGTAGTTCTAAGTTATAGTAGACTTATGACCACAGCAGTTAAGTCCCATAGTGTTCAGAGCCATTTTGATCAAATGTAGGGCCTCGCTGTAGATTTGATCATAAAAGTTCAAATGGTTCAAATGGCTCTAAGCAATATGGGACTTAACACCTGAGGTCATCGGTCCCCTAGACTTAGAACTACTTAAACCTAACTAACCTAAGGACATCACACACATCCATGCCGGAGGCAGGATTCGAACCTGCGACCGTAGCAGCAGCGCGGTTCCGGACTGAAGCGCCTAGAACCGCTCGGCCACAGTAGCCGGCTGATCATAAAAGTCGCTTGTCTTTTGTTCACTGCAGTGTGACATCTTACCACGTGGAGCGCTAACACTGCTGCAACGTTCTGTCATATGTAGTGTGTTTATAAACATGGCCGGTAAATACAATTGTTGTGTACCGACAACTACAAAATTAATAGAGATGTATGAAGCTGATGAGGCGCTTTACAACGTGAGGTTCCCTGAATAAAAAAATAGATTAAGAAGATTGGAGACCTAACCTAACCCAACCCAACCCAACTATCTTCTGTAGCAAGGAATCGGAGTGTTACAGTGAGCCTGTCTTCTGCAGATATAGCAGTTCTTAAGTGAGTATTGTGCTTTGTGATATGAGGATACACTTCACTGAGCACATACAGAAATGTATGCTCATCCATTCTTAAGTAATTGATGCACGACTTGACATCCTTCAGTATAAGCTCACGTAACAAGTTCTGTTGAACGCTTTTACCGTGTCGTCGTAAAACCCACGGCTTCGTCCTGGTACGTTTCCTTTTTTTCCCCCGCTTCTTTACCACATATGCACACAGTGCAATTGTGGTACATACGACTGCTCCGGTTAATAAGTTGTTGTTGTCAGCCATCTTGAACTTTGACGAAAAATATGATGGCAGTGTAGTACCCCTTTTTAGCGCCACGTCAAAGGTCTTTGTCAAATAAATTTGACGGAATATTCCATCATATCTTTGATCAAATCTTTGGCAAAGAAATTTGATAGTGTAACACCGGCCTAAACAGCGCGGTTAACAGTTGTTCACAGCAGGAACTGGAATTCGAGCAATGAGTCTCTGTACACTGGCCCTCACATCTGCTACAGACCGAACGTGTCCGATGTAAACGCGTTCTTTTACACATGCTCCGAGCCAAAAATCACGTGGATTCGTATCAGATGATCTTCCAGGCCATGCATCTGTAAATGAAATGAAATGATCATATGGCGTTTATTGGCCGGGATATCCCCTTCAGGATTCGACCGCCGTATTGCAAGTCATTTTAGTTGACTCCACTTCGGCGACATGCATGTCAGTGATGATGAGACACACAACACCCAGTCCCCTGTCGGGAATCGCAGCCGAGCGCCCTTGCGTGGTGGGCGGTAACACTAACGCTGCGCTACGGAGGGCGACATGCATCTGGAAAAGCCGTGGAGACAACACATTCATGGAAGGTTGCATTAATCACATCTATCACTGGGCCAGCGATATGAGCTGTTGCTCTATCTTGCATGGAAACAGCAGTTTCCACACAAGTGCGCTTTTTCAAAGCTTTCAAAGCACACAAGGAGGTCTCGATAACGCACAGACGCCACGGTACACCTGACAGGCCCTCTGGGTGCATTCTCTTCAAAGAAGAACAGACTGAGAATAAGGGTGCTTGCGAATCCATACGACACACATATTGCGAGTGCAGTGGCTCTCCGTACACAATACACTGTTGTTGTGTGTGTATGCTCTAATGTTCTCTGTGTACCTGGTGTTGAAATTTTGGTCTGTGTGTTCTAGGTAGAACTTGGAGCATTCCTGGCATGTTACATTGTATTTTCCAGAGTCTGAATATGGGTCATGATTACACTTTATATTATGTATTAGCTTTTGCTGTAGCTTATTAGATGTAGAAAACCCAATTTTTACTCTGTGATTTTTGAAAATATTTGCAATCTTCTGTGATACATTGCCTATGTATGGAATACTAGATATACATTTGTTTTTCTCTTTTTTTCTGTGGTGAAGTTTGTACCTGGGTTTTTCTTCACTTTGTCTAAGATTGTGTCAACCATGGAAGCATTGTAACCATTGGAAACTGCAATGTTTTTCACTGTGTTTATTTCTTGTTACATATTTTCTTTGTTCAATGGTGTTTTTTTGCCCTATGCAGCATTATATCACTTGACATCACCAACCTTTATTCAAACATACCAATATAAGAATACAAATCATTCTCTTTTCCCGGATCAGACTTGTTTTGCGACTGTTGTCGGAAGTGTGTTGAGATGCGTGAGATGTAGTTTAATTAAAAAACGGACGAAATGTCATTAGGTTTTGCTTACTGACAACGACTTAATCAGTGGAATTGAAGCTCTAATTGGTCAAGGACAAAGGGGGAAACCAGTTTAAACGGCCGTAGGAGCAACCACGGACAATCTATTTCAGGATGGCCGAAGAGGCATTTAAAACCCATTACTCTCGAATCGCACTCCATTCTTTGCCCACTGTAACACGTCTCTCGCTTCACGCAGAAGAACACACATAACTTGCAGTCATTAAATGAGCGTGAGTAGATTAAAGAAAAAAGAGTATTTTACTGTCAGTACTGCAGCAGCCTTTTTTTAGGTGATAAAAAGCAGGAATTTTTCAAACGCCACCAAGACGTGAAAGTAATTCTTGACACCCTACCAGATTAGATTTCCTGTCGTGATCCTAGAGTTATTATTTTATACGTGGGGTGATTGAATATCAGAGTCGTTTTAATAGAATAAAGAAGCAGCATAAACATTGCCGTCCTCATTCTGTTATTCAGGACCTCCTGGGAAAGTACAAATACCATACGAGTACTCTTCCATTCACATTCTTCAGCTTTCCATTGTTGGTTTAATTATTTTGTGTTTGATACGTGGTTCCTCCAAAAACTGTGACTCAGTGGTTAATTGGATGTCACACGACACATTCAAACGTTCAGAGTTAAATCCCCAATCGGGTCTGGGCTTTTTTCTGTCATTTTCGCTTCTTTCACTTCTGGAAATGAACTGTATGTTGAAAGTGCTAAGTTGCACCCTGATTCAGAGTCCACGTTAAATTCTAGGTTCCCTTATAACTGGCTGCGTAAGTTAGTTCAGATATCGAAGGAAGCTGTAGCACAGTAATGAAGATATTAGCGACGCCGTACATTACTCCTCTCCATTTCTGTTTCTCCAGTCGTAGCAGAGTATGAAACGGACGACTATGAATTTAATTGACAACACTTATTGGCGTATGAAAGAACGTATCATTTATACCCGGAATTGTTTCTTCTCCAAAAACCAGGTCAAGCTGACTCTTAGATTAGAAATAATCAAAGTCCCATACACCACAATATATAATAAATTTATCGACATTGAAACTTTAAACCGCCGTGGAAATAATAAAAACTACATAATCTCGAGATGGGCATAATTTCAATCCGGTTGTATCGAAACACGCACCTAAACACGTCAGCGTCTCAAGAACGCTCACAACCAACTCTGGCTGATTGAAATACTTACTCCCAGCGCGCCCCCAACACAGACAATGATAATTCACAAACCATTTTCAGATTACTTTTACTGCTGGATAGAATTTAACGAGCTTATGCCGCATGACTATCGATACTCAGTATGCAGCCAAATTGGAGAATAAATTTAAAAATTGAAAGTATCCTTTAAAATACGTTTTGATCCTCGTATAACTGTGAAGTCAGACGGTAAAATATGCAAAGCTGAGTAATTCAGAAGTGTTGATTGAAAATATCTGAGGTGGAAACGTGTGAAGCTCACGCTACACAATGTGAAATCCAGAGTAACCCGTCGATCAAATAATACGATTACGAAAAAGAAATTAATTGTTCTCAATAAAATTAAACGCTTTATGACTCTGTGACAAAATGATTTGTGTTAAATGTCGGCTCTGAATCTTGCGAATCTTTGTTAGTTTATAAAAACAATTGCTGTACCAGAACTATTATCGTAGTTACACAATAAATAATCACCGAATAACAAGCGTCTGACTTCGTGTTAAATGTGTTTGAAATCACAGTGTACCACTTTTATAAAATATTTCACTCGCATTAAACCTCTGAACTTATACTGATATCATTCACGGAACCATATAACTTCATTATAAAACCTTACAGAAAATCTAAACCAAAAGCACTGTTATAACATTCAACCTACCTAGTATAGACTGGGATGTCTATGGATTCATTACAAGTGGTACAGACAAGCCGTCGTGTGAATTACTTTTGAACACATTATCCGAAAACTGCCTTGAGCACCTAAATCGACAGCCAACGCGTAATGGAAATATTTTAGATCTGGTAGCCCCCCCCCATGAACCATGGACCTTGCCGTTGGTGGGGAGGCTTGCGTGCCTCAGCGATACAGATAGCCATACCGTAGGTGCAACCACAACGGAGGGGTATCTGTTGAGAGGCCAGACAAACGTGTGGTTCCTGAAGAGGGGCAGCAGCCTTTTCAGTAGTTGCAAGGGCAACAGTCTGGATGATTGACTGATCTGGCCTTGTAACAATAACCAAAACGGCCTTGCTGTGCTGGTACTGCGAACGGCTGAAAGCAAGGGGAAACTACAGCCGTAATTTTTCCCGAGGGCATGCAGCTTTACTGTATGATTACATGATGATGGCGTCCTCTTGGGTAAAATATTCCGGAGGTAAAATAGTCCCCCATTCGGATCTCCGGGCGGGGACTACTCAAGAGGATGTCGTTATCAGGAGAAAGAAAACTGGCGTTCTACGGATCGGAGCGTGGAATGTCAGATCCCTTAATCGGGCAGGTAGGTTAGAAAATTTAAAAAGGGAAATGGATAGGTTGAAGTTCGATATAGTGGGAATTAGTGAAGTTCGGTGGCAGGAGGAACAAGACTTCTGGTCAGGTGACTACAGGGTTATAAACACAAAATCAAATAGGGGTAATGCAGGAGTAGGTTTAATAATGAATAGGAAAATAGGAATGCGGGTAAGCTACTACAAACAGCATAGTGAACGCATTATTGTGGCCAAGATAGATACGAAGCCCATGCCTACTACAGTAGTACAAGTTTATATGCCAACTAGCTCTGCAGATGACGAAGAAATTGAAGAAATGTATGATGAAATAAAAGAAATTATTCAGGTAGTGAAGGGAGACGAAAATTTAATAGTCATGGGTGACTGGAATTCGTCAGTAGGAAAAGGGAGAGAAGGAAACATAGTAGGTGAATATGGATTGGGGGACAGAAATGAAAGAGGAAGCTGCCTGGTCGAATTTTGCACAGAGCACAACATAATCATAACTAACACTTGGTTTAAGAATCATGAAAGAAGGTTGTATACATGGAAGAACCCTGGAGATACTAAAAGGTATCAGATAGATTATATAATGGTAAGACAGAGATTTAGGAACCAGGTTTTAAATTGTAAGACATTTCCAGGGGCAGATGTGGACTCTGACCACAATCTATTGGTTATGACCTGTAGATTAAAACTGAAGAAACTGCAAAAAGGTGGGAATTTAAGGAGATGGGACCTGGATAAACTAAAAGAACCAGAGGTTGTACAGAGATTCAGGGAGAGCATAAGGGAGCAATTGACAGGAATGGGGGAAATAAATACAGTAGAAGAAGAATGGGTAGCTTTGAGGGATGAAGTAGTGAAGGCAGCAGAGGATCAAGTAGGTAAAAAGACTAGGGCTAGTAGAAATCCTTGGGTAACAGAAGAAATATTGAATTTAATTGATGAAAGGAGAAAATATAAAAATGCAGTAAGTGAAACAGGCAAAAAGGAATACAAACGTCTCAAAAATGAGATCGACAGGAAGTGCAAAATGGCTAAGCAGGGATGGCTAGAGGACAAATGTAAGGATGTAGAGGCCTATCTCACTAGGGGTAAGATAGATACCGCCTACAGGAAAATTAAAGAGACCTTTGGAGATAAGAGAACGACTTGTATGAATATCAAGAGCTCAGATGGAAACCCAGTTCTAAGCAAAGAAGGGAAAGCAGAAAGGTGGAAGGAGTATATAGAGGGTCTATACAAGGGCGATGTACTTGAGGACAATATTATGGAAATGGAAGAAGATGTAGATGAAGATGAAATGGGAGATATGATACTGCGTGAAGAGTTTGACAGAGCACTGAAAGACCTGAGTCGAAACAAGGCCCCCGGAGTAGACAATATTCCATTGGAACTACTGACGGCCGTGGGAGAGCCAGTCCTGACAAAACTCTACCATCTGGTGAGCAAGATGTATGAAACAGGCGAAATACCCTCAGACTTCAAGAAGAATATAATAATTCCAATCCCAAAGAAAGCAGGTGTTGACAGATGTGAAAATTACCGAACTATCAGCTTAATAAGTCACAGCTGCAAAATACTAACACGAATTCTTTACAGACGAATGGAAAAACTAGTAGAAGCCAACCTCGGGGAAGATCAGTTTGGATTCCGTAGAAACACTGGAACACGTGAGGCAATACTGACCTTACGACTTATCTTAGAAGAAAGATTAAGGAAAGGCAAACCTACGTTTCTAGCATTTGTAGACTTAGAGAAAGCTTTTGACAATGTTGACTGGAATACTCTCTTTCAAATTCTAAAGGTGGCAGGGGTAAAATACAGGGAGCGAAAGGCTATTTACAATTTGTACAGAAACCAGATGGCAGTTATAAGAGTCGAGGGACATGAAAGGGAAGCAGTGGTTGGGAAGGGAGTAAGACAGGGTTGTAGCCTCTCCCCGATGTTGTTCAATCTGTATATTGAGCAAGCAGTAAAGGAAACAAAAGAAAAATTCGGAGTAGGTATTAAAATTCATGGAGAAGAAATAAAAACTTTGAGGTTCGCCGATGACATTGTAATTCTGTCAGAGACAGCAAAGGACTTGGAAGAGCAGTTGAATGGAATGGACAGTGTCTTGAAAGGAGGATATAAGATGAACATCAACAAAAGCAAAACAAGGATAATGGAATGTAGTCTAATCAAGTCGGGTGATGCTGAGGGAATTAGATTAGGAAATGAGGCACTTAAAGTAGTAAAGGAGTTTTGCTATTTGGGGAACAAAATAACTGATGAGGGTCGAAGTAGAGAGGATATAAAATGTAGGCTGGCAATGGCAAGGAAAGCGTTTCTGAAGAAGAGAAATTTGTTAACATCGAGTATAGATTTAAGTGTCAGGAAGTCATTTCTGAAAGTATTCGTATGGAGCGTAGCCATGTATGGAAGTGAAACATGGACGATAAATAGTTTGGACAAGAAGAGAATAGAAGCTTTCGAAATGTGGTGCTACAGAAGAATGCTGAAGATTAGATGGGTAGATCACATAACTAATGAGGAAGTATTGAATAGGATTGGGGAGAAGAGAAGTTTGTGGCACAACTTGACCAGAAGAAGGGATCGGTTGGTAGGACATGTTCTGAGGCATCAAGGGATCACCAATTTAGTATTGGAGGGCAGCGTGGAGGGTAAAAATCGTAGAGGGAGACCAAGAGATGAATACACTAAGCAGATTCAGAAGGATGTAGGTTGCAGTAGGTACTGGGAGATGAAAAAGCTTGCACAGGATAGAGTAGCATGGAGAGCTGCATCAAACCAGTCTCAGGACTGAAGACCACAACAACAACAACAGCCACGAACAGACCAGACCTCATCGATGGTGTCAGTGTTGAGACAGGGATTAGTGATCATGATGTTGTCATTGCGACTATGGTTACGAAAGTTAAAAAGTCGGTCAAGAAGGCTAGGACAGTATTCTTACTAGAAAGAGCAGATAAGCAGTTGTTAGCATCTCACTTAGTAAATGAATCGACTTCATTTACTTCCGGTACGATGGACGTGGAAGAATTATGGGAAATTTTAAACACATTGTAAATCACGCATTGGACAAGTATGTGCCGAAAAAGTGGGTTACGGACGGAAAAGACCCACCGTGATTTAACAGCGCAATTCGGAGAATGCTCAGAAAGTAAAGACGCACTCGCGGTACAAGAAAGATCGGGAGAATGAGGACAGGCAAAAGCTAGTAGAGATTCGTGCTGCTGTAAAAAGAGAGATGCGCGAAGCATACAACCACTACCACCGTCATACCTTAGCAAAAGATCTTGCTGAAAACCCAAGGAAATTCTGGTCTTGACGCAAAATCTGTAAGTGGGTCGAAGGCTTCCATCCAGTCACTCACTGATCAGTTCTGGCCTGGCAACGGAAGACCAAAACCAAAGCTGAAATTTTAAATTTAGCATTTGAGAAATCTTTCACGCAGGAGGATCATACAAACATACCGCCGTTTGAGTCTCGTACAGATTCCCATATGGAGGACATAGTGATAGACATCCCTGGGGTTGTGAAGCAGCTGAATGGGTTGAAAATAAATAAATCGCCAGGTCCTGATGGGATTCCAATTCCGTTTTACAGAGAGTACTCTACTGCATTGGCTCCTTACTTAGCTTGCATTTATCGCAAATCTCTTGCCCAACGTAAAGTCCCGAGCGACTGGATAAAAGCGCAGGTGACGCCTGTATATAAGAAGGGTAGAAGGGCGGATCCTCAAAATTACAGACCAATATCCTTAACATCGGTTTGTTGCAGGATTCTCGTTTGTTGGATTCTCGAACATATTCTCAGTTCGAATATAATGAATTTCCTTGAGGCAGAGAAGTTGCTCTCCATGCATCAGCACGGCTTTAGAAAGCATCGCTCCTGCGAAACGCAACTCGTCCTTTTTTCACATGATATTTTGCGAACCATGGATGAAGGGTTTCAGACGGATGGCATATTCCTTGACTTCCGGAAAGCGTTTGACTCGGTGCCCGATTGCAGACTCCTAAAGTACGAGCATATGGGATTGGTTCCCAAATATGTGAGTGGCTCGAAGACTTCTTAAGTGATAGAACCCAGTATGTTGTCCTCGGTGGTGAGTGTTCATCGGAGGTGAGGGTGTCATCTGGAGTGCCCCAGGGAAGTGTGGTAGGTCCGCTGTTGTTTTCTATTTACATAAATGATCTTTTGTATAGGGTGGATAGCAATGTGCGGCTGTTTGCTGATGATGCTGTGGTGTACGGGAAGGTGGCGTCGTTGAGTGACTGTAGGAGGATTCAAGATGACTTGGACAGGATTTGTGATTGGTGTAAAGAATGGCAGCAAACTCTAAATATAGATAAATGTAAATTAATGCAGATGAATAGCAAAAAGAATCCCGTAATGTTTGAATACTCCATTAGTAGTGTAGCGCTTGACACAGTCACGTCGATTAAATATTTGGGCGTAACATTGCAGAGCGATATGAAGTGGGACAAGCATGTAATGGCAGTTGTGGGGAAGGCGGGTAGTCGTATTCGGTTCATTGGTAGAATTTTGGGAAGATGTGGTTCATCTGTAAAGGAGACCGCTTGTAAAACACTAATACGACCTATTCTTGAGTACTGCTCGAGCGTTTGGGATCCCTATCAGGTCGGATTGAGGGAGGACATAGAAGCAATTCAGAGGCGGGCTGCTAGATTTGTTACTGGTAGGTTTGATCATCACGCAAGTGTTACGGAAATGCTTCAGGAATTCGGGTGGGAGTCTCTGGAGGAAAGGAGGCGTTGTTTTCGTGAATCGCTATTGAGGAAATTTAGAGGACCAGCATTTGAGACTGACTGCAGTACAATTTTACTGCCGCCAACTTATATTTCGCGGAAAGACCACAAAGATAAGATAAGAGAGATTAAGGCTCGTACAGAGGCATATAGGCAGTCACTTTTCCCTCGTTATGTTTGGGAGTGGAACAGGGAGAGAAGATGCTAGTTGTGGTACGAGGTACCCTCCGCCACGCACCGTATGGTGGATTGCGGAGTATGTGTGCAGATGTGGATATAATCACAGATATAACAAACCACATTACCTTTAAATATTACGTTTTCTCATTCGTACAGTATTGTAATTCTTCTGCTTAACATCTCTCTTTGAACACGGTATTATAAAAATTGCTCCGAATAATGCTGCCTCCACTCCAGGGCAGACCAGCTTCCGTCCATTTCAAACCAAGTACATTGTCCACGGTTGCTTCTAGCGAATTCTGACTCTACTCTGACAAAGTGAAGCTAATCTATGTGACCAACATCTCTGGTCTCGAACATAGTTCCAAAGTGTAATAACAGAGGCAATGCTGAAGCGATATTACAAGGCTTGAGAACATTTATCAAACTGACAAAGTAAGTCATATTTGTGGTTCATGACATACTTAGAATTATCACAGGAAATAGGACAACCACCTTTCAAAATGCTAAAAAATAGTAAATAATTTACGGATATCGGACCCTCACAAAGGAAAGGGCTACCACCTCAGGAAGGACCCTGCATCTGGAAGCACTGTACCGATCCACCCAACCATAGGATTGAAAATAGCTTTATTATATTTCCATATTTTTATCCTCATTGTCAGTCTTTTGTTTGAGATTAATCGCTTTGGCGTATCTGGCATTTTCTAATATTTCCACATACACATTTGTAGAATTACTGTAGTCTTTGCTGGTAGTACAACAGCCTCTGAACCAGCGATCCTTAGAGAAGAAGTGGGTACTACTGAGTTCCTAAGAAATGTGGGTAACTTGGGTGTGGACATTTTGCACAGGTTATGTCAGAAGATCTAGATGCCTGGAAATTGGCCAGATCAGTGCTGCCACTCCATTTTCATAACACTGTTCAAGAAAGGTTCACCATTTAACTGTGTGAAATGTAGGACGATAGCCCTTATCTCCCACGCCAGTAAAATCATGCTCAGTGTATTGAATGAGAGGCTGAAGGCCTTACTTCCTCAAATATCAGATGAAGAAACTGGTTTTATTCCAGACAAGAGAACCCGTGAGAAGATCCCAAACATCCGGTATCTCGTAGAGGAGGCGAGGGAATATAATATCAAGATGTACATTCCTTTTTTTTTTTTTTTTTTCGTGAGTTACAAGAAAGCTTTCGACAAGGTGAAATGGTGAAAGCTATGGACTGCCCTCTTCGAGGTGGGTACACCGAGACATTGGTGTACCTGATACGGCAACTAATTTTCGAACAAAGCAACAATAAGACTCAATAACACCTTCTCAGATATCTTTTGTACGGATGCCGACGTGAGACAAGGCTGCATTGTCTCTCCACTGTTTTTCAATGCATGTAGTGAGCGCATTGTGAGGGATGATCTTGACGACGGTATCGTTGTAGGTGTCAGAAAAATTAACAATATCAGGCGTGCAGATAACACTCTGATTACTGCAACAGACGAGCATCAACTATAAACCATCATGCGAAGATTGGATGAACGCAGCAGAGAATATGGTCCTGAAATCAACAATACAGAGACCAAATTGATGACTGTAGATCGCGGTAATGACAACAGAACTGACATAAAAAAATATTGCTGGTTACGAGGTCGTCAGTCGCTCGGAATCTTTAGGGTCTGTTTCACTGATACTGGAGATTGCGAACCTGAGGTCCGTGGGCGCATACCGATTGCGAGAAGTGCTACAGCTAAACTTGCTCGCGTCTGGAAGGCCACCTCCATAACTGCCAAGACCGAGCTCACCCTCGCCCTAGCTCTAATCTTTCCTGTCGCGACCTGTGCAGCAGATACTTGGACGATGAGGGTGGAGGATCGTCGCAGGATTGGCACTCCAGAAATGTGATGCTATAGAAGATTACTTCGATTTCCATAGACAGGACAACGAACCAGTGAACGACTCTGAAACAGCTCGGTATCAGAACAAGCCTGTCGACTCTTGTCAACCAAAATCAGTTAAAAAAGGGTAAGAGGCAATGGAAAAGAGAATGATAGAGTGAAAAATCGACGGCTGATGACGTAGAGGACGCGCATTATTACGATGGATAGACCAGATTAAGAGCTTGACCACAAGGATGGGCTTGCAGCAAGCAAATCACCATTTCCACTGCACCCCTGCGTGGGGTTAGAGCAAAGGGAGAGAGTAGTACGGGCAGCTGGGGCATTTCTTACCTCATAAAGCCGTCATCTTCTTCTTTTAAATGTAGTTTATTAACTTTTTCGTCTTTTTCAGAGGAATAACTTGCCCCGTTCACCGTTAGTTTGCTCTTTACCGCTAGCTAGATTCCTTCCACAAGTTTCTTCTTTCTCTCCTCTTGCCATTAAGGAACGAAGCCAAGGGAAAAGGCTGAGTGGATACGACACCGGCGCAGTCAACAAGTCTCACTTCGTGATGCTGTAACGGAAACTTGTTTTGTGAGAGAGGCGTGCGAGCGTTTCTTGATGCGCGAAGGTTTTGCAGCGTGGAACAGGAAGCGGACCAGGTAAAGCCGGTACTGGCTGTCATGCCTTGTTAGCGTTTCGTCGCTCGATCGCTCCGGGAAAGCTTTGATTCGTTCTGTTTTATATGGCGTCTGTTTAATTTTCAGGAAGTATTTCAGTGTTGTCCTTTTTATCAGATTTGAGGTAGCGGTTGGGAAACATGTGTATTTACTGAAATTATGTAAGGGCAGTCAAATGTAAACAACATAGTTGGAAAAAATAAGTAAACAGTTTATTATTTTAAAAGTAATCATCATAGCAGTTAATACATTTATCCCATTGTAAGTCAAGACGATCAATGCCTTCATGAAAAAATGCCTGCGGTTGATTACGAAACCAAGATTGTACCCAGGCGTGCACATCTTTATCCGAAGCAAACCGACGGCCACGAATGCCTCGCTTCGGGGCTCCAAAAGCATGGAAATTTCATTACGAGAGGTCGAGACTATGTGGACAGTGTTCTAGGGCTTCCCAGCGAAACATCTGCAGCGTAATCGAAACAATTTTTCAACATATGGGTGGCCATTAACTTGCAAGAGGATGTTGCCGACCGTCGGCGTTTCTTTGGATTTGGACTTGATGGCACGCTTCGATTTTTGCGAAGTGTCCACGTACCGCTATGTATGGCTAACATAGTTCGTGATGAGCAAGCCGCTGGCAACTCTTTTGAGTCAAGGTAGATCTCAAAACTAGAATTTG
This sequence comes from Schistocerca piceifrons, assembly GCF_021461385.2. Lineage (NCBI taxonomy): Eukaryota > Metazoa > Arthropoda > Insecta > Orthoptera > Acrididae > Schistocerca > Schistocerca piceifrons. Next base: position 148,650,236 of record NC_060143.1, read on the forward strand.
ATATTGTCTTTGGAAGATCTATACCGTTGATATTGATGCTGCCCATATTGTTTGCATCGGTTGATAGGTTTTCAGTCTTTATTTCTTTGTCTATTAATAATTTCTATACGCAACTTCAGAAATGCAGAATATATTACAGTTATGTGTATATAATCGCTTTCCACTTGTTTTATGGTTGTATCAAATACATACATAACATTGTAGACAAAATAAAGGTAAAGCTCTCGGAGTGTTACTTCATCGTCCACGTCACTGTCGTTTCCATGGGCTACGAATGTCCAAATAAGTTTGACAGTATTGTCTTCCCCGTGGCTTAGAAAATAGAACATCAACAATGACCAGTTCTGGAGCAATCTGTCTACAACAGAAAAGAAGAATCAGAAGCTTGTAGGAACATGCCAGAGTACTCTGACTGCGGAAACTCAAGAAAGTTTTTCAGTTCACTCCCCTTCTTCGTGCTAAAAGAAAACCCATCAAATACACGATTCAGTATCGTATGACAGTAGTTTTAGTCCAGATCTCGCAATATTGTGCAGTATATGCCTGTGACAAATTTCCTGCAATAAGATGTGTTGCTTCAGACATTTTTTTCAACTTCACGGAAGCAAATTGGCTTTTCCTGTGATTGGTGGAACAGCTGTCCGCACCATAAGCAACTACCTGCGATCCTAAGAGACCAGTCGTAATGATGCTCTCTTTAAGCTTCTTGGCCATAGGAGTTGACGTTTCATCAGCATCTTCGTAAAAACCTATAACAGCTGAAGTCGTTCCCATTTCCTGGTCGAAGTATACCGTATAGTATTAGGGCAAAGGGACCACCATCCCACTCTGCATTGTTGCCAGATTTATTCAAGAAGGCTGCCGTAGATTTGGGAACGTCGACTGACGTCATGACCGTAATTGGAAGTATTAATTTTGGCGGAAAAAAGGTCAGTAGGGCTGCGTCCACTAAGCTAAATCCACCCCTCTCCCCTCCCCGTCCGGAAATTGGTGGGAAAAGGACTCAGTCTATGCTGGGCTACTGGATAGGTTGGGCATAAGCCTTCACTTTGTATGCATTGCGGTATATTAGTTTAGAACACCACCAACAGGGGTCGTTGTTGGCCCTCCCCCCTCCCCTCCCATGATGTAATCCAAGACGGCGGTTTGGGGAAAAGTGGCGGGAAATTCGCTCAATCTGTGCCGAGCTTACCGAGAACACAGATGTAATTGTTTACTGTGTACTGTGTGTTCAATGGATGAGATGTCTGTGCTGTAGAAGGACGAGTTCAACGGGTATTTTAACTCTAATCATGCAGCTGAGGACTGCGTCTATATCCACCTGCATGGTGCTTGGAAAGCATTGATAGTTGGATTTATGAAGAAGACGAATAAGCTTCATCAAATAATGAAGATGCAGCAGGATGGGGCTAAGTTACACTTTGCAACTCATGCTGATAAATGTGTGTGCTATAACTGTAGATCATTCAATAAAAGTCCAGTCAGTCTTCTGAAGTGCAAGAGGCAAGACGTTCACCCGCTCCGGCGCAAACGCTCACGGCACTGCACGCGAGAACCGCAGGGCGGCCACGCGCTAAGCGCTCCCGTTGCGCTGGAAATGATTTCATATTTCCTTTATTTGAAGCATCACATGCAGTCGAAAATGGAGTTTTTCCGAATCTGTTGCAGAGAATGTGGAGCCAATACATTCTCTACTATAGCTTGCTGTCCACGGTTAATTCTGGATGATAGTTTGGAATCTTGAAACAAAAAGTGAGGCAGGAGAGCATCTCCACCGTCTTGTGAAAGGTAACAGTGATGATGTTTCAACCATGGTATGTTAATATTAGTTCCGTTGCTGACACTTCCTCTTACTGACTAGTTCCCGCTAGCACGAAATACCTGTGAACAGTGGACTTTTTTTAACACAACCCGTACCTTGTCAATATGGGCCTTGGTAATAGCATGATGCTTACCGCTTTCACTGAGTCGTATTTCAATGCAAAACTTACGCGGCATGTGTTACAATATCAGGTATATTCATCTTGTTTCGAAAGCCACCCCGAAAAGTCTGTTATTGTCATTAAAATGACACTTATGGCGCTGTTTTTTAGCCTGCTGCATTTGAGAAGCTCACTGTAATATGATGATATATATATGTACACTCAGCTTTAGAATGCCTTTGTTAAACACTTCAGTTTTAAATTGAACGCATCGTGTGCGGTTCACGTAATACAGCAACGACAAAATACTTCACATCAATCAGCCGCGCGTAACAATGGGTATACTTCGCGCGTTCAGCTTTTCGCACAACGGTATTCCTTTTAAAATGTTTTTATTGCAAGCACCGATTATAAAATGAAAATGCGACGTTGTCACTGCTTGTTTTACTTTTTGTTTTTTGCCGGCACGTAATAAAACTGTGCAGAAGAAAAAATAGATATAAACTGATATTGTAAATCTGCTTTATTGTCCACATGGAACTGACATGCAACTGTCATAAGAAAATACAAGCTACTATTGGCATGTCTTTTCTAGTTCATTCTTATTGGAGCGGTCTTCTGACTTGACGACAGTGGATGACTTTGGACACCCTAGTGCAGTAAAAATACGAGGGCTGAAACTTTAATAGTAGCAACTGTTTATTTACAGCTCGTACAAAATAGATACGTGTTTCAAAGTTTTACTGACCGTCAAAGTAGTCACCAGCATTGTGTATAATCCGTTGCCAGCGATGTGGAGGTCGTAGGATACTCTTAGCAGTGCCAGTTGTGTTGACAGTTCGAGTGGCGCGGTCTATTGCCCGACGAATTTGCAGCAGTTCTGATACGAATGTCAAACAAATCAGTAAGACCTTGCACTGTACGTGCTTGAGCATTGTCCTGTAAAATGATGGTCAGGTCCTGCAGAAAGTGTCATCACTTCTGTCTCTATGCTGTTCATTTTTGAAACACAACCTACGACCAGCTTAGAGACAGAAGTGATGACACTTTGTGCAGGATCTGACCATCATTTTGCGGGACAATGGCACATACAGTGCAAGCTGTTACTGATTTGTTTGACTGATGGGGCTGTTATGTGCTATACCACCTACTGCACTCCCCTGAAGTAAGCCCTCGTGAGTTCAACTCGATTTCTGAACTGAAGGAAACACTTCACGGCATTTGCTTCAGAATTGCTACCCCGCTCGAACTGTCAGCACAAATGGCTTCCACATCGCTGGCAACGAGTTATATACAATGCTGGTGACTACTTTGACGGTCAGGAAAACTTTGAAACACGTATCTATTTTGCACGAGCTGTAAATAAATAGTTGCCAGTATCAAAGTTCCAACTCTCGTACATACAATGCCTCTTACACACGGCTTGTCGAACAAATGAACGCACCAACAGGGTGATTACGATTAAAGTTAAACTTTCAAACCGCTATAGAAATAACACCACTGGTCAGAATTGCAACGGAATATTATCGGAGAAGGGGGAAAACCAATGGCAGTAGAAAAATAAATAATTACAAAATGTAGTAGTAGATGGCGCTGAAAGCATCGTCATTTAACAGTGGTCGACTACAAATGATAAATCATACAACAATGCTTAAGATGTACGTTTCACGTTAAACAGACTGTACTACTCAGTGTGCATGGGTGTACAGGTGTGATACTGTTAGTTACGTAAGTCCATCCACCATAGCAAGGTCATATCACATCGGATGGGAAAAATCGGTTTTTTATTGTCCTGAGGCCAAAAACCGCATAAGAAGCATCACACACATCGGTCTTTAATTGTCGTGAGGCCAAAAACGGGATAAAAAGCATCAATCAAATCGGATTATTATTTCTCGTTCGATCTGCCAGATACATTTTACAAAGAACAGATAAGATTAATATAAATCACAATAAACGTTTGGAAATTACAATGTGGAAACAAATTATATCATTTATTATATTACAATTATGTCAGCGAAACTACATTATTACGTTAAATGGAACAAAAATCACATAAATTGAAGACAATTAATTACACAGTAACATTAAGATTATGAAGCCATTTCCTGGCATTGTCCGTTAACTTGTGGAGCGACATCAGAGAGCCGTCTCTCAAACTATGAATGTTACAAACCAGAAGATGGTCCATTGTTTGTACCTCACCACAGTCACAACACGAATCGTCTGTATAGCCCCATTTGGTTTTTTGCTGTCTGCATCGTCCAACTCCAGTGCGAAACCTGTTTAGAGCCGACCAGTGTTTCCTGTTGAGATTGAAGCCTTCAACGCTTTTGGTTGGGTCGTGGATTAGGTGATGGTTTTCCACGACGCCTTTTCTCAGACCCTGCCATGCATTCTTCCATTCAGCATCGAGACCCTCTGTGCCCAATGTTCTGCTCCAGACGATAGGTTTCCTGGTCTTGAGTCTCGTGGATCCCCCATGTCGGCATGTATGGGTAGCCTTGGGTTTGCTTCAATTTTTTCTACTATGTCCTGGGTTGCTTTCTCTCTACGTACGGAAGCAGGAGCGATGTTTGCCAGCACCGGAAGCCACTCAAAGGGGGTTGGCCTGAGAGTGCCGGTGACGGTTCTCAGAGTGGCATTTAGTTGTACATCTGCTCCAGACTGGGGCACAGTACTCTGCAGCGCTATACACCAGTGCCAGTGCAGCAGTTCGTAGAGTGGCAGCATCACAACCCAAAGTGGTGCCTGACAGTCTGTTGAGCAGGTTATTTCTCGTCTTTAGCTTTTGGGCAATATCAGTTAGGTGTTGTCTGAAAGTCATGCTGCGATCTAGCTTAATACCGAGATATTTTGGGAAATTCTCTTGGCTGACAGGCGCAATTCCCTTCTCGCTTCCTTGTTGTTTAGATGCATGACTGTGCTTACTGTTTTTGTCACATTGATTTTTAGATGCCATGTGTCATAGTATTTTTTCAGTGTAGCTAGATCTTCATTTAGTGTTGATTCCAGGTTTTCAAACGAGTTACTTTGCGCTGTAATAGGTAAATCATCTGCGTAGGCAAATTTACGTGAGTGCACATCAGGCAAATCTGCTATATAGATGTTGAAGAGCCAGGGAGCTAACACTGATCCTTGCGGAAGACCATTTTTTAGGGTATGGCACTTGCTGGTTTCACCATTTAATTTGACCCTAACTTCCTTTCGCTCAGCATGTTGTTCATGAGCTTCAACGTTGTTTTGCATTTGACTATTTTTGCCAGTTTTAACATGAGACCATTTAGCCATACAGTGTCGTACGGTGATGTCAGGTCAATGAGGACTATCCCTGTTTTCTTCTTTTCCTGAAAGCCTCGTTCAATGTGTGGGGTAAGTGCCAGCACGTGGTCGCAGCAGCTTCTTCCTTGTCTAAAACCTGCTTGCTCCATTGGTAATTGTTCCTCCAGTACTGGTTTATGTCTTTCCAACAGTATCCTTTCAAACAGTTTGTAGGTTATACACAGTAATGAGATTGGCCTGAAGTTCCCTGCGTTGCACTCTTCCCTGGTTTAAGTATGGCAATTATTTTGGCTGTTTTCCATTCTCTGGGGATTTCACAGGTTTCTATTATTCTCGTGAATAGTTTGCGTAGCCATTTCAGCGCTTTTGGTCCAAGATTTTTCAAAAATTCAGGGAGGATGGTGTCTGGTCCAGCTGCCTTCCCTGCCCGTGTGTGTTGGAGTTCCTTCTTCACATCTTCTTGGGCTGCTGCCGTGAACATGTCGGCTTTTTCTTCACATTCCTGCAGTGCCACAGCCATCTGAGCTTTTATGTTTTTTTCTTTGCATAGGAGCCACTGTTGTCTTGGCGTTTTCTTGCTGATTTTGTTTGGGTGGATACTGGCCTCTGCTGACTTCCTGTGGTTGGCTCCTCCCAGCTTTCTCATGAGACTCCAGCTTTTACGGCTTGAATGTGTGAAGTCCATTTGTTCCATCAGCTTGTACCATCTTTGTTTTCGTTCCTCGTCCGGTAGGTCGGTAAGAGCCTGGGCAGTGCCCTCATCTTCTGTTCTGTTAAATTCTTCCAGTAGGTTGCTGCATTCTTCAGACCTGCATGGGATGTGGTATTTTCTGGCTCCTCGGGGGATATTTTTATGAGCTGCGTGGATGAATAACTTACAGAAGCGTGCATAGTTTGCAGCAGTAGGTGGTATTCTCATTATCGTTTTCTCCACGCTTTCTCGATATGCTTCCCAGTTGGATTTTCTCAGATTCCATCGTGGGATGGGAGGGCTCGTTACAATTTGTAGCTGTAGGCCTATTTTTATTAAGACTGGGCAGTGTTGGCTTCTAGGCAGGCGGTTTAATACTGCCCGTGATGCTGGCATTGCTGCTCCTGTATTTGTGCTGGACATGAAACATGTCGGGAGTAGTTTTGGTCTTCCATGCACTCGAGTGAAATGTGAGCTTATCTTTGGCATCGCACAGAAGGTGGAAGTTGTTGGTTTCAGTCTGTCAGACAGACGCCATCGGTGTTGTTCTTGTTGTATCCCCACTTGAAGTGACGAGAGTTGAGGTCTCCTATGTAGACAGAGGGGTGGAGTGTCACAGGGAGCATGGATGGAGACCAAGAGTTGGAGGGTGGTTTGTAGACATTAAATATCGTCATGTCGTTCACCTTGATTCCTACAGTGAAGTTGTGGCTACTCTTTATTTTTGTTGTGTTTGCTCAACAGGTTGTTCCTTACCAGGGTGGCTATGCCATGTTTTTCGTGCCCAGCATAGGCAACTGTCGTGAAGCCATTTACTTTGATCTTGGAGATGTTGTCATCCGTTAGGTGGGTTTCTTGCAATGCATGGACGTCCACTTTATTGTCATTCATGATTTAGGGCAGTAGATCTCCTTTCGCTCCACTGTAACCTTCTATATTAACTTGACACACAGTCAGTGTGTGTTTCACCTTTTCTTGGTGATGATCGCGCTTACGCTTCTTCTTCTTGCGTATCTGGCTAGGCCGGGATGCACAGAGGCGTTCGGCCATCGCTAGGTGCTGGAGTTCAGTTTACTATTCACACCTTGAATAGTAATCCAGGGGCAGGACGAGGACCAACCAGCTCGGATTATTAATTTAAGTGTGACTGGTGCGAAACATGTTCAATATGCTATCCACCGTTTTATGCAACAAGTGGAAATCGAGAAACAGCATGTTCCACAGCTGATCGAAGTGTTTCTTGGGTCACGTTCAGAATGTGTTGCGGAATGCGCGCCTTCAATGCAGCTAAGTTTGCATTCGAAACACTGAACACAGCCAGAAGTCACACGGATTAAGATCAGGTGATCGGGACGGCCAGGCCGTAGGGAAATGGCGGCTGATACTTCTATCATTTCCGAAATGGCGCTTTAGCAGCTCCTTAACGGATTGCAATTTGCGGGGGCGTGCCATCTTGCATTAAAGAATCCCATCCACACATCCACGCTGTTGGAGAGCTGGAATGACTTGGTTACCCAAAAGACACTCATAGCGCTTACCAGTGATGGTACAGGTAACAGGACCGGAAAACCTGTCTCTTCGAAAAAATATGTCTCTATGATAAATGATGCCGTAAACCCGTACCACGCAGCGACCTATTCATGATGAAGTGGTACTGGTTGATTTGCATGAGGATATTCCGTTGCCCATATTCGACAATTCTGTGTATTGACATATCCTGTCAGATGGAAGTGGGCTTCGTCTGAGCAAGAAATTCTAAAGCAAAAGTCTCTCTTGCTGGCAGGTCAACAGGAAGCAACTCGTACACATAGATAATTTTGAATGGATAGCAAAGAAGGATGTTTCGTAGGATTGCACGCACCGTGCTCACGGGTATGTTCAGTGTTCAGGCAGTTCTCCGTGCACTACAAGTTTGCACACCACCACTCGTCTCCTGCATTGCTGTGGCCACTGCTTCCACTGACGTCAAATCAGTTCGTTTCCTTCCTCTACCAGGTTGCACACCAAAAGAAACCGTCTTTTCGAATTTCCGAATCATTTTCTCTGGACCCACGGCAGTCATCGGACCAACGCCTTTTTTTCAAACCTTTCAGTGTCCGGAATTTCTGCAGAGCGACGTACGCGCAGGCATCATTCTTGTAATACAACTTTACAAGCAGAGCACGATCCTGCATCGAGACAGTCATGGCGATCGTCGCAGATGCGAAGGGAGGAAAAGCCGTGTGCCCGGCGTGTTTATACCAACTTCAGTGGGACGTGCGCATGACAAGTGTTTTCATTTACGTATTGTGACACATACAGCGCCATCTATTCATCAATTGTCACACTGTTTTTTTCTTCTGCAATACGTTTTCCCCCGTCTCCGATAATAAATGGTTCAAATAGCTCTGAGCACTATGGAACTTAACATCTTAGGTCATCAGTCCCCTAGAACTTAGAACTACTTAAACCTAACTAATCTAAGGACATCACACACATCCATGCCCGAGGCAGAATTCGAACCTGCGACCGTAGCAGTCCCGCGGTTCCGGACTGCAGTACCTAGAACCGCACGGCCACCGCGGCCGGCTCTCCGATAATATTCCGTTGCAATTTGACGTCAGTCTGACCAGTGGTATTATTTCTACAGCATTTTGAAAGTTTAACTTTAATTATAATCATCCAGTACACTGGAATACGTTGCGACAGATCCACGATGCTCCCAGCTTGTGACACAAGCTGATACAAAAGATCGAAACCAAAGAATAATCAAATTTAATAGATTGACTCCATTTTCATTATTTGGCTTTTGTAAAAAATTAAAAAAAAGAGTTTCAACTGCTGTATATGATTTGGAACATCGTTCAAAGGCACTTCAAATATTTCTGTAATCTGTTTTATATCTTAGTATTAGGCAAATCATTTCAAAAATCATTTGACTGTTTTTTTTTCAAATTTTGTTTTGGTCTGAAGCTAAAAAAACGCGGAACCTGTAGTGCCGGAGTTCCTTCACATATTTTCTCGTTCGGAGAGATGCCTACCATCTCAACAGTCTTGTGAATCTCAGTGCAATTGTCTATACTTCGTTCATCATAAGAATAAATCCGATGTAAACAAACACAAAGGCGATGAGTGGTCAGCTCGGTAGCTCTCGTACATTGGTGTTGGAAGTATGTCCAACTTGTGTGTGAGATATTACTATATCATTGTAAATGAAACTTTAAGACATTGTAATGTGTTAACAGCTATCAACGTTTTTCTTAATCATACTTTAGCTACGTAATTTGTATTTCAAAAATCGTGTATAGTCACAGTCTCTGTAAGCGCCACTTGTGCTATGATTGTCTCACTGTTCTATGTACCGCTTCCCGCTTCGTAGTAAAACATGCGCGCGGAACACCGTTAGTGGCTAGAAACAAGTTGTTCTTAATGCTTTCCACAACATTACAGAGAAATATGAGCTTTGACGTTTGTTGAGAAACACGATGTAATACAAATAAGAAAATTAGAATTATAGTCTTGGCGTAACCGGTGGCGTCGTTGATTGATGAGCGCATGAGCTGGTGGGCGATGGTTCGAAACCCTAAGTAAGGTCGCTGACTTTTTTTTAAAAATTCCGTTTGAATACCTGAATCATTTAAATATGACATTTATCAATATGTGATAATTAACTCTTACTCAATCATCATTTTTCCAAGAAAAATGCACGTCTTATGGTTTCTGATTGCAGATCACACGCAGAATTCTGGTGTTCTTTGCAAATACACATTCTTAACTATCGATATAATATAAAAGATTTTTACAGATTTTGAAGTTAAGTAAATATTACACAATTAAATTTTTCGGAGAAAAATGAAAAATGAAATGCTCTTTGTTTGAATGTACCCACTGTTTTATAGGAGACAGTTGTGGTCTCACACGAGCCAGAGTGATAAGAGTCGTAGAAACACGGCGTCGAGTACACTATACAAATGCTGCTTTTTATAGTTGTCACCGTACACTGCTATCTGGAACCAAGTTAAGGGATTTGTCGCGAGAAATAATAAGACATTTAAGCTGCCAAACATACTGGAACTAATGCACGAAACTTTGTGACACGTGACCGCCGAAGGATGCAGACCAGCACGTCGTAAAAGAGGAGGAGGAAATGTGGACTTCTTTGTGGCTTGGGATTCTGTTATTGATCGCCTCGTTGTCAGCGTAGCAGTACTGAAATGTACCGCTTTACGTGGAGTCGGATGTGGAAGAATTTCAGAGATTGCCAGACGACTGACACCAATACGTCCAGCGGCTTCAGTAAAAACGGCTCTGAGCACTATGAGACTTAACTTCTGAGGTCATCAGTCCCCTAGAACTTAGAACTACGTATACCTAACTAACCTAAGAACAGCACACACATCCATGCCCGAGGCAGGATTCAAACCTGCGACCGTAGCAGTCGCGTGGCTTCAGTATTTAACTACATGGTGAAAATCCAGCAGTGCGCTTTCACGCCGCACATAGCTCGTGCAAAATAATTACCCTTGTTAAAGTCAGGAATTTCCATCACTCTGGTTTTTAGTTCCAGTACTATGTTAACTAAGATCGAGAGCATGTTCTCCTTCGGATCACCTAAGAAGCTTGTCGCCTGAGTTTTACCATTATTCCCTATTGTTCGAAAATTAAGTGACATTCAAGGCTATACTGTTCTGTGCTTGACTCTTTTTACGTCATCACTACAATGTTCACATCACTGCCAGTTTGTTGGACCAGGTGGCCAGCCAGTGCTTTTCAAGTTATATGTGCCGATAAAGCTGTTGTCCCGTATTATCGCAGAGTCGATGTACGCATAACGCACAGCATAAAACGTATCCTCATTATCGTACTCCACACAGATTTGCTTCTGCTCCACCTGAAACGAAATCCAACAAGGTTCCAGCAAACGCGGAAGAATACGGACTGTAATATGTACATGAGGTTTATTCTTATGATGAACGGAGTGTAGTAACACTACACAATTAATTGCAACGATTACTAATTCAGGAGATACCTGAACTAGATGTTCGGAAATTCCAAAATCGACTCTGTTTCAATTAATTTGCCCAGTAATATCCTGTAACTATAACTACACATCGTAGAGAGTTTGTATCTGTGTCACAGTCCAATTTTTACGTGCGCGATACTCGCCTTTTTCGTTTCTGTGAATCCTGTGACAATGATCATAGCTACCCACAACAATTACATTTTGTTCATTACTATTACTGGAGTGTCGTACCAGTCCATCTCAGTACGCCTGTTTGGGTTGTGAGTGTGTGTGCTGCGAGAAAACTTACCTGTGGAAGTGAACCCACCCAGTTGTGCTGCATGGAAGGGAAGCGGCGCCCACTGTGCTGAATCGAGTGTTTACGTGCCGACAGCCGCATAAGCACGTGCTCTCTACCACAACATCCCTGAATTCCTGCAGTGCAACTCGCTACTGTACTTTGTTCACGCTAAGTTTAAACCTAGTGTAAACAAGGGCACCTTCGGTAATTGGTCGTAAACCGAAGGGCACATCCGTCGTGTGTTGTAACGCAACTGAAGTAGACCCCACTTACGTATTGGGTACTTTGTTGTTGGTTTAGTGGGAATAATAGAGGTAGGCACACTAAAGCACTGAAAATCTTCAGTATTTTTCGCTCGGCACTATGGTAGATCTTTAATCCAGCAAGTCCGTGTTTCAAATCTCATTTAACGGACGCTTTCTCTTATTCGCTAGTCGCGACAATATGCTCTTGTTCATTGCAAAAAGAAGTACGCCATGGATCACTAAGGGAATTAATATCTCGTGTAAGAGGAAAATTTATTTAAAGGCGAGAATAAGCCAAAATCCTGCGTTAATTGCATACCACAAAAAAATACTGTATTATTTTAAAAGTCCAGAAGTATGCACGTCCTGACTGAAGTAAATAATGCAGATAATAACATTAAAGCTATACGGAGTATTGCCAAACGGGAAACAGGTCAGTATATAATACTAAAAAACAATGTTGTGACTGATTAATTCACAAGTTGCGAGTATTTTTAACAATCGCATTCTAAATGTAGCAGCAAATATAGCAACCAACTGAAGATATTAGAAATGTCATTCTACAAAACTTTAAGCAACTAGAAATAGCACGAACATCATTCACTGAAATTTACAGAATTGTAAAAACCCTCAAAACGAAAGCTCATACGGTATTACTGGAATTTCAAATAAAATCCTGAAAATTTGCTGTAACTTAATAAGTAATGTCCTCAGTGATATGCATCACTGGCACGGGGAATTTTTTCACATACATTTCAGTATGCTGTGGTTAAGCCGCTTTATAAGAAAAGTGACAGTAAAGATTTAAATAATTGTCCAATTCTTTTACTGACATCTTTTTCCAAAATATTCGATAAGTGATATACTCAGTACTAGAGTCACGTTTAAGTAGAAACAATTTACTTTGAATATCACAGCCTGGATTTCAAGACACTTAAACGAACATTGCTAGCCTTAAATAATAAAATATCGCCGGTTGATATTTTTTTATGATCTTTCAAAGATGTTTGGTTGTGTATATCATGTTAGACTCTTACAAAAAGTTACGTTTTTTGGTATTAATGGCTGTACACGTAACAGATTTCAATCATACTTAACAAACACAATGCATAAAGTTGTTCTGAATAATTCAGACAATGCTGGAAAGGTAGAAAATTTTAGTGACTGCTGAGATATCACAAAGGGAGTCCCAAAGGGGTTCGTTTCTGGTTCCACTCTTATTCCTTATAGTTGTGTAGATGATCCTCCACTAAACATTCAACAAGTATAATTCGTTCTTTAAGCAGACGATACTACTTTTAAATAAAATTCCATTAGAAAAAAAGCAACAGAAGAGATTTTTAACGATATTTTTCAGAGAATTATTAAGAGCTACTCTGAAAATGGATTCTCTCTTAATTTTGAGAAAACGCACGTTATTCAATTCTGTATACAAATAGAGTAATGTCTAAAACTGATGCAGCACATGAACATGATTCGCTAAATACGGTAGAATTCTACAAATTTTTGGGTATGCATATGATGAAGACTTGAACTAGAAGTAGTATATTGCTGAGCCTCTCAAACAATAAAGTACAGCGACTTTGGCTCTTCATATAATTGCTAATCTTGCAAACAAACGAATCAACCTTCCAAAATATTTTGCGTATTTCCATTCAATAAACTCTACATCTACATCCATACTCCGCAAGCCACCTGACGGTGTGTGGCGGAGGGTACCGTGAGTACCTCTTATGCTTGTCGTAAATAATCCATCACAATTTAGTAGAATAGTGAAGTCCACACCTACAACACTATAGGGAAAAATTATCTTTATTACCCATTATTAAACTGTCATTGGCGCAGAAAGGAGTTCAGTAAGCAGCAACAAAACGCTTTGATCATTTGCCCAGTAATATAAACTGTTTGACAGGTAGCAAAACAAGTTGTAAATGTAACCTAAAGTCATTTCTTCTGGACAACTCATTCAATTCAACCGCCAAATTTCTGTTTAAAAGCTGATCTTAAAAAAAAGTAAAATAGCTGAGTCTAGTTTTCGAGCGTAGATGCATGAGTAGTACTAAAAAATGTGTTCACTAATTTAAGGCTAATCATCTATACGTAGCATGTTACTGACTCGTTCCACGTCGTTTCGATAAAAGAATCGTTCAAATGATTTGTGGAACTTTTAACTATCTAACTAACTGGTAATATGTGATACTGTGTGAAAAATAGGCTCTGAAATCCGTTGGAAACTGGACAAGTGTCAGTGGGAATCGCGCACTGAGCGTTCCGCACAACTTTAGTTTTGTATACAGACAGTTCCCCCGTACCGGGAATCGCGAATATCGACGACTTTTGCCTGTTACCGGCACTGATACCGTCAAAATATCAACCCCAAGGATTCCAAGACTTTCGAGAATGTTTTAATTTTAAGTTTGAAGTCGGATAACAAATGACAAAAGAAAAATTTTCTTCTTTTGGTATAATTACAAAATGAGAATTTTTCTTTTTTTTTCTCTATTTTTACTGTTACGCATTGCTTCTTTCCAAATTCCACATCAGCTGGAAGTATGCTATAGGTTTTAATGAATGAGTTTACAAGTATCAAAGAATGTGACATAAATGGACGTATCCTTCTGACTGCAATTGACTTAGAAGCTAAGATTTATTATACCGCCAAGGAACCATAGGTCTTAGAGTGTGAGATTAATTTCAACGTGATACGTCTAGCACATTGTGGGAAAAACGGTCTTGACAGACAGACGGACAGTCAGATAACAAGTGACATTATTATTTTTTCGTGTGACATAATTACAGATTCACGGTTTCCGATGTTTTTTCCTTTGCTTGTACAGTGAAACCTTACTTCTTGTAAAATTTAATGATTCTAGACCAACTGGAAGTACCCTATAGATTTTGATGAGTAAGTTTAAGAGGATGAAATTATATGGCATAAATGGCCACATCTCTTGGTTCCATTGACTTAGAAACTTACATTTATTACGCCGTCAAGGGACCATAGACCTTAGCGCGTGACATATAAATTTCGACGTGATACTTCTTTTAATCGTTCTTGAGAAACTAAGAGGAAACTAAGAAGGATGGAAAGACGGTCAGGTAGCAAATGACAAAATTTCTTTCCTATGGTGTAATTAAAAATTAACAGTTTTCCGACTTTGCTTTCATTTGTTCAGTGACATCATGTCTTTTGCCAAACTTCATGATTCTAGGTGAATGGGAAGCAGCCTACAGGTTTTAATGAGTGAGTTTGCGAGCATCGACATATTTGATATAAATAGCCGTATCTTTTGACTGCACTGGCATAGAAACTACCGTTTGTTGTACCGGCAAGGGACCATAAACCTTAGTTTGTGACATAGGTTTCAACTTCATACGTCTACACGTTCCGGAGAAATAGACACACTCAGTGTGATAACAAATGACAAAAAAATATTTTTGTGTGGTATAATTACAGATTCACAATTTTCAGTTTTTTTTCCTTTTGTTGTACTGTGAATCATTGCTTTCTCGTCTCGCGGTTCTAGGTGCGCAGTCCGGAACCGTGCGACTGCTACGGTCGCAGGTTCGAATCCTGCATCGGGCATGGATGTGTGTGATGTCCTTAGGTTAATTAGGTTTAAGTAGTTCTAAGTTCTAGGGGACTGATGACCACAGCAGTTGAGTCCCATAGTGCTCAGAGCCATTTGAACCATTGCTTTCTCCCAAATCTCGCGATTCGCAATTGTATGTTCAACAGGCAGTGCGCTATACGTTTCGATGAGTGACATAAATGGCCGTATCTTTAGTTAGCATTGACTTAGGAGCTTAAATTCCTTACACCACGAAGGGACAGTAGACCTTAGTGTGTGACGTAACGTTTTAGCGTGGTACATCTCCTCGTTCCTGAGAAAACGTGTTTTAAAGCCAGCCAGCCAGACAGACGGGCAACAGGGTGATCTTATAAGCGTTCAGTTTTTACCGACTGAGGTACAAAACTATAAAAATCAGCGTGATAGTGACGGTGCTTAATGTTTTCGAGACGTTTAAGTCAACAATTCGTCGCTACTGATAAGGCCCGTTTTAAAATTAACGTGTGAATTTACTGACGTTTCTGAGTCGAGTGTATTGGATGCACGGAACAAAAACAATACCGGGTTAACTGTACGCCTCTACGTATCGTCTTCAGTGGCTTGAATATTTGTTTATAAGATAAAATCTATATGCTCATAGGTCTTACATAACAAATGGCTCTGAGCACTATGGTACTTAACATATGAAGTCATCAGTCCCCTAGAACTTACAACTACTTAAACCTGACTAACGTAAGAACATCACTCACATCCATGCCCGAGGCAGGATTCGAACCTGCGACCGTAGCAGTCCTTACACAACACACACACATAAAAGGTGCTATGCCCGCCTTACTCGTGCTTTTCGCCTGACACTTGAGTTTTACCGCCTTTTTTACAAATTAAAATAAATAGTGTTTTAGGCGTTATTGGTTCCCGACTGTTAATCGTGTTTACGAATCACATAAACGTGTAATCTGACAATTTATTGCTCGGATGTTGGCATGCGTTCGTGCAGTACCTAATCCTCGCCTGACACGGATCCGAGGGAGCAGCGCAGCTGGTGTTTAAGAACGCCAGTAAGGCGTTGTGCGGTCCGTGAGGCTTCAGCATAAACATGATCTCGTAATGGTACGCGATTGTACTTGACAGGGCGTGGTTCATGTTCCGCGCGAAGTAGAATCCAAACGTAGAGGATTACGTACAACAGTGTGGACCTCCGCGTCAGAAATACTATGGACAAAGTACAGTATACATCCACATCGTCTTCGACTGTGGCGGTCATTAAGCTTGGGTCAAATGTAAAGTTTCGATTTTGACTGACTAGAGAAGCACACATACAACGGCTCATCGATTTTGCCAGTTTTTCGCACTGAACACTATCTGGTCAGAAGTATCCGGTCATTTATTGGTAGATATTAAATTGTGGTGTGACCACCGTTCGCCTTTATGACGGCTTGAACTGTGCTGGGGACACTTTTAGTGAGGTGTCTGACTGTCTGTGGAGGAACGGCAGCCCATTCTTCGTCAAGAGCCGAAATCTGAGAAGGTACAGATCTTGGACGCTGGTATCTGGAGGGAAATTTATGTTCTAACTCACCCCAAAGTTGTTCCATTGCGTTCAGGTTGGATCTCGGGGCAGGCTGGTCCTTTTCACGATCGTTATTGCCAACATGCCATGGCCTCATGGATGCTGCTTTACAACACGCGCAGTCATCATCTCCGACCTTTTCCTCTACTGTACGCAGTACACAATGCTGTAACTTGTGTTTGTGTCCTTCCGCATGTAGCGGTTTCTTATGAGCTTAGGGGAGGACAGCCTAACCATGAGAAACATCCTCACACCATAACATCGCGTCCTCCATGTTGGCACTACACATATTGGTAGGTAACGATCTCCAGGCATTCTCCAAACCGTAACCCTTCCATCGGACTGCCACAGGATACAGTGTGATTCACACTCCAAATCATTCGGCTTTCGAATCAGCCATTCTCCAGTGGCGAGAGTTCACCTGACCAACCCATTGAGCTGTTATTTTTTCTCTACTTTTCCGCATTACGCAGGGGTCTCCGGATACAAGTATCTATGTTACAAATGCTACTCAAGTGCGATCCGCTTATGAACCGATTACGAGAAATCGAACGTCAAAACTTTACGAACCTGTTGAATACCATACGAGAGAACTGGAATCAGCGCATCCGGCTAAGGCGACAGTCTAGAAATATGCTCGTGCTGTGTGCGAGTCTCTGCCTTTTTCTTTTGTGACCTTCTAACAACCACTGATATCGCCGCAGAATACGACGATAATAGTGAGGTTAGTCATCGTGGTACATTCGTGACAGGGTATACTAAGGAACCGTAATCAAGTAAGCAGTTTTTTGTCGATACATTCATTTGCTAATTGCCGGCCGGAGTGGCGGAGCAGTTCTAGACGCTTCAGTCTGGAACCGCGCGACCGCTACGGTTACAGGTTCGAATCCTTCCTCGGGCATGGATGTGTGTGATGTTCTTACGAAGTAGTTCAAAGTTCTAGGGGACTGATGACCTGAGATGTTAAGTCCCATTGTGCTCAGAGCCATTTGAACTATTTGCTAATTAAAAAGTTAGCACATTGAAATCATCATTTGGGGTGGGTTCTATCATAACAGCATGAAAGTCTTGCACGAAGCATTTTATTATGAATCGCACTTTCTGACTAACACATTTGATTTTTACTAATGTTAACCTAAATCACACCTCGGTAATAGAAAAAAAGACCATCCCAAAATAAATTTTGACGCAGAGCACGCATATTTCAACATGGCTACAAATACTGGAGGTGTCAAATAACGAAGTGCTGTGGAGTGAAGAGTAATGCAATATTCACGAAATGGTATTTCTCCCATGCCCTGCAACATGACCAAGCAGTTTCATCATTTCCGCCTGCCTAAAGCAACCAATCAACCAACCAACCCCGCAACAATATAGAAGCTTTCTGCAATATATTCGGTAAATTTTTCACCATTTGTGCCAGCGCCGCTGTCCGATGGATAGTGCTCTTGTAATTTTTTTATGCGTTTACTTTTCATTCTGTACTCCAAGGAGTACAGCTAGATATTTCAGATGTGCCTCATTATAGACACGCAGTTCTTTTCAGCCAGTTAGTAGTGTCACAGAGTGTTGCCAATCGGGAATAAATGGAAGGTGATCTACAGCGCCTGCATTTAACTGAGAAGCAAGGGACACCCCCAGGAAACAGTGGTCGAAACCTGAGAATTTGAACTGTTTTCAGTTATTTCTGGCACAGTGTTGTCCATTGTCCTACAACAATTTTTTTTTAAAATGTGTGTTTTATTCAACAAGTTTGTAAATCTTCGAATCTCAACTTCTTGAAAACGCCTGAGAAGCGTATTGCACTAGACCGATGTTTGTTTCATCTAAGTAAGTGCTACAACCGCACGGAAGATGAGCAGAATTGGTGACCTTTTCGCTTGTCTTACGAAACTGGTGCGCACAGTGCTGTGCACAAGTTGTGACGTGGCTCAGCTATCAACATTTTTCTAGCAGAAAATTATTGGTAGCCTTTTGGTCGAACCAACTACGCTCACGACCAGATGAATTAGAGATAGCAACAGTGTCAGAGATAGACCACGCTCGTACCAGTCGCCCCAACGAATCGAGGAGAAACCGGCGGGTCACTTTACTGAAAGGTGTCATCAGGTCTCGTACTGTTTGTCGGCTTGACAGTTGATCCAAGTCGGACAAGACGGCTGACATCAGCGCATCTGATCACAGCTTGAATGTGGGTGTCCGACGCATGGAACTCTCCTGCGTCATGGTGGCACCGGTATTTTCATTTGAAACGTTGCCAAGCGTGTACGGTGAGTACCTTCATTCGGTAAAACCGCCACCGCCAGAGCCAACTGTCGAGAGCAACGAGTTCACGATGGGAGTGAACTGTCGCCGTTTCTAGCAACGGATAGACGGGATAGTGGGCTGCAAACAACTCTCCTTTGCTGTACTGACCGACCGAGTTCACCGTCAGTACTGCAGTCGCAGTCATGTTCGAGAAACGTCGTGTGACCTTTAGAGGAGTGCAGTGACTGGTGCCACTCTTAGGTAATCTTCACTCAGGTTGTCCCACGAAACGTGTCAAAGTCAATATATGATGCGTGTGTATGTGTCACGGTTGGTTGGTTGGTTTTGGAGGAGGAGACCAGACAGCGAAATCATCGGTCTCATACGGATTAGGGAAGGACGGGGAAGGAAGTCGGCCGTGTCCTTCCAAAGGAACCATCCCGGCATTTGCCTGGAGCGATTTAGGGAAATCACGGAAAACCTAAATCAGGATGGCCGGACGCGGGATTGAACCGTCGTCCTTCCGAATGCGAGTCCAGTGTGCTAGCCACTCTGCCACCTCGCTCGGTATTTGTCACTGTTCGGTGTGTCGTGGACATTGGCCATGCTTTCTGCACATGAGTCGAGCTGCATGCATTTTATACAGGGTGAAAATTATAGAAACCGACAAACTCTGGGAGGTTGCACGGGACACGAAAATAAATATTTTTCTCTAATGTCATAATTTTTAATCTGGTAGAGGGCGTATTCACTCTTCAGTTGTAATGGCTGATTTGTTGTTGGAACGGTTCCTGTTGTGCCGCTAGAAGGCGTACTTCCCTTTTCAGTTATAGTGAATTTTTCACATTCACGGTCAGTTGTACGTCTTGATCCAGCACAGTACTTGTTTACTAATGGAGCGATACATCTGGTCCAAAAATGTTGAAATGTGTGTGAATTCTAAGGGACCAAACTGCTTAGGTCATAGGTCCCTAGACTTACGCACTAATTAAACTAACTTATACTAAGAACAACACACACCCCTGCCCGAGGAAGGACTCGAACCTCCGGCGGGTTTACATCTGGAGTGAGTACACTAATACGGTTATACAAAGAACAACGCACACACCCATGCCCGAGGAAGGACTCGAACCTCCGGCGGGAATACGTCTGGAGTGAGTACACAGATATGGTTGGTCTTACTATGTAGCAAACCTCAGCAGACGAGCAGCACAGCGGGCTTACCAACAACAGTATCCCAATCACCGTACTCCGCATCTTTCGACGTTTACTGCTATGTATCAACGTCTGCATGAGACCGGGTTATTTAGCAGATTACTCGGACAGGGCCGAAGTCTAACAGCATGGACTGCAATTTAAGGAATCAGTTGTGCAATTGCGCCTAACACGGGGACGAATCAGACGAATGTAAGAAACGTCCTTCATGGGCAGTTGTTGCATCCATTTCACATACAGCATGTGCACAACCTGTAACTAGACGATAACCCACCCAGAGCACTTGGAACAGCGTCTGATGCATCCTACATGTGGTGTTTACAGATGGAGCAACGTTCCACCGTGAAGGGGTCTTCAGCGTCCACGATTGTCGTGGTTGGAGTGAGTTTAATCCACATGTCACATTAACTCACGCTCATGAAGTGCAGTTCTGCGTGAATGTCAAAAAGTATTTTCAATGTCACCTGCAATTTCCCAGAACTTTTTGGTTTAATTACTTCTCATCCAGAGAAAACTCCCTCTACCAGAAAGTAGAGGAAGAAGACGACGACTGGGTGAGTCATCGAAATATTGTGCATAAAGAAGGAAACAACCAAGGAGTATACCTTGAAACATGCTATTAAGTATCAGTATCCTATTGACAGAAGAAAGATTAAGAAAAGGCAAACCTACGTTTCTAGCATTTGTAGACTTAGAGAAAGCTTTTGACAACGTTAACTGGAATACTCTCTTTCAAATTCTGAAGGTGGCAGGGGTAAAATACAGGGAGCGAAAGGCTATTTACAATTTGTACAGAAACCAGATGGCAGTTATAAGAGTCGAGGGGCATGAAAGGGAAGCAGTGGTTGGGAAAGGAGTGAGACAGGGTTGTAGCCTCTCCCCGATGTTATTCAATCTGTATATTGAGCAAGCAGTAAAGGAAACAAAAGAAAAATTCGGAGTAGGTATTAAAATTCATGGAGAAGAAGTAAAAACTTTGAGGTTCGCCGATGACATTGTAATTCTGTCAGAGACAGCAAAGGACTTGGAAGAGCAGTTGAACGGAATGGACAGTGTCCTGAAAGGAGGATATAAGATGAACATCAACAAAAGCAAAACGAGGATAATGGAATGTAGTCAAATTAAATCGGGTGATGCTGAGGGGATTAGATTAGGAAATGAGACACTTAAAGTAGTAAAGGAGTTTTGCTATTTAGGGAGTAAAATAACTGAAGATGGTCGAAGTAGAGAGGATATAAAATGTAGACTGGCAATGGCAAAGAAAGCATTTCTGAAGAAGAGAAATTTGTTAACATCGAGTATAGATTTAAGTGTCAGGAAGTCGTTTCTGAAAGTATTTGTATGGAGTGTAGCCATGTATGGAAGTGAAACATGGACGATAACCAGTTTGGACAAGAAGAGAATAGAAGCTTTCGAAATGTGGTGCTACAGAAGAATGCTGAAGATAAGGTGGGTAGATCACGTAACTAATGAGGAGGTATTGAATAGGATTGGGGAGAAGAGAAGTTTGTGGCACAACTTGACTAGAAGAAGGGATCGGTTGGTAGGACATGTTTTGAGGCATCAAGGGATCACAAATTTAGCATTGGAGGGCAGCGTGGAGGGTAAAAATCGTAGAGGGAGACCAAGAGATCAATACACTAAGCAGATTCAGAAGGATGTAGGTTGCAGTAGGTACTGGGAGATGAAGAAGCTTGCACAGGATAGAGTAGCATGGAGAGCTGCATCAAACCAGTCTCAGGACTGAAGACCACAACAACAACAATTGACAGTACTTGTACTATTGTGCTGCACGACTGAATTAATAAATGCAACATGCCGTATGGAGTAAACTGTTGTGCCTCTTTTACTGACTTGTGGCTTCTCGTGTAAGCTGAAATAGTCGTTGTGGAATCATTTATCCACTTTCACGCATTTATACTGCCCTTTCTTCTTTCCTCGGCCATTAGTAGTACTTTCTGGTGAATTGCAGCTACGTGCAGGAACGCAGTCACCGACGACTGACGGACGATGATCTCACTTCCATTGTTCCTTATGCAGCAATTTCAAGAATGAGACAAACATCGTAATAAGTGCTTTTGATGCGAAAAGAATCGGGTTCGTACTCTGGAACTGCAAAAACTTACGAAGTAGTCACGATTGTGCTCGTTCAGTTGAGGTGTCAGCGTGTGTGCGGAGTTCTTGTCCGGCTGTCTTGCTGACGCGTGGGTGGAGTCATATCGCACTGATGACTCGGAAGCTTCGACGGGTTGTGTAGCAGCCCAGCTGCGAAGCACTTTTTGCGGCACATCCATTGACACATTTTGTTGTGATATGCGATTCTAAATGACCGTCATGATTGCGTGTAGTGTGTAGTCTAGGGTGTGTTTTTCTAACCAGTGAAGGGAAAGGTGAAACTCAATGATAAGACACCCTCGGTAGCTGCGTGTTGATCCTTCCTTAGGGTCATAGGGTAGGGATGGCAGGTATCGGTGAAACAACCGGTTTTCTATTGCACCGATTCTTTCCATCTCCATTTTAGTTTGACCGTTAAAACCGCTCAAAATAATTCGTTTCTGAAGTAACCGATTTTCGGTTTTTTGTTGCTATTACTTCCAGTTACAACCGTAGACTTGGAACAAAGATTTAAAAATTCTAAAAGAGCTGAAGGAGTGGGAAAGCACGATCGATGTGGTATTGAGGCTGTGCCAGAAATCTGCTTCATTGTCTTCAGCAAAGACTGCGAAGGCGGGGGAATGGGCACGGCGACAGCGCGAACGATGGTCGCACGTTGATGACTTCCCTGCATCGTCATTTTTGTGGATGGTCTCAATCTTTTAGCCTGAAGCAACGTCAAAATTGAAGGTTCAGTTACTACCCCAAGTTTATAGCGCGCCAATTAAATTGTAGGTATATCAGATTTACCTTCTATTATGAGGAACAATGTGAATGTTTTCTCCTTATATGACGTAGCAAGTTATTTGTGCCACCTCCCCCTTGTAATCTTTTAAAGCAAATGGAGCATTGTACTCCATTGCTACCGCACATTTTAAGGTACTTCCAAACTGGGATGGTACCATTCTTTAGTGCAACCGATGTTCGAGGAAGATGCGAGAAACTTCCGTATAGACCAGGTCTCGGCACGCTACACGTACACGCGTTCCGCCTGATGAGCCACACGGCAACAGATATTTCTTGTCTCTGCAGTGCTCTATCCAATCTTATGTCATGAGCTAGTGGCTAGTTTATAACTGTACGCGGGGAGTTGTATTAAAATAGGGCTGATCGCTTTTCTCAATTTCAGAAATAATCGAGTATCTCAAAGCATCTGAATTTTAGGAATAAACATTATTAGTTTTTTAAAAAGTTTCCTTTGAAAGCCAAAAACTTCTGCACTGGTGCTACAGCAGATTGATATGCCAGTTTTTTATCCTGTTATTAGTAAAAAAATGAAAAAAAACTCGTTATAACCGAGACCAAACAAATATCCAAAGATACTGATTATTCAGAACTAAACTATCGTTATCGGTTTTAACATGTCAGTTTTTCCCATCCGTCTGTCGCGAGGACAACCTCTAGTTCGGACGTGCATGTTAATCGTATCGGTATCTGAGGCTCTTCTGAGGATGCCCTTGCTGGTAGGCCTCTCCATCGCCACTTCCGTATCCGTAGTGTCGGATAACTAATTGTTTTTCATTAATTTCCCCCAACAGACTCAGCCTTTCTCCTGCCTTTTTCTTCAGAACAAACCTCCTTTCGCTACTTATTAGATGCCTACCTAGCCATTTTACTTTAGCTTACGTCACAGTGAGTTTTCTCTCACATTTTATACGCTTTTTTGTTACTGTGTTCAACTCTTTCACATTCAGTTATGTGTCTGAACTAAATACCCCTCTTAAACGCCACTAGACAGTGTCTCTGTGTGACAGTCAGATGACAGTGAACCGTGTCACTTGCTTTCACTCCATGAGACACAGCGCCAGGGTTTGTCATTTAAGGGGGAACATTGCAACAAAGTCTACTACTCGGGGATTATACGTTGCTAATTGCTTCTTAACAGCTAAATCCAGACGTTGAAAATTTCCTATACCTCTAAGATTCCAAGTCCCTATTGAGAGTCAAAATGCGTAATAGTGTTAGTAACCTTTGCCATGAACTCAGGTGCTCTTTTCATTTCCTAGTGAGATCAGCTGAGTCAAATATAAGTTAAGATTGTAAAGCATCTTTCTCGGAGCTTGTAAAGCATGGGTCTTGGAGCGTGTAACAGAGCCGTTGCAAAAATCGTCTAATCGTACGCATCCGTCACTGAATACCAAGGAGACACTCTATAAAAAATTTCGTTACTGCACTGTTTTTTTCCTGCACGCCATTCGTGCTGAGCGTAGAAACTACCGACCTGCTTCACTACTGACATAATTATCCAAAAATTTTGAGAAGGTGAAATATTCTAACATAGAATCAGACCTGAGCAACAATATAACATAGAATCAAACCTGAGCAACAATAGTATCCTTTGGATTTCAAAAGAATTGCTCTACCGATAATGCCATTTACACCTTCTCTCCCCAAAGTTTAGAAACATTAAATAATTAAATAGTACAGACTGGTATTTTCTGCGACCCATCTGTGGCATTTGACTGTGTGAATCACAGTATATTCCTAGATAATCTGAGATTTCGTGGAATTTGTGGTACAGTCGACGAATGCGTAATGGCGTAATGCAGAAAGTTGTTCTTAATAATTCGTCCCGTGCAATTAGGGAAGATTCGTGTGATTGGGGAAAAAAAACATCACGCATGGTCTTTTCACTCTCAATCTAAGATCCGCTATTCTCCTCATATATGTAAACTATCTTCCAATGTACAAAAAGCAGAGCGTTCTTTCTACGGATGAGGGTAGTATTGTAATCAATACAAACATACATACAGCAACAGAAGAAATGGTAAACAGAAAAAAGTGTCATTGACTGTTTTCTAGCGAATGGTCTCACACTCAATTTTAAAAAGACACAGCATATTCATATTCATTCCTACACATATAGAGGTATTACACCAGTGACCGGTGTAACACATGGTTAAGAAATAATATACAGCGTATAAACTTCAAAGATCTTAGATGTCCATATTTATGAGAATGTAAACATTATGGAACATAGTTCAGCACATTTCCTCTTACAGTCACTGCAAATCGTGACAAATCAGTAATTTGACAAACTTAACGTATTTTCATCCAGTAGTGTAATACGGAACAACGCTCTGAGGTAACTCATCTTTAATAAATTTTAAATTGCTCAAAAACGAGCGGTAAGAATAATATGTGGTACTCACCCACAAATTATCTTGTAGACATCTGTTTAAGAAGTTAGGTATTTCGACTGTGGATACACAGTATATTTATTCCTTCTTTAAGTTAATTGTAAATAATCAATCAACTGCGTTTCAAAAGGAACAATGTTGACCATAATTACAATACCAGAAGAAAAAAATGGCATTCATTACTCTACATTAATAATGTCGTTAGCTTAAAAAGGGGAGCACATTACTTGCAACCAAAATTTTTAATCACTCATCCAGTGATATATAAAATTAGTGTAATGAACATTCAATGAAGCATCCCATATCATTACAGTTTGTCGTGCAAATGATCCGTGAGACATGAATCTAACTAAACTAAACAGTGTCCAATTGATTCGACCTCGCCGTTTGCGTGTCTTACTACCGAACATAGAGGCCGCACATGACTCGTGGCAAAGTTATATCGTCTCTGACATCATTGACAACGAGATCTGTACTCCGTAAGATATCTTACGGTTTATAGTGCGAATGACGTGCGGGAAGAACGAACACTGGTGAGCCTAAGCATCAGCTCTAATCTTTCCTATTTTAGTTGCATTGTCTTCTTGTGAAATATGTGTAGGAAGCAGCAGTTTGTTGGTCGACTCTTCTAGGAAAATATGCTATCGAAATTTTAACGGTAATCAAAACTGCGATACACAGCGCCCCTGTTGTAGCGATTACAGCTGCAGTTGCACGTAGTGAAACACTATAATCTTCTTCGGATCTTTTATATCTTTTCTATCAGCCATTCCTGCAACGGCAGCAATTCCGAGGGTTTTGTGGGCTACCTCCTTTGCGGGTGGAGTACACTAATTGAGGATTCTTCTAGTGTATCTCATTCTGGCATCTGCCTCGCTGGCTAACAGTTTTATGTGATCTTTCCACTTCAGATCTCTTCCTCCCATATATTTAATGGGTGTGACTGTATCCGATGGTTGTTCGACAATCGTGTAATCAAACATTAACTGGTCTTCCGCCCCTGTTTATGCAAAATAAATTCCATTTGTATAGGCGCCACACGTCGATGCCCTGCGGGTCTTCGTTTATCTAGCTACAATTTACCATCGTTGCTATTTCTCTGTATACAACAGTAACATCAATCGCAAAGAACCTCACGGAGTTTATGACGTTATCCACTAGATGTTTTGTGTACACAGTGAACAATAAAGGCCGAACAATACTCCTTTGGCGTAAGCTCGAATCTAGTTTTACAGTTCCTGGCCACATTATTAGACGCACCCGATTTTTTTAACAATTCATTTATTTGTGGTATTTGGTTTTGTAAACTGGCTCACCTATCATTGTTTAATAGGTTGAATATTGTTAAAGAGCTGTTATTAAATGGAAAGAGCTCATTTGTTGTGATGCAGCGTTCTTATGAGAGCTGATTCTGGATGAACAATTGCCAATTATATTACTGAGTATAGCAAGAGCTGACGTTTATAGTGTTAATTCATTATTAATTTCTAGTATTGGTGATTTCCATGTGTACTTACTAACTGTAGCCTCTAATGATAAAGTTTGCTGATTACTGGGCGATTTTAGGAATAATAAGATACGAAGATTTGGATAAGTTAAACGATTTGACGCCTCTAAAGATTGCGGATATAAATCACTGATTGGCGCACATATGTATCCAAATTGGGGCATTTCTCGAAGAATGGGCATATCAGAATCATCCGTAAGATGTGTAAAGAAGAAAACTGATTTTGGTGAGGAGTTGCTCCCTCCAAGGAAGAACAGGTGTGGCAAAAGACTTATATTTTCACCAAGGCCTGATGAGAGCTCCTTTAGAAAGAAGTGCCGTGAGAACCGGTTTGCTTGTACAAAAGAAATTACATAAAGCTGGAACACAGTGGCGTTATTGCATCTGAATGAATTATAAGACGGAAACTTTCCTAAATGAACTTTAAGCCTCGTAGGCCAACCCAAAACCCAAAATTATCTGCTTCTATGATGTCAAATGTCTTGGATGAGAAAGGAGCATAAGCTTCGAGGCATCGACTTCGGGAAATCGGTGCCTATCATTAAATTAAACAGTATTTGCTGTCATACAGTGGTGATAAATAAATTTTCTGAGTTCAGGACCAATCCTAAAGAAAAATCTTAATGGCTCTTTCATTTCGTTTCAGGTTTCTTTTAGTGATGAGTCCACATTTCAAATTTTGGTAAATAAATTCAGTTTGTTCGCACGCGCCCTGGTGAAAAGCACCATCCCTACTGTATTGTGCAGACTCGGAAACGTCCACCAACGTCGTGGTATGATCTGTCATCAGTGACAAAGGCACTGGGCGTCGTACTTGGTTGAAGGCGGCAAGACCAGTACAAGGAGGTGTTACGGAGGAGGTTAATACCTCAAATAAAAGAATGGTTCCGTGAAGCAGAACAGTTTTTGTTTATGCAAGACGGAACCACATGCCACGCAGCACGATTGAAAAAAAAAAAAAAACCTTTTGCAGGAAGAATACGTTCCTTTGTTACGCTGGCCAGGAACATAATTGAGGATGTTTGGGAGCTAGTGGAAGGAGAAGTAGCAAAGGTAAGAATCACTAAAAGAATTTATCTCTTTGGAAAGATTATTCAAGTCTGAAGTCTGATATCATCACCAACAGATGCAGGACACTATGCAAACTTGTGTTAACAGCATGCCAAGGTGAACTGAAGTATTAACAGGTGACATGACAAAGAATTAAGAAAGTAGGCCTAGTTAAGTTTATCGGACATTTCTAAAAGACAGCAAAATTAACATTAAAACGGTGACCAGTTATTAATAATACGTAATGTTTAGAGAAATTAAATCAATACATTTGGATTGATCAAAATATTCCTGCAGCTTTTTGTACGTTCTAAATTCGTGTTACGTTAAAAACACAAGGTGCATTTAATAATGAGGATAGGGATAGTACACCTGAAGATTTCTCTCCTTTAACATCGACGTGCTGTGTTCTATTTGCTAAGAACTCTTTAGTCCAAGCACACAGCTGCTCTGTTCTTCCACACGCCCGTAGTTTGTTCGTTAGGTTGCAGTGCGCAACTGTATCGCACGCCGTGCAGAAGTCAAGGGACACATCAACTTGGGCTACGGTGTACGTATACTGCCTTCGTAAACGAAATGTGCGCGTGGCATATCTGGTCGGGGGACCCCTTCAGGGGAGGTCGGCCTCCTGGTAAAGTCTTTTTCTATTTTACGCCATTTGGGTGACTTGCGCGTGGATGATGATGAAATGATAATGAGGCCAAAACACACACCCAGTTCCGAGCGGAGAACATCCCCGACCAGGCCAGAAATCGAACTGGGGTCCCTATGATCGAATGTCGCAACGCTTAGCACAAAACCACGAGCTGCTGACATGCTGTCTTCTGGGTCACGTGGACGAACAGAAATGGCTGGCTGTCATACAGCCGTTGTTTTCGGAATTGATTCTGAAAGAGGAGATTTTCGTTGCCCATAAGGTCCGTATTACACAAGCATGAAACGTTTTCCAAAATTCTGCAACCGATTGACGTCAATCATTTAGTGCTGCAGGTACGTGCATCTGTTCGAGAACCACTCTTGAAAACAGGAATGACGTATGCATTTTTCACATCACTTGCAACATTTCGTGCCTCCAGTGACCTGCGATATACGGCTATTGGAAGAGAAACAGTTCTTCCGCATAATCTTACGTGGATTCGCACGGGTAACCCCTCACTACTTACCACCTGTCCATTGTTGAGCGATTTTAATTGATTATCTATCCCACGTTCATTTATTTCTTCGTGTGACGATTGAAAGGAAGACCCATAGTATGACCTTATCTTCTGGAGTGAAACAGTTAAGGAAAATTACACTGTTGAACGCAGAGGAGATGGCGGATACATGGAAAGATAACACTGAGGAGCTGTACGAAGCGGAATTACTGACTACTGCCGTGCTAGAGGAAGACATTTTTGGCTATCTGGTAGGTCTGAGGTCCTGTGTTATACTCAGAATCTGAGAGAGCTTTGGAAGAAGACTTACGATAAAATTAGGCAGAAGGCATAGGTAACATTACTTCGGAATTTCTAAAAGCAGTGGAAAAGTTGGTTTTTTTTTCTTAGTCATCACTATCAAACGATGCTATGCTCCAAACGTACATTCTCAGAATTTTCTTCCTCATATTGGGGCCTACGCTTGCTATTAGTGTAGACTTCTCTTGGCCAGGAATGCCCTTCTGGCCAGTGTTATGTCCTCCTTGATCCGCCCATCATGGGTCACTCTGCTGCCTAGATAGCAGAATTCCTTAAATTCATCTACTTCCTGACCACCAATACTGATATTAAGTTTCTCGCTGGTCTCATTTCTGCTGCTTCTCATTACTTTTGTCTTTCTTCGATTTACTCCCAATCTATATTCACTACTCATTAGACTGTTCATTCCATTCAACATATCTTGTAATTCTTCCTCACTTTCTCTGAGGATGGGAATGTCGTCAGCGAACCTTAACATTGACATCCTTTCACCGTGAATTTTAATACCATTCTTGAAACTTTCTTTTATTTCCGTCATTGCTTCTTCGACGTGTAGATTCAACAGAAGGGGAGAAAGACTGCATCCTTATCTTATGCACTTTTTAATCCGTGCACTTTGTTATTCGTCCCCCACTCTTATTGTTCCCTCGTGGTTCTTGTACATATTGTATATTACCTGTCTCTCCCTATAGCTTACCCCTAATTTCGAACATCTTGCACCATTTGACATTGTCGAACCTTTTTCCAGGTCAACAAATCGTATGAATATGTATTTATTTTCTTCAGTCTTCCTTCTATTATTAACCGTAACATCAGAGCTGTCCCTCTGATGCCTTTACCTTTCCTAAAGCCAAACTGATGGTCATTTTCTTTTCCATTCTTCTGTGTACTATTCTTGTCAGCAACTTGGATCAATGAGCTATTAACTTGCACTTGTAAGCTTGGGATTACTGTGGATGATGTTTTTTCTAAAGTCTGATGGTGTTCGCCAATCTCACACATTCTACACACCAACGTGAATAATCGGTTTGTTGCCACTGCTCCCAATACTTTTAGAAATTCCCATGGAATGTTATCTATCCCTTCTAAGGCCCTCCCCTCATAGAGGCCCTGAAAGTGCTCTTTCCACCTATCCTCTGTCTGCTCTGCATATAAGAGTGGAATTCGCATTGCACTCTTGTCCGCTCCCGGTAGCTGAATGGTCAGCGTGACGGATTGTCAATCCTCTGGGCCTGGGTTCGATTCCCGGCTGGGTCGAGGAATTTTCACCTTCCAGTGACTGGGTGTTGTGCTGTCATCATCATCATCATCATCATCATCATCATCATCATCATCATCGACTGCAGGTCGCCGAAGTGACATCAGATTGAAGAACCGGCACCCGGTGAACGTCCTGACAGGCGGGAGGCCCTAGCCATACGATTAAATAAAGAAATTGCACTCGTAACGTTACCGCCCTTGCTTTTAATTTAACTGAGGATTGTGGTGACTTTTCTATAAGTTCTTCCGACAATATCTTTTTCGAATTCTTCACATTTTTCATGTAGTCGTTTCATCTTAGCTTCCCACGACTTCCTATTTATTTTATTCCTCAGTGCCTTGTATTTCTGTATTCCTGAATCTACCGCAACATTTTTGTACTTTTTCGACGATCAACTGAAGTATTTCTTCTGTTACCCATGGTTTTTTCACAATTAACTTCCTTGTACTTATGTTTTTCTTTCGGGAACTTACATGATTGCCCTTGTTAGAGACGTCCATTCCTCTTCAACTGTACTGACTACTGAGCTATTCCTTGTTGTTGTTGTTGTTGTTATTGTTGTTGTCTTCAGTCCTAAGACAGGTTTGATGCAGCTCGCCATGCTACTCTATCGTGTGCAAGCTTCTTCATCTCCCAGTACTTACTGCAACCTACATCCTTCTGAATCTGCTTAGTGTATTCATCTCTTGGTCTGCCTCTACGATTTTTACCCTCCACGCTGCCCTCCAATGCTAAATTTGTGATCCCTTGATGCCTCAGAACATGTCCTACCAACCGATCCCTTCTTCTGGTCAAGTTGTGCCACAAACTCTTCTTCGCCCCAATTCTATTCAATACCTCCTCATTAGTTACGTGATCTACCCATCTAATATTCACCATTCTTCCGTAGCACCACATTTCGAAAGCTTCTATTCTCTTCTTGTCCAAACTATTTGTCGTCCATGTTTCACTTCCATACATGGCTACACTCCATACAAATACTTTCAGAAACGACTTCCTGACACTTAAATCTATACTCGATGTTAACAAATTTCTCTTCTTCAGAATCGCTTTCCTTGCCATTGCCAGTCTACGTTTTATATCCTCTCTATTTCGGCCACCATCAGTTATTTTGCTCCCCAAATAGCAAAACACCTTTACTACTTTAAGTGTCTCATTTCCTAATCTAATTCCCTCAGGATCAACCCACTTAATTCGACTACATTCCGTTATCCTCGTTTTGCTTTTGTTGGTGTTCATCTTATATCCTCCTTTCAAGACACTGTCCATTCCGTTCAACTGCTCTTCCAAGTCCTTTGCTGTCTCTGACAGAATTACAATGTCATCGGCGAACCTCAACGTTTTTATTCTTCTCCATGGACTTTAATACCTACTCTGATTTTTTCTTTCGTTTCCTTTACTGCTTGCTCAATATACAGATTGAATAACATCGGGGACAGGCTACAACCCTGTCTCACTCCCTTCCCAACCGCTGCTTCCCTTTAATGCCCCTCGACTCTTATAACTGCCATCTGGTTTCTGTACAAATTGTAAATAGCCTTTCGCTCCCTGTATTTTACCCCTGCCACCTTTAGAATTTGAAAGAGAGTATTCCAGTCAACATTGTCATAAGCTTTCTCTAAGTCTACAAATGCTAGAAATGTAGGTTTGCCTTTCCTTAATCTATTTTCTAAGATAAGTCGTAGGGTCAGTATTGCCTCAAGTGTTCCAACATTTCTGCGGAATCCAAACTGATCTTCGCCGAGGTCGGCTTCTACCAGTTTTTCCATTCGTGTGTAAAGGATTCGCGTTAGTATTTTGCAGCTGTGACTTATTAAGCTGATAGTTCGGTAATTTTCACATCTGTCAACACCTGCTTTCTTTGAGATTGGAATTATTATATTCTTCTTGAAGTCTGAGGGCATTTCGCCTGTCTCATACATCTTACCCACCAGATGGTAGAGTTTTGTCAGGACTGGCTCTCCCAAGGCCGTCAGTAGTTCCAATGGAATGTTGTCTACTCCCGGGGCCTTGTTTCGACTCAGGTCTTTCAGTGCTCTGTCAAACTCTTCACGCAGTATCGTATCTCCCATTTCATCTTCATCTACATCCTCTTCCATTTCCATAATATTGTCCTCAAGTACATCGCCATTGTATAGACCTTCTATATACTCCTTCCACCTTTCTGCTTTCCCTTCTTTGCTATTCCTTATTGCTGCATATATAGCCTTAGAGAACTTCAAGCATATCACGTCATTCCCGAGTACCTCCATATCTCACTTCTTTGCATATTGATTCTTCCAGACTAATGTCTTAAATTTCAGCCTACTCTTCATGACTACAATGTTGTGATCTGAGTCTATATCTGCTCCTGGGTATGCATTACAGTCCAGTATCTGATTTCGGAATCTCTGTCTGAACATGATACATTCAAACTGAAATCTTCGCGTATCCCTGACCTTTTCCAAGTGTACCTCCCCCTCTCGTGATTCCTGAGCAGAGTGTTCGCTATTACCAGCTGAAATTTAATACAGAACTTAATTAATCTTTCTCCTGTCTCATTCCTTATCCCGAGCCCATATTCTCCTGTAACCTTTTCTTCTACTCCTTCGCCTACAACTGAATTCCAGTCCCCCATGAGTATTAGATTTTCATATCCCTTTACATACTGTATTACCCTTTCAATATCCTCATACATTTTCTCTAGCTCTTCATCTTCAGTTTGCGATGTCGGTGTTGGTTTGCTGTCGATTCTACATCTACATGATTACTCTGCAATTCACATTTAAGTGCTTGGCAGAGGGTCCATCGAACCGCAATCATACTATCTCTCTACCATTCCACTCCCGAACAGCGCGCGGGAAAAACGAACACCTAAACCTTTCTTTTCGAGCTCTGGTTTTCTTATTTTATTTTGATGATCCTTCCTACCTATGTAGGTTGGGCTCAACAAAATATTCTCGCATTCGGAAGAGAAAGTTGGTGACTGAAATTTCGTAAATAGATCTCGCCGTGACGAAAAACGTCTTTGCTTTAATGACTTCCATCCCAACTCGCGTATCATATCTGCCACACTCTGTCCCTATTACGTGATAATACAAAACGAGCTGCCCTTTTTTGCGCCCTTTCGATGTCCTCCGTCAATCCCACCTGGTAAGAATCCCACACCGCGCAGCAATATTCTAACAGAGGACGAACAAGTGTAGTGTAAGCTGTCTCTTTAGTTGACTTGTTGCATCCTCTAAGTGTCCTGCCAATGAAACGCAACCTTTGGCTCGCCTTCCCCACAATATTATCTATGTGGTCTTTCCAACTGAAGTTGTTCGTAATTTTAACACCCAGGTACTTAGTTGTATTGACAGCCTTGAGAATTTTACTAGTTATCGAGTAATCGAATTCCAACGGATTTCTTTTGGAACTCATGTGGATCACCTCATACTTTTCGTTATTTAGTGTCAACTGCCACCTGCCACACCATACAGCAATCTTTTCTAAATCGCTTTGCAAATGATACTGGTCTTCGGATGACCTTACTAGACGGTAAATTACAGCATAATCTGCGAACAACCTAAGAGAACTGCTCAGATTGTCACCCAGGTCATTTATACGGATCAGGAACAGCAGAGGTCCCAGGATGCTTCCCTGGGGAACACCTGATATCACTTCAATTTTACTCGATGATTTGCCGTCTATTATTACGAACTGCGACCTTCCTGACAGGAAATCACGAATCCAGTCGTACAACTGAGACGATACCCCATAGGCCCGCAGCTTGATTAGAAGTCGCTTGTGAGGAACGGTGTCAAAAGCTTTCCGGAAATCTAGAAATACGGAATCAACTTGAGATCCCCTGTCGACAGCAGCCATTACTTCGTGCGAATAAAGAGCTAGCTGCGTTGCACAAGAACGATGTTTTCTAAAACCATGCTGATTACGTATCAATAGATCGTTCCCTTTGAGGTGATTCACAATGTTTGAATACAATATATGCTACAAAACCCTACTGCAAACCGACGTCAATGATATAGGTCTGTAGTTCGATGGATTACTCCTACTACCCTTCTTAAACACTGGTGCGACTTGCGCAATTTTCCAATCTGTAGGTACACATCTATCGGTGAGCGAGCGGTTGTATATGGTTGCTAAGTAGGGAGCTATTGTTTCAGCGTAATCTGAAAGGAACCTAATCGGTATACAATCTGGACCTGAAGACTTGCCCGTATCAAGCGATTGGAGTTGCTTCGCAACCCCTAAGGTATCTACAGGGTGTTTCAAAAATGACCGGTATATTTGAAACGGCAATAAAAACTAAACGAGCAGTGATAGAAATACACCGTTTGTTGCAATATGCTTGGGACAACAGTACATTTTCAGGCGGACAAACTTTCGAAATTACAGTAGTTACAATTTTCAACAACAGATGGCGCTGCAAGTGATGTGAAAGATATACAAGACAACGCAGTCTGTGGGTGCGCCATTCTGTACGTCGTCTTTCTGCTGTAAGCGTGTGCTGTTCACAACGTGCAAGTGTTCTGTGGACAACATGGTTTATTCCTTAGAACAGAGGATTTTTCTGGTGTTGGAATTCCACCGCCTAGAACACAGTGTTGTTGCAACAAGACGAAGTTTTCAACGGAGGTTTAATGTAACCAAAGGACCGAAAAGCGATACAATAAAGGATCTGTTTGAAAAATTTCAACGGACTGGGAATGTGACGGATGAACGTGCTGGAAAGGTAGGGCGACCGCGTACGGCAACCACAGAGGGCAACGCGCAGCTAGTGCAGCAGGTGATCCAACAGCGGCCTCGGGTTTCCGTTCGCCGTGTTGCAGCTGTGGTCCAAATGACGCCAACGTCCACGTATCGTCTCATGCGCCAGAGTTTACACCTCTATCCATACAAAATTCAAACGCGGCAACCCCTCAGCGCCGCTACCATTGCTGCACGAGAGACATTCGCTAACGATATAGTGCACAGGATTGATGATGGCGACATGCATGTGGGCAGCATTTGGTTTACTGACGAAGCTTATTTTTACCTGGATGGCTTCGTCAATAAACAGAACTGGCGCATATGGGGAACCGAAAAGCCCCATGTTGCAGTCCCATCGTCCCTGCATCCTCAAAAAGTACTGGTCTGGGCCGCCATTTCTTCCAAAGGAATCATTGGCCCATTTTTCAGATCCGAAACGATTACTGCATCACGCTATCTGGACATTCTTCGTGAATTTGTAGCGGTACAAACTGCCTTAGACGACACTGCGAACACCTCGTGGTTTATGCAAGATGGTGCCCGGCCACATCGCACGGCCGACGTCTTTAATTTCCTGAATGAATATTTCGATGATCGTGTGATTGCTTTGGGCTATCCGAAACATACAGGAGGCGGCGTGGATTGGCCTCCCTATTCGCCAGACGTGAACCCCTGTGACTTCTTTCTGTGGGGACACTTGAAAGACCAGGTGTACCGCCAGAATCCAGAAACAATTGAACAGCTGAAGCAGTACATCTCATCTGCATGTGAAGCCATTCCGCCAGACACGTTGTCAAAGGTTTCGGGTAATTTCATTCAGAGACTACTCCATATTATTGCTACGCATGGTAGATATGTGGAAAATATCGTACTATAGTTTTTCCCAGACCGCAGCGCCATCTGTTGTTGAAAATTGTAACTACTGTAATTTCGAAAGTTTGTCTGCCTGAAAATGTACTGTTGTCCCAAGCATATTGCAACAAACGGTGTATTTCTATCGCTGCTCGTTTAGTTTTTATTGCCGGTTCAAATATACCGGTCATTTTTGAAACACCCTGTACTTCTAAGAAACTCATGCTAGCAGCTGTTCGTGTTTCAAATTCTGGAATATTCCATTCGTCTTCCCTGGTGAAGGAATTTCGGAAAACTGCGTTCAATAACTCCGCTTTAGCGGCACAGTCGTCGGTAACAGTACCATCGGCACTGCGCAGCGAAGGTATTGACTGCGTCTTGCCGCTTGTGTACTTTACATACGACCAGAATTTCTTCGGATTTTGTACCAAATTTCGAGACAATATTTCGTTGTGGAACCTATTAAAGGCATCTCGCATTAAAGTCCGTGCCAAATTTCGCGCGTCTGTAAATTTTAGCCAATCTTCGGGATTTCACGTTATTCTGAACTTCGCATGCTTTTTCCGTTGTCTCTGCAACAAATTCGGACCTGTTTTGTGTACCATGGGGGATCAGTTCCATCTCTTACCAATTTATGAGGTATGAATCTCTCAATTGCTGTTGCTACTATATCTTTGAATTTGAGCCACATCTCGTCTACATTTGCATAGTCAGTTCGGAAGGAATGGAGATTGTCTCTTAGGAAGGCTTCTAGTGACACTTTATCCGCCTTTTTAAATAAAACTATTTTGCGTTTGTTTCTGGTGGATTTCGAAGAAACGGTATTGAGCCTAGCTACAACGACCTTGTGATTACTAATCCCTGTATCAGTCATGATGCTCTCTATTAGCTCTGGATTGTTTGTGGCTAAGAGGTCAAGTGTGTTTTCGCAACCATTTACAATTCGCGTGGGATCGTGGACTAACTGCTCGAAATAATTTTCGGAGAAAGCATTTAGGACAATCTCGGAAGACGTTTTCTGCCTACCACCGGTTTTGAACAAGTATTTTTGCGAACATATCGAGGGAAGGTTGAAGTTCCCACCAACTATAACCGTATGAGTGAGGTATTTATTTGTTACGAGACTCAAATTTTGCCTGAACTGTGCAGCAACTATATCATCGGAGTCTGGGGGTCGGTAGAAGGAGCCAATTATTAACTTAGTTCGGCTGTTAAGTATAACCTCCACTCATACCAATTCGCACGGGGTATCTACTTCGACTTCACTACAAGATAAACCACTACTGACAGACACCAACACTCCACCACCAATTCTGCCTAATCTATCTTTCCTGAACACCGTCTGAGACTTCGTAAAAATTTCTGCAGAACTTATTTCAGGCTTAAGCCAGCTTTCTGTACCTATAAAGATTTCAGTAAGTTCTGGTAAGAACTGTTCACAGTAACACTCTCTCTACCCCACCTTCCTATTCATAACGAATCCTACTCCCGTTATACCATTTTCTGCTGCTGATATTACTCTATACTCATCTGACCAAAAATCCCTGTCTTCTTTCCATTTCACTTCAGTGACCCCTGCTGTATCTAGATCGAGCCTTTGGATTTTCCTTTTCAGATTTTCTAGATTCCTTACCACGTTGAAGCTTCTGACGTTCCAGGACCCGACTCGTAGAACTTTATCCTTCCGTTGATTATTCAATCTTTTTCTCATATGGTGATTTCCCCCTTGTCAGTCCCCCCCCCCCCCCCCCCCCCGGAGGTCCGAATGGGGGACTATTTCGGAGTCTTTTGCCAATGGAGAGAGCATCATGACACTTTTCCAGTTACAGGCCACATATCCTGTTACATGTCTTTAATGCAGTGGTTTCCATCGCCTTTTGTATCCTCATACTGTTGATCATTGCTGATTCTTCCGCCTTTTAGAGCCAGTTTCCCATCTCAAGGGCGAGAGAGTGCCTTGAACCTCTGTCCCTTCTTGACAAGGCCGTTGACAAAATGACGGTGACTTCTTATGCCGAAAGTCTTTTGCCGCCATTGCTGATGATTTTTATCTAAAATTTAAGCAGTGGCGAGGTTAGAACCCGGAACCGAGGACGTTTCGATTACTAGTCAAAGACCCACTCGTAGTCCACGGGTGACTATCAAATGATTGCTCTAGTTAGAGTACCGAGCGAGGTGGCGCAGTGATTAATACACTGGACTCGCATTCGGGAGGACGACGGTTCAATCCCGCGTCCGGCCATCCTGATTTAGGTTTTCCGTGATTTCCCTAAATCGCTTCAGGCATATTCTGGGATGGTTGCTTTGAAAGGGCACGGCCAACTTCCATCCCCATCCTTCCCAAATACAGTGAGACCGATGACCTCGCTGTTTGGTCATTTCCCCGAATCAACCCATCTCTAGTTAGAGTATGAAATCTGTGAGAAAATGATAGGTCATTTGCTTAAACGTCGGTGAATAACTTCCATTGTACTATAGGGAGGTGCGGGGGGAGCCAGAGCTTAGATTTTATTCAACAAATTGTAGGGGACGTTGAGTGTAAGTGCTACTCAGAGATGAAGAGGTTGACGCATAAGAGGAAATCATGGTGGCGTGCGGGGAGGGAGAAGGGGCCTGTCTAAAGTCAGTCAGAAGGTAGTCAGTCTTCTTATGAAAGTTTAATTGTGACTTGACTGACGTGAGTACTGGAAATATTTGTATGAACAACGATTTGCTACCGTTTGATGATAATAATAATAATAATAATAATAATAATAATAATAATGTTAAGTTTGGCATTTTAAATGAGTTATGGAATCGAATAGTCGTGAACAGGAAAAGTAAATGTTGAACGTTTTTTTCTGCGAAGAGTCGGAAATTAAAGTGTGTGTAGTGCTAGCGATCACATGTCAATCAGACGGGAGTAAAAAATTTATTTGAAAATACGCCCGGGTTCCCGGGTTCGATTCCCGGCGGGATCAGAGATTTTCTCTGCCTCGTGATGACTGGGTGTTGTGTGATGTCCTTAGGTTAGTTAGGTTTAAGTAGTTCTAAGTTCTAGGGGACTGATGACCATAGATGTTAAGTCCCATAGTGCTCAAAGCCATTTGAACCATTTTTTATTTGAAAATATTCATGACCGAAACATCTACCGGCGTAAGATTTATTCCCCTAAGGGCCACTGCGTGTTACTACAACTTACTACACTGCCAGTTACCTCACCTTCAGTGGGGCATGCGGTTTGAAGGGTTCAAAATTTAATCATTGTCTTTACTGTTATGTGATAGCGTTTCTTTGGCACTTGTC
Source organism: Schistocerca piceifrons (assembly GCF_021461385.2). Lineage (NCBI taxonomy): Eukaryota > Metazoa > Arthropoda > Insecta > Orthoptera > Acrididae > Schistocerca > Schistocerca piceifrons. The sequence goes on from NC_060143.1 coordinate 148,689,696, forward strand.
AGCATCGGTAACATCAACTGTGATGCTGTCGTAGTCCAGAAACAAATGAAATTGGCATTTCCTCCTTTATTTCTGGACTACATTTACGAAAGCGCAGTTGCACTTACCAGCTTAAGGAAGCCTGACCTTTGCAGGAAGTTTGTACCGGCCTTCCGATGCAGCTCCTTCGGAAATCAAGTGACACGAACACAAGTGCGAGTGAACTCTGGCGCGACCAGGTGCGCTAACAGGTAATTAACGCACGCGAGCACGCATACCGCGGCATGCAGCTGCTAATTGGCGACGCTCTCCCGCCGGCGGTGTGTGCCGCCGCTGGCGGCTGAGAGGCTGGCGCCCAGAGTCCCGTGTGACTTTTTCATGCGGCGCTGCCGTTAAGCTGGTTTCGTCTTTCCCTCGGGAATACGCTCCTTGCGGATCCTGGCGCTTTTCTCCTGCAGAATGCGTGACTAATTTAATCTTGATTGTATTGGGTGGCGCAGGGGAACAGGTGAAATTCCGAATTACAAATGCCATTCCAAACACTTATTTTGTCAGCTTCCGTGACTACAGCACTACAGCACAGTTACAAACGAATAAAACGTCAGACTGTCATGGAATCCCAGTTCGGTATTACGCCGATTACTCTGTTGCGTTGGCCTCTTTCGTAGCTCGCATTTATTGTGAACCCCTCGCAAGCGAAAAAAAAGCAGACGACTGAAAAAAAGCGTTGCTACCCCCGTAGATAAGAGGGAATATGCGCAAGTTATCCTTGCATATATTCTAAGCTCGAATATAATGAGTTTCCTAGAGAGAAAAGAAGCTTCTGTCCGTAAATCAGAATGGATTTACAAAGCAGCTCGCCGTTTTCGTACGCAGTATCCTGCTAACAGGCCAACAGATAGACTCTTGCCTGGCCATTACCACACCAACAGGGCTACACAGATTTTGGCACAACAGGAGAGCTGGAATAACTAAATCATGATTGTTCAATGGACATATCAGCGCCTCACTCTTGTTCGGACGTTGAGGCCAAAAAAACTATCATTTCAAAAACATTGGCTCCTGACTTGGTACCTTCTGACCAGCATGCATGATTCTGACCAGTTTCCAGTCAGTAGTGGTCACTTACCCAGGTGGACTGGGGTTTGAGCCCGGATCATCTAGCTGCCCAGCTGTCACTATCTGAATGGGCATACAGTGTAGCTGGTCACCATCGCCTGTGCAGGCACACATCAAGGATGTGAGTTGCCATCATCCACACCGAGTGCTGCAGTTTTGATTCCATCTGTCGCAGTGTGATCTGCACTGAACAGCATCACTGAGCCATTTCCTATAGGTACCGTGTGCTGACCATTGCATTCCGGAGAGCATTCGGTACTTTACCACTCTGTAAATTGATAGCAAAGGTCCGAGCATGCGGAAAAGATTGTTAAATATGTGACTGACTGGAAGACGTTTTGAATAATAGAACACGGCGCGTAGTCTCGAACAGCGAATCTTCGTCTGAGGCAGAGCCTCTGGGAAGCTTGATAAGGTCTCTCTTGTTCTCCACGTGCACGACGATCTGTCGGATAGGGTGGGGAGCAATCTGAGAGTCTTAGCGGTTTGGTGCAGTGAATGGCACCTTGCTGTAATTGATGATAAGTAAACTAATGCGAATGAGAACGAGAAATTTTCCTGTTATGTGAGAGTATAGCATCCATAGTATGCTGCTTGACTGACAAGTGAGTCACGTGGATTAAATATCTAGGCGTAATGAGCGAAACAACGGGAATTGTAACGAGCACAGAATCGCACTTATGGGGAAGTCGAATGGCCAGGTGCTGTTTATTGGCAGAGATCTGGTAAAGTGTAGTGCACTATTGACGAGACTGCGTACAGAAAGCTTGTCCTACTGATTCTTTAGCACTCCCACCAGGTGGATTAAAAAAAGTCAAGCCACTATTATTTCTGTAAAAGTATATACTGGTCGAAAGCTGCGTCGTAAGATATGTTTTTATTCACAACACGTAAGTACAAGCCATTCTTTGACGATGCAGTAACCCTCACACTTAGTTCTGTACAATTCCAAATGTAAAGAAAGTAAAGGGTCAAGCTCGCAAACAGTAATTTGTTCTACAAAAAGCTACTACTCTGCACGTATACTTTTTTCAATACAGCATGTTGTGTTCACTGAAAAAAATTTGACTCCCAACATCCAAGCGAACCTAGTACCAGTGAATATTCGTTGTTGTACAACTGATGTCACATTAATCCGTTGCCCGCATAGGAGTCGTGTTACGCTGCGTATACGGTGCAGCAACGCACCCTTGCACCGTACATGATCACCGAGCGCAACTTTAAAACAATTTATTTGGGCTACACAATATGAAACATGTAATAAACATTTGGTAAAATAATAAAAAGTTTCCGTTTGAAGGCCGTACTGTCCAGAATCGGTATGCTAATCATGCAGAATCGTCGCTCGCCGAAACACCGTGTCTTGCTGCATAAGGTCAAAACTGCCTGCTGCACATTCTCGTCTGACAGGAATCGTCGACCCTTCAAGGTGTTTCTTAAGGGACCGAAGGCGTGATAATCGGATGGGAGAGATCAGCACTATAGGGCGGGTGCTCGAGTGACCGTCCACTTGAGTTGCGTGCCTTCCGCAGTACATTTGCGATAAGGGCACGTGCGTTACCATGAAGCAGCAGCATCCCTTGTCGCAGTGTTCTCGAACGTTTCGCCTTCGTTACTGCCCCATACATAGTCTTCATTCTCCGATGGATATCTGGCGTTGTTTGTCCTTCGGCAGGCAAGGAAACAATAACAGCACTTTAGTCCTGTTCGGACGCATTTGGTAATAACAACGCCATACTTCACGTTTCCGCATTTATAGCACGCGCATCGGAAAAACACTAATGTCATATTAATCCCTTGCCCGCATATGAGTCGTGCTACGCTGCGTATACGGTGCAGCAACGCATCAAACGGAAGCTTTTCCATCGCACCCTTATATGTTACGTATATATGTATACAGTATTCAGCTTAGAGTATTGATAGGCGCGTGGCATTGGAATTCAAGTCCTGTCCTTTAACTAACGTGATACATTAAAATATAACTATATAATTTGTAGAGTTATGTTTGGACTGCAGTCTATGAGAATTGTTAGGTTCAGTAGGCGGATCTGGTATTTAGTAGCCACTAAAAAAACTGTCTACCGAACACTCTTAAATAACGGCTTGCTATTACGGAAGCAACGGATGGTCATCGTCGGCTGTGCTGTAGAATGGAACTGTACCATGAAAGAACTGATGAAACACAACTGAACCCACAACTGTGGAAGTGCAGGAACTGGCAAAGTGTGGTCGCGCCTCTTCATTTATACGCGACTGGTAGAATAATCTTGCATCTGCGATCTCATTGAGGAAAGTAGAAATTGGTTTCAGGCCTCACCGTCCCCTGTGGCACCTGACGGAACTAGCGGCGCATGCATATGACTAGAGCCCGAAATTTCGTGTACTATCAAGTCGTGTAAACCATTCATGCAACATCATAGCATTCAACATCCGCAATGAGGCAGCAAACGAATAAAAAATGTGAGGTATCAAACTTCAGTTCAATATTTATTTCTATTTTCGTCTTAAACAGTACATAACAGGTATAGATTTCGCCAGTAGCCGGTGGCTTACAACTTCGTCATTGTTGCAGAAAGATGCACAATACTTGATACGTCAGGTCTTGCTTCAAATCTGTTTTCTTGAATGCCACTTCCGCATCTTCAGTGCAAGCTATTTAAGAGGCTTTGAACGTGTCGACGACCAAAAGTCTGAGAAAAACTGCAAGTAGGGGCCAATAACTTAAGGCTTTTCTATAGAATGAAGCAAACACATGGCGCCTTCAATAAATTTTCTATAATTTACAGTCTGTTACCGACTTAACTTTATCAAAGTTATCACAGTAAAAGTGACAGCATTTATCCAGGTTAACATAGGCTGTAGTGGTAAGTCTTGATCTGGCAGTATATACCTAAATGCGGAAACACAGAAAAAATGGCTCTGAGCACTATGGGACTTAACATCTCAGGTTATCAGTCCCATAGAACGTAGAACTACTGAAACCTAACTAACCTAAGGACATCACACACATCCATGCCCGAGGCAGGATTCGAATCTGCGACCGTAGCGGTCGCGCGGTTCCAGACTGAAGCGCCTAGAACCGCTCGGCCACCAAGGGTCGGCGCGGAAACACAGAAAGGTACTTACAAGGATACGTTCAGTAGGAAAATAACTCAGCGTATGATTTAACTAATGCTGTCAGAATTACCAAATTTTTGTGTTTGGCGCGTCTATTTATCTCTTCTGTAGAGGATATCGCCATATTCACGATGTCATATTTTAGAGATACTGTTTCATCTACAAGATGTAGCAATTAGGCTAAACAAGAACGTGTTTTAGGTTAGGATAAAATATTTTAATTGCTTTCCCGGCCTACAGCATGTACGCACAGTATCACTTAACAACAAAAACAACCATTTTTAATTTACATTTATTGGCACTTCTACCGACATCTCTTCGGCCGAACTAAGACACTTGAGCTCACTGTGAAGTTTACAGGCTAACAAGATTGGAGAAATTACTCATGTTCTATTCTTTTGGCGAAACTGATAAGAAAAACAATCAGTAAAACGTGTTACCTTGTGAGTTAGTGCAGTATATGCACTGAAGCCAGTTACAGCGATAAACTCTTAGATATATGGATTCACTTCACAAATGCCCAAAACAACCAAACATGCATGCAGCATGCATTAGCTTGAAAATTCCGGGTTCTAGATATAACACACGGAACGTTTTATGGCGGAAGCAGAAATTGGTTGCAGATTATGAGTACCAGCTTGGCGACGACCGGTCGGAACTCGGTGTGGCGCGAAGGCGTCAAGTGTGCTTGGTTGTGATGATATTGTGTCTCATATGCTGGTACACAGCGTAGCACATGCAAGTTTAGCATGTATACACCCGAAACTACCTCGAGACCGGACTGTTTTAAAACATATCCGAACGCCAACGCAAACATACTGATACCTTCAACTAAACCTATAGATAGAATTGACATTACTTCCAAAAAATCGACTAATGATAGATTAAGATTGTGTGCCGTAACGAGAGCTGCATCCTAACTTTTATGTTCGTGGGCAGTGCTTGCCCTTGCTCCCGACCTCTCTAATCACGCCGTATGGCTTCAGTTTCCCAGTACAAATACTTTGAGGGTCAAGCTGTTCACCCAAGGCATAGCTCCTACTATGTTCGCGCCTCGATCTTTCATAAAGTTGTAATCTGTAAAGTAGTTTAACCATAGTAACACTAAGTCGCAGAGTGAGAGATAACCCGGCCGGAGTGGCCGTGCGGTTCTAGGCGCTACAGTCTGGAATCGAGCGACCGCTACGGTCGCAAAAAATGGTTCAAATGGCTCTGAGCACTATGGGACTCAACAGCTGTGGTCATCAGTCCCCTAGAACTTAGAACTACTTAAACCTAACTAACCTAGGGACATCACACACATCCATGCCCGAGGCAGGATTCGAACCTGCGACCGTAGCAGTCGCGCGGTTCCGGACTGCGCGCCTAGAACCGCGAGACCACCGCGGCCGGCGCTACGGTCGCAGGTTCGAATCCTGCCTCGGGCATGGATGTGTGTGATGTCCTTAGGTTAGTTAGGTTTAAGTAGTTCTAAGTTCTAGGGGACTGATGACCTCAGAAGTTAGGTCCCATAGAGCTCAGAGCCATTTGATTTGCTACTGATATTGCGTATATCTTCGAGAAAGGTCTTTCGCTAAATTATGACTCAGTGGAAGTTAAATTTTTTCTTGAGATACGATGAAGAGTTACTCTACCGTACAACAGGCTTTCTCGTTTAAGTTAAACGTATCCGGTAGTTTCAAATCGGGACATGATGATGGCCAGTCAAACACATTCATTCAAATTTCTTCGAACAACGATGTCATGGTCCTTGACTTTATAAAGTAGCATGGCCCTACTGATACAAAAAAGTTTCAGTTCCTAATTGATACAGCTCTCTGAAGCTGAAAATGTTTTTCATAAACATCTGTCTTAAGATTGCTATTGTACATAACTATTATTGCAGACCAAAACTTAAAAATAACTTAGGTCAGCACGTCTCCATTGATTTCATTTATCGACTCAACACAATTACTTGAATATTGTTCGCTAGGGATTCCCTCATCCGGGTTCCTAATAAGGTACCGTGACTTACCACTCTACATTCTATCCCAAACCATGAGGGCTAAAATTATATAGATAGCGAGAATCCTTAGCTGAATATTTTGAATAACGAGTTAGTGGTCGCAAATTAGTGTTACTGGTGATATAAAGTCTTGAATGAGCGACACGTGTGAAGCACGTTTTGAAAACTGCTTATTTTGCATACCAAACAACAGCCTGCCTCATCGACGTTTGTGGGGATACATTGACAAGCAATACAGAATCGTCTGTGTCGCGTTCGGTCTCTCGAAAACTGAGGCTCTGTCGTTACAGCAACTTGCAGAAATGTGCACTGCCTGCTAAAAAATCTGAAGCATCTAGAAGACATGATCGAATGTCATTGTAGCTAGCCGGCCGAAGTGGCCGTGCGGTTAAAGGCGCTGCAGTCTGGAACCGCAAGACCGCCGCGGTCGCAGGTTCGAATCCTGCCTCGGGCATGGATGTTTGTGATGTCCTTAGGTTAGTTAGGTTTAACTAGTTCTAAGTTCTAGGGGACTAATGACCTCAGCAGTTGAGTCCCATAGTGCTCAGAGCCATTTGAACCAGCCAGCCATTGTAGCTTCGTACACATACACATAATCGAAGAGTATGAAAATGACTCAAGTTCCAATTTTCTGTAACCGGTAGAAAGGCCACCAGACTGTATTAGTCTGTTCGTGTTCAGTATTATTATCAGGTCTGGTATGATGTAAGGTCCGTGAACAGTTTCAGATGCTTAGTGATCACTGTGAGGCACATGGAGATGACGCTTACTCGTGTGAGACAGAGTTATCAGCACGTGACGGAGTTTGAAAGGCATCTCGTTGTGTCTCCATGTGGCCGGATGGTCAAATAGTGCAATATCCGGATTTGTGGAGCATTGGGCGTGACTGTGAGGGATGTTGCAATGCATTGGAAGGTGAGGTTGGGAGTACTCGTCATGATTCCGATGGACCATATCTGACCACCGCAAAGGATCATCATCGTATTGAGCACCAACCGCGTTGTGATCCCATGTGCCGCCTGCCATTCGAGAACAACTAGTGTACCCCCTGCAACATTCTGTGTCATTCCACACCATTTGTCCGAGAATACCAGCGGGCGAATTATGGGATTACCGTCCCATACGTAAGCTGCCGCTTACACAGAAGGACAAACTTTTGTAGTGGTGCTGTGACCGGTAAGTGTGGGCTACAGGTGAATGGCGTCGTATTGTGTTCAGCGATGAATCGTGGTTCTACACTACCCTGGATGACCATCAGTCGGCGACCTGGGGAGGGGGCTGATATTCTTCCAGTGGTTTGGGGAGGCATTGCCGTGTTATGCCTGCCGTCATTGTGTGGGGGTCCCTTCGGTATGACTTCAGGCCACGACTGATAGTGATTGAGATAACTGTGACGGTACAATGGTACGTCACGAGCATCCTGCGTCTTTGTGCGCTACCTCTCATGCGCCAGCCTGTTGGTGCCGTTGTTCAATAGGACAATGCTTGATCAGTCATAGCACGTTTCTTTATGAACTGCCTGCATGATCCTGATGTACTCCCGTCGCCAACAAGATCCCCAGACCTGTCTCCGATAGAACATTTGTTGGATCAACTCGAGCGTCACTCCGGCCCATTGCCAATATCCAAGATACTCAGAACCAGTTACAACAGCTTGCCTCAGGATAGGATACAACGGCTCTGCGACACCCCTCTCACAGAAGTAGAGTACGCAACCAGGCCAAAGAGGATGCAACTTGATACTAGTATGTGGGCTAATAGTGCCAAAATCTTTCTAAATTTCACTGAGTTTTGTAGTCACTGAAATACCAACACACCGTCTCGAAGCGTGGTGTTCCATTTCGTTTTCTCCTCGCATCATGGGTGATTCACGCTTAACTTAACGTGTTGATTTGTGCAGTTGCGGATCTCACGCCCTGCCGCCTGCCTCAACAGTTCGCCAGCAACTAAACTTGCTTAGAGCTCCCACCTGAAAATTATCGATACTGAAGGCCATGATAATACTCGCTGCTTGAAGTGCCACCTAGAATATAGTGACTGTGAAATACAGCCTACTGTCCCGAATCAACAGTGATTGCTGTAACGATGGTGTAAAAGCAAGAAACCCAAGAACTAGTACACATGCTACAAACTTTGATTCCATACCTTAACTGTATACGAAATTTAAATGGATATAGCGCAGCAGCGTATCCCGATGGAGAGTTTTTTGTTCACTTTTGTGAAACGGCTTCTCTTTTCCCGTACTATACAGCCCGACTATAATTTAATAGCACACAGAAAGAAAACACGCTGAACTGGCCATCTTGTACATAATGTACTGTATTTGAACTGTTAATAATCAATGTGATTGTATTTGTTGCAGGTTGCATGCCGGGCAGTGGAACTGTTGACCTCAAGTGTTCTGGAAAGGCTGCAGAGTAATTCACTGACTTCAGGACGTACGGAAAGCGCACAGAGATTTGGCAGCGCTCGACTGGATCAGAAGGTAGGGCATTTGTCTAATTCGGTATCCCGGATTTCCATTTCCGGTAGTGTTTCAGAGCAAATAAGTCATAAACCGGTCGGCGTACAAATCTGCAGCCTAGCTTCATGGAAGATGTAGATTAGCTGTAGATGATTTGAGACGGGATTATTTAATCTTGATACATAGTGCAGCGCTCAAAATGTATTATACGTTATTCGCTTGCTACAGTATTGCACTGTTTCTAAGATCGTAATACCTATCGGAACGTATGCGACAGCACGCACTACGTAATATGTCCCGAACTACCGCACATAATAACAGGATTCTTTTGGGGCTCACACGTTGAGCTACGTTGATGACAGAAAGATAGGGGGTCAAGTGTTTTGGATAGCCATTGGGCTAGGGACCATTTGTACACACAACAGAATGATCGTCTTCCTGTAACTATTCTATAATATGAGGTCAAAGTTCGAATATTACACACTTCCTCCAGCTTAGAAAAATGGAGCAGATAGGTTGGTTTTTTTTTTTTCATTATACTCTTATGTAATCTATGGTGCATTTTAAGGGACTTGCGGAGGCACCATTTAATTCATAGGCGGTTCCTGAGAAAACCCGAGAAACATGGTTTTTGGATACCAAAACGGAGTCTCCGATTCCGGGGCGGCTATACGCAGGAAATGGCTCACATTTTTACTATGCATTCTTAAGACCCCTGTCTCTAACAGCCTTGAAAATTTTCGTGATACCTTTATCCCTTCCCGAGGTACAGAGGGTCAAAGTTACACTACTTGTACACGTAAAATACGGACGTAATATCCGAAGTGAGACGAAAACATGGTATATAAAGTGACGCAGCACGGATAAATATGCTGTAAAGTGGCTCCGTTATCATGAGAAGAGTTTTGGCAACCCTGTGTTGTAGTACTGAGGCACATGCAAAATTTTTGTGCACGTAAAATCCGGTTTGAAGTGTAGAATTAGTTATCCGTTATTTCATATTTCACGTAAGTAAACTATCAAAATTTTGCTGACTCATAAAGTTCTTTTCATGTGAGTGGCATGTCCTACTCTAAGAGGGAAAAGAAAGGAACCCGCGGAAAAATGCTCCTATAGGACCACAAAAAAGGCTACTATGCTCCTGTTTTTAAAGACTATGAGTGAAAAAAGGGATATCAGCTGTCTCATTCTCCCTTCCTCAGCACTTTTAAAAATTTTTCCAAAAATTTTGACATACGAATATATTCGCGCCTTTTTACGCCGAGAGAGGAAGGACAATGGCAGTAGGAAAGAGGCTGAAAAGTAATAAATATTGGAAGATAGTAGACAGTGGTTGTAGTATAGAAAGAGCGAACGAAACAATGGTGGTATGAGAGAAAGATAGGGACACAGTGGCAATCGATCGTTGTTGACAGTGACAGAACTGTGCTAGGAAAAGAGTTAAGGATACAGTGCCAGGATACAGGAGAAAAGAAGAGGAGGAAGTGGAAGAGGATGAGAGCCAGTGATAATGAGAGGTAAAGTCTGTGACAATGACAAAAAGGAAGACAGAGACAGTGACAGTGAGAAGAGATAGCAACGGTGAGAAGAGACAACAACATTGAGAAGAAATGAATGAGACAGTAGTAGTAGTAAGAGAGAGCAAGAGGGAGAGAATGTGACAGTGAGAATAGATAGTAGTAGTAGTAGTAGTAGTAGGACAGACCGAATGAGCCTGTGGTTGTGAGACAGGAGACACTGAAATAGAGACACAAAGAGATAATGACTGAATGAGAATCAAGTGGGAGTGGATGGGTGTGAGCAACTTACATCGATGGGCTAGTGGGTGTAAGCGAGTTACAGTTAGGGGAGCTTATGGAAGTGAGATACGAGTTGCATGTTAAAAAGAGCGAGAATATGTTCGCATGCCAGAATGTGTTGGGAAAATTTCTTACGTTACTGAGGAAGGCAGACTGAGGCAGCTGGTACCCCACATTTCAGTCCGACTCTTTTAAATCAGCAGGAACATACTCATAAGTTTCGTGCCCCTATAAGAACGTTTCTCCGCTAATTTTCTTCTTTTCCCTGCTGCAGCAGGGCATGTATCTCATATGAAAAGAGAAGTATTGGTCGGTAAAATTTAGATAGCTTACTTATGTGAAACTGAAATAACGCAAAACTAATTGTACACGTCAGACCAGATTTTACGTGGAAAAATTTTTTGCGTGTGCTTCAGTACTGCTCTTCCAAATGATAAACGTGGACACCTGACAGCACACTTCTCTATGCTACAACACACGCCTTTCGAGTAATCATAATCAGATAACTGCGGCCAAAATTAACACAAAAGACAAACTCAGAAAAACTTTTACATAAATACACCACCAATGTAACATCAGGAACGAAAGTACCCATTGAGTATAGTACTTGCAATATGCTTGGAAAGCTCATACAAGTGAGCGATACAAAAAAATGTGCACTGTCATATGCAGTTGCTGTTACGTATATTTTCAATAGACGTTACTTTGAGATATCCCATAGCATGCCATGCAGACTCACAACCTTATTACTTCAAGTTGGCGCCAGATGGCGTTGATCTAAAGAGCAAATGACGTAGCTTTACAGTATATAAAACATCACTCCCCACATTACACTTTTACGTACATCGGACTCGAAAAAAACATGGGCCGTATGTTTTAATTATAATTTTAGATATTATTATGTTTATTATATAAAATTCAGGGAAAATGTACCATTAGTGTAACATCCCCCGCCCCCACTCCCCGTTCGTTCTTCGTTCCCCCCTGTCCCTTTATGGTACCTTTCGTACCATTACTCGTTCCTCTACCCGCCCTCCGCCACCATCCCGTCTTACTTTCCTACTCACCTCCCCCTCATCCCTGTCCCTCCCCCAACCATAGCCTATTTCCGCCTCACGTGCCCCTTCCCTGCTCCTCCCCCCCACCTCCCCCATACCCAATCCATCCTAACAGGATTAGAAAATTTGTTGTTTATGATGAGGTTTTGGTTGTTCAGACATGGCCCATCAGTGGTCTCTATGGTTTGACAGCTGTTCGGTTTGTTTGAAGAAATAATTAAAAAACGAATATTGTCTTCTTTTATAATGGTGGCTTTTACATTGCCGTCTCTCGATGGAATATTTGGCATTGTGCCTAGTGTGGTTAATGTTCTCTGTGTATGTCCTATGATAGGTTCTACTCGTAACATATCCTGTGTTGTTATATTTTTTCATTGAAGAAATGACGCTTACCGTAAAAGACAGATGTAAAATGGTAAGGAATGTTTACGTTGTGTTGTATATTGTAAACGCTATGTCCTAGTATGCTTCGATCTTTGAGATCAGTGCCTTGTGGCACCAAGTTGAAGTAATACGGTTGTCGAGTCTGCTGCCTCTAGTCCGGCATGCGACATCTCAATGTCACGTCTTTCTGAAAATACGCTTAACGGCAATTGCACATGAGCGAGCACGTTTTTCTTGTATTGTTCACTTGTATGAGCTTTCGTAAGCATATTGTAAGTACTTATACTCAGTGTGGACTTTCGTTCCTGATGTTACATTGGTGTTGTATTTGTATACCGTACAAGCTTTTCTAAGATTGTCTTTTGTGTTAATTTTGGCCACAATTATCTGATTTTTACTCAAAAAGCAGCAGTCAAGACGTTTCCAAGGAATTACTACACGCCACGTCTGTATGGTCGCATGCTTTAAAATGGATGACTTCATCAGTCAAATGGAATCGACAAACCTACCCACTATACTCTGCCCAACATAACATGTAGTATTAGTCATTTTGCATTTGATGTCTCAACAATTTCTAACCGTTTCTGGGAAGATCCCCGTTTTTTAAATGTCTCTTGTATAAGTATATTCATTGAGCTTATATTTCCACCCAGCATCTAACTTGTCTTCGACGTTTTTAACGGAAATAAAATATTTTTTCTATTGGAATACAATGCTAATTTCGCGAGAGTACGACGTCAACATTTACTCTATAAAAGCCGGTAGTCAAAATCTCTATATCGACTCGTCTATAGCGCATTAGTTACATTAAACAACCCATTTATTGTTACGTTATTACATTGGATAAAACTGACAAGGAGTTTCAGCTACATCATGTATCACAGGACGCAGGTCCCTAGAACATATTCTAATCTCAAATATTATAACGCTCCCGGACGAAAATAAGCTTTTGTCAAAGATTCAGAGCGGGGTTCAGAAAAAGCCATATGCGCGAAGCACAGCTTGCTTTATTACTACGCAATATCTTGAAAACAGCAGATGGAGGTGAACTTCCTAGATTTCCGAAAGGCATTGCACCTTGCACGAAACCGACGGCGAGTAACATACACTGCCGGGGAAAAAAAGAAAAGAAATAAAGAAATTGCAACATCCTCAAGGGCAGTGTTCAGTGGCACCAGTGTAATATATACCATAGTGAGGGACTGTAGTATCACTGATTTATTTGTCACTGTCATCGGCTATCAGGTGGCTGAGTCGGAGATGATCAGTGTTCCCAACATTTGTCCTAGGGTATACCCCACTGACGAGTACTTACTGAGCCATTTAAGCGGGATGGCATTGTGGGCCTGCAGCAAGTCGCGTGGATATATATCGACGGGTTGCTGCACATATTGGACACAATCATTCGGTGCTGTGTTGCTGCTTTCAGTAGTGGTCTGGGGAACATTCCCCTACCTGTAGAACAGGTTCTGTACGTCAACATAGAACAGACGCATATAGAGGTCGACGCATTGTGCAAGCAGCGGTGGTCGACCCAACATAATCCAGGAACGATATCTGGCCACAAGTTGAACTTGCTATATCATCAGGGACCGCTGGGAACCGTCTGTGGCCAGGCTATCACAAACACCACGACACAGCCAAGCTACTCTGGTGTAGTGAAAGAGTTTGTAAAGTGGAAAGGCGCTCTGTTGTTTTCAGTGATGAGAGTAGGTTTCATCTGTATGGAGTGATGGACGTACATGGCATATGGCATGAACCTGGTGAGCTACCCGTTCCAGGACATTTGGTTTTGTCCGTATGCGAGTGATGGACGTACACGCATATACACTCCTGGAAATGGAAAAAAGAACACATTGACACCGGTGTGTCAGACCCACCATACTTGCTCCGGACACTGCGAGAGGGCTGTACAAGCAATGATCACACGCACGGCACAGCGGACACACCAGGAACCGCGGTGTTGGCCGTCGAATGGCGCTAGCTGCGCAGCATTTGTGCACCGCCGCCGTCAGTGTCAGCCAGTTTGCCGTGGCATACGGAGCTCCATCGCAATCTTTAACACTGGTAGCATGCCGCGACAGCGTGGACGTGAACCGTATGTGCAGTTGACGGACTTTGAGCGAGGGCGTATAGTGGGCATGCGGGAGGCCGGGTGGACGTACCGGAATTGCTCAACACGTGGGGCGTGAGGTCTCCACAGTACATCGATGTTGTCGCCAGTGGTCGGCGGAAGGTGCACGTGCCCGTCGACCTGGGACCGGACCGCAGCGACGCACGGATGCACGCCAAGACCGTAGGATCCTACGCAGTGCCGCAGGGGACCGCACCGCCACTTCCCAGCAAATTAGGGACACTGTTGCTCCTGGGGTATCGGCGAGGACCATTCGCAACCGTCTCCATGAAGCTGGGCTACGGTCCCGCACACCGTTATGCCGTCTTCCGCTCACGCCCCAACATCGTGCAGCCCGCCTCCAGTGGTGTCGCGACAGGCGTGAATGGAGGGACGAATGGAGACGTGTCGTCTTCAGCGATGAGAGTCGCTTCTGCCTTGGTGCCAATGATGGTCGTATGCGTGTTTGGCGCCGTGCAGGTGAGCGCCACAATCAGGACTGCATACGACCGAGGCACACAGGGCCAACACCCGGCATCATGGTGTGGGGAGCGATCTCCTACACTGGCCGTACACCTCTGGTGATCGTCGAGGGGACACTGAATAGTGCACGGTACATCCAAACCGTCATCGAACCCATCGTTCTACCATTCCTAGACCGGCAAGGGAACTTGCTGTTCCAACAGGACAATGCACGTCCGCATGTATCCCGTGCCACCCAACGTGCTCTAGAAGGTGTAAGTCAACTACCCTGGCCAGCAAGATCTCCGGATCTGTCCCCCATTGAGCATGTTTGGGACTGGATGAAGCGTCGTCTTACGCGGTCTGCACGTCCAGCACGAACGCTGGTCCAACTGAGGCGCCAGGTGGAAATGGCATGGCAAGCCGTTCCACAGGACTACATCCAGCATCTCTACGATCGTCTCCATGGGAGAATAGCAGCCTGCATTGCTGCGAAAGGTGGATATACACTGTACTAGTGCCGACATTGTGCATGGTCTGTTGCCTGTGGCTATGTGCCTGTGGTTCTGTCAGTGTGATCATGTGATGTATCTGACCCCAGGAATGTGTCAATAAAGTTTCCCCTTCCTGGGACAATGAATTCACGGTGTTCTTATTTCAATTTCCAGGAGTGTAGCATAGACCTGATGAACTGTCTGTTCTTGCACATTAGCCCATAACACACAGGTCCGATCGCAGACTTTGTTACCATTCGCGGTCGTATTTGGTGTTTCTGCAGGGTAAAGTAACCAGTGCCTCCTACATTGCACAGACTGTTATCGTTGCAACTGTCAATTCTTCAACAGGAAAGTGAAGTGCTTTTTCTGCAGGACAGTGCACGTCCACGTACGGATGCTGCGAAGTAACATGTTTTCCGGGATGTGTAACAACTGCCCTTATCTGCAAGGTTACCAGATCTCTCGCCAGTTGAACACGTATGGAGCATGACGAAGCGGGAACTTACTCATTCTCCAGGGCCTGCAAGAACCAATGCCGAACTGTAACAGATTGCTTAAAAATGCGTGGGACAGTCTGTCGTAGGATGGCATTCGGTATCTTTATGATCGTTTGCCTGGGAGAATACACGCCTGCGTTGCCGCCAGAGATGGATGCACTGTATACTGATTTGACCTTTTGTCACATGAGTGTTTCATTTGGTCTGAATTTCTTACCATATACTCCAACAATGATGAAGTACCTGTCATCTCATTTGTCATTAGAATGACTTTGTCCATGAGGTTGTTGCATTTTTTTCGGCAGTTTAGATATTACCATACGGAGTACCTTTATAGATATGCCACTAGTTCGATAAATTTTTGCTTAACAGAACCCTGTACGTCATACTGGACGACGAATATTTAACAGAAACAACAGTAACATCTGACGCACCGCTAGGAACCGTAAAAGGACTACAGGTGTTCTCAGTATACATACGCGATTTATCGGTTCGAGTTGGCAGTAACAATGATTTGTATATTTCATTCGCGATACTATTGTCCGCAGAGAAATGGCATCATATAGATCGTTATATTGTCTCACTACCTTTGTATCATTTATCATAACACCTTCGTGGTAGGCTTCTGATTGCTGCTGTTGAAGTGATCCTATCCAGTTATTGCCTAACTGCTGCCTTTGCCCCTATTGGCTGAGAGTAACGTACACTAATGGCCATTAAAATTTCTACACCAAGAAGAAATGCACATGATAAACGGGTATTCATTGGACAAATATATTATGCTAGAACTGACATGTGACTACATTTTCACGCAATTTGGGTGCATAGATCCTGACAAATCCGTACCCAGAACAAACACCTCTTGCTGTAATAACAGCCTTCATACGCCTGGGCATTGAGTCAAACAGAGCTTGGATGGCGTGTACAGGTACAGCTGCCCATGCAGCTTCAACACGATACCACAGTTCATCAAGAGTAGTGACTGGCGTATTGTGACGAGCCAGTTGCTCGGCCACCATGGGCCAGACGTTTTCAATTGGAGAATGTGCTGGCCAGGGCAACAGTAGAATATTTTCTGTATCCAGAAAAGCCCTACAGGACCTGCAACATGCGGTCGTGCATTATCCTGCTGAAATGTAGGGTTTGCAGGGATCGAATGAAGGATAGAGCCACGGGTCGTAAAACATCTGGAATGTAACGTCCACTGTTCAAAGTGCCGTCAATGCGAACAAGAGGTAACCGAGACGTGTAACCAATGGCACCCCATACCATCACGCCGAGTGGTACGCCAGTATGGCGACGACGAATACACGCTTCCAATCTGCGTTCACCGCGATGTCGCCGAACAAGTATGCGACCATCATGATGCTGTAAACAGAACCTGGATTCATCCGAAAAAGTGACGTTTTGCCATTCGTGCACCCAGGTTCGTCGTTGAGTACACCATCGCAGGCGCTCCTGTCTGTGATGCAGCGTCAAGGGTAACCGCAGCCATGGTCTCGGAGCTGATAGTCCATGCTGCTGCAAACGTCGTCGAACTGTTCGTGCAGATGGTTGTTGTCTTGCAGATGTCCCCATCTGTTGACTCAGGGATCGAGACGTGGCTGCATCATCCGTTACAGCCATGCGGATAAGATGCCAGTCATCTCGACTGCTAGTGATACGAGGCCGTTGGGATCCAGCACGGCGTTCCGTATTACCCTCCTGAACCCACCGATTCCATATTCTGCTAACAGTCATTGGATCTCGACCAACGCGAGCAGCATTGACGCGATACGATAAACCGCAATCACGATAGGCTACAATCCGACCTTTATCAAAGTCGGAAACGTGATGGTACCCATTTCTCCTCCTTACACGAGGCATCACAACAACGTTTCACCAGGCAACGCCGGTCAACTGCTGTTTGTGTATGAGAAATTGGTTGGGAACTATCCTCATGTCAGCATGTTGTAGGTGCCGCCACCCGCGCCAGCCTTGTGTGAATGCTCTGAAAAGCTAATCATTTGCATATCACAGTATCTTCTTCCTGTCGGTTAAATTTCGCGTCCGTAGCACGTCATCTTCGTTTTGTAGCAATTTTAATGGCCAATAGTGTATCATTTGCCATAACACGCAGAAAGAAGTGGGCAGTATTTCCACTTGGCGTAACAAATGACAGCTCTCTTTAAATATGAATAAATCCAAGGTAATGGTTATAACAAAAAGAGTAGCAGCGCTATTGTATCCAATTTCAGCATTAATAGACGATATATGAAGTAAGCTAAATCTTTTAAATATTTTTGAGGTGAAACTAAAATCAATATGATCTTGTCCAAACATGTAAAAGTAATTTTAGGGAAGGCGAATGGAATACTTAACACTCATTGAAAGTGTTCTGGCAAAATGTAGTTCATCTATAAAGAATACAGCTTGTGCTACCAGTTATGGACTACTTTATTACGAGAAATCAGGAATTCGACTGTCTACAAGTACTGAAATAAATCAGTGCTGAAGATTCAAATTTTGTGGCGGTCCAGGACTCCAACCTGGTTGCTTTGCTTCTCTAGAGCCGCTGCCTTAACCGTCTCGGCCATCCGAACACGCCTCCCGTCCAACTCAAATTCTCCCCCTGAGACGCGCAAGTAGCCCCCTCCCCCAAAATCCATTAGCCCTGCAGCTCGTAGCATTCGCTAAGTCCCGTAGGAGTTGGGAAGATATGATGCATCAGCACTGAAAGTACGTAGAGCCGCCCACGCTCATATATATCAGATATGTGATGTCATTTCTGTCGGACACGCGGGGCTTACCGAATGTTACGAGCAGTGGGCATAATGGATGGGAGCGCTGCTTGCGCGTGACAGGTGAGAGTTTGGATTGGACGGGAGGGGAGGCGTGTGCGGATGTCCGACAGAACAGACAGCACGTATCAATATAGGCTGCTACTTCAGCGTTTGGAGGCCCTAACAAGAAGGTACGACAGCAGACATCGAACGAATTAAGGGGCTCGCTGCTAGGATCGTAACAGGTCGCTATAACACATACAAAATTGTAAAAGAAATGATCGCAGAACTTAATTGGAAATTACTGGAAGGAAGAGAACGTAGTTCTCGACAACTCTTGGAAAGAGATCGTATTCGAGGGAGACTGTCACTATCAAAGAACTTGTGCAGAAAGTATCAGAGTTACTAAAGAGAGGCTATGGCGTTTGCTAATTATGCAGATGGAGTTGGACAGAAAATCGTTATTATTGGTACTAATTACCCTATCTTCTCCACAGTACAGTGTACAGGAGTTGGACAAGAACATGAAAAAACCGTGAGAAATGGGTGCTTCAACGTAAGTAGAGAAGGTAGCCGAAGTGTTTGGTGTTTCAAGAGGCTCCGTATCGAAGATTTATACCGCATACAAGGGAAGCTCAAAAACGTCATCCGGTAAGTCACAACGCTGACGAATGTGTGTATTGAGTGATCACAACAAACGGTCCTTGAAGAGGATCGCCACAAAAAGTAAAAAGACAACAGCTGCAAAAGTTACGCAGAAGTGAACGTCGCAATCGCGAGAACCCTGACAGTACCAAAAGTAACACGAAGGGAGTTCCATAAGCAGGGAAATATAGGTCGAGCTGAAATTCAGAAACTGCTAATCAGTCATTGAAGTGCCCGTAAGGAGGAAAACGTGGGTGCCGGACTACGGAGCACTGGAAGAATGTCACTTGGTCCGAAGAGCCTTGTGCCACACTGTTCCCAATTCTAGCCGAGTGTGCGTCCTAAAAGTGAAATACAACTGGGGGTCGGCATGATTTGAGCAGCCATATCGTGGTATTCCATGGACCCCCTGGTTACTCTGCAAGATAGCATTATTTGCAAGCAGTATATCACCATTTTGGCTGATCCAATCTATCCCATGTTGCAGTGTTTCTTTCCCAGTGACGATTCTGTGTTCCAAGACGACAGGGCACCTGTTCACGCATCTCCTGTCATCCAGGGCTGGTTTTGTGAGCGCGAGTATGTGTTGCCGCATCTTCCCTGGCCACCGTCGTCACCGGTGGAGAGAAGGGTGCGTGATCGCTATGGACCACCATCATCATTACGTGAAACTTGTCACTATTTTGCAGGAAGAATGATAAAAGTTTTCCCTGAAAAGTATACAGAATCTCTTTTTATCAATTCCAAGACAAATGCCAACCGTTTTTCTACATCTTATTAGGCATGGTAATGTCTTGTTTTTTTATGTTCCCTTTTTTTTGCCCACTCCCTGTATATATGCAATTGATTGAGTGCGATAGGGTCTCAGAAAGCTAGGGAAATTACTGCCAGAAAATGGGTTGTGTATGTATGACGCGATTCCAGCGGCTCGTGCACTGCAATGTATTAGGTGACTGACTGCGGTTACTCAACCCCACCTTCTGCAACAGTGTATGTATGGCGCACAGTCGTAATATCACGCGGTGAGGCAATGCCGGCCCTCAGCTTCATTGACTGCAAGGCGCGCGTGCTGTGCTGGCGAAACCGGCGCGGCCGCGTGGCTTTGCGTGGTGGATAAGGCAGCGATAGCCGGAGGCAGCGAGACCCCCACACGTGGCCTCCACGCCGCGCACCTCGTAACGGCCACTGGGTTACAGACACGCCTAACTGAGGAGAACTATCGCCTCCAGAACGCAAAGTTATTTACGTGTCGTATGGCTTACTAAACTACTGGCCATTAAAATTGCTACACCACGAAGATGACGTGCTACAGACGGGAAATTTAACCGACAAGAAGAAGATGCTGTGATATGAAAATGATTAGCTTTTCAGAGCATTCACACAAGGCTGGCGCCGGTGGCGACACCTACAACGTGCTGACATGAGGAACGTTTCCAACCGATTTCTCATACACAAACAGCAGTTGACCGGCGTTGCCTGGTGAAACGTTGTTGTGATGCCTCGTGTAAGGAGGAGAAATGCGTACCATCACGTTTCCGATTTTGATAAAGGTCGGATTGTAGCCTATCGCGATTGCGGTTTATCGTATCGCGACATTGCTGCTCGCGTTGGTCGAGATCCAATGACTGTTAGCAGCATATGGAATCGGTGGGTTCAGGAGGGTAATACGGAACGCCGTGCTGGATCCCAACGGCCTCGCATCACTAGAAGTCGAGATGACTGGCATCTTATCTGCATGGCTGTAACGGATGGTGCAGCCACGTCTCGATCCTTGAGTCAACAGATGGGGACGTTTGCAAGACGACAACCATCTGCACGAACAGTTCGACGACGTTTGCAGCAGCATGGACTTTCAGCTCGGAGACCATAGTTGCGGTTACCCTTGACGCTGAATCACAGACAGGAGCGCCTGCGATGGTGTACTCATCGACGAACCTCGGTGCACGAATGGCAAAACGTAATTTTTTCAGTTGAAACCAGGTTCTGTTTACAGCATCATGATGGTCGCATCCGTGTTTGACGACATCGCGGTGAACCCACATAGGAAGCGTGTATTCGTCCTCGCCATACTGGCGTATCACCCGGCGTGATGGTATGGGGTGCCATTGGTTACACGTCTCGGTCACTTTTTGTTCGCATTGACGGCACTTTGAACGCACTTTGCACAGTGGACGTTACATTTCACATGTGTTACGACCCGTGGCTCTACCCTTCATTCGATCCCTGCAAATCCTACATTTCAGCAGGATAATGCACGACCGCATGTTGCAGGCCCTGTGCCGGCCTTTCTGGAGACAGAAAATGTTTGACTGCTGCCCTGGCCACCACATTCTCCAGATCTCTCACCAATTGAAAACGTCTGGTCAGTGGTGGCCGAGCAACTGGCTGGTCACATTACGCCAGTCACTACTCTTGATGAACTGTTGTATCGTGTTGAAGCTGCATGGGCAGCTGTACCTGTACACGCCATCCAAGCTCTGATTGACTCAATACCCAGGCGTATCAAGGCCGTTATTATGGCCAGAGGTGGTGGTTTCCGGGTACTGATTTGTCAGGATCTATGCACCCAAATTGCGTGAAAATGTAATCACATGTCAGTTCTAGTATAATTTATTTGTCCAACGAATACCCGTTTATCGTCTGTATTTCTTCTTGCTGTAGCAATTTTAATGGCCAGTAGTGTAGATACATCTGGGGACAAACCTCTGATATAAGTGATAAGAAGAAAGACCTAAGAAAATGAAAAAAATCCCCAACTTGACATGTCATCACCATCAAGCTGAACTGGTCAGTGCTTGAATGACTGAAGTTTTACCTATGTGCTTGATCAGCAATCAGCTGAGATTATTTGCTAAAACTGCTGGCGGTTGGCAGTCATATCCATCTCCTATAACTGGCATGGGGAATTCTTTCCAGTATACAGGGGTAACAAAAATGGCGATACCTAAAACACAACGTATTACCAAGCCTGATATGGTGTAGTAAAACCTGTAGCATTCAAAACAGCTTTCAGTCGCCTCGGAATGGGAAAATACAGGTGCTGTGTGGTTTTGAAGATAATCTTATACTGTTCTTCTTGGAAAATAGTGACGCATTCAGGTAACTATAATAGAGGATCACGCACCCTTCTCTCCAAAGTAGATCAGAAAGGGTCAGAAATATTGAGACCTGGTGACTTTGGTGCCAGCGGACACGCGAAAATTCATTCTCGTGCTTACAAAAGTAGTACTGGAAGATAGGAGTTGGGTGAACAGGGATGTTGTCGTCTTGGAAAACAGCACCACCATTCGGGAACAAATATTGTACCATGGGATGGACCTGATCAACCAAAATAGTCTCATAATCCTTGGCAGTAATGCGACCTTGCAAAGTGGCATTGGGGCCCATGGAATATCGCGATAGGGTTGTCCAAATCATCGCCGAACCCCCGCCATGGTTCACTATTGGTACGCAGACTACGCCAGAATTTGGAAACGTGTGCATCAGGACTCACCTGACCAAATTACTTTGTTCCATTGCTCCATAAATCACATTTTATGGCTTCGGCACCACGTTTTCTTGTTACGGGAGTTTCATCGCTGATGAGTGATACTGGAATTTCAGCTCGCCCTTCAATTTCTTGCTTATAGAGACACTTTATGTTGTTAGTGCTGACAGGGTTCACGAGTGCGCCATTCAGTTCAGCAGGGAAATTTGCAACTGTCTTCCTCTTACTTTTCGACTGCTCTTCGAACGATCACTCAACACACACTCGCGTCCTCGCTATGACTTAGCGGACGATGTTTTTCCGCTTCGTCTCTATGCATTATAAATATTATATGGTGCTTCTTGAAACAACACTTTGGCTGTCTTGGTTCCGGAAGCACCGACCATACAAGCACCGACAATTTGCCAACGTACGAATTCGTTTCGCTCTGACATAATGATCTCACAGCTACGTAGAACACTGTTGTGATTACGACAGACACTTGCAATGTATAGAAACAATGCTCAGGTTCGTGGCCAAATACAGCAGCACAACACCGCAAGCACGACTAGCATCTACATTATGTTCAGGCATGCAATTCTCACAGTGTTCCCATATTTCCGTCCGCCTCTTGTATGATTGTGGCTGAAATAACTGCATAGCATAAAATACGGGAGCACCAGGAGAAGGCGTTCAACAAACTAACTTAATAATAATCCAGACATCTGGAAAAACAACACAGTTACGTTGTTCAGTAGTGATGAGAATTACAAAGAAAGTAAATCACTGACAAACGACACGACTGTTTACTGTACAAAACAGTTAGTGTCTCATAATGATCTTTGAGATTTGTTAACAGAAATTTTAATTAAAATCTTAAGATAAGGCCTGTGCAAGTAAGGTAGTGAGCACAGCAATAATTGCTTCCAATTCTAGCCTTAACACTGTAAAACTAATACTCAAGGACGCAGTACAGATGAAAGTTTGGAAAGCACAAGAAGGCGTAGTAAAGATGAGAACTGTTGTGTAGAACTGACTCCAGACTTATGGTATTTACCAGCCTTGGCAGCGAATTCTGTATCAGAAGTGGCTGCGGTCAATTGCGAAAAACATCGCGGCGCGACTGGCGATTTTAATATTCTGCCCGTCTCCAGCTTTGCGTGGTGGAGAGGAGCTTTTAACGAAATAGCCACGTTCAGACTTCGCAAGTGCGTGGTGGAGGGGAGCGTTTAACGAAGAAGCAGCATTCAAGCTTTTTAACTGTTGCTTCTCATTATTGGCCTTCTTTTGGATTTTAATTAAATTATTAATGACTAAAGCTATCAAGTTGAAACGTATGGGTGCAAAGACTCCTGTACCTGGGTGGGAGGGGGAGGGGAGGGAGGCTCAAAAATGGCCCTGAGCACTATGCAACTTAACTTCTGGGGTCATCAGTCGCCTAGAACTTAGAACTAATTAAACCTAACTAACCTAAGGACATCACACACATCCATGCCCGAGGCAGGATTCGAACCTGCGACCGTAGCGGTCGCTCGGCTCCAGACTGTAGCGCCTAGAACCGCATGGCCACTCAGGCCAGCAGGGGAGGGAGGTATTAATAGCTCTGCTTGGTCAATCCCTCGTAATGAAACCTATAAAATTCGACCGTAAAGATCTAATAAATCTAAACTAGTAAGTATTTCAAAAATTAAACTATGTGACTACATTATTTTAATTATTACTGTTTGATTATATTATTTATGTGAAGCTGTCGATATCTGAGGTGCTAAGATCATCATCGTCGTCGTCGACGACGTCGTCGTGAGTGGTGCGACAGCTCTTTGTGAGTCTTGGGCTGATGTAGAAGATTATGCCTTTCTTTCATGTTTAGTGGCGAATTACTCCAGCTGGTGATCCCGATTTTTCTTATGCCCTCTCTGACACACTTCCACCTTAGCTTCTGTGCTCCAACCCTTCTGGTTCCCTCAAGCACTGCGTTGAATATTTTCTTAATCTTTCTGTAATTAGCTCCCAATGCAGTCCTGTCCATTCAAGCGTTTTAGTCTTAATGCAGCTCACACAGTCTGATTCATTACATATATTATGTACTTCATAGTCGACTCTTCTCCTCCAGTCACCATTTTCTTCCATTGGCCCAAGAATGTGCCTCAAGATTTATCTTTCAAATATGCCAAGTTTCTTTTCGTCGAGTTTCGTTGGTGTCTAGGTTTCAGCAATGTTTGTTAGCACTGCTCTCACTAAAACTATGTATTTGACAGTTTTAGTTTTCCTGAGTGACAGCTTAGAGTTCAGATGTTCTCTAAGGCCATCGAAGCACTTGTTCTTACAGTTTATTTCTGTTAGTGAAACTACGCACGGCGTTAGACTTACATGAACCAGTTTCTATGAAAAGAGGGCAAGGGATTCATTAGGATAATCATTCCTAGTTAAAGGCATATACTTAGGTTTCCCTTCATCTATCTGAAGATTCAACTTCCCGCCAGCTCTTTTAAGACCTGCAAAAGTTTCTATCATTGTTTTTGCAGTTACGCTTACTATCTAATCCTTGTGCTAAATATCAAATCCAGAAAGGACACGTAGAAAATGTAACAGATCTACTAAGGAGACTGCCTACACA
This sequence comes from Schistocerca piceifrons, assembly GCF_021461385.2. Taxonomy (NCBI): domain Eukaryota; kingdom Metazoa; phylum Arthropoda; class Insecta; order Orthoptera; family Acrididae; genus Schistocerca; species Schistocerca piceifrons. Next base: position 148,714,680 of record NC_060143.1, read on the forward strand.
ACGCTTGTCCGCCCTCTTTTAGAATACTGCTGTGCGGTGTGGGACCCGTACCAGATAGGGCTGACGGAGTACATCGAAAAAGTTCAAAGAAGGGCAGCACGTTTTGTATTGTCGCGAAATAAGGGAGAGAGTGTTACTGAAATGATACAGGACTTGGGCTGGATATCATTAAAAGAAGGCGTTTTTCGTTGCGACGGAATCTTCTCACGAAATTCCAATCACCAACTTTCTCCTCTGAATGCGAAAATATTTTGTTGATGCCGACCTATGTAGGGAGAAACGATGGTCATAACAAAATAAGGGAAATTAGAAGTCACACGGAAAGATATAGGTGTTCATTTTTTCCGCGCGCTGTTCAAGGCTGGAATAATAGAGAATTATTGTGAAGGTGGTTCGATGAACCCTCTGCCAAACACTTAAATATGATTTGCATAGGGATGTAGATGTAGATGGGGTGAACAACGACTGCGGATCTGTGTACGTGCGAAGTCGTGCAACTTAAGAACAACTGACCGCCCAGTGAACAAGGGCCTACCAACAGCGTCTCAGCCGGCCGAAGTGGCCGCGCGGTTCTGGCGCTGCAGTCTGGAACCGCGAGACCGCTACGGTCGCAGGTTCGAATCCTGCCTCGGGCATGGATGTGTGTGATGTCCTTAGGTTAGTTAGGTTTAACTAGTTCTAAGTTCTAGGGGACTAATGACCTCAGCAGTTGAGTCCCATAGTGCTCAGAGCCATTTGAACCATTTTTTGAACAGCGTCTCTTCAACCACCGTTCAGGGTACGTTGCCGCGTATGAACCTCCAGGGCGGGCGCCTGGTTCATGCAATCATGTTAATTGCTGTTCATCAGCGAATACCGCAGCTGGACGTCCATTGAGTGGTGAGAAGTGGCCTTTCTGGATGAATCGCGTTTTATGCTTCATCGGGCAGATGGCGTGTTTAGGATTCAGGCAGGAGGGGAGCGTTATGTCCTTGGCACGATGGCGTCCACCAGCAGTACAGTGCAATGTGTCACACAGCTTGCGTTCTACGTACGTGGTTCGAAGAGCAGGAGGACGAGTTTACAGTATCCCTCTGGCCATCAGACTCCTAGGATTAAAACCCAATCGAGAATCTGTGGAACCACCTCAGTCGGGCTGTTCGCGCCATGTATCCTCAGCTGAGAAACCTAGGGCAGCTATTCAGGCACTGGAGTCGGCATGGGTCCACATCCCTGTGGGTACCTTCCACATCCTCACTGATTCTCTTCCGCACGTCTCGCACTGCAAGAGGTATTTGTTCAGTCTTCTGACTGGTGCTCACATTAATGTGACTGGGCAACGTGGTGTGCTGTTCAGTAGGGACCAGAGGCGAGTGTCAACCGCTGCAGTTACAATATGTTTGAAGCCGTCAGGAACTGCTACTGCCAGTGAATGTAGGTACATCTCAACCAGTTTTCGAGGGACCATCGCAATCGCAGCTGCACACAATGGATATCTGTTCACAGCAGCACATAAAGCTTCATTTCCTCAGTGGGTTAAACAACACAGAAATTTGAACTAGTTAGCTGGAGGACTGTATTGTGATCGGACGAGTCGCTGTTTTGCCTCTTTTCGAATGATGCGAGGCGGAGAGTGCATTTAAAAGCAATGAGTGGGACGAAGTGTTGACCTTTATTTCTTCATGAGAAATATCTTTGGGCGTTCCTATCTTGGAAGGTGACAGTACCCGTGTTCACAGGGCTACCGCAAACGTTCGTAGTTGTACGAACAGTGAATCTGCCTATCTTACGTCTACTGGCCCGCTAAATTATGTGGTCTTAATCCTACAGAAAATGTCTGGGACCTGTTTCCACCAACGGATGAAAGGTAGAAATGAACATCCCTGCAGTCTGGTAGCTCTACAGGATCTAATCATCAGTGAGTTGCTTGATCTGGATATCGCATACGTGAAGACACCTGTGAATCCACTTCCTCGCAAAATGGGACCATTATGAAGGCTAGAGGCAGTGTTACGCTGTATTATCATATCTCCTGGAAGTGACTAATTGTTTGTACGGTGCTCCTAGTTTCTTGCGAACGAGCACGTAAATACTGCTAAAATTCGTCGCCGTTCGCTTGGAAATTTCGATGGTGAAACCCTTTCTTGGCTTCGTGTGAAGCAGTGGTATAAGAAACTTCCTGGCAGATTAAAACTGTGTGCCAGACCGAGACTCGAACTCGGGACCTTTGGCTTTCGCGGGGAAGTGCTCTACCATCTGAGCTACCCAAGCACGACAAACGCCCCGTCCTCACAGCTTTACTTCTGCCATTGGTATAAGAGCTTCAAGAAAGGGCGAGAGCTTGTTGGAAACAACCAATATGCGCCATCCCCGCACCAGCACCGCAGCTCACCATATCGATGCTGTTCGTTAACTTGTCTAAGGTGGTCGGTACCTAACTGTGCTTTTAAATCACTCAGAAGCTTCAAGTAAGCTTTGGAAGTATGCAGTCAGTCACTTGGAGTGAATTGGGAATTTGAAAAGTTCAGGTCCTCTAGTTCGAAAGTTGCTGAATGAAGAGCCTAGTTGTTAATTTCTCACACGCTTCTCACATGGTACAGGGACTAAGGTGATTTTTTTTTTTTTTTTTTTTGACAAAACGCTACACATATTGTAAAACTTAGATCCATCATTACAACCCAGAATAAAAGAAACCAAACTTGTCAAGAGTCCACATTGTCGCTGTGCGACATCCCCATGCTTGAAACTCTTAGCGAAGCTCTTGGTGGAAAAGTCTTTACGACCAACGCAGCTGATAGGAAGTTACCGTCAGTCACGTCCTCCTACTTCGTTTGAAAATGCGTCAAAAATTGGTCTGCCGATGGATGAACGGTATCGGTAAAATGAGTGATTATGTAAAAGGATAACCACAGTGCATTTAAATTAATTTTGAACCATAAAAATTATTACAAATGGCTCGTTTATATTAGATCCCTCTGGGGTAGCTGTGGTCAGATTTGCTTCACAACTGCAGTGATGATATGGAAACTTGAACCATTTGATAAGACAGTAAGTGCGCGTGGTGTCCTAGGTTGTGATTCTAAGTTCAAATGGTTCAAATGGCTCTGAGCACTATGGGACTTAACTTCCGAGGTCATCAGTCCCCTAGAACTTGGAACTACTTAAACCTAACTAACCTAAAGACATCACACACACCCATGCCCGAGGCAGGATTCGAACCTGCGACCGCAGCCATCGAGCGGTTCCAGACTGTAGAGCCTAGAGCCGGCCGAAGTGGCCGTGCGGTTAAAGGCGCTGTAGTCTGGAACCGCAAAGACCGCTACGGTCGCAGGTTCGAATCCTGCCTCGGGCATGGATGTGTGTGATGTCCTTAGGTTAGTTAGGTTTAAGTAGTTCTAAGTTCTAGGGGACTAATGACCTTAGCAATTGAGTCCCATAGTGCTCAGAGCCATTTTTTTGTAGAGCCTAGAACCGCTAGGCCACCCCGGTCGGCAGGTCAAAAGTCATGGAATACCTGCTAATAACGCGACGTACCTCCTTTTGCCCAGCATAGTGCAGCATCTCGATGTGGCATGGGCTCGACAAGTCATTCGAAGTTCCCTTCAAAAATATTGACCCATGCTGCCTCTTTAGCCATTCATAATTGCGAAAGTGTTGCCGGTGCAGGATTTTGTACACGAACTGACCTCTCGATTATGCCCCATGAATGTTCGACGGGATTCATGTTCGGTGATAGGGTGGCCAAATCATTCGCTCAAATTATCTGGAGTGTTCTTCAAACCAATCGCTAACATTTGTGACCCGGTGACATGGCGCGTTGTCGTCCATAAAAATTCCATCGTTGTTAGGAAACGTAAAATTCATGAATGGCTGCAAATGGTATCCATTCAATGTAAACACAGTCCGCACCATTACAGAGCCTCCACCGGCTTGCACCGTGCCTTGCTGACAACTTGGGTCCATGGCTTTGTGAGGTCTGCTCCACACTCGAACCCTATCATCAGCTTTTCAGCTTTTACCGTCTGCAATCGGGACTCATCTAACCAGGCCAATGTTTTCCAGTCGTGTAGTGTCCACCTATATCGTCACAAGCCCAGGAGAGGCGCTGCAGGCTGTCGTGCTGTTAGGAAAGGCGCTCTGGTCGGTCGTTTGCTGCCATTAACGCCAAATTCTCCCGTCCCCCCCACCGGCAATGTTCGAACGGGTACGTTCGTCGTACGTCCCACATTCATTTCTGCGGCTATTTCACCCAGTGTTGCTTGTCTGTTAGCACTAGCAACTCTGAGAAAACGCCGCTGCTACCAATCATTAAGTGAAGGCCGTCGGTCAATGCGTTGTCCGCGGTGAGATGTAATACCCGAAATTTGGTAGACTTGGCACATTCTTGACGCTGTGGATCTCGGAATACTGAATTCCCTAACGTTTACCAAGATGGAATGTCCCATGCGTCTTGCTCCAACTACCTATTCCACGTTCAAAGTCAGTTAATACCCGTCCTGCGGCCATAATCACGTCGGAAACTTTTTCACAGGAGTCACCTGAATACAGCTTCGACAACGTACCGCCATTTTATACCAAGTGTTAGCCAGTGTGCGGTTCTTTTGGATGCCCTGGAGCCTGGAGAAACCGTCAGTTCAGCACGCTACAAGACGACACTCACTAAGCTGAAAGCCCAGAGTAAGGCAAGAGAAGAAGACCAACTTTCACCTGCAACATGATAATGCCAGACCCCACACACCAGTTTCGCGACAGTGTAACTCATTGGAAAATTCGCCTGGACTGTCTTACCACATCCAACGTACAGTCCCGATTTAGCGCCTTCAGACTTCCATCTCTATGGGCCTCTGAAAGATGGACTACATGGCGAACATTTTCAAGACTCGGATGCTGTTGTCAAAGCTGTAAGGAAGGGGTTGGCCTCAGCTGATTCCAACTTTCACAAGCGCGGCGTGCAGGCTGTGGTTCATCTTTGGCAATAGTGCATAACGTGTGGTGACTATGTGGGAAAATGACATCTGTAGCTGAAATATTGCTCTATTTAGCTGTGCTGTTGTGGTTTATGTAGCCGCTGTAGTTTCCATGGGAGAATAGAAGGCATTACTTTCAGAACTACCCTCGTAGTGACCAAAGAAGAAATGACATGACTGTCAGATCATAGATGTGAAAAAGGAAAAAGAGGAGGAAGAAGTTCACTGTTTTTGTAGTTCGGAGGGAAGTGTAAGATTTACTTTAAAAATGGGGTTTCGTCACAAAACGTAGTCCACCATTGGCAGGAAACTCTCGCAGTGTCAAGAGGAAGGAGTCAAGCGAGTAATTCGCCATTTGCATCTCTCTCTGTCTCTCTCTCTCTCTCTCTCTCTCTCTCTCTCTCTCTCTCTTGTGTGTGTATTTCTTTCTCTTTCGCCTTCAGCTTCCGTCTCTCTCTCGCTCCAGTCATGTCTACACACACACGGAATTACCGTTCCATGCGTAGGCTGCCGTCAACACCACAGCACAAACGGCTTCTTTTGGATGGTGCTGTGATCAGGAAGCATTGACTACTTATTAGTGGCGTTGCTTCGATAGCTAATCGCTTTAAATTTTATCCTCTTAAAAATTCATGACTTGCACAACTACAATGTTTTTAAACAAATCAAAAACTCTGTTCTTAAGTCTGATAAGGATGGAGTATGCTTTTTCCTTGAAATTAACAAAATTTTCACACCGCGAAAGTTTCCTACTTCAGAACAGGCAGACACATTGCTTTTTTGCAGCGTGAGCGGGGATATAGCGGCAACCAACCACTCTTGGTAGGAAAATTCGCTCAAGAATGGTTTCATGGAGAGATACCAGCTGTTGTCGTCTAATGAAAGTGACGCGAGTCTTTGCTACGCCCACCTCCGACGTAGTGCTGTTCAGAGCGCTGACAATACCAGCAGATAAGAACAGCCTTCAAAAACATGACGTAGTCCGTGTGCACTATGCCGTCTGCTTTGGCAAACGGGCCCTAAAACTTCCTACCCGCTTAGCCCTGCACCGAGATCGTGGACTGTCACTGTCCCACAAAATCTACATCTACTTGTACTTTAATGGGTCATAATACACGGGGCGTTCAGTAAGTAACGAAACACATTTCTTTTCTCGGCCAGCTTCGGTTGAAAATTGCAGAATTTTTTATGGGACATTGTGGAATACTCTCGCTTCGGCGCCTGTAGTTTCATTAAGTTCCGGTAGGTGGCGATGCTATAAGTAACCTTCAAAATGGCGTCTGTAACGGATGAGGGTTACAAGCAGAGAGCATCGCGGATATTCGTAGACACTTACACAATTTCTACGGAGACCTGGTATGAAAAAAAGAAGGGTAAGTAGTTGAGCGAAGCGTCTGCGCCTATCGTAACAAGGTCGCGCGAACGTATCTAATCTCCACCGTGCCGACCGGCCGCACACTGCTGTGACTCCCGCAATGTTGGAACCTGCGGACGCTACACTCTTGATTCTACGTGGTAGACGGAGCACAAAGGAGACACCTCGCTGCACAACTGGACGTCTCTGTTGGTAGTGCTGACACACTCGGTCACCAGTTGGGGTTCTCAAAGGTGTCCAACGTCGATCTTGCAGCTTCCAGCTTCCATCTGTTTGGCCCAATGAATGATGCACTGCACGGTAAGCAGTACGTGGATGATTGCGAATTTATTGATGCAGCAGGACGTTGGCCCGACGTCGATCAGTACACTGGTACCATACAGGCCCTCCCAGTAAAGTGGCGGAAGACCGTCGCATTGAACGGAGAGTATGCTGAAAAATAGTGTTTTGTAGACAAAAGAGAGGAGAATAAAATGTTATATTGTAATCCTGAATAAAACTAACCTCGATTCAGAAAAGAAATGTGTTGCATTAATTATAGAACGCCTCTTGTGCGGTTGTGATAGTGTAACAGTCAAACAGTCTTCCTCGAATACCGGTGTGCTAAATCTACGCAACGGAGTTTCGCCATAACGACATCGTCCTCCTTCCAAAGATACCCATTTTAAACTTCCACGAGCATCCCCGTTATACTGAGTGAGATGGGCTACACCGACTCGTCACGATCCTAGCAGTGCGTCTCTGAATACCTTCGATGGCTGTTGTCATGCCTGCTTGATGTAGTTCTTGTAATTGCCTTTAGTGTGAAGAATGGTTTGATGGAGCTATCCGTTCAAGTCCTTCCTGTACGAGCTTCTTAATCTCTGCGTAACTACTGCAACCTATATCAAAGTGAACGTACTTAAGTCAAGCCTTTCATCTGCCTCTGCAATATTTACTCCTCACATTCCCCTCCATAGCCGAATTAACTGTTCCTTAATGTCTCAGAATTTGTCTCATCAGCCGATTTCTTCTTTTAGTCAAGTTGTCCTTAACACTCTGTCCTCTCCATTTCCACTTTTTGTTAGTACCTCATCATCAGTTATTCGATCGACCCATCTAATCTTTAGCATCCGTCTTTAACACCACATTTCAAAAAGTTTCTATTCTCTTCTGTCGGCACTGTTCACTATCTACACTTCACTTCAATATGAGCCGGCCACTGTGGCCGAGCGGTTCTAGGCGCTTCAGTCCGGTAACGTCTTCTGCTGCTACGGTCGCAGGTTCGAATCCTGTTTCGACATGGATGTGTGTGATGTCCTTAGGTTAGTTAAAGTAGTTCTAAGTCTAGAGGACTGATGATATCAGATATTAAGTCCCATAGTGCTTGGAGCCATTTGAACCATTTCGCTTCAATATGAGGCTATCCTCCACTCAGACATTTTCGGAAAAGACGTTACACTTAAATATTCGATATGAATAAGTTCCTCTTTCTGAGAGAAGCTTTTCTTGGTGTTGCAAGTATACATTTTATACCTTTTTACTTCGTCTGTTGTCAGATTTTTTGCTGCCCAAATAGCAAAACTCATGTACCATCTCCAGTATATCATCCTTTGTCGTAATTCGACCACATCCCATAGGTCTTGTTTCTCTCACTTTGTTATTCAGGTAATAATCTCATCCCAGGACACTGTACACTACGTTCAGCTCTGGAAGAATTACGTCGTCGGCAAACCGTAAGGCCTTTTTTCTGCTCTCTTAACTTTGTTCTCTTTCCAAATTAACCGTTAGTTTCCTTTATTACGTGCTCATAGGCATAATCGCCAATAAATGGAAGCCCTGACTGAACTTTCTCATGTTGAAAAATGAAACGGAGCGATCTGTTTTATTTGGTTCCAGCTTAGGGACTGATGACCTTAGCAGTTAAGTCCCACAAGATTTCACACACATTTGAACTAAGGGAACTCTGTCGATCACAACTTGTACCAGGTGACATTCAAGAATAATTAGCTATCTTATCATCATAGACAGTTTTCTCCCCCGCCAACTTAATGAATACTTTCAAATTATCGTGGAATTCAGCGCACATTTTAAAATGAAACACTCATCTTGCACGCTAAAACAGATTTTCAGTCTATTTGATTTGTCAGAATATAATCAAGTTCCTTTCCGTGTATTTGTGCGACGTACGGAAGGAAACCATTTCACAGTTTATCTTCTCATTGAAGGTGAGTTCATTAGACATGACGCTGATCTTCTTAAAATTTAACTATCATGGCATTCGGCAGGTTAAAGTTACGAAAATTACGAAAATCCTTAATTGGATTAGTTATCGAGATTTCAGCCCTATTCTACCCGCAGAGAGTCTTGTGACCAGTGCACTACCTGGCTCAGTATGAATGACAAGGCGGAAGGAACAACCTGTCGGAGAAACATCAGTTGGACTTGTTAAAAACAATGTATTCAAGGCGTCCCTCAATTCCTGTTACAGGCCTCTAGAGGTTGTAGAAGGAACGTAGTAGATGAAGTTCTGCCAAGGGGTCACGTCTGGAAATGTACGGTTTGGGAATTAAATTCGTTTGCAGATCGTATTGCTTTCAAATGTCCCATATCAGTGTTCACACCCAAATTGAGAAGAGCGCGCTGTCATCACCTGCGAGAGGATGGTACGTTCGCAACTGGGAGGGTTAACTGTTGTGCTCCACGGAGGTGCCGTACTCTCGACTTTGAAGAGAATGTCAGACGTTACGTAGAAGAGAATCCAACGACGAACACTCGAAAGAATGGCTCCTAGCACACAGATCAGAGCTCATTGTTTTCGCTGTGTGCCTACTGTGAAGCGCAACATTTGAAAGTGATCCGATCTTCAAATTTATTGTACATGCAAACCGTACATTTTCGGACGTGGGTTCCTTATAAAAGCTTTATGTACTGAGTTCCCTTTACAACCCTTACAACCTATAGTGGTAAGTGATTATGACCTGTAGACGATACTCAGCATGATGGTACACAGACGCTACCAGCGAATACGGGGTCTTCACTCATCCTTTCTCTTACACCCGGTCTTCTTGACCGTTTATCTCCCCTCTCGTTAAAGTTTCTAGACTGCGTACGGGATAGCTTCAACGCTTCCTCATGTGTCATGATTTCTGTAACTTTGGTGTCCCTAGGTTCTATGTGCGACAAAGGTGCAGTATGGATGGGAGCCAGAATATAGCAAAGCAAGTGTCAAAAGTCAAGGTATTAGTGGAGGCACTCTCATTGCGTCAAGAGTTTATAATTAGGATCTTCCTTCAGTTAGACTGTTGGGCGGGCTGCGAAATATTTTCTAACCTGATTCGAGCTCGGTAACTTCTTTTCGGGATTATTTTCTTACCGACTGAGCCATCCAGGCATAACGGGTCGTGAAAATGTGCCTGGATGCGTCAGTCGGTAAGAATGTTGTTCGCGAAAAGCTGTTTGTCTGAAGTCTCGAATCAGCGCTCTTTGCTGCAGAATGAAACATTCTTTTTGTTTCTTAATGTGATTATGACATGTGGGAGAGTAAGTTTTACAGAAAGTTTCTGTGTAGCGTATGGAACATTCGATTTCGTAAGTTCTCCTGACATTCAGCTCTCCTTGGTGTACAGTGTCAAAGGCAGAGTACCTGCACGAAGGCTCCAATTCCCATTTTGGACAGCGTAGTGGCCGATCTTGTCTACTCACCGACCGTGACCATCAGCGCCTGAGTCGGAGGTGGATTGCCCGTGCTAACGGCCCAGCAAGACTGGCCCAGATTATATCCACAGTAAACGAGGGACGTGTCGATGAGAGCACTGCAGTGATGCAGCAAAAACTCGCAAGTACACTGCCGCTGGCGCGCACCAGCAATCAGCACCTCTTTGGAGAGCGCTAACAGTGTCATCAGATACTGCACTCCTCATTCAAAAGAGGAGTGTGCACTGTTGACACCAGAGAGCCTCCAGTTCTTTAAAAGATCGAACTCCCGTGTATAAAACACCTTCAGACTTTGGATTACTTTACAAATGAGTTAATATGCTCGATGTATGACATTAAGCGTCTAAGCGAGAAAAAATTTAAAAAAGATCTGAAATTACGTTTAAAGTTTGTTGGAAGTCGCTAAGTACTCACATCATCAAACACTGTATAAGTATTTCCTGGTAATTTGCGCTCTGTTTTCACCTAGAGCTAGTTTGCCGCCTATGTCGCTCATTATGACGTGATAACTCCTGAACTGTACACTGAGGTAACAGCGGAAATCAATGCAGGACGTATGACGAACGTATCCGTTAGGACAGTGCGTCGATATTTGGCGTTAATGTGCTATGGCAGCAGACGACTGGCACGAGTGCCTTTCCTAACAGCACGACATCGCCTGTAGAGCCTCTCCTGGACTCGTGACATATTTGGTGGACCCTAGGCCACTGAAAAACCGGGGCCTGGTCAGACGAATCCCGACTTCAGTTGGTAAGAGCTCATTGTGGGGCTTGACTGTGTAGCAGGCACCACAAAACCAAGGACCAAAGTTGTCAACAGGACACTGTGCAAGCTGGTAGTGGCTCCATAATGGTAGGGGCTGTGTTTACGTGGTATGAACTGGGCCCTGTGGTCCAATTGAACCGATCATTGGCCGGAAATGTTTATGTTCAGCTACTTGGAGAGCATTTGCAGCCATTTATGGACTTGATGTTCCCAAACAACGTTGGATGATAGTGCGCCATGTCACTATCTACAGATCTTTGCGATTGGTTTGAACAATATTCTGGACAATTCAAGGGAGTGATTTGGCCACCCAGGTTGCCTCACAGGAATCTTATCGAACGTTAGGGGCATAATCGAGAGGTCAGTTAGTGCACAAAATCCTGCACCAAAACACTCTCGCACTTATGGACGGCTGTAGAGGCATCATGGCTCAGTATTTATGCAGGAGACTCGCAACGATTTGTTGAGTCCATGCCATGACGCGTTGCAGTTCTACCCCATGCAAAAGGTGTCCAACACGATATTAGGAGGTTTACCCTTGACTTTTTTCACCTCGATGTATGTTTCACAGTGGTATAGTTTTCAGATACATTCAGTGCCATACGTGAATACTGTCTGCAAAGTATGGTGCGAAAAAAATTAGTACTAGAGAAGTAATAAATTAAAAACGTCATGCCTGACGCTGTCTGTATAGCGAAAATCTGGTAAGCGATAACTTTTTCCTTTCTTCGTTTAGTGTGGTGTGGACCGGGGGGGGGGGGGGAGGTAGTATATCAACAAGAAAAAGTTTCGTAAAGGTTTCAAATAAGTATGTTGGAAGTCGCTATGTGCTGTCGTTCTCAAATACTGGATGAATATTCCCCGGGTATTTGCGCGCCGTGTGTTACAAGCCTTAGGACAATACTCAGTTTCAAATGGTCCAAATGACTGAGCACTTTGGGACTTAACATCTGAAGTCATCAGACCCCTAGAACTCAGAACTACTTAAACCTAGCTAACCTAAGGACATTACACACATCCATGCCCGAGGCAGGATTCGAACCTGCGACCCTAGCGGTCGCTCGGTTCCAGACTGAAGCGCCTAGAACCTCTCGGCCACAGTGGCCGGCAATACACAGTTTCTAATTTCAATACATGTGTTACTGTGTTCAACGTGTAATGGAAGATTATACACCTTAATGAGTAGATGATGCGGTATTTTAATTTTTTTAATTCGGGCAATAATTATATGAAATATTGAAACTCATATTTTTTGCCCCCAGAAGCCAACCTGCAATTGGTACCGGTTTATCTTGCTCATATAGATTTGAAAACTATGTTCTGAGCCGTGATCGAACTCAGCACCTGAGATGCCGATAGAACCTGTGTGTGAGCTCTGATCGTGCCTACCAGTCTAGTCGATAGATAACTGGCTACGAATGGCAGAGGTCGGCGTTCGATCCTCAGTTCAGTGCACCGTTTTTGAGCTTTGAGGAAGTTTCAGCTTCAATAGCTGAAAAAGTGTTTAATGAAGCGCGTTTTTAGCTAATGTGAGCTGTAAGTAGGGGTCGAGACTGAATAATAACATATGAAGCAATATGGCGCAAGGCGTTGTGCGTCACGCAATAGTAAATGATCACGCTGCATGTTTCCATGCGACATCCTGCATCGTCTTGCTTAACTGAATCAACTGATGGATGCAATTCGCTACGTTCAGGATATTCATATACTTCACATAGAACGAGCGAGGTGGCTCGCATTAGGGAGAACGACGGTTCAATCCCGCGCCGGGCCACCCTGATTTACGTTTTCCGTGATTTCCCTAAATCGCTCCAGGCAAATGCCGGGATGGTTCCTTTGAAAGGGCACGGCCGACTTCCTTCCCCGTCCTTCCCTAATCCGATGAGACCGATGACCTCGCTGTTTGGTCTCTTCCCCCAAACAACCCAACTTCACATAGGTACCAACGATGCGATGTTTTGGGGTGATAATGTGGCATGTCAACAGATCCAGATCGCTAGTCAATGATTTTTAGAGTGAGATAAAACGGGAAGCAAAGATTATTTTTGCAACATGACTATTTTAACTGGAACAACGTACAGTTTTAATGGTATTGGACAATTCTGAAAAATGAAATTACAATAATATTACGCTTTACATCGTTTGAAATGATAGTTGCTGGGCGACGTGTTAAACGTTAAGGCGAAGACAGCCGCCAGAGTTCTGCTCCTTCACTTTTCATAAACATCGGATAAGTGGCGCAGTCAGACATCTTGCTGCTATTATTATAACATTGCCTCCCTGTTTGTGCGAAAAATTTGGCTGTAAACAATAACAAGCGGTGCTTCATTGCACTCTACACTGAGATGACAAAAATCATGGGATACTTGGGCGTAGTGCAGCAACTCGACATGACATGGACTCAACAAGTCGTTGGAAGGCTCCAGCTGAAACACTGAGCCATGCTGCCTCTATAGCCGTCTGTAACTGCGAAATGGTTGTGGTGCAGAATTTTGTGCAAGAACTGACGTCTCGATTATATCCCATAACTGTTCATGGGATTCATGTCGGGCGATCTGGGTGGCCAAATCATTACCTCGAACTGTCCAAAATGTTCTTCAAACAATTGCGAACAATTGTGGCTCGGTAACATGACATGGTTGTTTGGGAACATGAAGACCTTGAATGGCTGCAAATGGTCTCCAAGTAGCCGAACATAACTACTTCAAGCAGTGATCGATTGAGTTGGACCAGGGGACCCAGTCCATTCCATGTAAACACAGCCCACGCCATTATGGAGCCACCACCAGCTTGCCTCGTTGACAACTTGGGTCGATGGCTTCGTGGGGTCTGCGATACACTCGAACCCTACCGTCAGCTTTTACCAGCTGAAACAGGAACTCCTCTAACTAGGCCACAGTTTTCCAGTCGTCTAGGGTGCAACAGATATGGTAACGAGCCCAGGAGAAGCATAGCACCTGGTGTCGTGCTGTTAGCAAAGGTACTCGCGTCGGTCGTCTGCTGCCGTAGCCCACTAACGCCAAATTTCGCCCTAATGTGCTAACGGATACGTTCGTCGTACGTCCCACATTGATTTCTACCGTTATTTCACGCAGTGTTGCCGCTTGTCTGTTAGCAGTGACAACTCTACACAAACGCTGCCGCTTTCGATCGTTAAGTGAAGATCGCCGGCCACTACGTTGTCCGTATCGAAATGTAATACCTGAAATTTGGTGTTTTCGGCGCGATCTTGGCGCTGTGGATATCGGAATACTGAATTCCCTGACGATTTCCGAAATGATGTGTACCATGCGTCTAGCGTCAACTACCGTTCTATGCTCGAAGTATGTTGATTCCCATCGTGCGGCCATGATCACGTCGGAAACCTTTTCACAGGAATCACCTGAGTGCAAATGACTGCCCCACTGCCCTTTTTATATTTTGTGTGCGCAATACTACTGTAATATGTATATGTTCTTATCGCTTTGAAAGTTCTACTGTTCCAAACAGTTGAAAACCATGACTTTAACACTACACAGAAAGTATACTTTTAGAATACGTACTCTTTATCTTCACCGCGCCTTGTATAAAATATTAGTGGTGTTCACGTTCTGTGAAGCACTTTGTACACAACATAACCCAGTAATTAAATGAAACAACAAGTTTACTGTTACCAGTTACCGTTTTATTTTTATTTTTTCCACGACGCGTTTCGAAGGTTTAAACCTCCATCATCGGGTGGATTTACATTAGTTAGTATTACATATGTGTGTGTGTTGTGTTACGATTTTGGAGGAACCTGTGACCACTGGAGGCAGTGCCACAGGTTCCTCCAAAATCGTAACACAACACACACACATATGTAATACTAACTAATGTAAATCCACCCGATGATGGAGGTTTAAACCTTCGAAACGCGTCATGGAAAAAATGAAAAAATAAAAATAAAACGGTGACTGGTAACAGTAAACTTGTTGTTTCATTTAATGTCAGTAACAGTCACGGTAAAGCCTAACCTAAAAATGTTCGCATTTAAAGATAACCCAGTAACCCAGATCGAGCGAGGTGGCACATTGGTAAAGGCACTTCTTTCGTAATCGAATGGACTAGCGCTCCAGTCACCGCCGGTCATCCTGATATACAGTGCCTGATAGAAAGCTGAAGCACCCAGAAGATGTGATCGGATCTCAGTGTAACTTCGTACACATACACAGCCTTGGTGGATATGTGTATGATTACACTTGCAATTCTCTGTGTTAGGAAGAACGGCTGCCAGAGTGCATTAGTGTTGTTCGTGTTTAGTGTTGTACCCAGGCCTTGTAGGTATATAAGAGGCGTGAACAGCGTCAGGTGTAGAGCGATCACTGTGAAGGGCAGCACAAAAATGCGTCGTACTCTAGTGAGACAGAGCTATCTGCGCCTTAAAGAGTTTGAAAGGGGCTTTATTGTGGGCGTCCGTCTGGCCGGGTGGGCTGTTCGTGCAATATCCCTATTTGTGGTGCATCCGGATGTAACAGTGGCCTGATGTTGGTGTGGTTGGGAATGTGTGAGAGGGATACTCGACGTCAAGATTGCAGTCGACCAGTCGACCATATCTGATGATGATGTGCCCCAAGTATATCGTGACTCCTTTACACCTGCGCCTGCTATCCAAGTAATGGACTCCAGCACCATCGGTCTCTGGATTGGGGAATCACCATCCTGTGGGTAGGCTCCCGTTAACACCACGACACAAACGGCAACGTGTTGCCGTGATCAGGAAGCATTGGGTGCTGATGAATGACGGCACATTGTGTTCAACCGACCTGGAAAGAGGCCTCATACATCCTGGGAAGAGGTTCCATTCTTCCAGTGTTTTGGAGAGGCACAGCTTGTTACTCCTGGCACCATAGTGTGGGGAGCCATAGGGTATGACTTCACGGCACGACTGGTAGTGATTGAGGAAACTCTGACCGCGGAACGATACGTCACGTATACCTTGCATCCCCATGTGTTACCTCTCATGCGAAAGTATGGTGGTGGCATTTTTCAGTAGGAAGATACTTGTCCACGTATGGTACTTGTGTCTGTGAGCTGCCAGCTTGATGTTGTGGTAGTCTAGTTGCCAGCAAGATCCCCACATCTCTCTCCAGTATAATATGTGTGCGACCAGCTGGGAGGTCTATTCTGTTCCAAGAAATCAAGGATCACTTACAATAGTTGTGGGCCAGCTTGCCTCAGGAGATGATACAACGGCTTTAAGATACCCTTCCTAACCGAATCAAAGCATACATCCAAACCAGGGGGAGGAGGGGGGGAGGGAATAAAACGTCACACTGTTAAGTGGGCTCATACTACCAAGTTCTTTGTAAATTTGACTGCATTTTCTAATCACCGTGAAGTTTCATTTCGTTTCCTCGTTCCCTTCTGGATGGTACACGTTTTTTGTCAGGCAGTGCAAATTATCTGGAAATCCATTAATCATGCTGGTAAGAAGCTAGCTTATTGATTTTCTAGACTCATTAGAAATAGTTATATACAATCAAAAGCTCAAAATACTCTCTCTCCCTCCTCCTCTCCCACAGGTATTGCCGATGACGATTGGTTAAACATTCCATCCTTTATTTGCATTTTTATCTGAGGGTGCTGTTAAGTCAAGCTCAACCCCTCTCCTTGCAATTCCTATTATAAGTCAAAGGTATGAAAGTGTCCATATTTGGATCCGTTCCCTTAAAGCAGACCCTTAGTCTTCCAGCTGTATGTTCCTCCGAATTCCACCAAGATCAGGGTAACTATCATTTTAGATCTCTATCACTTTTCAGCGAAGCGCGCGCGTCACCTCCTTCACTAATTGTTTCACAGACTGCCATTTACTGGGTTCCTAATAAAAAAACGTTTTCTGAGCATACCAGTTTTTGTAAGTGTTCCTGAATAATGGAAGATAGGTCCTTCAACCACTGCATAACCTTTAACGGCAATTTTGAAGCTTGTTTTTATTATATTTGTACATATTATAAAAATGGATGTGTATATGTATGTGTGTATGTTCCACAACGCCTCCTAAATCACTGTACCGATTTCAAGCAAACTTGGTACACGTAACCCTTATTGTCAGGTAATAATCGTTGTGGAGGTAAGAACCACTTGCCTATCACAGTTCAGGAGATATGACGACATAAACAGTGAGATGCGTGAATAACTGCCGCATCAAGTATGACGTTTAAATTTATAACTTCTTTGCTTCCAATTTTATGCTCAACATATTTCGCAGACAGTATCCACATATGCCACTGAATCTACGTGCACGAATATGTCATTGTACGACACGTAGTTAAAGAGATATGACGTCATAAATACTGAGATGCGTGAAAAAATGTCACATTATGCATGAAATTTTAATACACCTGTACTTTACTACTAAGACACTCCTACAATGGAGTCAACGTAAGGAACACCCTGACACATGGCAACGCTTTTGACAGCTTTCAACTGCGACGCGGCAAACGGCTGTAGGCGAAAACAATAGCGACGTTGAAACTCGGGGCCTTTGCCTTTCGCGGGCACGTGCTCTGCCAATGAGCTACCCAAGTACGACTCACGACCAATCCTCACAGCTTTACTTCCGCCAGTACATCGTCTCCTACCTTCCAGTGGTAGAACACTTGCCTGCGAAAGGCAAAGTTCCCGAGTTTGAGTCTCGGTCCGACACACAGTTTTAATCTGCCAGAAAGTTTCATATCAGCGCACACTCCGCTGCAGAGTGAAAATCTCATTCTAATAGCGACGTTGTAGACACGCGAAGCAGCTGCGCCCAGCGTACAGAAACTCTCCGGGATCTTTGTACGACTGTTTCATTATTTCAAAGGTTCTTTCGCGAATTCGTAGAAATGAAAATTTTTCGATATTATACTACAAACGCAGTTCATTTTTTTTCTTATTTCTAATAGAAAATTGGCAAAATTAATACCTGGACACTGCCGGATTTGTCAGCTAGTAACTTTTGTTCTGATGTGTGGTTAAAGATTTATTGATGAACTGTAGATACGCAAACTGGACCGCTCTGAATCGTCCAGACCTATTTCTCATGCTCAAAGTGCCCTTTTTTCCCATTCTTATTCTTTCTAATCTGTTGCAAGCACTGTTGCACGCTGTTGAGTTTCAAGGAGGATAGTAAACAATGTAACGTACGAAAAATACGGTTCTGAAATTGTGTAGGCTAACATTAAGTGTGGGACACATGAGGAAGTAGCAAAAACAAATAGCAATACGACTACAGTCGGCTAGTAACGTCCTGAAGATACTGAAGAACTACAAAACTGAGTCAGTGATGTGTGGTCGTATCGCCTCACCCAGCAAATCAAAAAATGCATCCCTACCGGTTTTTTCAGACAGCAAAGGAATTTTATTCGTATATTTTATGAACGTGAAAGAACAGTTCAGAAATGCAGTGTAAGATAGTAAGGAAGCTGAGATGAGCCATTCGAAGTGAACGATGCGTCTCGAAACTATCGGTATCGTATTTTTTACATGAAAGTTTGAGGACGCAAGCACTTCTGAGCATCTGTTCTGTATATAGCCCAGGCTTGACTTCCAAAGCTCTCTGACTCCGGCGAAAAACTTCAAGACGCTGTCCGAAGCGGCAGCAATCTCAGGCGGCAGTTTTGTGCAGAAGGAATTTTTCAAGTCGTTAAGAGATATTATAAATGGTTGGATGTGCATCTCTACTCCGCAAGCCACACACAGTGTGTGTTGTGGCGGAGGGTACTTTGTATACCATTGTCATTTTGCCCGTTTTCCTGCTTCAGCCGCGACAGTGCGGTGGAAGAATGTTTTTGGTAAACCTCCGTGTGAGCTCGAATCTCTCTAATTATATGTTCATAGTCTCTCCACGAGATATACATGAGAGGAAGCAGTATATTGGTTCACTCTTCTAAGAATGTGTACTCTCGGAAGTTTTTAGCATTTTCGTGACGCTTAGACAATTATGAAGCTAACGTGTGAAAAAACGCGCTGCTTTTCTTTATGCCTTCTCTGTTTCCTCTGCCAATCCTATATGGCAAGGGTCTCAATTAAGATACGGTCGAACGAGGCATTTCTAAGCCAGCTCCTTCGTAGGGATTCCTGTGCATTCTTCCAGTAAATCTCAGTCTGACATCTGCCTTAGGTTTATGTGTTCATTCCAATTTAAATGGAAATGGCTCTGAGCACTATGGGACTTACCATCTGAGGTCATCAGTCCCCTAGAACGTAGAACTACTTAAACATAACTAAACTAAGGACATCACACACATCCATGCCCGAGGCAGGATTCGAATCTGCGACCGTAGCAGTCGCGCTGTTCCGGACTGAAGCGCCCTAGAACCGCTCGGTCACCGCGGCCGGCCTAAATCGCTCCGTACGCAGACCACGAAATATTTACTGGATGTATGAAATCGTCTAATCGTACATTAACGGGTGTTTCTGCTTATTATATGCGATAGATTACATTTATTTGTGTTGAGGGTCAGCTGCCTCTCCCTGTACCAAACATCGATCCTGTCCAGGTCTTGCTGCATTTTACTACAATTTTTTAGCGTTGTGAATTCTCTGTATACAATAGCATCATTCACCAAAAAGTTTATGGAACTTCCGACGTAATCCACTTGGTCATTTACATATACTCAATGAAAAAAAAGGCAAAAAAAAAGAAAGCAACGCAATATGAAGGAATTATCCGAATGTGACGGAAATTGGTGGTTGTGATGTACTAGTACACGTACCTACAAACAAATAATTACAATTTCGGAACAAAATGGATGATTTAGTGAAGAGAAAGCGCTTCACTATTTGAGCAAGTCAGTAACGGGTGGTCCACCTCTGGCCGTTATGCAAGCAGTTATTCGGTTTGGCACTGATTGATAGAGTTGTTAGGTGGACTCCTGAGGGATGTCGCGTCACTTACTGTCCAGTTGGCACGTTAGTTCGTTAACATTTAGAGCTGGTTGGAATGCGCTGCTCATAATGTTCCAAACGTTCTCAACTGGGGGTAGATCCGGCGGCCTTGCTGGCCATAGTAGCGATTGGCAAGCGCGAAGACAAGCAGTAGAAACTAGCGCTGTGTGTGGGCGGGCATCATCGTGCTGAAATGTAAGCCCAAGGCGACTTTAAATGTAGGGCAACAAAACGGGGCGTAGAATATAGCCGCCGTGCTGTAAGGGTGCCGCAGATGACAACCAAAGCTGTCCCACTATGAAAAGAAATGACATCCCAGAGCATCACAGGTGGTTGTTCGAGCCGTATGGCTGGCAGCAGCCAGGTTGTTATCCCGCTGCTGTTCCGAGCGTCTCCAGACACTTCTTCGCTGGTCACTTGGGCTCAGTTCGAAGCGGGACTCATAACTGAAGACAGTTCTATCCCAGTCACTAAGATTCCAGTCCCCGATGTCTAAGAGTGTATACTGCGTAAAATAATTGTCCAATAACACTCCCTTGGGGTGTTGTATGTTAACCGGGGACCTAGAAACGACGGAGAGGCTCCGTCCCCGCCGCAGCCGCAGTGGTCCACAACCACAGGACGACTACCGCAGTCCACTTCACCCCTCTGCCGCCCCACACCGAACCCAGGGTTATTGTGCGGTTCGGTCCCCGGTGGACCCCCCAGGAAACGTCTCACACCAGACGAGTGTAGCCCCTACGTTTGCGTGGTAGAGTAATGGTGGTGTACGCGTAGTGGAGAACTTGTTTGCGCAGCAATCGCCGACATAGTGTAACTGCGGCGGAATAAGGGGAACCAGCCCGCATTCGCCGAGGCAGATGGAAAACCGCCTAAAACCATCCACAGACTGGCCGGCTCACCGGACCTCGACACAAATCCGCCGGGCGGATTCGTGCTGGGGACCAGGCGCTCCTTCCCGCCCGGAAAGCCGTGCGTTAGACCACTGGACTAACTGGTCGGGCTCTCCCTTGGGGTACTCCCGAAGTTACTTTTATGTCTGAAGATTCCTGTCCTGTGAGAATGACGTGCTGTACTATGTTTGCAAGAAACTTTTCAGTCACGCAGCTAGTCTGATATTCCTTACGCTCGTATTTTGTTCATCAGCGGCAACTTGGAAATGTGTCGAACGCCTTCCGCAAGTCAAGAGATACGTCATCAATCTGGGCGCCTATATTAATTCCTTCTGTGTCTTGTGAACGAACAATGCGAGCTGCGTTTCATTTTGTGATCCCATGGTGACTCCTACGGAGAAGATTTTCGGCTTCAGAAGGATCATAATACGCGAGTATGAAAACTGTTCCAGCATTATACAGTAGACGACGTCAGAGATAAAGGCGTATGGTTTTGTGGGTCGGTTGGACGAACCTTCTTGAAAATCGGAACGACCTGCGCTGTTTTCAAACCGTTAAGATCACTCCTCCCCCGAGCTACGGGCACTGATGCAAGAAGAAGTACAAGTTCTTTTGCATACTCGGTGTAGAATCGAAATGGTATCCTGTCTTTCCTATGACGAGTGATTTCAGTCGCTTTTCTGTCTCTTGGTCACTTATTTCGGTACCTGTCATTTTGACGACCGTATAACGATTCAAAGGAAGAACTACAACGCGCTCTTCGTCAGTAAAACCGTTTTGGAAAAATACCTTTATATTTCGGCTTCTCTGTGTCGTCCTGCATTTCGATGCCATTACGGTCACAAAATGTCTGAACAGATAGCTTCGGTCCATTTACTGATTTAACATAAGAGAGAACTTCTTAGAATTTTGTGTCAAGTCTGCAGACAGGATATTACTTTGTAGTTGGTTGAAAACGTCGCTCTTGGCTCTCGTTACACTGATTTTCGCATCGTTAGGTGTTACGGCTACGTTTAAATTTGCAGCAAAGCTCCGTTTGCTTTCGTAGCAGCTTTCTAACGCGTGGGTGTTTCCCATTGCTCAAAACATTAGTCGGCACCTGTCTGTCTGAGGTGTATTTTACAATGCTCTTGAACTTTTTCTGTTGGTAATCAACGGTGTCAGTGCTGGAGAAGAGAATTTTTTTGTACAACTACACAGACTACCCTAGCACGCCGCCCCCCTGAATCCAAATTCCCGTTCATGCCTCAGCCCACTTAGTATTTCCTACTAAACTAAAACACCATTGCAGAGGCTATCCAACTGTATTGGAATAGCACCTCACCATCGAATGAAATAAAGGATCCTACCTGAAATCCTGGCGTAGGATGAACCATACTGTATGAAACCATACTGTTCCAGAGATCCTTTCAAGTCTCAGACATCTGTGATGTATATATTTAGAATGAGGCGACGAATGAAAATTTGTTCCAAGACTGGGATTCAAACTCGGGTCTCTTGCTCACTAGGCAGGTGCACTAACCACTATTCCAAGCCGGCACAGTGACTTTGCATAACTGTATGGTCCACCCTAAAACGCGTCACACCTCAGTCGTGAATGGGAATGAGGTTTGAGGATGGAGGCATGATAGGGTAGACTGTGCAGTTATGCAAAAGCACTGTGCCAGGGTGGCGTAGTGGTTAGCGTATCTGCCTAGATAGCACGAGACCTGCGTTCGAATCCCAGCTTTGGTATAAATTTTCATTCGTCACTTCAACCTGCATACACTCGTATATAACACAGATGTTCGAGGCTTAAAAAGGTCTCTGGAGCCATACAGTTTCATTTGAATCTGAAATACGTTTCTTCAAGCTCTTGTTATCCAGAAATATCTTCATATCTTTCTTTACATTTGCATTTACAGCCGTATTGAGTGATGTAGTAACGGTCTTATGATCATTGATTCCCTGTTCTACACTGAGTCGAAACTTTTGGGCCTGTTGGTGACCAGGGGATGTAATATGTTATGGACCTCATGTTCCCAAACAATGATGGGATTTTTGTGGATGACAATGCGCCATGGCACCAGGCCACAGTTGTTCACAATTGATTTGAAGAACATTGTGAACAATTCGAGCGCATGATTTGGCCACCCAGATCGCCCGACGTGAATCCCATCGCAAATTTAGGGGGGCATAACCGAGAGGTCAGTTCGTGCACAGAATCCTGCATTGGCATCACTTTCGCTATTACGGACGGCTATAGAAGCAGCATGTGTCAATAATTCTGGAGGTGGAGGAGGAGGAGGAGGAGGAGGTAGAGATTAGTGTTTAACGTCCCGTCGACAACGAGGTCATTAGAGACGGAGCACAAGCTCGGAATCGGGAGGAATGGGGGAAGGAAGTCGGCCGTGCCCTTTCAAATGAACCATGCCGGCATTTGCCTGAAACGATTTAATTAAATCACGGAAAATCTAATTCAGAATGGCCGGAGACGGGTTTGAACTGTCGTCCTCCCGAATGCGTGTCCAATGTGCTAACCATTGCGCCACCCCGCTCGGTTCAATAATTCTGCAGGTAACTTCTAACGACTTGTTAAGTCCATACCACGTCGATTTATTGCATTATGCTGGGCACGATCTTAGGAGGTATCCCATGACTTTTATCACGTCAGTGTAGTTTTGATATGTTTGTTAATACGTTTACTCTGTTACTCCAGAATATTGTTTATAACCTAATGAAAGTTATTTTCCAGATAGCAAGAACCGGAAGGACGTGCATATTGTTGATTGGAGGTTGCTGGTACGCAGAGCCGTTTGGTTACGCGGCGTAGTGCAGCTACACTAGCTGAGTGTGTACGTAGAGTGTAGCGTAGCCGCGCCTCGGCCCGCCGCTGTCGTCGCCGTGGCCACTGACCCGCACCGGTCCAACCCGTTTGCACGGGTCCGGCTCCAGCGCCGCTCCAGCCACAGCCAGCTCCAGTCCGCCTGGGCTGGACCAGTTCGCCCCGCCGAACAGCTCGGCCCCGTCCCGAGTTCCGCGACGACGCCCTTATTAATGACCGAACCGCCGCCATTGTGTGCAATTTTCTTCGGTCCCCGCGATGCTTTATGCATGTTATGCTGGACCTGCTGCATGAAACCTGCCGACTGCCGGCTTAGGGGCAAGGTGCGTGGCTTTCGAATCTCGACGTGATCCTAGAGTTTGCACCAGTACTATCATTAACACCAGCAACCAGTCGCAATAGATCGCACACGTAAGGAACTCGGAGACACGGCACTCTTGCAGCATATAATCACAGGCTTTGAAGCACTAGGAGAGATTGTAACGTGTGTCTGCCACTCATCGTTACGCAATATAACCAAACGAGACGGGGTCAGCCCTTTCTGTTACCTTCAGATACGTCAGATTAACTGCTGAGTTGATTGTCATTCATCAAGCGTTTTTCTATACCGTCTACAACTACATCTACATCTACATACACACCTCGAAGCCACCGTACAGTGCGTGGCGGAGTGTACTCTGTACCGCTACTAGTTGTTTCCTTTCCTGTTCCACTCGTAGGTACAGCGAGAAAAAGATGGCCGTCTATATGCCTCCGTATGAGCCCTAATTTCTCGTATCTTATCTTCTTGGTCGTTACGCGAAATATATGTTGGCATCAGTAGGATCGTTCTGCAGTCAGATTCAAACACCGGTTCTCTACATTTTCTCAGTAGTGCTCCTCGAAAAGTACGTCGCCTTTCCTCCAGGGATTCCCGTTTGAGTTCCCAAAGCATCAGCGTTTGAACCTACCGGTAACAAATGTAGCAGCGCGCTTTTGAATTGATTCGACGTCTTTAATCCAGCCAGGTAGTGATCCCAGACATTCGAACGGTACTCGAGAATGGGTCACAGTAGTGTTCTACACGCGGTCTCGTTTAATGATAAACCGTACTTTCCTAAAATTCTCTCAATAAACCAAAGTCGACCATTCGCCTTCCCTACGACAATCCTCACATGCTCGTTCCATTTCGTACCGCTTTCCTGCGTTACGCCCAGATATTTAAACGACGTCACTGTGTCAAGCAGGACATTACTGATGCCGTATCTGAACATTACAGGTTGTTTTTTCCTACTCGTCTGCATTAACTTAAATTTTTCTACATTTAGAGCT
Organism: Schistocerca piceifrons; assembly: GCF_021461385.2. NCBI lineage: Eukaryota > Metazoa > Arthropoda > Insecta > Orthoptera > Acrididae > Schistocerca > Schistocerca piceifrons. Next base: position 148,739,379 of record NC_060143.1, read on the forward strand.
AGCTACCATTCGTCACACCAACTAGAAATTTTGTCTAGGTCATTTTGCATTTTCCCACAGTCACTCAACTTCGACGCCTGACCGTACACCATAGTATCATCAGCAAACAACTGCAGATTTCTGTACACCCCATCCGCCAAATTATTTATGTATATAGAGAACAACAGCCTGGGGCACTCCTCACGATGCCCTTGTTTGTGATGAATACTCGCCGTCGAGGACAACATACTAGGTTCTATTACGTAAGAAGGCTTTGATCCACTCTCACATCTGGGAACCTATTCGGTATGCGTATATCTTCGTTAACTATCTGCAGTGGAATTCTTTTCGGAAATCTAGAAATATGGAATCTGCCGTCGATTTAAAAGTCAACAAAGTCCTCAAATACTCACATGTACTGCCTCGATGAGTGACCTACAGGTCCTTACGAGCGTAGCGGAAGACAAAATTGTAGGTCAGTTTACTGAGAAATGTGAACAGAGCAAAGTAAACTGCATCAACTGATTCACTTACATGTTGTATAAGTGACAGTGATACCATTGACCAACTGGCGAAGGAGGTAAAGCACTTACTTTCAACCGAAATACCCCTGACATAAAACGATTTTTTTCATAGCACACTCGACAAAACAAATATGAAATGGACTAGTTTAGTGGTCTTGGACTGTTAACATCAAAGGCATACGGTATTGTGCGATGCAGCAACAAATACCACGCCATTCTTTGTTTCTCGATTGTGTCCTCACTAGAAAAATTATTATTACTATTAATAGACCAAGAACACGTCAGGTGAGCACCCATAGTATGAGACATCGTCTCCAAACTGTTACTCTTGTGCCGGCCGCTGTGGCCAAGCGGTTCTAGGCGCTTCAGTCTGGAACCGCGCGACCGATACGGTCGCAGGTTCGAATCCTGCCTTGGGCATGGATGTGTGTGATGTCCTTAGGTTAGGTTTAAGTAGTTCTAAGTCTAGGGGTCTGATGACCTCAGATATTACGTCCCATAGTGCTCAGAGCCATTTGAACCATTTTTTGTTACTCTTGTTCATTGAAGAGGCTGTTGAACACACACTATGTGATAAAAGCATTCAGACACTTACTAGTGGACCTTAATATGGGGTTAGTCCATCTTCCGCCTTTGTGACTGCTTGAACTCTTCTTGGGACACTTCCAGTCACTATTTATCGATGATTTGGATGCATGAAAATGAAATACTGATAATGCTAACAGTACTACAGCACTATTTACGTATGTGTGTGTAAGCTGGTGTGCAAAACTTAAAGACGAAAGTGAGTTTCGCGTGATATGTTATTGCAAAGTAACATAGCTCGATGAAACTACTAGCATAAGCAGAAAGAATTGCTACAGTGGATTACAAAAGGTAACTAAAAGAAATGCGCAATGCGGCGAACAGAAATGAACTTTTATTCAAATTCAATAGTTACACAGAAGTCACCGCGATATATTATGTTCTCCTGGACATTAAAAAAGGTGGGACATACTTCTTAATAGGGTGTGTTGTTCAAATGTGTGTGAATTCCTAAGGGGCCAAACTGCTGAGGTCATCGGTCCCTAGTCTTGCACACTACTTAATCTAACGTAAACTAACTTATGCTAAGAACAACACACACACACACACACACACACACACACAAACACACACACACACACATGCCCGAGGGAGGACTGGGACGTCTGGCGGGAGACGCCGCGCAATCCGTGACATGGCGCCCTAGACGCGCGGCCACTCCGCGTTGCATACTCTCCAACGTGGACCTGTACTGTCCGCAAGGTTGCTAAGATGTTCTTTTGGTAGGGTTTTCCATTCCCCCACCAGCGCGGTTGACAAATGCTGGCGGTCGTTGGTGCATGTGAATGTGCTGCAGTACCTCTCTCAACACGCAGTACACACGTACTCGACGGTTTTTAAGTCGGTTGAGCGGGCAGACCGGTCTGTTCTCCAAATATCCTCTCGCTCGTATAGCTCCTCTACCTGCGATCGTGTTCGACGATGTTCCTGGTAGTGTTACGTGTACCCGCCCTTCGCCATATAAAGATGCGTCAGAATCACTACTTTGACTGAATCTGCACTCATTCGAGAAGAGCACGTCTCCCCACTCCTTGTTGGTGCAGTCCCTGTGCTCTGGCCACCATCGCAAACGGTTCCACCGATGTGCGGGTATCAACGGAACACCACGTACTGATCGTTGGGCAAAGAGATCACCCCCATGCAGTCGCTGTGCCACTGTGGAGCGCGAGTCTGGGACTCTTGCAGTCCTGTTAAATGTGGTTGCATTTTAACGCGCTGTTTGACGTTGGTCCCTTCCTGCCTGTAACGGTCGTGCTCGACCATCTCCTGTCCTTCCGGCAACAGTGCCTTTGGTTCGGAACGATCCCCATGCATGTGTAACAATCCTGGAGCAGTAACAAACTCCTGGGTACGCTTTTTACATTTTGTCCTTCTTCCAGTTTCCTGTGTTTCTTTCCTGTGTGAAGTCATCCGTATGTTGTGCCCGGGCCGTGCTCTAATGAAAAACACCACCACCGTAACTGCTCGTTTGTTGATGCACGCTATCTTTTCCCGTTCCTTCAACTGTTTCCTGTTGACCTGACGCAGTCTGACGTCCAACTTTCTGTGCATGACTGGAAGACCTCTGGCAACATGCTCCCGCACTTTCATTCATTTTCACTGAGTTCTTAGTATGTCATGTCGTTTCATCTGTCTCGTCCTTAAGTTTTGAGTTTACGCGGGCGTAAGTGCGTGAGGGGCACACACACACACATACACACACACACACACACACACACACACACACACACACACACACACACACACAAATAGAGAGAGAGAGAGAGAGAGAGATTTGTGACATTTTTAAACAGATCAAATCACTCTGTTAATTACCACTCCTCCACTGTAACGTGGTGACAGTAGTTAAGACACTGAAACACTGAACGCGATGTTAGGAGCAGTGGTTATAAAATCTCCGAACATGCTAATTTAGGATTCTGTATTGCTTTTGTATATCCTTTAGTGCGAATTTTTGGACGATTCTTTCAACAAGACTGATATCGAACTACCACTCATATTTCTCTGTCTCTAAAGATATTCACAACCATGGTTGTGAGGTAATACTTAAACCTTGTCTCTCTGCAGCGCATCAGTTGAAAGACATTCGAGTTTTTGGCCGTCATTACTACCATATACTTCAACAGAAGCAAGATACGTTGGTGACATGTGTTCAAAGCAAATTACAGCTGGAAAATGCATCGATCGTCCAGTTTATCAGCTTTGCCGTCACACTTGTAGTAAAGATAGTGTTGTTCACATACTGGACAGATGCTTCTCCTCACTTATCATACCACCTCAGTCCTCATGATTTCTTTCTGTAGGTCTGTCTTTAAGTCAGACTTTATCATAATCACGTTCAAAAATGGTTCAAATGGCTCTGAGCACTATGGGACTCAACTGCTGAGGTCATTAGTCCCCTAGAACTTAGAACTCGTTAAACCTAACTAACCTAAGGACATCACAAACAGCCATGCCCGAGGCAGGATTCGAACCTGCGACCGTAGCGGTCTTGCGGTTCCAGACTGCAGCGCCTTTAACCGCACGGCCACTTCGGCCGGCATAATCACGTTCGCCTAAATGCACCTTGTTACATAGCGTTTCAAGAGAGAGGTATAAGATATAAACACAGAGGTATTTCGTGTAGCACGCTATTCTGCACTTTCAGGTCGACATGGAGATTGCCTTTCGGATAAGGCTCTAGTGCCCGTCAACGAAGAGACTACGGGATAGTGCAAGGATGGTAAATGAAATGTTTCGTGTAACTTTCAACGAATCATGGCGGTAGCCTTAATCACTGAATGAGACTGCAGAAAAATCGAATCAGTAGGGCAGGATGGAAAATCGAAATCCGTTCCTTTCGATCGCGATTTCAGCGTCTGAACCACTGCGCACACCTTCCAATCATCCTTTGTAATTCTTCTGATTTGTGGTTTTGAAAATCAGTCCATTATATGATACAGTTACTTTTTGTAAAAATAGTTCCTATTGTTTGCTCGTTATTGCTTTTCACCATCTCTTCAGCACTATTGAGTCTGAGTTTTGTGTTCGCGTGATAACCTGATTTTTCGATATAGACATTTCAGTAGGGAAAGTTGATAATAATCATCCTTTCTCTCCGCTGGACGTTTGCATTTTTCTTTGTGTTTAATTCCCCCCTTTTACTGTGTCTTGGTACGTGTTCCCGTATGATTCTTTACCTTTTCACCCTGTAACATCGATGCGTTTAGTAAGCCCCGTGGTGGTACTGTGCATATCGTGCAAGTATGTTATTTCCATTGCTAGTGCAAGGTTAGAAAGTGTTCCGAAATGATTAGGAGACTATTATAATTTGAATTCAGCAGAATTTCAGGAATATCTCTTCCTTTCAGAGTGCTAGTAATAATTTTGCTCGAATACGGGTTACCGCTGTGCCACCAAGTCATTAGTGACCACCCGACGGCGAGATTATAGGCCTACGGCGTTGTCAACGCAGTAATTGCCGACATCCGGCTTGTGGAAGCCACCACACGTAATAGTTTTGCGCCAAGCACTCACGGCGAGTGGTCACGATCAAACAAAACGCTTTTGCCCTTTACCAGAGACATTATTTTCTGCTGGTGGAAGGATTCTACCCCATCGTAGGCTTCACGATACAGTAACTTCCATCTTCTCGGTACTAATTTCCACCCTCTCAAGTCCGCCTGCTTAGCCGGGTGGTAGCGTGCTCGCCTCCCATACACGCGGGCCCGGGTTCGATTCCCGGAATTTTTCTCCGCTCGGGGACTGGGTGTTGTGTTGTCCTCATCACGGGCGCGCAAGTCGCTCAATGTGGCGTCGCTGAAATAAGACTTGCGCTAGGCGGCCGAACTTCCCCGGCCGGGGCCTCCCAGGCAACGATGTCATATGCTCATTTCCATTTTTTGCCACCCTCTCAAAGCGTCTCAAAAGATTTAAAAGGCTTGCCACACTTCTTTTTCTTCGATATTAACAGCATTTGTTCAAGGTTGATGAAAACATACATCAGTAGGAAACAGGTAGCCATATCTACGCCAAATGTGGCCAGAAACTCGTCCGACACCCAAAGGGGACTATGTGATTCCTGGTTGTGCACTCGAAGTTGTATAAAGCAAGAAAAATACGTCGACATCGTAACATGTCTTCGGGTAGAGTCAGGAAACTGAGGGAATTGACTGAACATGATGCAGAAGGATCAAGATTAACCTACGATACAGTCTCACATTGTCGCCTAGTAATTATAATAAGTCCATACCGGAATATTCGATTGAAGCTTTCCTCGCTGACAGAAGTCAGTATGTCGTTTTTAATGGATAGGCATCGTATCGAAGGAAGCGTATCGTGACATAGACGCGCTGTACATTGCCTGAAAAGAAATTGAGGTACCTACAAGGGGACTCGGAAACGAAAGGAAACTTTGCTGGTTGCCAATGTCTGTGATGTAATTGCAGTGAATCCAAAATCAGGTCAGAATGACGGAGAAGTAGGCAGTATGAGCCCATTTATCAGTATGATGTAGCGCCCGCTCTGGCCTGGTTGGATGCACTAATTTCGTTGGGAAGTGTGTCATAAAGCCGTTGTATCCTTTCCTGAGGTAAGCTGTCCCACAATGCTGTCACTGATCCCTGATATCCTGGCCACTGGCACTGGGACGGAGCTCACGTCGAAGCTGGGGACAGATCTGGGGACCTTACTGGCTGCGGGAGTACCTCTGCATCACGTAGACAGTTCATAGAGACATGTCCCGTGTGAGGAGAAGCACTGTGCTGTTGAAAAACGGTACCACGATAATGTCGCACGAGAGATAACAAACGAGGACGCAGGATTTGTGTGACGTACCGGTGTGCCGCCCTAGTTCCCCAGCCGTGGCCTGAAGTCACGCCCCATGGTTCCCCACACCATGACGTCAGGAGTAACACCACCATGCCTCTCCATAATATTGGAAAAATGGAACCTCTTCCCAGATCGCCACTGTACTCGCCGACGATGGTCTTTCAGGCTACTGCAGAACCACGATTCATTGCTGAACACAGCGTGACGCCATTCATCAGCAGCCCATGTTTCCCGATCACAGTACCGTTCCAAATGCAGTCGTTCATGTTTTGGTGTAAAAGGCAGCCTGTACAAACGACGGTAATTCCCTAGTTCGGCTTCCGCTAGAGCTGCGAGATGACAAGAGAATGTTCAGGCAGTCGAGTACTTGCTGCTGAGTTGCGTCACAGATGTGCTTGGAGTGTAATACAGCGATCCTCCCTTGTGGTGGTCAGAAATGGTCGATCAGGATATTGTTGGCAAGCACTCCTGCCCTCACACTCAGATGCATGCAAACAATGGCCGCTGTCACATCCGAATGCCCCACAAATCTGAAAAGTCTCATAACTGTTCCATGGGATTCATGTCGGGCGATCTGGGTGGCCAGATCATTCGCTCGAACTGTCCAAAATGTTGTTCAAACAATTGCAAACAATTGTGGCTAGGTGACATGACATCGTTGTTTGGGAGCATGAAGTCCATGAATGGCTGCAGATGGTGTCCAAGTTGTCGAACATAACCATTTCTAGTCAGTTCCATATGGAACGACCACCGGATTGCACAGTGCCTTGTTGACAACTTGGGACCATTGTTTTGTGGCGTCTGCGCCACACTCGATCGCTCTTAACGTCTCAGATCGGTACTCATTTGACCAAGCCATGGTTTGTCAGTCGTCTAGGGTCCAACCGATATGTCACGAACACGGAAGAGGCAGCTGATGTCCTGCTGATGGCAAAGGCCCTACCGTCGGTTGTCTTCAGCCATAGCCTGTTTACGCCAAACGTCGCCGCACTGTCGTTCGGGATACGTTCGTCGTACGTCCCACATTGATTTCTGCGGTTATTTCACGCAGTGATGCTTGTCTGTTAGCAGTGACAGCTCTACGCAAAGGCTGCCACTTTCGGTCGTTAAGTGAGGCCGTCGGCCACTGTGTTGTCCGTGGCTAGTGTAATATCTGAAATTTGGTGCTTTCGGCGCGCTCTTGACACTGTGGATATTGGGATATTGAATTGCGTAACGATTTCTGAAATGGAATGTACCATGCTTCTAGCTTCAACTGCTATTCTGCGTTCAAAGTCTGTTAATTCTCGGCCATAATCACGGCGGAAACCTTTTCACATAAATCATCTGAGTATGACTGCCTCGACAATGTACTGCCCTTTTTATACTTCTTGTGCGCGATACTACCGCCATCTGTATATCAACATATCCCTGTCCCATTGCTTTTTTCGCCTTGTGTAGGACAATTAGATCAACCGCCCAAATGAAGAACCACAACGAGGCCCGTTTCTAACTAACGTCTCACTCAATTAAGCACCGTCTCCGTGTCATTCTCAGTGATCGTACAGCATCTGATGCTGTTCACGCATCTTACGTACTGTAGCAGGCTGGTATCAACACTAAACAAGAACAACACTGTTGCATTCTCGTGGCCGTTCTACCTGTTACTGTGAACTGCAGCTTTAATTATTTACGTACTCACCGATGGCGTGTAGGTATAGTGACATCCGAGTATGTTTTTTGGGCACATCAATTTTGTGTCTGGAAATGTGTATCGTAAATAACGTGGCTGACCAAGTCGGTAAAGTTATGAGGCTGTTCACCGGGAAGTGACATCGTCAGAAACTAGGTACGTGTGAGGGACTCTTTGTAGAGTTTGTGAACTGACCCTGAACGTAAATAAATGTAATGTAATGTGCTTAAATAGACAAGAGGATCCGAAATCGTTTGAGTATGCGATGGGCGATAATTCACTGACTCACTGGAGTGAGTTTATGTTGGAGTTTTTGCCCCGAGATATTTAAGGTGGAACGGCGCAGAAATTTATCCGTGGGGAAGGTGGATGCCATGACTCTGTTTTTATTGGAAGAGTTATTCGTTGCTCTGATATCCTTACCACGTAGAATTAACTGCTGACAGAGAAAATATTCAACTTTTTAGTCGTCGTGAGAATGTGACAGAAAGACTCAACAAACTGCGGTCGGAGACGTTGCGAGAATGGCATTGTGTTTCACAGAGTACCTTGGACAAAAGTAGAGAAATTCGCACTAATGTGGAAGGGTGTTTACAGCCTTTCTTCTCATGTGCCATCTGGGAATGGGATAGGAAGGGCAGAGAATGATACTGACACGCTACAATGACTTGCCAAAACATTGTGAACACTACCCACGGCGAGATTGAATGCCACATGGTGGTGGTATGGGCAAGTGACACGTTAAGGAACAGAGACGAATGGGGAATCATTGTAGCGAAGATATTAGCCCCAAATGGGAAAATCCACTGATGTAAAACTTCGGTTGTCTTAGCGTGGCGACTAGCAACTTGCGCTCGGAAACGGCATAGGTGGCCGGCTGTTGGTGAACTACTGTCATGAGCAGCTGTGGGAAGTGGTTGAAGAACGGGGAAACCACAAGTAGGCGACAGGGGGTTGGACACCCACATCTCATCACAGAATGTGGAGGTGCGAGGCTCGCCTGCCCTGTAAAAGAAAGCAGGCGGTATCTGTGGCACATATGACGACAGAGTACAACGTTGCTGCAGGCAAAATTGTTATGGAGCGCACCTTTCACTTTGCATTACAGCAGACTATCCCTATGTGTCCCCATGTTGACCCAACGACTTCGTTAGTTACGACTTAAGTGAGCATGGGATCGTCGATATTATACCGTGGATCAATGGAAACCTGTCCCATTGTCGGATGAATCATGTTTATCTTTACAACAGGACGATGGTCGTGTCCGGATACAATGTCATCCAGGCACGCGGGTTGGTCGAAACACATCACGCCACGGACATTGCTTTGTGAGGGCAATATTATACTATGCGAGACATTCACCTGGGAAATGAGAACTGTGGTAGTAATCTGAGACACCATGATAGCTGTGGACTAAATGAAGAATGTTACGGACAACCTGCATATCTTCATGGTGGTGGTAAGTTCCTGTAGGACCAAACTGCTGAGGTCATCAACAAGGGCAGAATCGTGCTACAGTGGAATGAGAAGCGTGGTAATGGATGGACTCACGTTGATGTTTTGGTCACCAAATTCGCCTGATCTGAACCCTGTAGATCACGTCTGGGATGCTATCGGGCGCCAGCTCCAAACGCACAAATCACCAGACTGTAATATACGGGAACTGCATGACCTGTGCTTAGACATCTGACGTCACACACTTCCTAAACCTACCAATACTAGCTGCATCCATGCCACGCAGAATTGGTGCTGTATTTCGTTCTGAAAGTGGACCAACATGCTATTGATCATGTGGTCGTGATGTCGTGGCTGATCCGCCACATACCGTTCGGTAGCCTACAGAATACGGATGTAAATGTAGATGGAGAAGTTGTAGAATGTGTCAGGCAGATTTCGACTCGTGGGAAGGTAATTATCTACCTGCTGATACTGTGATCGGATGTACCTGAGTGTAGCATTATCAGTCGGACTGTTGGCAGGTAATTGCATTACGGACAGTATTGACATAACACGGTGATAGCATTAAAGTATAGAAGGTTTTCTTTCAATGTTTTTATTAATTGAAATTCGGTGATGACCTGAAAATGACATTGGGAACAGAATAAGGATTTCTATACAGGTGATGGAAACTGAGATCCTGAATGTATCTAAGCAACTGTGTTATAAAAAAAAAAGTGAAAATATTATCGTTGCTTAATTTTGAACGTAGCAGAGGTACTGAGTTCTGTGTAAATCTCAGACATAACATGCAATGTAAGAAATTATCGTAACATTTTAGTTTATCCACCGTTAAAGATTTGTCGTTTTTTTCTGTACTTCTGGATGGGACTCTGACGAACGTGTATCCCTTCTAGCGTGGACACGGCCACCAAATCGAGACATTGACGGAAGTGTCGTATACACTTCCCCCTTACATCGTTTCGTTATAGTTTTGCTTGTGGTTGTTTTTTTTTTTGTGCAAAATGGTGATTTGGCGGTGAGATGTCTGCCAACGTTTCTTGTCTATATTGAAACGTTTCTGTGTTCAGTAGTGTGGTTTGCCTGCAGTTCAGTCCCATAAATCGCTTGTTGTGTTGCTTTCATAGGTTGACTTTATTCTCTTGCAAAAACCACCTTTGTACAAACTTGGTGAATGCGCTCGTTCTCAGCTAACGGTTCTGTGTATATCACGTTGCATTCAGACTTTCTGTGTATTGACGTCGCTGAAATCTTCAGCTGATTCATCCATTTATTTATTTTTAGATATATGTACTGTTGTAGTCCGTAATGTATATGTTTTAGAGTTTTATACACTTATTTTTACACTTAACTGTGTTAATTCAAAAGCTCAAACCGGTCTTCATCATAATAATTATCATCATCATCATCAGCAGCAGCAGCAGCAGACAGACAGAAAACATCAACTGCTGCGTAAAGAACTTCTCCAGACTTTTCCAAGCATTAGAGTCTTGAGTATCACATGTCTATAAGCATGCAGGAGCAATGTAGAATTCTGTTGTAAAGAAATGTATGCACTACATACTCTCACCTGTTAATATTAAGCTGTTACAAGTGTGTCGCATGTAAGAACAGGAAGATCTAGAAGTCAATGAAAAAATGAGAACTCAAAAAATTTAAACGATAGTGATAAACCTTTTCTTGGATATGCGTAAAAAGACGAGGAACCTTCGTTTAGTAATGAAATCATAATAAGCAAATTAAAATTTGTTTTCGACATATGGTGATGTAGATATCTTGGACTTGTGGCCTGTCATTATTTTAACAGGTTAGTAAGCTAGTACCATTGAAATACAATGGGGACAAAATGTTTGTATTATCTACAGTTTTTAATACAACCACCAATTACACAAGAAATACAATAGTGGTGACAAGGCACCAGAATTACACAGGCACGTGAAAACAGCAACCGAAGAATAGCAATCCTGGCCAATGATGATAACACACGTTGTTCGTCGTACAAAGTTATGGAACCGTCCTACCTAGTAAGCAGAATCTTCACTGAGAACGGCTGAGGCAAGAGAGAGGAAGGCGGCACTGGCGGCATACCGCTGACACCACTCGGGCGTTGGAGGCACTAACAACGAGCGGAGCAGGTACTCCCGTTTCGACGTCTTACTGGCGGCACGGAATACGAATTCTGCAGCCGTGGTGGCGGCATACGTGGGTGCCCTGCCATATCCTTTTCCTCTTCTATGATGACGGCGCTGTAGGCGTTAGTTGAAGAAGGCAGAGGGCCAACCTGGCAGGACTGCTGGATATCGCGAGGTCCACACAGGTGACCCTACGGCAGCGATGGTGCGTAGGCCACTGCTGAGTGACGATGCTCACCTCAGTCGGCTCATGGACATCTGAAGGGCGCCTCGTGGGGCTGGTCCGTCGGCTGGCGCCAGGCCAGTGGGGCATAGAGCGGAAAGTGGCCTGGACGATAACGAGCTGGGCGCGGGAATGACCCCGCACAGGGCTGCGGTGTGGAAGACGCGCCGGTGGTGGCGAGGGAGGGTGGCAGCGACTAGTGGGGAGGGGCCACAGATTACTCCTGCGGAAAGGCAGTATCCAGGCAGCTGCCGTTAGGTCATCGACTGAGCTGGCAGCTGCATTTCGATTTCGTCGCCACGCAACAGCACTTCAATTGGAGGCGCATTCATGGCAAATAGCCTATGGAATGGAAAAGTGCTTGCAGGCGGACATTCTGACTTTGTCTGCTGTGACTCCTGTAGTGGCAGGTTGATGTCCCACTGAGGACACAGCTGGTTTGATGGCAGGAGAGCGACACTCTGCTAGTGTCCACACGGAACGTTCACTGACTGTGCGTCACCCAGACGATCACCAGTGGCCATCCAAGCTTCCAGCTGAAGGTGCGTGCCAAGACAGTTTTGCCTGAGGCGTCTTGCGAAGGTAATATATTTTTGGGCACAGAAATCATGAAACAGTGCCGAAGTGAATCGTGGGTCATTATCGGAGAAGATCATCTGAGGTAAACATTCGATTATGAGTACCTGGGTGAGAGTCCGAATGGACACTTCCTTCATGGTGGAGTGTGTGCACATGACATTTGAATGGTTGGACAGCTCGTCGTCCACCACCAACCGTACAGAATTACAGAAAGGGCCCATAAAGTCGATGAGAATGGGCCCATTGGTGACTGCGTAGCCCATGGAACAAAAGTTTGTGGTGGTGTTGCCACCTACTGCTCTACTCATTATTGGTGCTCACCGGCAATCTTCTCAGGCCAGTGGACGAAACACTGCACAAGGACCTTCGTATGAGTCATACGTCCAGTGGTCATATCCCCAAGGCGTGCTGATGACTTTAGCAGCGATTTTATGCAGGCGAACAGTCTGTCGCAGTACACAGACCAAACGAAAAGAACACCTTTTTACACAAGTTAATTAACGGATGAATGATACCCAACGTATTGGGGAAAAATTTCGAATAATAACTGCCTTTACCCAGAAACTATTCGAGTTCCTTCAGGTTCTGAAGTTAGTTAGTTTGTCAGTAGCCACAACATGTTGCTTCGTGGGTTTTGATGCCGTCCTTTAAAAGGTGACCAAAACATTCGATTTCTATCTGAAAAGCTTCGACTTCAGCAGAATGCACCTCTTGCTGTTTACTGAACATAATAGAGAGGTTAGCGAGATGTTCCTGCCGTGAGGAACCTGTGAAGATAACGTCATAAAGATAGTTTTCACAGCACAGAACACTTTGCATCAACTGTTTTAGACAGCTCTGGAAAATTCCGGAGCACTTCGGTTGCAGCTACATATAATAGTATAACGTGAAGGGAGTGTTGATGATCATCACCTGTTGAGAAGCAGTATCCAAATGAAGCTGCGGGTGTACCTCTGCCAAATCAGCTTTCCCAAAACAGTTAATGCGCACCATCCGAGCGAGTATTTCTTTGGAGTGGTGAATAGGATAGCAATCTACTGTCGGTTGGGCATTAATGATGGACATAAAATCCCCATACAAACGAAGTGCCCTGTAGGCCTACAGATGACAACCAGAGACATAGCCCACTGGTTGGAATGAATGGGTTCAATGATGCTCAGGCCATGCAACTTGTTCACTTCATCCTTGGTACCCAGTCACAGAGTAAAAGTAATAGTAGAGCATGAGAAAATTTGGGAAAGTCCTTTGCCTTAAGGATAATGTGAACCCCTTAGTCTTTTGCAGCACCAGTGTGATATACAACATTGATTAAATTGTGATCTGTAACTTTTTTAAAATTTTAAATGCTGTATTGATTAATAGTACAGAAATGGTTATGCAACAGCACCGTCTAGTTTGGAACGTCCACATCTAACTTTTTAGAGCATTAGATTTAAGCAACATACTTATTTACCAAGTGATCAAAAAGACAGTATAAATTTGAAAACTGAATAAATCACGGAATAATGTAGATAGAGAGGTACAAATTGACACACATGCTTGGAATGACATGGGGCTTTATTTATCAGATGATTAGAACCAAAAAAAATACCAAAGTTCAAAAAAAGTCCGACAGATAGCGCTTCATCTGATCAGAATAGCAATAATTAGCATAACAAAGTAAGACAAAGCAAAGATGATGTTCTTTACAGGAAATGCTCAATATGTCCACCATCATTCCTCAACAATAGCTGTAGTCGAGGAATAATGTTGTGAACAGCACTGTAAAGCATGTCCGGAGTTATGGTGAGGCATTGGCGTCGGATGCTGTCTTTCAGTATCCCTAGAGATGTCGGTCAATCACGATACACTTGCGACTTCAGGTAACCCCAAAGCCAATAATCGCACGGACTGAGGTCTGGGGACCTGGTAGGCCAAGCATGACGAAAGTTGCGTCTGAGCACACGCTCATCACCAAACGACGCACGCAAGAGATCTTTCACGCGTCTAGCAATAATTCTTTTTTTTTGTTCTAATAAAACCCCATGTCATTCCAAGCATGTGTGTCAATTTTTACCTCTCTATCTACAATATTCCATGGTTTATTAAGTTTTCAAATTTGTACTGACTTTTTGATCACCCGGTGTATTATTAGAAATTTGAACCCAAACATTTGTTAACCAGTATTGCATAATGATCACGAAATGTTGATTACTTTTTAATGCCAAACTATTATGTATCACAACCACCATGCGTTAAGTACCATCTGATGGGATTCTTTCCTTAAGGCTTTGTGAGTGCATTCCAGTCAGTTTGAACTTACATTTCACGACATTAAGACTAGCAAGATAATGTGTATCTGTATATGTCGGACAGATTCATTTTTGCCATTTGTTAATCCATAAGAAATGTGTGCCTTATATTTGTTGAGTATTAATTTCATTCGCGTGTATTTACTATTGTTTGATGTTACCACATGTTTGTGGTGTATATGCATTCTATTATAAATCATTTAAAAATGGTGCAAGCTGAAACACATAAGGTGTAACAAAGTCAATGAAACTGTGATAACGACAATAATGTTATTATAGAGTGATGTAATTCTTATGGTGCCTGTAAGTTCCAGAAAGAATCAAAGCAGTAGATGCTACTTCGTTTTCTTCTGTTAACATGTGAAACTCAGTGAGTTGTGGATCCTCCCTCAACATCTAAATTTACAATTATGCATTCATTAATTTTCTAAATAGCTTTAGGCAGTGTGTATCACATAAACACTCCACGAGACGTACGAACAGAGTACCTTTTGACGAATTTAAGGATATTTGTAAGTGGTCTGTCGGGCAGTATTGGTAGTAGCTTTTTTTATGAACAATCTTAAGCTCTTTCCTCTGCAGTTTTAAATGTAGACCTTTCTGAATACCCACAGATTCTATGAACCCAATATGTCTTTTCGCTTAGTCAAGCTGGTGCTTTACGTTTTCCGCACTTTTCACTGTTTCGGCGAATACTGCTGTGACACCCGCTACACAACGTGTTGCTGAAAGTCCTGTCAGCACTAGAAGTATGAATGGAAGTATTCCACTTGAAGTAGGTAGTGGCCGTCAGTGCTAACTAAATGAATTTTTTCGAACAGGTTTTTATTCTTTGTCTTCTGTGGTCAATGAGATGAGTTCATAACTCGGTAGAAATTTAACCCCGAACCCAGTCTAAATTTTGCATGCATTGCTTTATCAACTAAAAGTGCGGCGAGATGCTGTCCAATATCGATATCCCTTCTTGCAGGTATGTCCGTATCTCTGTCAACTAAAATTTGACCTGCAGCTTGACGTCCTGGGTGATGTTTTTTGATATTTATTCAATATTTTGTTGTGGTCTGGTCTGAAATAGATTGATTCACTTGTAACCATGCACGAGTTGTTTCTCAAGCTTCGTTCCTGGTCCACAATTGTTGTAGTGGGGATATGTAATTCTATAGGTAACTTGTCGAGAATTCCACTATCCCTGGCGACTCACTTCCTGTCGTGCATGTTATGCTATGACACTGTTTGAGGTCTGCGCACCTCCTTATATAGCAAATCATTGACATGCACCCAGCTGTTGTATGATGAATGGAAGGGAAGGCACTGAACAAGTGCCTTATCCCTGCGTCACCTTATGACACGTTATATGAGAGAGGTGTTCGGTTCACTGCTTCTCTTTAATTCTTCTGCACAAAAACTACCAGCTATTTCACTACTTATATTTTAAGATGTAAGTTCTACGGTTTGTTAGTTGCACTTTGGAAACTGTAAATATCTCCATTGACAATGCAATCTTGTATTTTGAAATACGTATTAAATCACCTTCGTTAAATTTCCGTTTGCGCAGATCTACCATTTTAGTTTAGAAGCTCGTTATCACGGACGTGAGATGGTTTCATTTTTATTGTTCGGCGCACAGTTCAGTAATGCTGGTCAGTAATGTGTGTGAGAATAATAGTCCATTTACAAGGCCCACGAAGGTTAAAATGCATCCCTATTCGTGATTTTATCGTTATGTTCAAACGTTGAATGATACTGCCTTGAACTGGGAGAACGTTGAATAGTTATGTATACCATGCTACCTCATTAACCATCTTGAAGTAGCTATTATAAAACTCTTCGCCATGGTCTGTTTGAATGTTATCTGACACGCAATTGGTTCACGTCTGCAGCAATTGATCAATCACGTGTTTCTCTGAGTGACTGGTCTCTTTTCAAATGACCTAACCTCAGCACGGTCTAACATTAGCAAATGCAGTTTCTTTCAGATAGCCTTGTGCGTTTCAGTTACTTTGCTTTGTCAACATTTTGTTATATTCTCAGCAGATTTAGCAATAGTATACAAGTTGACTTTGCAATAGTATACAGCTTGTACTCTTGTTCGCTTTATTTTCAGTGATATCGACCTTTGACATTCAGTTTACTGATTAAACTCAAAATGAGCTGAAAGTGACTATTTACTTCCCTGATACTTTCACCGATTGCTTCAAGTCCGACGTTTAGAGCTGTTGTTATGATTCTGAGTTTTCATGTCTGCATACAGATGAATGTTCTGCCTTCCCTTCTCAGGCTAAGTGTGGCTGGATGTGCTTGCAAATGTATGGATAGCTTGATGTGTAATGATGTAATTTCCTCGTTGTTTCACTATTTCATCATCTTTTAAAAAACACACGAAAGTGCCGTTGGTCTGGACCTCCTTGCCTTATTTTATCGGTAACTAAGAAAGTTACCATCAATCTCCGCATAAAGTTGTAAATTCGTTGAACGTTATGTCAATTTCTACATGAGCCTGGTAAATGTGTTTTAAGTTCATTTTATATTGTTTGAAAGCAATAACAACCTTTTCATTATGTATCTCGTATCAACTGCTTTGGTATCCTAGAGTATGTCTCACTTAGGTGAAAGGCATCAAAAGCCATATGTCGCCCAAAGCAAAGGTATTTTCGTATTGGATCTTAATTTTCCACCACAGTATCATGAACTATGGACACAGCATTCAGTTTTACTCCTTAAAGTGTTGGTACATGGGCACTGTCGTTCAAAGTGTTGAATGTAATGCCATCAATTCCTACAAATGTCTCTTCCAGTTGCTGGTATTTACGATGGAATAGTGTATTTTTTTAAATACATATACATTTTCGACAAATTCATGTGGGATACATTAACAGGAATATGAGAACATTTGTTTTGCTACAGTTTGATGGATTTACAATTATAGGCCTTATGTTGTCCAGCAGTAGTGAAGCATTCTTCTTCTTCTTCTTATTCACATTTTATACGGTATTCTCAGACCAGTTAGTTACCAAAAAGTACTTGTGAAGGAAGCGTTTCATCCACTTACTCAAGAAGAAGAAGACTGGCTACATAAGCACACAAGGACTTTTACAGGAAAAAAGCAATGTACTCAGCAGTCATAAAAATACACATGTATACTTCATTTTTTTAACTCTTACATATGGCTAGAAATATGTGCATGCCCAAATAAGAACATGTATCTGTGCCTATATCTAGTGTGGTAAACTCTTACATAGTTCTGTGTATTGATGTGAAACAGAAAACGGAATGTTGAGCTAGCTTCTCTTGAGTGGGATTCGGAGTTTGCCATGACAGTTCGATTAAATTAGTCCCTAAATTTTTAAAAAATGCATAACTATAAGGCTGCCAGCTCAATCTCTGATTGGGTGCATGCTGTAAGGTAAAACACTGCAAACTAAATTCTTAAATACTGGCACGCGTTGTAGGGGATAATGTCGCGTTATTGGCACAATATCGAAAGGCTCTCAAAAATAACATCTGGCTTGAATTCATGATCAGACATCATTCCAAAACTGACACATTTAGTCAGCTTGAATTTAAAACGAAAGACGTGTTTAATATTGACATGTGGTCCTGCAGTGTCTTTTTCAATGTGTACTCTACAACACAAACTGGAAATGTAGTGTGTGGCCAATCAGTGCCAGGTACTTGGAGGACCTGCTGTTGGAATCTTTGGTTTGCGCCAGTATTTAATACTCTGCGTGGTACAGCTGGTCGGTGGAACCTAGTATTTGAATCTATCGAATGAACCTACTGCTGTGATTGTTACAACTAATGCACCGGCAAGCTTCTTTATTTGTTCAATGCGTTCCGTCAATTTTGAATCAGTGTATTCCTCCATTTCCACATCTGGAGATTTATGATCTTCGAAACATAATGATACATTTATTACTTTAAACAGCTGATGGAATATGCTACATGTCCGTACAGGTTAATACCTGTTTGGGGGAAGGTAGTTCAGAAGTAGCATGTGTAAGTGGTTTCCTATGTCAGATTCCTGATGCGTGTATAACATGTTTTGGACACATCTCAGTGCATTTTTATGATGTGGAAAACAGGTCAGCTATGAACAGAATAGGGAAAATCACGAGATAGCAGGTAGTCTCAGAGCCGTCGAAGACTAGGATCGCACGGGTTCCAGCCTGCGGGGGAAAATCATGTTTGTGTTATCTATGAATGGAAAAGGTTCACAAATATCCTGTTGGAAGTTCCAAAATGGCAGCAATTGCAATCTCTCGGGCTCTGGTCTGTCAGATACGAGGGTGGTTTGAAAAGTTCTCGGAACGGAATAGAAAAAAAGTACTTCCATCACTGAAACTTTTTTTATTTTTTAATGTAGTCTCCTTGTAGATTAATGCACTTGGTCCAACGGTGTTCCAGTGCCTTGATCCCATCTCAAAAACGAGTTTCCTCCAAGCCTGCAAAATAGTTGTCAAGTCCGGGTAGCAGTTCTTCGCCTGAAGTGAATTTTCGTCCACCAAGAAAAATTTTCAGTTTTGGGAAGAGATGGAAGCCTGACGGAGCCATATCAGGTGAATAAGGCGGCTGTGGCAACAATTCATACCTTAGTTTGTGTAATTTTGACATGGCGACGGCACATGTTTTTTATCCAGCGTGAAGAGTCTCAGCACCCATCTCGCAGATAATTCTTTCGTTTCTAATTTTTCAGTTAAAATTGAGTATACCCTTTCAGATGACATCTCGCAAGCGTGAGTAATTTCACGCACTTTCAATCAGTGATCCTCCATGACCATTTTATGCACTTTTGCAATGATTTCTGGAGTAGGGACTCATCTTGACCGACTACTGAGCGGATCATCATCTAAGCTCTCCCGACCAAATTTAAATTCATTTGTCCACTTGGCAACAATTGAATATGAAGGAGCAGAGTTCCCCAGTGTTTTTTTTTAGGAAATCGGCATGAATGTCCTTTGCTTTCATGCCTTTCTTTACGATTAATTACTGCTCGGAATCTCGATTTTTTGCATCTTCGCAAATCAGTACGCGGGAACAACAACAGAGCCACGTCACCACCACAGCTCTCTTCCAAGAGGACTGACGTTGCTCGTGTTTACAGACAACAGTCCAATGAATATCACATGAACAACTCGTTGCGCTAGCGCTGACTTCTCGTGGTGATTCCAAGAGCTTTTCAAACCATCCTCGTAGCTTAAGTGACCCATACGGAGTGACTTCGGCTTGGCGCTCTTAAATATGGTCGAGACTTCAATAATAGTTTGCTGGAAGAGTGTGTGGAACAGTGTTCGCTATACAGGTGAATAAGTATGAAATACATTGTATAAGGCCGTAAACAATGTGGTAGTATCTACTTCGACGCCGATAAATACTTACAGTCAATATAAGCCCACGTTAGAACATGAATTCACTTGCACAGAAGTCCGATAAAGACAGAATTGCACTAACTAACCGCACCAGTGTTAACAAGAAAAAAATAGAATCTCTCACTACACCAAGTCTGTATCTGTATCCTGAATCTCAAAAAACATGCACCATCAGGCCTTAGGTCATTTTCTGCGATATACACTTTACGACGCGCTCCTCGAACCACTGTAGCACAGTTCTGACTTTGAGACACGGAGAATTACACTGCTGAAAGGTGACATCGGCGTATGGGAAGACATCAAGCATGAAGGGATGCAGCTGTCAGCGTGTTTTCGATTACTACCATAGGCCTCAAGCAAGAGCTGGAGAATGTCTGCCGTAGCGTAATACTGCTTCCACCAGCCTGCGTCCGTGGCGCGCTGCATGTTTTGAGACGCCGTTCACTTCTGTGACGACTATCGACCAAGCGTAGCGAAAATGTGATTCACCAGCAGAGCCGTCACGTTTCCATTGATCGACGGTCGAATACCGATGGTCCGTTTGAAAGATATGCGGAAACTTGTGCGAAGTTTGGAAAGTTGGGGAGAGGACGTGCTGGCAGAAGCGAAGCTGAGAGTGCGAGTAGTGAATCGTGCCTCGGTAGCACGGTCGGTAGAGCATTTGTACCGAAAAGCAAAGGTTCTGGGTTCGAATCCTGACTAGGAACAAAGTTTTAATGTGCCAAGAAGCTTCGCGTGTTGAATGAGTTGCCCAAAACGCTACTCCTCACATCATGAACTGATACGGTTATAACATTGGAGCAATGAATTTGATTACAGGTAGAGGGATTCGCAAAGCTACACTGAACAGAACTATGACAGACTTCCTACTTGCAATACTGCTTGATTTATTGTATTCTTTGATACAACTTAACACCAAGTTAATGTTTACTGAAATTCCTTGCGATAGAAATATATTTTTGTTTCAGGTTTTCCCGTTGCTGCGACTGCAGAGTATTGCAAAGGTAAATATTAAATATAATCACTTTTACTTTACTTTACTAAGGCCCAAGCCACGGATAAGTAAGTAAGCAAGTAATCACTTTTACGTTAGATGTAGGGCTGGAACCGACCAGCAGGCGCGGAGCTCCTCGTTGTGACGTCATGCTTGTCCACCTCGACCGACAGCGAATGTTTGGCGTTATGTCAGCCAAACGGTCACCTTTGTGGCAAAGCAATATCTGTGGCAGCTCAGGCGGAACAATGAGTAAAGTTTGGTGGAAGTGGTCACGATAGTATGACGAACCATTACATTTTAAATTTTCTAGAGGTTTGTCACCAAAAATTGAAGACAAAAATCCATATTGTCTGATGCTGAGAGTGAAAGTAAGCGTGTCGTAAAAATAGGAAAGTGTGGTGTGCGTACTGTAAGACATTCAGTACACACACCATCAGATTATTTGACTTGTCTAACGAAGTAGGCGAGTGTCAGCAATATGTCTCGTGATCTTATCGTGGCGTGTTTATCTTCTGCCGTTAGGTCAGACGATAGAAATGCCACTGGCACGCTTAGAGTAGCAGATTGATGGTGACCAAAATTGACAATCTGAAGTTCCTTTGGTATTGCTACGTTAATATTATTCTCACATAAATCTCTTGATGTGATGTTTAAAGCTTTCCCGGCGTACTGATTGTTCCATAAACTGGAATATATCTCTGCTACTTGACGAAAGTGTCTATACATTTATCTTCATGGCTATGTACAGGAATATGGTAATCCTATTAGGCGCAGACTGAAACTTGACTGTAGACTGGTACAGACTAAGGCAGACTGGTACAGACAAATGCAGACTGACTAATCGGAGGTCTGTACACTCATTATAATACCTCGCGCGTTCATGTATCACTGCGCGAGCATGATCCGCGAGGAGAAAAGGTTCTACGTTAGCAGCAATCTCATTGGCTGCGTTACATATTAATACGCGGATCGGCGGAAGCAGAATTTGGTCCGTCTCTATGGCAGCGCCATCTCGTAGTGCGGAGACGGACGAGCGCTGCGCCTGCGCTGTTGTGCTTAGCGGGGCGCGCTCTTGTGGGAAAGTTGTGTACGCGCTGACTACGCGGAACTAAGTGCAGAACAGAAAGAAAACCGATTTTCTTTAGCTTTGTGATCTGTCCGTGTGCTTTCTATAAGGGGCGATCAAAAAGGTTTCGCTTGAGGGAGTTGCTGCAGCGTTTATGACATGTGGCGCGACTCCGATGCGTTTGTGCAAGCACTGACATGTAGTCAAGGGATTACTGTCTTTCCGACGTGCATGCGGGAAATGCGGAAATGTGAACTATGGCAACGTTATTACCAAATGCGTCCAAAGAGGATCAGTGTGCTGTTATTCTGTTCTTGGCTGCCAAAGGACTACACCAGCAGACACCGATCGGAGAATGAAGAATGTGGGACAACATGTTTGCAGAAAACCACCGTTGTGGAATAGTGCACGACAAAGGGCGGCGCTGATTTATGATAATGCACGTACCCATATCACAATGCAGAAATTACGCCAACTCTAGTGGGAGGCACTCGGTCATCCACTGTGTAGCCCTGATTTCTCCCCATACGATTATCACGCTTTCGGTCCCTTACAAAAGGCCCTGAAGGCTCGACTATTATTTTCAGACGCGGATGTGCAGCAGGCGCTTACGGACTTCTTCACGCAGCTTGACACGGTGTTTTCCCAAACGATTACCTTCAACGTGGTGCGTCGGTGAGATAATTGCCTCAGCGCTCACGACAGTTTTGCCTGACTGGCATACCTGTTCTGGACTGTACGGCCTTTGAACGGAAACTTTAAATTTAATACCACAGTGACGGACATGTAAAGGAGCTCAAGCAATGACACCGTACACGTTGCTGTTATCGTGAGAGAAGAAGATGAGATGAAGGAGAGTAAAGATTTTCCTTTTATCATAGGCGTTGCCTCTATAACGGTGTACGCAACTGCCTACAACTTGTCCCTCAGCGAACTAATATCTTTGTCCCATTTTCGCTTTCTCTTTGCATTCATCATCGATACTTGTTTTAGATTTTTTTTCTTCCACCTCTTCTACCAAATTTACTCTATTAGAGTCAATACCGGAGTAAGTGGGTACTTTCGATTTTAAGACCTATTTACGAAGAAACAGTAAACTTCCATGAATTAAATTGGAAAACTGTTTGCACACTGAACAGAAATCGCATTAGTTGACTGTTCGTTGGTTCCTGTAGAATATTTTATACGTTTATGAATGAAGACCATAATTATATGTACACGACAGACATACTAAACATCGAAATTCTGTTCTTTAGATTTACTCACATCATACCAGTGTGCGGGGTAAAACGCTTAACTAGAGTTTCCTGCTTCATTGGGATAAAGTGGATACTGAGCACATTTACCACAAAGCTTTTTTCTCTCCTGGTACGTCTCAGTACTCACGGTACCATATGCTCCATTCCTCGCTTTGAATTCAGTCGCAAAATCGGCTAATTTGTTCAAATAATGACCTGCTGCAAATCCTCCACATATTCGTATCCAATTTTGCTCGTTCGTAGTTCTCTTGCCCATTAGAAGGGAAGCAGACTGTGCTTTCCTGGTCTTAATTTTTGTATACTTTGCAAAGTTGCCAAGATTACTGCCGCCTGGCTATTTATTGCACCTCGACGCTTTTGGTCGTATGATTAGGTTTCGTGGGAAACGAGCATACGCATCTTGCTGCATCAGTTGGATTTCTGGCTGGTGAAAATGCTCACTTAATGTTCCCAGAGCTGTTTCAGAAATCAGTTTTTTTGAGATGTTGTCAGCTGATTGAGAAGGAACATTCCCGTCCCTCTAAAAACCTCCTACAGCATTTAGATAGCAGTTGATTTTTGTCAGGCGTCCTTCATGGGAGAATCAAACTGCGTTTTCATGATTGCCTGGTGCGGGTAGTTGAACGTCCTTTAATGGCACACTTGCTCGTAGAAGCTGTTCAGTGGCGTGAAAACTGCCTTGTCAGAGAAGGAGGCTTGAAGCCTCACTCGAATGTTCCACACAACATTTGAGAACATAGACTGATACTGTGCGCGTCCTGTGGTCGCTCATCAAAAGCACTTCGATCCCACTGGCTGTAATTTGCAAAAATGTCTTTCACATGTAAAGAATGTTTCTTTGTTAATGTTGCCTGATTCTGTCATGCAGATAGGGGATCCTGGTGGCAATCCATTACAGATTTTTAAGTGTGGTTCCTTTAAACACAATGAAGAGACAAATGAACTTTCTTGTAGAATTGCAGGAGGCGCTGCAGTCCTATTATCTCCCCTTTCCCTACATGTCACGCTATCGTTTCTTTGATTTTTAGTAGCAACAACTCGAGTAGGAAGGTGATCGTTGGCAGAAATACCAGTCTTATCAACGTTGAATATCCTTTAGCCTTCGTCCAACAAGTTAAAGTGTAGCAGTACTGACTCCAAGAGGTCGTAGAATTCATTGAGGGATTTCCTTGTCAACCAGAAACTTTGGACTGTCAAATGGCTGCAGATATTCTTGTGGACATATCCTTGTGACCGCCCATAAATTCCTGGGACCATTCGTGCCCAGCTATTTTTAAACAGTGTCGATTTTTCACAACATAAAAGCTACCTTGCTAACATCCTGTGGGATTATAGGAATCCCTTTTTGGCCACACCTTGGAGCCTATTTACTAGAACAGTTTCCTTCTCGCTTATGAAAAAAGATAGTTTTCCTGTATTTTGCTATCTTTAGTTTTTTCCAGCGCAAAGCATATGGCATTGTAGTGTTTGATACCACTAGCAGCACGCACAGTGGCTCCATTTCTTACAACGTCCATTGTCCCCCTCTCCTACTCGGGCTTCCATGTCAGTAGAGCGCTATTACATTTCTTCATGTATGTATGTGGCAGCTACAGAAAATAGTTCACATTTAACCAGAGGCATTTAAATTTACTTACAGTTCGCATTACTATGTTTGTTAGTCACCTTACCCCATAGTGTAATTTTTAGTTATCTCATAGCAATCCTATTTATAAAATGTTGTAAACAATGCATGTGTTACGTTGCCCTGTGTGGTTCTATCTCGCTATTACACGTATCAGTTAAATTATAGTCTAGATTTGAATTGCTCGCTAACAGTGTCATGGCTTTCTGTTAAAATGTCGTAACTCCTTTCGGCAACATCGCTATATCATCAATTTACCTTAAACACTATTAATAGTGGTAACGTTACTGTAACAGTTATATTCAGTGTCATTATTGTTATGAGTAAGCAAGTTCTATGCAAACTGCAATGCTAAATGTAAAAATAATATTAAGGTGTCCGGTTAAATATAAGGGAAGGGCTGAAGGCCCCAATCCTGCTATTCATGTGTGTTTATTAAAGTGGCTCTCTTTTCGTGTCTACGACAGTGATGTACCTGATAACCAAAATAAAACCAGGTCAGAAAATGCGCACTAAACTGCAATCTTAACATTCCGGTATACCGTTGACTGCTCAGATGACGATTTTATGCTGCAGAAATGGCGAATATTCTGTGATTTCATATACCTGAACTGGGTGAAACAGATCTTATCGGAAAAAAATGAGTAATTCAGGATCCAAATGTCCCAACATAATTTCATTATAAACCCACGGGCAGAGCTGAACACAGACTGGCTTGGAAGCAGTAACGTTAATGTCTTTCGATAATGTTCTCGCACAACCAACCGGTGTTGCAGATTTTTTCGGTATTTTCTTCAGGCTGTATTTGGCTTCAGCACTGTGTTTTCCTGTTAGAACAGGTTTAGAATAGTTTCCTGATGATCTCTTTGTTGTCACGAAACGCTTAAAAAAATGTTTCGGACAGTTTTATTTTGGGCGTCCTCTATTTGACTGTATATGTTTCGACCAGTAGCAACTAGTGGTCTGCCGTCCAAGGGAAGGGTGTTTCGAACAGGAGAATGGTACGTTTGTGGTATATGCTCCACTCTGCTGTTAACATCATCTTACGTCGGTATCGAAATAAAGATAAAATCTACCCTGCCCTCACCCAGACTTAGGTGATAGGGATGTTGAAGGTAGATGAAAAGCCTCATCTGAGCGCTTTTAAACTCTTAACGACTTCTTTGGGGAAAGTGAGAAGAAAAATCGATCCAAAAACAGAAGAATTATGCTTAGCCGCGGCCACGTGGGTGAGCAAGAAATTAAAAATCCCTGACCTCGGTGCCCAGTTGCTGGTTGCCTATCTAACAGTTTCCAGGGCAACAGAAATTTGATTTCCAGTATTTCTTATAATTATTGACCTAATTTAAACATTTAATATTCCGTCGCGATCTACGCATTAAGTGATGTTCTTAAAGGTTTAACAACACTAAGGCAATGTTACTCCAGGAAAGTGTGCATATCTTGGGGCAGTGTAACCCACCGTGCGCCATTAACTCAGGGTATATCCATCCAGTATTTGAGAATGAGAGCATTTAGAGACTTCCATAGAATTTTGTACATAATTTCGAACATTGATGAAACTTTTTCTCGCCGCCACCCTCTACAAAACGATGGTAGGGAAAAAGTTTATTACTTACTATATTTTCGCTCTTCATGCAGTAAAACCTCAGCATCCAGTTTGGCGTTTTAACTTATTATTTCTTTACTACTAATTGTCTTGACAGCACGTTTTACAGACAATATCCACCTGCCACTGAATGTAGCTGCAAAATTATATCATTTTATGACACATTATTCAGAAAATACGACGTCATAAACATTGAGATTTCTGAAAAACAGCTTTTGCTTAAAATGGAGAGCAAATGACACTGACTATACTCATCCATTGTTTGATAATGAGAGCACTTAGCGACTTCCAACAAACTTCAAATATAATTGAAACCTTTTGTAAAACATTAAGTCAACTTAATGTAAGGTAATTAGACGTTTGAAACTGTTTTACACATGGAAGTCCGAGTCTTCAAAGATTTGGGGGTTAGTCCTATATTACTAAGGACACAGAATGGTCTGCAGAAGTTTCGTGTACGAAGGCAAATTCAGTGTCTACAAATCAGATGGTATTCTGCTCATTCTGGGAAAACAATGAACAAATGATTGTTTTAGAAACGTTAAATTCAAATGACGGCGTATCATGACAGAGGAGCATGTGTCATTGGATTTGGTGAGTCGACTTTCATTTATGGATAACACTGCGACTGAACAGTTACTACACACTTTTCAAAGAGAGTATGAGACCTCTATTATAGAACTCGCATCTTTCAGTAAATTTACTTTATTTAGTTCATTTTAGCAGAGCTTGTTAGAAGACGCCCTAATCGCAGTAGATAATGTATTAAAGAAACAGAATAGGATAGCTCTTTAGAAGCATGAGTTCCTAACTTCACACACGAGTTGAGAATATATGGCCTTTTTCAGCGAAAGGTGGCTATTTGTTTGTTGGTAATGCCACAGTAATATGCAAACATTGTTATATCAGAACAAAAAAATGGACGCTTGTAATGTGAAATAATCGTTCTTGAAGTACTCGATGATGTACGAACTGTTATTCAAAATTTGGAATACGTACAAGGTTAAAAGAAGCGAGCAGTCATTACTCAGACATGGTGCAGCTGAAGCATCCGAGGGGGTCATGGACACTCTCACAGCATCTTGTATGGAATAAATGAACACCCTATAAGGTTGCCCGCATTCCTAGCGAAAGCTTTTGTTTTCTTGCGTTGCTGGACTGCAGTTAAGAAGCAAGCTGACCGCGACCGGAAAGCGGCAAGAAACTGTTTGCGGTAGCGACTAAGGCCGCGACGGACCGTTCTTTTTCTGAATGCAACTCCCCGTCGTGCCACTAGTTTTTCCAGCATAGCTGGTACGCCACAGTGAGTGCAGAAAGGCCGTCGTTGCCGTAACAAATTTAATGAGGAGGGGTCTCGATAGTGAGCACACAAAACGTTAGAAACTTGGGCGTCAACTTTACATCGAAATTCTGCCATGGTAACGATCTAAAATTTAATCCACACATAGTGTGCCTACGGGTGTTCTATATGCATTTTTCCACGGAAACTGTAACAGCTCAACAGTTTCAATTTTCTTGAGAGTATATGAGAAACAGTGGATAGAAAAGAAGGTAGATTCCAATAGAACAACTTATTATGCGATTGAAGGATAAACGGCGCAGTGTAAAGTCCAAATATACACGCCAAATTACGGTGTATATGCATGAAGCTTTACAAGAAATAATAGGGAGAATAGAACACTAAAAATGGTATATGGAGGACTAATGTTACTGTGAGTTAAGAGGATAATTATTCATGTCAGGTATTTTAATTTTTTAACCCGTAACACTGTTTTCCTCTGCTTGAGTTTCTTATGTTTCCAGTAATCTTTCGTGCTTTCCTTGGCCTGCTTCTTCCGCTTTTGTGTCGGAGATCGTACTGTATTTTTTAGTTTTTCCTGCAGTATGAAAACTTTTCAAAATTAGTACTCTGTTCCTAGACGGGCCGGCCGAAGTGGCCGTGCGGTTAAAGGCGCTGCAGTCTGGAACTGCAAGACCGCTACGGTCGCAGGTTCGAATCCTGCCTCGGGCATGGATGTTTGTGATGTCCTTAGGTTAGTTAGGTTTAACTAGTTCTAAGTTCTAGGGGACTAATGACCTCAGCAGTTGAGTCCCATAGTGCTCAGAGCCATTTGAACCATCCTAGACGAACTACTTTCTAACATTTTTGTTCCGGTCTTTTCTAGATCTGTCTTAACTTCTTTTGCCCATACCGTAATGGTCCTTTCCTTCTTCTAGTGGTCATCAAACATTTTTTCGTTGTTAGTGTATTTCCAGTCAGTAGGTACATGTAAGTTGCAACGACCACGTCAAATCTAGCCATGTGGAAGGTAGATGCCAGACTCAGAGTCACAATACAGGAGGACACTTACGAAACTATACTTAGGTCAATTTTTGAGTATTTTTGGTCTGTGTGCGACGCTTATGAAGTTGGATTAGCGAAAGAGATTGCGAAGATAAAAAGCAGAGCTGCAAATTTCTTCTTAGGTTGATTAAATCAGACTGAGAGTGTCACAGAAATACTCAACGAAGTTTAGTTGGAGACGTTTCCAGGAAGACCCTCTATGCTTACAGAATTCGAAGTGACCTCGCGTGAAAATAGTTGAAGAAACATATTACATAATGCAACATATACACTGAAGAGCCAAAGAAGCTGGTACACCACCTGCCTAATATCGTGTAGGGCTCCCGCGAGCATGCAGAAGTGTCGCAACACGACGTCGCATGGACTCGACTAGTGTCTGAAGTAGTGTTTGAGGGAATTGACATCATAAATCCTGCAGGGCTGTCCATAAGTCCATAAGAGATATACCAGATACGCTCGACAATGTTCATGTTTGGGGAGTTTGGTGGCCAGCGGAAGAGTTTATACTCAGAAGACTGTTTGTGGAGCCACTCTGTAGCAATTCTGGACATGTGGGGTGTCGCATTGCCCTGTTGGAATTGCCCAAGTCCGTCGGAATGGACAATGGACATGAATGGATGCAGGTGATCAGACACGATGCTTACGTACGTGTCACCTGTGAGAGACGTACCAGGTGTCCCACATCACTCCAGCTGCACACGCCCCACATCATTACACAGCCTCTACCAGCTTGAACAGTCCCCTGCTGACATGCAGGGTCCATGGATTCATGAGGTTGTCTCCACACCCGTACACGTCCATTCGCTGGATACAATTTGAAAAGATACTCGTCCGACCAGACAACATGTTTCCAATCGTCAACAGTCCAAAGTCGGTGTTGACAGGCCCAGGCGAGGCGTAAAGCTTTGTGTCGTGCAGTCATCAAAGGTACGCGAGTGGGCCTTGGCTCCGAAAGCCCATATCGATGATGTTTCGTTCCGTAGTTCGCACGCTGACGCTTGTTGATGGCCCAGCATTGAAATCTGCAGCAATTTGCGGAAGGGCTACACTCTTGTCACGTTGAATGATTGTCTTCAGTCGCCGTTGGTCCCGTTCTTGCAGCATCTTTTTGCGGCCGCAGAGATGTCGGAGATATGATGTTGTACTGGATTCTTGATATTCACGGTACATTCGTGAAATGATCGTACGGGAAAATCCCCACTTCATCGCTACCTCGGAGATGCTGGTCCTATCGCTCGTGCGCCGACTGTAACACCACGTTCAAACTCACTTAATCTTGATAACCTGCCATTGCAGCAGCAGTAACTGATCTAACAACGGCGCTTTTTTTTCCGAAGGGGGCGGGCTGGCAGCAGCTTAGTATGCCGCTCTACAGCCTACAGACTTTTTTAAAAAAAACTGAAGAAGAAAAGAAACAAGAAAAACAGGCGATAAAACAGTGACTTAAAGTATAAAATAGCGGAAAAATGCGGAAAGTTAAAACAGAAAGCAAAAGGGGTTGGCAATGTTAATAAAATACACAGGAAGCAGACAAGTAACAGAGTAAACACACAATTAAAAGACGTGGCGACAGTCAGGTTTCCGTTCGCAAGAGGATGGTAGAGGGGTGCAACCCCCATGTCCGGCCAGAGAGGAGTTTGAGGAGTCGGAGGCGGTTAACAACGGCGCCTGACGCTTGTCTTACATAGGCGTCGCCGACCGCAGCGCCGTAATCTGCCTGTTCACATATCTCTGTACTTGAATACGCAAGCCTATACCAGTTTCTTTGGCGCGTCAATGTATCGTGCGCAATGACCACGACGCTAAACGCAGAGAACTTTTGGCCTATACAAAAAGGAAATGAGAATATTTATTTAGAAAAGAACACAAACAATTTCGACCGCAAAAAGATTTATTTTTTGGTAACCAATTTCGATCAGTTGTTGACCATCTTCAGGCCGTCATACTGACATATGAACATAGAATGGATTTAGAGGGATGTCTGATAATAGTAGTAACATATAAAATTATAATGTAACAAATATTAAATTAAGAAATTATACCCGTAGTAGTAGGCGGTGGCGGTGAATGGAGCGGATACTGTAACTCCACGAATGTCAAATGCGAAAGAGAGCAATGCAGCTATTGCAGAAATAAGCAGTGCTCCGCCTACTGCATACCGAATTACGTCAGCGATAGCCAATCAGGCATACGGGACGTAAAACAGTTTAGCTGTCAGAGAACGGTAACCCCAACCTCCTCCTCCCCCTCGTGATTTCCCTATTTGTATCCACAATTCTGGTTGACCGTCTCAGCTAGAGGTTTCCATCCATCACACTTCCAGACATTTTGCATTTGGACTTGCACTGTCCTAGATGATTTCTTTCTAACCACAGTACTGTAGCGCGTTATTTTAACATTCAAGAAGATCATTTATTATCGCTGGCAACCCATACGCTCTCTCCAACATTAAAATTATTCTCAACTGCGCCTTTTTCTAATCCACACTATCCTGTATTGTCCCGTCAAGTTCTTGTGGTCACTAATCTCTGTATCCGTCAAGATGCTCCCGATGTGCTGATATGTTGCTAAAAGGTCAAATATATTCTCGCAACAGCCGGCCGGTGTGACCGAGCGGTTCTACGCGCTTCAATCCTGAACCGCGCGACGGCTACGGTCGCAGGTTCGAATCTTGCCTCGGGCATGGATGTGTGTGGTGTCCTTAGGTTAGTTAGGTTTAAGTAGTTCTAAGTTGTAGGAGGCTGATGACCTCAGATGTTAAGTCCCATAGTGCTCAGAGCCATTTGAACCATTTTGTTCTCGCAAAAATTTACGCTTCTAGTTGGCGCCTGAACTAATAATTTTCAGTCGGCATTGAGTACAGTATCGGACGATTTCATTTGATCCGAAAAGTTGCTACGGAGTACTCAACTGCTGCGTCACAGGACGTCCCAGTATCAGTGCGAGGCAGCGTCGCTGTGACAGAGTGAGGGGAATGCTGGCGGCAGAGAGAATCTGCGTTTGCTGAGCTCCTCGGCTACGTGGTGCGCCAGCTCGGCCCGCGCCGCTCGTGCGCCGTAAGGTAAACTGCGGCAGTCATCGGCCGTACGTGCCTGCCGGCCGGCGTCGCTTGCTGACCGCGGCAGTTCGGCTCGCTGTAAGCAGCTGATACACCGCCTGTGTGGGCGCAGCGCGACGCCGCCACCGTCTGCGTAAGTACGCACTCGTATAATGCGGGGAGCAACCGCCGCCCACATCCCGACTTAACCTCGACTCATTTGCTTAAAAATTCAGCCGCAATGCAATTTCACATGCAGGCGTAGTTTCACCGTGGTCGCCAGTTCACAGGATTTTTCATGCGCGGCGAAAGATGGTGTTGTTTCATTTTTCCTTCCATCCTGTTGCATTGAAGTGTAATCTACAGAAATAACAACTGCCTTGTAATGGCGTCTGTTGTTTAGTTCCTTTAATTGAACCATTGTGGTTTTGTATGACGCTAGACATACTTGTTATGTCCAAAAACAAACAGAACATCATTAAATTCTATCTACATGCCTTTGAGAGCTCAAACTCCGGACAGATTAATTCCGTGTGCCGGACAGGAGGGACTCGAAACCGGGATCTTTGCCTTTTACGACCAGTCTGACGACTAAGGTACCCAGACACAACGCACGACCTGCCCTCACAGCTTTACTTCCACTCGTACCTCATCTTCTATTTTCCAGCCGTCACAGAAGCTATGCTGCATATCTTAGTGGAGCAGCACTTGTGGTTCGTACGTTACCTCAGTGCATACTCTGATGCAGAGTGAAAATTCATTCTGAAAATGTACCTCAGGCTGTGTATAAGCCAAACAGGATATTTCCGCAGCATCATTTCTTCCAGGAGTGCTAGTCGGGCTAGGTATTCAGGAAAACTACGTCACGTTCAGAAGTTAGGAGGAAGTAAAGCAATGAGGATGGAGGGAGGCGAGGGGGAGGGGGAAAGCTATGAGTTCAGACGGTAGAATATTTGCCCGTTAAATGGAAGGGTTCAGGGTTCGAGTCCCGTTGCAACACGCGGCTTTAATCTGCCAGAAAGATGAGCGCACAAACAGCTGCGGAGTGAAAATTAATTGTCTGATCTGCCCACGGTTTTGACTGCGGCGTAACTCACACATGGATGTATTTTTTTTTTTTCCGGATACCACAACACCTACTTAATCACGATGCGTTGTCTTAGCTGTAACTTAACGTTAATTGTTCTTTCACACTGTTAGAAATAATGATATTACACAAATAATGTACCACATCTACTATTAAACTGGCATGACTTACAACAGCTCAAATGAACACCTTTCTGGCAGCAAAATACGCAACGCAGACGACATAACTTCTGCCACACTCCGTGGCCAGCAGCGACGAGCTCATTAAACAGGCTGACAATATTCAACCGTTAGCTATTTACTTTGTTTATTGCAGCTGCGGAATGTTAACTGCTAGTCGTAACAGTTCCAGTTTCTGTTTATAACTGCCGTCTGCCGAGCGCTGTTGGCAAGCGGGTTGCGCTCAGCTCTTGTGAGGGAAACTGAGGAGCTACTTGACTGATACGTAGCGGCTCCGGTCTCGTAAACTGGCTTACGGTCGGGAGAGCGGTGTGAAGACCGAATGCCCCTCCATACCGCGTCTAGTGACGCCTATGGGCTGAGGGTGACAAGGTCGCTGGTCGGTACCGTTGGTTCTTCATGGCCTGTTCGGGCGGAGGTTTTTTTTTATGTCAAGAGGTTTACAAAAGCATATGATTCAGTATTGCGTTCAAAATTGTACAGAATTCTTTTGGAACTTGGAATACCAAAGAAGTGTGCCCGCATCTCGTGGTCGTGCGGTAGCGTTCTCGCTTCCCACGCCCGGGTTCCCGGGTTCATTTCCCGGCGGGGTCAGGGATTTTCTCTGCCTCGTGATGGCTGGGTGTTGTGTGCTGTCCTTAGGTTAGTTAGGTTTAATTAGTTCTAAGTTCTAGGCGACTGATGACCTCAGCAGTTGAGTCGCATAGTGCTCAGAGCCAGCCAAAGAAGTGTGTTAGACTCATACAAGCCGAGTTTGAAAAACACAAAAGGTAGAGTACGCGTGGGGAAATTGGAGTCAGAAAAATTTGTAATAAAGAACGGACTTAAGCAGGGAGATGCCCTGACTCCGCTACTTTTTAATTTAGTCCTAGAATATATTTTACGAATGGCAGCAGATAATTCAGAGGGTGTTGAGTTAAATGGAAATACTCGTATTAAGATATTAGGGTATGCAGATGATCTAAACATCATTAGCGGTAGGAAAGAATCTGTAACAGCAAATGTGAATGCGTTAATCAAGGCTAGTGAAGATGTAGATCTAAGGATAAGTGAAGACAAAACTAAATACTTGGTTACTACCAGAATGCCAACAGCAGTAGATCAGGAAATGTTAACAGTTGGAGACATGCAATTTGAAAAAGTGAGCACATTTAAGTAACTAGGCGTGGACATCACTTCGAGAAAAGAGATTGAATCCGAACTGAAGAAGAGATTACGGGTGGGAAATGCGTGCTACTTCTCACTGAATAGATTACTTTCATCACTGATATTGTCTAGAAATTTAAAGCTTAGAATATACAAAACTATTATTCTACCAGTTATGCTGTATGGGTGTGAGACTTGGTCTTTCACTGTGCAAAATGAAAAGCCGTTTCGAGTATATGAAAACAAAATTTTGAGGAATATTTTCGGTGCAAAAAGGGATGACATTAGCGGAGAGTGGCGAAAACTGCATGACGAATAGGTTCACGAACTCTGTTCAAGCCCTGACATAATCAGTATTATTAAATCACGTAGGCTGCGATGGGCGGGTCACGTAGCTCGAATGGATGTGGGCAGGGCAGCGCGCAGAGTACTGGTAGGGCACTTAGAGGGAAAACGTCCTGTGGGGAGACCGAGGCGTAGATGGGAGGACAATGTGAAGGCTGATTTGAGGAGCCTAGGTATTGAAGGTGAATGTAAGGAAATAGCCCAAGACAGGGACAGCTGGCGAAAATACGTTGCTGCGGTAGTGGACTCTCGAGTCCGGTATGACCAGTGAGTGAGTATGTTAAGAGGTTAGTAAGGTATCAACACAATTTGTCCTCCGCGAGTCACCGTCACTGTGTGGCGGAGAGTAGACGGTGCACTAATTGCATAACCCCCTCCCTTGAATCACCTTCCTTCCCCTCTCACCCCCCTCACTCCCCCTTCCCCGTGCGCCGCCAGCAGTCACACACTGTGTGCATTTCGCGCGCAACTTTGACCGGTGCTTAATGATGAATCCCTACCTCACACGATCCAACATGTGGCCCACGACAAAGACAAACCGTGGCGCGTACGTCACAGCATGTGGCGCTGCAGGTTTAGGAGTGCCAGCAGGCGTCGCAGGCGCGGAGCTAGTAACTACTTCAGACGAGTTTAATAATTGTTGACTTCGTGTTTAAATGCATGCAAGCTATCGACAGGACAATACAAAGTAAGAACCGTTAGTGGGTACCTTTTCAATTGCAAATCGATTTCGTGGGGGCCTTGGTTCAAATGGCTCTGAGCATTATGGGACTCAACTGCTGAGGTCATTAGTCCCCTAGAACTTAGAACTAGTTTTTCCTAACCAACCTAAGGAGATCACACACATCCATGCCCGAGGCAGGATTCGAACCTGCGACCGTAGCGGTCTCGCGGGTCCAGACTGCAGCGCCAGAACCGCGCGGCCACTACGGCCGGCTCGTGGGGGCCTTGGCACGGAGCCGAGCGTTCGCAAAGTATGACGGACAAGCTGACTTGTATGAGGTCACAAGTTCGTTGCGGCGCCCGTATTTCTCGTGGGCCTCGATCCAACACCGTCTCCTACTGTGCGAACAATTTTTTGTCGAGAACCTTGGCCATCCCTCTGTGGCATGAGGTAGCGAGTTTCTGTCAAGTTTCTATCCACGGCGATAAATTCCTAATCCAGTTCGGATGATGCCTCTCGAGAATACATTCTCTGCTCATTTGTTCAACTTCCCGAGCAATAAATCTTGCTGCTCCATACATACCTGCAAAGTTCTTGAAACGAATGGTTCTTAGCGTTCGACATTCCGTCGTGACTATGATTAACTCCATCCTGGACACATCACAGACAATTGTGTATTGTCTTTGAGGATACCGCCACCAAAGGCGATGCGGCAGACGGTTATTTGTACTGAAACATGAGCAGTACCTCACAGGAATTGTGCATTCAAGACCACGTACTCCATGAAATATTAATTTTCAGACATCGGTTTCTTATCTCAAACTGTTCAGTAAGTAATTTGACACTAAAAATTTGGAACACCCTGTAGATTTCCATAAAAACGTGTTGCTCTTCAAGAGTCCTAATGTTTGCTGATTACGCAGTCGCCACAATCACGGAACACAGCGTTGCTAAACTGTGTCGGAGCATATGACACAGCGGAATTTCATGCGAAAAACGAGAAACAATTTCTGAGGTATGCCACTATCAGGCTTGTAACATGGGAATTAGGAGGCTCCATGCTTTGGTGCAAAAATTTATTTAAGTTCAGTTTCGAAACTTGTTTTCTTTATGTGACGATAGTTTCCCATAACCCTTTGCACAGACCAAACTGTTAAACGTAACAGTACTCAAGATAGTGCGATTGTAAAATCATATGAGAAGTCTTAGATAAGTTACAGCTTCTAAGCATCTTTTACCATAAAGACAAATTAAGCTCCAGACCTGCCACACATCCACTGTAAGGTTGGTTTGTAAAAGGTTTCCATTGCTGTCGCTTACCAGTTATCTTGTTTTGACCGTAACTGTTGTACCCCACATCAATGACGATGTTCCTATTGAACTCATATCCGCGCTTATCCCTATGAATCTTTCCCTCCACCAGACCTTCAGCTACTGTTTTCAGCAACGATTTGAGTCATAACACGAGTGTATACGCAGCCCTCCTCCCGTCATTTCTTAACAATCCTTAGGCATTTTTTTTTCTCGTTGACTCGTTCCACGACGCTTTCATTCCTTATTCGATTAGTCCCCCTGATGTTCTGCAGTCTCGTGTAACAGTACAGCTTCAAGCGCTTCTAATCTTATTTGTGTATTCTTTTATTTCTTCTTGTTAGAACAATTCCATGTTTAAAGTTGAATAACAAGTACTCCCTTTTGCTCTACTGATTTTTATTTATTTCAAACTAGTTTTCGGCGTGATGGACCATCTTCAGGAAACATCTGACTAGCGTCTGAAAGGGACACTAGTTCTAAGCAGACTAAACGAAGAAAACCAAGCAAAGATACAAAATACACTTGCATAGAATGTTGTACTCAAATTTGTTTCTTAACATTGAAATAACACTTGTGGCAATGTACAATGTTAAGCACAATAAATAGTTTAACTACGCAATATTACAGGTTAAATGGTTATAACGGTAAATTGTAAGGTCTTGACACTGGCTGAGAAACTGTTATTCTGAGCACTCTTCGTTTATGCTGTGCAATAAAAGTGCTTTTCAACATTGTAAACTAAACTGCAGGCAATGGACAGTATTATACACAATAATTAAAATACACGGTCTCACGGTATTACAGTTTTTATTTATAGGACAATTACTGTCACGCGGCATTAGGTCTTTTATCTGGACAGCGACACTAAGCTCGGCAGTCGCCTTGGCGAAGAGGCATGAAGGGAGACCGTCACGTATGTATGGAGATCTTTAAAGCTAGGAAAAAGAATGCTCGTTACCAAAGGGCTTCCCTGAAAGATTGCTGTATAATAAACAAAAAATGTGGAAATGTAATGGCTGAATGTAAGAAAAATACAGGGTAAGTGGGTTCACGCAGCAACCAAATTCCTAGGCAGGTGCTAGCACTGTATTAACCATGCGTGGGTGCTGCAGCAGTGCTCGATACAGTCGTGTCAGTAGTCTCACTCCAGTTGCGGTGCAAGGCGTTTGAGTTGTCGCCAATAAATGTCAGTTACATTTCTACGAAACAATATTTGTAACATAGGGGCCAGTCAAATATCATCATCATCATTGTCATCTGTGAATGGATATAAATTTTTGTATGCAATCTAGCTTTTTTGTTTACCTTGGACCATTTTTTCCTCTTTCGTTCTTGGTGCCTATGGACGCCCATTTTCATCAGTAAAAATCCTGTATGATAATGCTTGGTATTCTTATCTAACTAATTCGTGATGAGGAAAAACAGACGTAGAAATAGTCATTCGATTATTTTTTGTGCGCTGACAGAACCCATTTGTTCGATTACTGAACCCTGACTATGAAATCGTGAAATTGTTTTATGCTTGACTGGGTACAGATATAACTGCTTGTCAAATAACTTAACACCAGAAGGGGAGGGAGTATGCGACATCATTTCAATGATTACAGAATCGAGTCAAATTTATGAAGAATTTGGCAGTATGCGTCCCGTCTGTGCTGGATGCATGCACTGATTCGCTTGGTAATGATGCCATGAAGCCGTTGTATGCTGTCGTGACGCAAGCTGACCCTCAACTGTCGCAACTGGCCCGTCATATTCTGAATACTGGCACTGAAACGGCGTTCACGTCCAAGCTGGTCTCAAACATGTTCTTTAGGCGAGTGATCGGGGAATCTTGCTGACTATTGGAGTACCTCAACATCACTAACACTTCATAGAGAACAAGCCATATTTGGATGACCATTGTCCTGTTCAAAAATGGAACCACGGTACTGTCGCTTGGGAGTTACCACATGAGGCCCGAGGATGTCTCTGACGTAACGTTGTGCCATCAGAGACTCCTAGACCACTACCAGCCGTAACCTGAAGTCATACTCGATCACATCCCTCACCATTACGACAGGAGCAACAACGCGATGCCTCTGCAAAACATTTGAAGAGTGGGACTACTCCACAGATAGCCGCCATACTCTCCGCCGATGGTTAGGCGGGGTAATGCAGGACCACTAGTCATCGTTGTTCACAACGCGACGTCATTCATCGACACTCCACGCTCCCCCATCGTAACACCACTCCGTAGTTCGGCTGCTGTTACGTCTCCAGCCAGTGATACGGAATGACACAGAATGTGTTCAGGAAGTCCATTACTCTTGTTCACGGATGGCATGCGCAGCTGTGTAGGGTTTACAACATGCTTGGTGCACATTATAGCGATTCTCCATTGTGATGGTCAAACGTAATTGAACCATGACTAAGCCCACCCTCACCTCCCCATGCACCCCTACATCGAGCCACTGTCAGATTCGAATGCTCCACAAATCTGCAGACTGCACAATTCTACTATCTGGCTAAATGTAGACTCCCCCTTCAAAGTCGGTCAGGTGCTGATGATGATGATGTCTCAGACGAGTACCTTCTAATTCCCTGTGTACTTCACATTGAGCACTCAGCATCTGACGCTGTTCAGGCCTCTTACATACCCTCACCAGGCCGGCTGACAACACCTTGCCACGGTTCGCGCGGCTTCCCCCGTTGGAGGTTCGTGTCTTCCCTCGGGCGTGGGTGTGTGTGTTGTCCTTGGCGTACGTTAGTTTAAGTTAGATTGAGTAGTGTGTAAGCCTACGGACCGATGACCTCAGCAGGTTGGTCCCACAGTAACTTACCACAAACTTCGAAACTAAACACGCACAACACTAATGCACTCTAGTGGCCGGGGCCGCTAGTAGTATGTACGTGTACGAATATACATTGACATCCAATCATGTCTTCTGGGTGCTTCTCTTTTCTTGTCAGGCAGTGTAATTGGTAGTCTTATAATACTCAGGTTGACTGAGGTGAATCATTACTGACGTTCCTGTCAAGGGCCGTTCAAATTAGCAAACACGGGAAACTGCTGACGCCAAAGCGACAATTTTCGTGAAGCGTCAGCAAATGTTGGTGCAGTCGATATGGCGTTGGGCTCACATACCGCCGTATGGATTTCACGTGCTTAAACCGGCCATTGAGATTTAAATTTTCCTTGTTTCCCGAAATAACGTATGGCGAACTCCGGGTTGATTCCCTTGTCACTCGTTCCCTCCCCAACCTGAGATTGTGCTCGGTCTATAAGGACATCGTTGTCGGCGGAACGTTATACATCCTTTCCTGTGTTGTAACATTGTCTACATAGGTGGAAAAAATATTTCGAATTGACTCAGCGGTCTTTGCTCCGTCATTAAAGGGGGCGTTCTTTCCTATTTAACCGTTTGAGTTTCTTACCTTAAAAATTTTCTGAAATCCATGTTTTTCTCATCCCTAACTATTTCTGTTTTCTTCCTTGCATCTGATATGATAACCTGTTATATTATTTCTCACGCTTCCTATAACCGGTGAATATCTTCTCCTGATTACACTCCTCCCTGTACTGCTGCCATAAATTTCTGTCAGACGTTATAACTCACATACGACAAGAACATAATGAAGATGTTGCTGGACAGAATGTTACTAGTACCTACACTTCCTAAACTGCATATATTAAATACTGTATTATCATAGTATTATTATTATTGTTATCGTTGTTATATACTTCTGTTACGCTATGAATGCTGTAATGTTGACTTACAAAGTTCTGGATGATTCAAAAAGAAAGAACAGATTTCAGTTGTTTATATTAGACAGTCTATGAAAGTTAGAACACACTGCGCATGTCACTGGATAGAGGAAGTTTCACAATTTTTACACAGCTGCACTGTTGTTAGTTTGTAGTAACATGGCGACTACAGCACAAGAGAAATCATTTTGTGTATTGGAATTTTCGCGAAGTCTATCCATTGTTCAAGTGCAACGTGCATTCCGACATAGATTCAGCAAGAATCTGCACAAGCAGATTCATGACTGGCATGCAAAATTCTTGGAAGATGGTTCGGTATGCAAAGGGAAGAACACTGGTCGGCCACGCACATCTGATGAAAATGTCGAGCGTAGCAAAATGCGTTCGCACGGAGCCCTCGGAAGTCCACAAGACGGTCAGGCCAGGAAGTTCAACTTCCTCAGGCGACGGTGTGGCTCTCTCTTGGGGGGGGGGGGTACATAAAAGATATTGTCTTTGTTTTACCCATGACAGCTACTCTTCAAGAGCTGAGAAACCCAATTGTTGAAGTCGTCGATTCAATAAATAGGTACCAGTTGAATCGCGTGTGGAATGAAATGGATTACCGCTTCGATGTTTCTCGAGCAATGAATGGTGCTCAATTTGAGTGTTTAGTATAGTGTCTGTGCGAACACAAAACTTTGAACCCTCCTCCATCCAGTGTTATGCGCAATGCGTTTCTGTTTTTCATAGTTTCTCTGTAATGAACAACTGAAATCTGTTCTTTCTGTTTGAATCACTTTGTATATCTACTTGGCTGTAATAGAGGGCCTGAAGGCCTTTATCTTGTCATGTGAAATAAATGTATGAATTATGTTAGGCGGATTTACAACGCAACACTCCATGACGGCCAGTGACAAAAGGTTAAGATTACGTTAAGTTGTTCTGCACTGCAGCGATCTTCCCTAATTTAAAGAGGCATGTTCGATCACAAGTTGGTCGAACGCAGTATGGTGTGCAAGGTCCTCGTCCTTAGTCTTCATTGAAAATCTGACGTGCATTATACCCGAACGCCGTATTAGCCGGTTTTGCATTATGACTCAAACTCAGCCCCTTCGAGAGCAAGAGGACATACTGCCGCCATCTCTTAGCAGAGTGAATACTCTCGTAGACCGGAAGGTAGTAAAAGCGTTGTCAGTGAAAACAGTCGACTGCGGCGGGAATGCGAAGTGCGGCTAGGTAAACAACTATCTACCGCTGCGCTGCAAACACCCAGCCGGCTTGCAGACACGCCGCAGACACCTGCCACACGTCCAGAAGCTTCTCCGTCAACTTCACAAGGTGATTAAATTACATTATTACTACCTCTTCATACCTGCTGTGCCTGACGTTCTAGCTTAGCCGGGACATGCGCTGCTCTAAGGTGAGAGAGTCGATGCAGTAGAAATGAAAAGCTAATGAGCACGATGTTCCTTCAGGCCTTCTTATGTGGTAGCTCAGCTATCTCAGCGGCGTTAACTACTTTTTACCCTGTTTTTGATGCTTTTCTGGTCACAGTTGTGTGCAACTGCGTACACAAATATTTGTTTATTCTTGTCGCCTCACTTTACCGTGAAATATTTTCAATGGCGTCGCATATACAAGTACATTTACAAGCACCGCGCTTCGTTTGCAGGTTGTTTCTTTAATGTTTTTTGTGTCATCAGTTGTGATGGGCTGGTATGATGCGGCCAGGCATAAATTTCTGTCTTCGCCAACCTCATATCTCATAACAGCACTTGCAATTGTTTATTGGATGTATTCCAATCTCTGTCTTCCCCTGCAGTTTTTACCTTCTGCTGCTCCCTGTGGTACCATGAAAGTTATTCCCTGACATCTTAACACATGTCCTGTCATCATGACCCATATTCTTGTCGGTGTTATCCATATGTTCCTTTTCTCGCCGATTCTGTGAAGAACTTCCCCATTCCTTAACAGTGCACGTCTCTTACCTTTGCGATTTTCTCTTTTCCGGTGTTCCCACCCCCATGACTCATTGCAATACAATACTGTGCTCCAAACGTATGTTCTTACAAATTTCTTCCTCAAATTAACGCCTATCTTTGACACTAGTAGACTTCTATTGGCCATTAATACCCTTTTTGCCTGTGCTATTCTCCTTTATACGTCCTCCTTCTGTCGCCCGTCATCTATTACTTTGCTTTCAAGATTAACTTCATCTACTTCGTGGTCACCAGTTAGGGTGCTAGTTTATCGCTGATCTCATTTGTGCCACTCCTCATTACTTTCGTCTTTATTCCATTTACTCTTAATACATAGACCAAGAGATGAATACGCTAAACAGATTCAGAAGGATGTAGGTTGCAGTATGTACTGGGAGATGAAGAAGCTTGCACAGGATATAGTAGCATGGAGAGCTGCATCAAATCAGTCTCTGGACTGAAGACCACAACAACAACATATTCTGTACTCATTACACTGCTCATTCTATTCAACGTGTCTTACACCCTTTTTAATCCGAGCACCTCGTTCTTGTTCGTATTGTTTCCTCTTCGTTCTAGTGCGTGAGGTAAGGTGCCTTATTTTCGGATAGCTAACAAAATCTAAGGATTTGTTGATTAAAAATCAACTGAAAACTCTCCGAACTTGACTGAGGAATATATATGACCTTTTATAGCGAAAGTCAAAGATTATATTTGATAATTTATGTCAAAGAAACTTGTGCATTTTGGAGAGTGTACTAAAAGGGAGCATAATTTCGGATAGCGTGGTTCCTAATTTCGGATACGGCTATTTCATAATGAAAATTCGAGATTGCACACCTACAAAAATTGTAATGTTGATAGAATATTAATTTGATTACAATAATGATACACTTGCAACTACATTGAGGTTGTTATTTGTATTTTTCACATTTCTTCATCTTCCAGCCATGTTTCTCAATTCCAACAAGGCCTTCTTCATATTATGCTCTGCCCAGCACTTTATTTTCTTTGTAGACATCTCCGGGAAAGAAACAAAAAGCGAATTCTTCAAAGGCGACCAATTTTCGCATTGTCGAAATTAAACATCCTAGCAGTATCTGAAATTAAGCACTTGTGTCACTTAATAAACATGTTCATTAAATGTATCACTAATAAATGACACTAAAATATCGTATTACTTACCATGCAGCTGTGATGTTTGCGTTGTGTCTACAAAATATAACATGCAAATGCAAGATATTAAGAAACAATCAACTGCAAGCGTGGAATGCGACTGATGTGCCTGGCGGTTAGCAGGACATTAATATGGCGGACACAGAACGAGTTCACCTTGTCTCCACATTGGCATCACGGTCCAGGGAGCAAAGATCCATTTATCCGGAATTAAGGCACCATCCGAAAACAGTACACCTTAGCATGTTCTACATTACCTGTCTTTGCTTATAGCTTCCTCTCTCAGAGTTCGGAACATCTTCCACCATTTTACACTGTCGATCGCTTTTTGTGAACATGTCTTTATTTTTCTTAAGCCTTGCTTACATTATCAGACGAAATGTCGCAGGTGCCTCCTGTTGCCTTTAGCTTTCCATAGCCAACTGTT
Organism: Schistocerca piceifrons; assembly: GCF_021461385.2. NCBI lineage: Eukaryota > Metazoa > Arthropoda > Insecta > Orthoptera > Acrididae > Schistocerca > Schistocerca piceifrons. The sequence continues at coordinate 148,782,980 of NC_060143.1, forward strand.
CGTCATGAACAGTTTTACGGTTTTCTTTTCCATTCTTCTGTATAGTATTCTTGCCAGTAATTAGGATGCACTTGACTTTAAGCTGATCGTGTGATAGCACTCGTACATATCTGTCCCTGCTATTTTAGTGATTGCATGGGTGATATTTTTTCCGAAATGCTGATGGCATGTCTCCAGTCTCGTAGATTAGACACCAGCTTGATAGACGTTTCGATAGATGTTTTTGTTTTCTGTTAAAAGCAATTCTGGCTTCGTCTTATTATTCGTTTGTTGTTTAAAGAGTGCGTTGCTACTGCACTAGTATATACCTACACTACTATGCAGCCACGAGGCTGTGTGCATATTGCCTACTTTGATGTGATTAATGTCATTGTAATATGTTTCCTTTTATTCTTGTAGACATCGCGGTCTTCAGTGCGAACATCGCTTTGTGAAGCTCTCCATGGTAGTCTATCCTGTGCATGCCTTTTCCTCTCTGCGTAACTACTTTAGCCACATTCATTTCAGCCTGCTTACTGTATTCAAGCCCAGGATTCTCTCTTCAATTTTTAGACCCCCTTCGCACCACACTTGTTAGTTACATTGTGCTACGAATTTCTTTTTTCCTCAGTTCAGCTGAGTATCTTCTCGGTAGTTATTTGATCTAATCATCTAATTTTGAGCATTCTTTTATAGTACCACATTTCAAAAGCTTCTATTATTTACTTTTCTGAAATGCTTATTCACCACGTTTCACTTTCGTACAAGGCAACACTCCATGCAAATACATTCAGCAAACACTCCCTTTCTCTGAAATTTATATCGGATTGTAACACATTTATCTTATTCAGGAAGACCTTTCTTCTACTGGTAGCAGTTTGTACACTATTTGAAGAACAGTATCCGTACACCTAATAGTGAACATTTATATGATTGTGTGGGATGTGTTCACCTTTCGCCTTTATGACGGTTGAACCCTGCTGGGGACACTTCCAGAGGTGTGTGAGTGCCTGTGGAGGATTGACAGGGCATTCTTCCTAAAAAGTCGAAATTAGAGAAGGTAGTGATGTTCGATGATGGAGTCTGGAGCGAAGGCGAGGTTCTAACTAATTCTAAAGGTGTTCCGATGGGTTCAGTGCTGGACTCTGGGTATGCCAGTCCGTCTCAGGAATGTTATCGTACACAAACAATTGCGTCAAAGATGCGCTTTATGTCAGGATGAATTGTCATGCTGAAGACATCACCTCCGAACTGTTCCTGCTGTGCGCCGTACACGATGCTGTAAAATGTGTTTATATTCTTCCGCATTTAGCGTTCTCTAAAGCACAAGAAGGGGACAACACCCTAACCACGAAAAAATAAATAAATAAATAAATATCACTCCTTAACACCATCTCCGCCGTACTTCACTCTACTGAGAACACGACACTCCACGTCTCCTTTTATTATGGCAGTTGCGCCTCTCGTGATATCTAGTGGTCAGTTCTGCATTACGTAGGGGTATCCGGACAGCAATTGAATATCTCATTGGAGGTGCCTTTCAATAAAAGACGAAACGCGTCTAGGAAAAGTGACTCAATAGCAACACGTAATTAACTTTACTGAATGAATGTGTTCTTTATTTCCGTAATTATTCGTCAGACCTAGAAAAGAAAGAAAGAAATAAGGGAGATTAGGGTTTAACGTCCTCTCGGCAGCTAGGTCGTCAGAGACTGAGCACAAGCTCCAAATGTTTCAAGGCTGGGGAAGGAAATCGGCAGTGCCCATTCAAAGGATCCACGCCGGTATTTGCCCTGTAGCTATTTTGAGAAATCACGGAAAACCTAAATTTGGATAGCCGGACTGGGGTTTGAACCGTCCTGAATGCGAATGCAGAGTGCTAACTACTGAACCTTCTTGGTCGATAGACCTAGAAGAGTTATATCATTGTGTATTTATCATACCAATCAATTATTGTATTGTAAAAAGTGCCATAATTCCATAAAAAACATTAATGCCTGTATCATGGTGCTTTATGAAGTTCCGGAAACGCTTTCGTCTACTTTTCATGAGCCTGGTCAGTATTGACCTAGGTGAAAAGAGATGACAAAATATACTGCGTAAAACTTTATTTGGGAGCAAAAGTTAAGTGCGACACCCTATATAGTGTACAAGATTAGGAAAAATATCATTCATGTCTCATGACTGCTTTACAGCGTTTATAATTAATTTTAGTGTTTAATTATGACAATGATTTATTGTTTTATACTGAAGGTCTTGCTTCGAGACTAGAAGTGTAACATGCCCATCACTCAAAATCGAACCTATGGAGATGTTACTTCCTTTATGTTGCGAGTCGGCAGAAGCGATGTTCTGAGGAACCAAATATTATGTCCTTATTGCTAATGATAAATAGGTGGAAGGTGGCCAAAAGTATCTGTAGTTTTAATAAGCTAGACAGGCAAGCAAAAGATTAGTTGACGCAAGTGCACTTTAAATAAATGTATTGCACGCAATTTGTGAATGAAGAAATGCTACACTACTGACAACTTGTGACAGCCTTGGCTAGCTAGCTGTAAGCATAGTCCCGGCACAGGCTTGGGTCTTGTACACCGAATATTTGCAGGTAGAGCTAGCTATCAGTAACACGGTATAACGTTCAGCACCAACCAGCGTCACTGAAGTGATGTCGACTAGAAGTATCCTTGAACTAAAAGACAGGTGCTCACTGCTGGAACTTCGCGGAAGTCTTCATTCTCCGAAGATGCCGGAGTTTGCAACAAGAAGTGTTTTTTCCTCCAATGTTCGTGATGAGTGTGGTCTTCTAATTTCATGTTCCTGGATTGCCGGGCAATAGTCCGGAAGCGATCTTCCAAGTGTGGGACTGCAATATCGAGGAGTGGTCAAGAAGGAAAGTCTCTTTGTACAAGGTGCTATCCAAAATTTTCGGGACTGATGCTGCCATCTGTTGAAAACCTTACCTTTGGACTAATGGTCACCATCATCGTCGAAGTAGTTCCCATCCGCACGTACACAGTGCTTCTGCCACTAGTCAAACGTTTTCTGGAAGTCCTGTTCTTTGAGGGTGTTTATCACTGCAAGCGATGCTTCTTGAATCCTCTCTATAGTGTCGAACCGACGGCCTTTCAACTTGAGTTTCAGTTTTGAGAATAGCGCGAAGTCTCAAAGTGCCAAATCTGGCGATTACGGTGGGTGGGGTACAACCACCATGTTGTTTTTTGCCACAAAGGTCCTGGTGAGCAAGGGTGTGTGACAGGGCGTGTTGTCATGATGCAGCAGCCAGTTCCCTTGACGCTAAAGTTCGGGCCGTTGTCGCCGCACGTTTTCATGGAGCCGTCGCAAAACGTCAAGTAATATGCAGAATTCACTGTTCGGTTGGGTGCGACGAATTCTTTGTGCACAATTCCCTTGGTATCAAAGAAAGCGATGATCATGCTCTTCACTTTGCTCTTCACCTGTCTCGCGTTTTTGGGTCTTCGAGAGCCCAGGCTCTTCCACTGGGACATTGTCTCTGGGTCATAACCATAAATCCAGCTCTCGTCGCCGGTGATAACTGGTAACAAAAAAGGTTGGATCATCAGATAGATGCGGTCTGACGAAGGTCCAGGCACACTTCAACACGCTGTGCCTTCTGATCGGCAGTCAAGATACTTGGCACAAATTTTGCGGCGACACGATGCATGCCCAATTCATCAGTTAACGTTCGTTGACATGTCCCACAGCCAATACCCATTACATCTGCAAGGTCTTGAATGGTTCGACGTCGATCCACACGAAACAATTGTTGAAGTTTGGCAACAATGTCTGGCGTTGTGCGACTAACAAGCCTTCCAGTCTGAGCATCATCTTCGACGTTTGTACAGCCGGCCCTGAACCGAACATGCCACTCAAACAAGCGTACTGCTCTTGCTCTGTCTCCCAAACACTTGTTGAATCATTGCACGGGTCTCCATAGCACTTTTCCCGAGTTTCGCACAGAATTTTATGCATACGCAGTGTTCTGTTCGCGGATCCATCGTAAAATCGCCACACACCAAACACAGAGTGTTACGGAAATCACTGTGGACACGCAACAAGTCCTCCCAGCTGAATGCCACTCCGCACACAAAAAGACGCATCAGATATGCAGCTCTCCCCACCTAGCGTTGCAAAGATGTAGTACTCCTACTTTCTAGATGGCAGCACCAGTCCCGAAAATTTGGGTTTCCACCTCGTAGGTGCAGAGCCAATCGGAGAGTTTGACTCTGCAGAGATTGAAGCTTTTTCATGTGTTGTTTGGCTGCCTTCGTTCAAACGATGGCGGCGTTTTCAGTGATATGGCGGAGCAACGCCTTGTGGAGTGTGACACCGACACGTGAAGGAAGCTTGGAAGTCGGGTTCAGCAGGAGATAGAGCTTGCGAAAACGATTTTGGAGCTTGGATTACTCCTCCTGAATGTGATGACGCCAGCTGAGTCGACGATCCAGAGTGGCGCCGAGATAGCGCGCCGTCGGCCTCCAGGGGACAGGGTTGCTGCAGGCGTTGAGAGGCGGCAAATGCTTCGGAACGGCACAATGTGTGACCATAAGAAATTGTATCTTCACGCCGTTAAACATTAGGCGCCACTTCACGGCCTACTCGACGAGTGTGACAGTGGCGAGCTGCAGTCGGCGGCGGAGGTACAGCCCCGTATCGTCAGCGTAGAAAGCTAACTGGACGCGGTCACCTTGGGCGTGTCTGGCTTATAAAGCGTGTACAGGAGTGGTCTTAAAACCGACCCATTTGGCACACGTGCTCAAATGTGACGAACTGTAGACAGTCCAGACTCCACCCTTACATGGAAGGTCCTGCCGTCTAGGTATGAGCGTATGACGCGGATGTGGGACGTCGGCGCCGCCTGCTCGAGTAGGTGGAACGGGAGGCCGGTGTGCTAGATTCTGTCAAACGTTTGGAAGACATCTAGGAACATCGCACTGAGTAATCACGGCGTTCCATCGCATCGAAGGCCTCTACAACCAGCCACAGAAGTAGATGTTCTATCGTGTGACCTTTGCGGAACCCATACCGTAGAAGATCTTCTGTGCCAGCATGGCATTGTAATTGCTTGGGGTAGACCCGCTCGAAAACACTGGAAAGCGCCGGCAGTAGACCAGCGGGGCGGTAAATCTGTGCAAGACGAAGATCCTTGCCAGTCTTTGGCATGGCCACTATCTTGGCGTGTTTCCACATCTGTTGGAAGTAACCGATGCGGAAGATCTAATTGACGATCATTGCCAAGTGGGCAGTGGCTGCAGGAGACATCTGGCTCAAGATGGCGTTGGATACGTCGTCAGGGCCTGCCGCTTTCTTGGGATTGAGCCCACACAGATTCAGCGAAACTTCATCAGTTGATGTGACATAAATAACCATCCTTCCTCTCAAGGTAGCATGGAAGTCTGTCTGTGACCAGTACATCGTGGGCAGCGTCCACTGGTTCTTCAGTCGGCATAAAGGTTTCTTAAAAAGCATCAGTGAGGATGTCAGCCTTTACATTAGGATCGCAAACAGTCCGGTTTCCGTCCTGAAGCAGAGGGACGCGTTGCGTGCGGCGGGTCGTCCGTCAGGCCGAACCATTGTTAAGGTGGAGTGTGGAGAATTTGTTCACTCACTCCCAATTTCGATGTGTCGCAACAGCGACCTTGATGTCCCCCCCCCCCCCCCCCCCCCGAGACAATTCAATAGCCTCTTGAGGAAGTACGCTGCCAATCTTCTCAAGAGGTTTGCACCATGATTTCCGGTGGCAACTGGCGTGAGTTGTCACGATTTACGCGTGGTGAAAGTGGCGCAGCTTCTCCGGCTGTGGTGAACATGGCGTCGGTGAATTGCAGGAGAGCTTTCTCGATGCCCATTTCTGCTGGAGGTGGAGGGGTAGCAAATGTTTTAGTGATGGCGTCTCGAAAGCGGTGTCAGTGAACTCCCAAGAGCGAAATTCCGCGCCGTGGTAGCTGCAGTGGATCCAGATCGATGTCATAGACAACAGGAACGTGGTCAGAGCAGTGAGCATTCCGCGTGGAAGCAGCCATCTGTTGCGTAATGCCCTTAGCGATTGCGATGTCCACGACCGATGGGAAAGATGTTCGGGCCGTAAGGTCCCACCACAGTGGCTTTATGACGTTCTGCTGCTCGGAGGCGGCGTCGGCCATCGTGATTCTCGAGTGCTAGGCGACGCGGTTTGAATCGAAGTCGCCGACAATAAAGATTTTTCCACTCAGACTGAGCAAGGCGTCAAAGGTCTGCCAGATCCAGGGGGTAAGACGGCGGCTTTTAGGTTACAGTGAATGTGTGAACGTGATGGATCCCATCGATGTATGCACGGTGACGCCCGTCGCTGCGGTAGTTGTTGTTGGTAGTAGCAAATACTGCTACGTAGATAAAGTACCAGCACCTGCCGTCAGCCTATCTGTCCAGACACAGGGTTTCGTTTATCAAGCAGAAGTAGACGGCTTCGTCGCAGAGGAATTAGCATAGTTCGCCGGCTTGCGTGTTGGCGCCATTTGCGTTCCACGCAGTAATTTCTATCCTTTAGCGCAGTCCGTTATGGCACTGTGAAGGTTTGCGACTAGTAACTGCCGGCACAACACTCTTGGGTGCAGCGGGGAGTTGCTGCGAGATGACATCGATCGGCTTATTTGTGCTGGTCACGAGTGCAGAGAGCTGCGCGATGAGGACACTGAGTTCGGGCTCGGAGGCAGCTGCTGCAACGCTGGCGCTGGTCCCAGGCGTAGGGGTCACCTCAGTGGGAAAGCTCCGGACAGCAGGCTGCGCTGGTGCGCTCGTCTTTCGCTCTCCAGTGTTGCGTCGACAATCGGTGTGTCAATATGAAGGCCTGATGACGTCGGAGGAACATCAGAGATGGAGCATGTTAAATCTGCAGCTGCCTTTTGCTCCACTGGAGCAGCGGCGGTAGACTCCGAAGAAGACGCTGCCGATCCAGAAGGAGTAGTGGCTTCAGATGGGGGACGAACTTGATAACATCGTCCCCAAGCCTGGACGAGCGAATGTACGAATGTGACGCCAGGGCGAACTGTGGCAGTATTATTTGTGTGTTGTGGTGCAGCTGGTTCTCCACGTTGGTGGCAACGGCGCATTTCCACACCTCGCAGCCGCAGTAGCATTCAACATGGCTGACGCCAAGAGGTCTCATGTTGGCCTCTCTGCCTTCGAGAGAGGACAGCCTCGTCCACTGTCATTCACACATTTTTCCGACGTGGTGTAGTGCCTAGCTGCGGGAATGGTCATCACCTGGCGCTTAAGTCTTCTGTCCGGGCCGTGACTTCAACACGGCGCGTGAACTGGTACAGCTTTCTGTTCTCCACAGTGTTTGTTGGGTTTATCTGGAAAAACGATAAGTCTTCGCGTGATCGAGACTGCTTCATCTTCACAACGGTGACCTCCTCGGGATGTACTCAGGCTGTTTTCTGAACGGGAGATCACTCAGCACGATCTTCAGGACACGGCCGGGCTAAGACATGTACGTATAGAAAGAGATCGGCCTCTCAAATCGGAGCGCGATCTTGTAAAGCTCCCTGGCGGCAACCTTCACACTGCAAACCGCCGTCGTCCAGCTTCTGGGAGGTTGTTGGAGTTGCCGGTAAGGTTCCTTGAATTGCAGTATAATTTGTGTAAGAGGGGCATTCGTCCTGGGCGTGGTGTCAGGACGCTGTAATTTTTCAGGCGCATCAGAAGGAGCAGCGAAGGCATCAGAAACCTCAGCTGGCAGGGACATGGATAATTGCATCTCCTCGCAGGTGTTGACCGCTTGACGAAACAGTCAGCATCGGAAGCGGCCGTCTGCTTCGTCTTCTCTTGCGGTGAACTTCCGCTACCAGTTGGTGCGGTCGAAACTCTTCATCTGCTTTTTTCGGCTTGTCCTCGAGATGCTGTGGACTTCTCGTCTTCTGAGTCCGGAAACAGTGCTGCCAACGCGTCCTGAACGATGTTCATGGTGTCCGTAGTCGTAGCTTGATTCGTCGTAGGTGGTCGGGAGTGATGGAGGGAGGGGGGGGGGGGGGAGGAGAAGAGAAGAGAGATAGCTAGGAATCGTTAGCGCCAGGATTTCACCCGGAACAAGTCCCGCCCACTCACCCCCGGTCTTCCCGGTCTTTGTTCGGCGCCTGGGCATCGTTTCAGTTGACCCACGTGGTTTACCGCGTTCAGCTGCACTTGCTCGGCGTGAATGTTAGATTAATATCTTGCTAGGTCTTAAATTTTGCCACGTAGTTACAAGACACGTTACAAAAAACGTGTACAGTTGGCCTCAGCTGTGCCAGGTACTTCCACAGCAAACATAAGAGAAAACAATTTAGCACTGAATTCTTTAAATGCGAGAACTCAGTATTCGGATGAATGGCCTATGAAGAAACATACTTCTGTGTGAGAAAAAGCACCCAAAGGGAAAACAGGAGAAACCTACCCTCAAAGAATAATTTGCTAGGAGAAATAGGAACCACGGTATATTTGACACTCGAGTTTCAGAACTCAGACAGTATACGCGGAACAGGCACCAGTGTTCACTATAATTCCAGAGGGCATCAAAATTACTTTGTTCTTGCTAGATCGATCCAGTGTGTTTTCGCATGTTATTCACTGAATAGTTTTGCTGAAAAGTTTTAGGGGTGGAAGAAGAGCTGCACAGCATGAAGAACGTTTTAAAGCCGTCAAACACTGCAGCATTTATTTCCTCCATAACTGCTCTGTGACAAACATACACATCATCATTATCATTTTTAAAAAATGGTTTGAATGGCATTTATGAAATTAATAAATCTTTTGGTTAAAAATAGACAGGACAAAGAATAACGACAGATTATTTTCCTGAGACGTTTGCAACAGCGTATAGTACATTAATCACACAGAAACAGCCACAATTCTTTATAACCTCGTTTATAATGCGCAGGTATGGCATTGGAAGAATTTACAAGTTAAAATTCACCCATTACCCATGCAAATATTAACGAAATATGTCATATAAGCAAATATCTTACTTCTTTCATTAGGCATTTCTACTTTATGGCATTCTTATATTCTTTAATTTTCGTGAGTTACTATGAGGGCCTACATAAACAAAACGACTTTCACTTATTTCTATATAACGTTGATGTTAGACAAAAGAGTTAGTCGACTGCACCCGTGGCTTTACTACCGACATGACAGATTCAAGACCATTGTTTTCGCATTGTATGTTTGCTCTGCTGTTTCCCTCAAATAAACGTATTATATTAAGTGAATTAGTTAACGAAAATTTGTCCTCATTGCCCTTAAATAACATCACGTTATTTTTTGTTTTCTATTGCTGGCGATGCTTTCAATTCTCTATAAATATCTTTATTTCTTTAATAATTCAAATTCGTGTTATATTACTATCCAGAAAAACTTAAATTTCTTATCATTACTGAATTTCATCACAGTGTAACATGTGTTGAACAGTGACGATAACAACTTTGCTGTAGCTTCCAGTTTGCGGAACTGGCGGCTGTTTAGGGGAGGGCCTTACACTACAGATAGGCATGGAGGGGGGGTGAATGGGCGGGACTTGTTCCGGGTGAAATCCTAGCGCTAAGGGCACGTGAGATAGCTGTGGGCTGGATCAGGCCGCCGACGACGCGAGCACCACCGGACGGCGATCCGCTACATCCTTCGCTTTTGCAAGACGCTGGTCCGCCTTCGTCCGCATCACAACTCATAATCGCATGATGACGTTGACTTGACTTGTTGCTGCTTGCTAAGACTGGCGCCGGGGTGCCCGCCGCTTATAACATCGTCCCAGCTGTCTTCACTGTTCGGCGTCCTGGAGGTTGTTCATTGGTGGCGATGTTCAAAGCACCGTTTGCGGTACCCGCAGTAATCTTCGAGACACCTCCATGGAAAATGTGTGTAAGTTACGGTAGACTTCGATTTACCTCTTTTAACTGGTTGGATTCTTAGGCTTTTCGCAGATGCCTCTGTTGTCTGTCAGAAAATAATTTGGTAAAAATTGCAGTAATGATCAGGTAGAGTTCTATAAAGTATTCTGGAGAAAAGAGTGGCAGCTAGTTATAAATGTAGAAGACTAAAAAGTTGTGCACTTCACGAAACATAAAAACATGAGTACCTTTTAGTACGGGTTTTATGAGTCACAACTAGACTCAGCCCTGTCAAACAGAAGTTTCGGAGTAACGACGTGTATGTCTACACTAGTGAACTGGAACATTTTCATCACCTGCTTAATAGCATGTTTGTCCACCTTTGGAACGCAAAACAGCAGAGCTTGTGCGTAATATGGTTTCGACAATTCCTTGATAGCTACCGGGGTATGTGGAACAAGATATGTACGCACACGCCACGGAATTACCATAAACTACTGGCCAGTCTTTTGTCGGCTCGGAGCTGACGCCCGATAGCATCCCAGTTGTGTTCTATCGGGTTTAGATCGGGTGAATTTCATGGCCAAGACATCACCGTGAGTTCGCTGTCACGTTTCTCAAAGCGCTGTGGCAAGATTATACACTTGTGATACGGGAAGATATCCTGCTGGAAGTTGTCTTTGCCATTGGGGAAGACATGCGTTAAAGATGCAAGTGATCAACTATAATTTTCGCATAGTCCATAGTTATCACGGAGCGTTCGATTACAAGTCGCCTGGGAGCTCAGGTACACGTCCTTCACAGCGTGTTACTGTCCCGCCGGGCAACGCCTGTAGCGCTATGCTTGCCGAGCAACTGTTCGCTTGGATGGCAGCATATCCGCACACGACTATCGACCTGGTATAAAAAGAAATGAGATTTATGTCCGACCATGCGACACGTTTCCATTGTACCACGATCCAATCTTGATGGCCGCCTGCCCACTGCAATCGTAGTTGGCGACGTAGTGGGGGCAACATGAGGACTTGTAGTAATGGAATTCTGCGGAGCCCAACATTCAGCAATGGTCTCTGAACAGTGTGCCGCGAAACACATGTGACTGCACTAGCATTGTACTTTGTCTTCGGATCTGTCACGTATCGCCGCCTATTGTTCTGTATAGAGTAAGCAAGCCTCTGACCTCCACGTTCTGTGATGGAGCGTGGACATCCAAAAACTGTCGCGTACTGGTGGTTTCGCCCACCTTCAACCACTTTCCATATATGCTTGAAGTAGCGGCACACGAACAGCCGATCACCTTCACCGTTTCCAAAATGCTAATTCGCAGTCACCGAACCGTAACAATCTGTTTTTTGTGAAAGTCGCTTATGTCACTCGATTTCGCCATCTGCAGTTCGTATCGTCGGTAGAATGATTTCCCATTCGTCTCTGCTCCGTCTCCATGCTTCCGTTACCGGCCACCTGCTCACAGCGCCACCAGACGGCATTCAATCTCACGCAGACTGTGGACGTAGTGTTGTAGCTCGTAAGTGTGTGATGCCGAACGACTTTAACTGGTCAGTTGTAGCAACTGGTAAGCTACGATTCATTGGTGGAATACTGACAATCTGGAATTTCTCTGCAAAAGAGACTGTATACAAAACATTTCGCAAATAGTAACGAACAGTACATCTACATCTACATCCATACTCCACAAGCCACCTGACGGTGTGTGGCGGAGGGTACTTTGAGTACCTCTATAGGTTCTCCCTTCTATTCCAGTCTCGTATTGTTCGTGGAAAGGAAAATTGTCGGTATGTCTCTGTGTGGGCTCTAATTCTCTGATTTTATCCTCATGGTCTCCTCGCGAGATATACGTAGGAGGGAGCAATATACTGCTTGACTCCTCCGTGAAGGTATGTTCTCGAAACTTTCGCGATTACTAAATGATCCTGTAACGAAGCGCGCTGCTCTCCGTTGGATCTTCTCTACCTCTTCTATCAACCCTATGTGGCACGGATCCCACACCGGTGAGCAGTATTCAAGCAGTGGGCGAACAAGTGTACTGTAACCTACTTCCTTTGTTTTCTGATTGCATTTCCTTAGGATTCTTCCAATGAATCTCAGTCTGGCATCTGCTTTACCGACGATTAATTTTATACGGCTATTCCATTTTAAATCACTCCTAATCTAATGCCTACTCCCAGATAATTTATGGAATTAACTGCTTCCAGTTGCTGACCTGCTATATTGTAGCTAAATGATAAAGGATCTTCCTTTCTATGTATTCGCAGCACATTACACTTGTCTACATTGAGACAACAGTAAGTGAATATTGCTTCAGTTTGTGAGACGCTTGTCAGCTTAGCTGAATGTGGGATCGTTAATGTATACAAAAAAGAGCAGAAAAGACGAGGCCATTCAAAGACGGAGAAAACCTCGCGTAGGAGATGAATGGGGAAGGAAATGGGCTGTGACCTTTCCAAAGGAACCATCCGGTGATTGTCTTAAGCGATTTCAGGAAATAACGGGAAACGTAAATCTGTGTGACAGGACGGAGGTTTGGTGAGTTGTGTGTCTGACCACTGCACCACCTCGCGCAGCCGGTGGGAATTGTCACAGGCTTGGGTGGTTCGCGAGCGAGCGTAACAGAAACCTAAAAAACCTAACAGTCTGATGCGCTAAGAAAGATGCCGTACATCTCGTGAGATGTCTAATTCGTAGTGCGTAGATGGTGAACCAGAAGCAGTTTTCAACATATCTTACTGCCGAAATCGATACGTACGTGTATAGCTGCCGTTATATACACGATTAATGTAGTGTGCCATGGAATGCTTCTATCGCATCTTGATTCCTGAAGTAGATGGTAGACCAGTTTGTTTACTGACTTCTTTGATGCAATCCTCCACTGCTGCTTCTCCTGCGCAAACCTCTACATCTCAGAATAGCACTTAACCCAAAGTCGTCATTTAGTTGTTGCATATATTCCACTCTGTCTACCCGTACAGTTTTTACCCTCAATAGATCCCTCTAGTACCATAGAAGTTATTCTGCAATGCCTTAACACGTCGTATCATTCTGTCTCCTTTTGTCAGTGTTTACCGTGTATTTCTATCCTCAGTGATTCTCCTCATTTAAATAATTACTATTAAAAACAGTCTTGATCACGATTTATTTAACAAGGGGACCGGTTTCGACCACTACTGTGGTCATCTTCAGACCATTGAGTAGGAACCTCTTTCTCCTCATTTGTTATTAGTTAATTAATTAGTTTCTTGTTCCATAGATCGAATTCACGATAAACGTTATGATGTGGAACCTACCAATAGAACAAATGTAGAATACTGATGTACAACTAGACAAGAAAAATAAAACTAGTATTTATATAGGTGCATGCTGGGCTTTTACAAGTTTTTTTTTCTTTTGTTTACGCGACTGATTATCTATATTCAAGAATTCCTCTACGGTATAGAACGAGTTTTATAGGAGAAACTTCTACAATCTACGTTTGAAAACACTGTTTCTCTATGTTCCATCTTGTATTTCTATGGGTAGACTATTTCTGTGGGTAGACTGTCAAAGAGTTTTATAGCTGCGTATTTCACCCCTTTGTGTGCCAAAGTTAGATTCATATAAGGGTAATGCAGAGCATTTTTCCTTCTAATGGTGTGATTCTGAATATGTCTGTTACTCTCCAAGATAGATGGACTGCTGACAAATTTCATAAGTGAATAAATGTACTGCAATGGCATGGTTAATATTCGCAGCTGTTTGAAGAGATACCTGCAAGATGTACTGTGTGAATCCCACACAAAACTGTAATTTCTTTGTACAATGAATACTTTTTGCCTAACCGAGGAGTTACCTCAGAATCTTATTCTATAAGACATCAGTGAACGAAAAAGTGCAAAATTTGTGAACTTACTGACTTCGGTATCTCCAGAATTGCCTATTATTCTTATGACAAAACTAGGCGAACGTAAACGTTTTAGCAAGTCTACTACATGGTTTTTCCAGTTTGTTTTCACCAGTATGGACACCTAAGACCGTACAGTGTTTCATCCTGTTTATTATTTCTTGTTGTGTAGTAGTTAACTGGCGAAGGGACATTTTTGACAGTGCAAAACTGGGCGAACCGCGCTTTTTCAGTGTTCAAAACTAGCCCATGTTTGCAAGACCACTCAGTATCTTTCACAAAAACGCCATTTACTATTTTCTCTGTTGATGCTTCTGTGCTCAGCTTCACAAGCACACTTGTATCATTTGCAAGCAGGACTAATTGTATTTACTGATTAAGATAAAATGGCATGTCATTAATATAAGTCCGCAGCTCGTGGTCGTGCGGTAGCGTTCTCGCTTCCCACGCACGGGTTCCCGGGTTTGATTCCCGGCGGGGTCAGGGATTTTCTCTGCCTCGTGATGACTGGGTGTTGTGTGATGTCGTTATGTTAGTTAGGTTTAAGTAGTTCTAAGTTCTAGGGGACTGATGACCATAGATGTTAAGTCCCATAGTGCTCAGAGCAATTTTTGTTAACATAAAGCAAGAACAGTAGTGGGCCATTGATCGAGCTGTGCGGGACTCCCATTGTAATTTCTCGCAATCAGATGATGTGGCGTCTCTCCTTTACTCGAGCAGTCGTATTTAAGTTTCTGCGTTCTTAAATAAGAACTGAGCCAGCATTTGCTGAACTACGTATTCCATAAAGACTTAACTTCTCTGACAGTATTATGACTGATTCAATCAGGTGCCTTCGGTAAGTCACAGAAGATCCCAACTGGTTATGTATCATCATTTAAGGATTTTGTTATGTGCTCAGCATAATTCGCTAACTGAGCAAAATGGCCGTTTTGAAATCCAAACTGTGATGGGCTAAGTATGTCATTACAACACGGGTAGATGACAACCCTGGAGAACACTACCTTCTCAAAAATTTTAGAAAATGGTGTAAGGAGTGACAATGCACGGTATTTGTATTTATGTGGGCAGTCACTCTTTTTATTGAGAGGTCTTATCATGGGATATTTCAGTCTTTCTGAGAAAACACCCTGAGTTAATGATGTGTTACATAAGTAACTAAGAACATTACATGTCATATGACCACGACTTTTTAGTGTCGTATTGGAATTATTATGAGCCCCATATGAACTTTTACTTTTTAGGGACATGATGATCTTTCTTGTTTATTATATGAATTAGAGATTAATTGTTATTTCACTAAACACCCTTTGTATTGCTTCTGCAGTGTACTGTTTTGCTTTCTATTCTGTATTATTTACACCAATTTTCTCACCCTTTTTTAAAAGTAATTATTAAAAATATGTGCTACACATGAGCTTCCTTTTACAGTGCTTCCATTGTCATCTTCTGTGGCTTCTTTCCCTCTCTCTCTTTTAATAATATTCCATATTGATTTTATTATTTTATTTGGTCTGTCAGTTTTTGACAAGCTGTGCGTACGTCTGGGTTTTGTACAACTTATCTTGGTATGTTACAATACTTTTTATAATAAGAAAGTATTTCTCAGTCATTACTTGTACAAGGCCTTTCTTCGTCTTGTGCAAGGCTTTTCTTCGTTGGGAAGAAACTGATACAGTGGTGATCCAAGATTTTTTTAATGACTGGCCTTCGAATGAATGAGTGAAAATAGCCTGTGTTGTCCCATTGAGGGCAAAGGCGTCCTACAGGTAGGGGTAATTGCTTTCAAAGACTCACGCTGTGTGCTAGTCCGCATAAGAGGGTGCCACACTTAATGCACACTACACATTGCATTACGCTTGATAACTTACTTGTAGTTCTACACACATCAAAAAAAGTTTTGCATCACCTCGGTTCCGAGAGTTCCGGAACCTGTACAGAAAACTGGAATATAGATCAACATAAATATCATTTCCGCCCTTTTTATTGCTCATGAAAACCACACATTGCATGTTGTACCGCCATACAGCGAGACCTTCAGAGGTGGTGGTCCAGATTGCTGTACACACCGGTACCTCTAATACCCAGTAGCACGTCCTCTTGCATTGATGCAAGCCTGTATTCGTCGTGGCATACTATCCAAAAGTTTATCAAGGCACTGTTTGTCCAGATTGTCCAACTCCTCAACGGCGATTCGGCGTAGGTCCCTCAGAGTGGTTGGTGGGTCACGCCGTCCATAAACAGCCCTTTTTCAGTCTATCCCAGGCATGTTCGATAGGGTTCATGTCTAGAGAACATACTGGCCACTCTAGTCGAGCGATGTCATTATCCTGAAGGAAGTCATTCACGCCGGCCGTGGTGGCCGAGAGGTTCTAGGCGCTCAGCCCGGAACCGCGCGACTGCTACGGTCGCAGGTTCGAATCCTACCTCGGGCATGGATGTGTTGATGTCCTTACGTTAGTTAGGTTTAAGTAGTTCTAAGTTCTAGGGGACTGATGACCTCAGCTCTTAAGTCCCATAGTGCTCAGAGCCATTTGAACCATTTTGAAGTCATTCACAAGATGTGCACGATGGGGGTGCGAATTGCCGATATGGTTGCACTATCGGTCGGAGGATGGCATTTACGTATCGTATAGCCGGTACGGCGCCTTCCATGACCACCAGCGACGTACGTCGGTCCCACATAATGCCACACCAAAACAGCAGGGAACCTCCACCTTGCTGCACTCGCTGGACAGTGTGTCTAAGGCGTTCAGCCTGACCGGGTTGCCTCCAAACACCTCTCCGACGATTGTCTGGTTGAAGACATACGCGACCTCATCGATGAAGAGAACGTGATGCCAACCAACCCTGAGTGGTCCATTCAGCATGTTGTTGGGCCCATCCGTCCCACGCTGCATGGTGTCGTGGTTGCAAAAATGGACCTCGCCATGGACGTCGGGAGTGAAGTTGCGCATCATGCAGCCGATTGCTTACCGTTTGAGTCGTAACTCGACGTCCTGTGACTGCACGAAAAGCATTATTCAACATGGTGGCGTTGCTGTCAGGGGTCCCCCTAGCCATAATTCGTAGGTAACGGTCATCCATTGCAGTAGTAGCCCTTGAGTGGTCTGAGCGAGTCACGTCGTCGACAGTTCCTGTCTCTCTGTATCTCCTCCATGTCCGAACAATATCGCTTTGGTTCACTCCGAGACACCTGGACACTTCCGTTGTTCAGAGCCCTTCCTGGTACAGAATAACAATGCGGACGCGATCAAACCGCGGTATTGACTGTCTAGGCATGGTTGAACTACAGACAACACGAGCCGTGTACCTCCTTCATGGTGGAATGACTGGAACTGATCGGCTGTCGGACCCCCTCCGTCTAATAGGCGCTGCTCATGCATGGTTGTTTACATCTTTGGGACATCTATGAACACTCAAAAAGGGAGTGTGTCTGTGGTAAAATGTCCACAGTCAGCTTCTATCTTCAGGAGTTCTGGGAACCGGGGTAATGCAAAACTTTTTTATGTGTTAGTTCTTTTCACTCCTTGGCTATGCTGGTCCACTATCTTCCTGCTTGATTTCTAAATAGGTCCGACCATTTGCGTCTTGGTCTTCCCGGGAGTCGCTTGCCGATGTAGGGGTCCCATGTGGTAGCTCGTGCAGTCCGTCTGTCGTTTTGCAGCCTCGCCACATGTCCGCCCCATTTCCATTTGGTCTTCGTAGCCTTTGTCTATTGGTGCTGACGTCTTGTATGTCGAGGTGTTCGATATTCTGTCTTTCAGAGAGATGCCAAGGATCTTACTCTGCATTTTCCTTTGGCATACCTGTAGAGTCTTTCTCTCACATACATATAATAAAACTGGAAAAACGTAGCTTTCTAGTGCCTCCATTTTGAGCCTCCTATTCATGGTTCTGTCTAGCAATATGAACTTTAAGTCCCAGAAAGCTTTCCAAGCTAAGGAAACTCTTCGTTTTTATTTCTTCTTCCATTTTGTTGTTAAAGGAAATTATTTGGCGTAGGTATATGTATTGTGATACATATATTAGTTCCGTTCCTTCGAGATATGTTGGGATTTCTAATCCATTTGTCTTGCCTTTATGACATTTACGTATCTTTCCAGGAAAACTACTTTCATAAACGGATACTAACTCATTAAGAAATATGTTGATTTTAGAATTAGCATTAGGTACATTATATACTTCACCGAAGTCAACATGTTTTAATCTTTCTTTAAAATCTCCGGAAGTTTTGCCATTAATCAGCATCACTGTTTTCTTAGAGTCATTCCGAACTGTACAGGAGACTAAATTATAAGCCGTGACTAATTGTGCATCGTGATATGACAGTCGGTTTACCAACGGATAGGCATGTGTCTTTTTAACTTCTGCATGTTAAATGAATACATTAGCTACAGGGGTTGGACAAAATATGGAAACACCGCGAGAAGTGAACGCTTCAACATAACTACAGATGCTAGCCAGGCCTGCAAGTTGCGCTGTTGTATTTGACCACGAATAGCACCTCTACGATGTTCTCAATACGTAGCAAGTATTAGTCGTTTCCAGGACACCGCTCTGTGTAGTTGTGAGTGCATTTAGTAGGAGCTAAGTGAATTCGAATGAGGAAATCGTTGGTGATCGTGTGATGGGTGCTTCGGCAACCAAGGCAACCTTAGTGTAGGTGTTTTTCAAGAGGCACGGAATCAAAGATTTACCTTGGATGCAAGGAAAACTGAAAACATCATCCGCTAAGTCACAACGCGGGTGAAAGAGTGAGTGAGCGATCGTGACAACAGTGATTGAAGAGGATTGTGATGCAAAATAAGAGGACGAGAACTGCAAAAGGAACTCTACAACTGAATGTCACACTTGCGAACACTCTCAGCACCAAAGCAACTCGAAGAGAGCTCCAAACCAAAAAACTGCAGGGTGAGCTGGAATTCCAAACCCACTCGGCAGTGATGCAAAAGCCCGTAACAGGAAAACACGGTGCAGAAGCCAAGAAAACTGGACTTTCCGATGTTTCTAGCATAGCCTGCAACTCCATGGAAGAGCTCTCCTGATCACACTATGCTCTACTCCTACTGCAAATGCACCTTCCTCGTGCGAAAATGTAGGCATAAAGTTACAATTGTAGTCACAATAAGAAAATAATTTTTTTACACTGGTTTACCTCCTTTCAGACGACAGTATCACTTACCGTTTAAAAGTTGCCTGTGATTTTTTTATTTAAGTAGTTATTTACGAGAGTTGAATTCCCAAAGGTCACGCAGACGCAATGTTATTTTACCAGTCCACCAAATTTTCAGCATTAAAAAAACCAAACAATGGATGATCCAGAATGGAGTAATGGCAATATTATGAGACGAATAGATTGCTACTCATCATAAGAGTATAGCGGAGACGTTGAATCGCACACAGGCACAACAAAAAGACAACTAAACATGTAAGCTTTCAGCCAGAAGTGCTTCTTCCGAAATAGACAACGTACACACACACAGTCACCCAAACGCAGTTTACACACACATGACCACTATCTCTGACTGCCGGGGCCAGACTCAGTTTAGTAGTCTTTTGTTGTGTCTGTCTGCGACTCAACATCTCCAGTATATGATGAGTAACAATCCATCCTTTTCATAAAATTTTCAGCATTCTTGTACAGCGTCACAACTCAAATGCTTCGAGTCTTCTTTTCCGGTTTTGCCACTGTCCATAATTCACGTCCGTAGAACGCTGTATTCCACACGTACATTCTCAGAAACCTCTTAAATTAAGGAGATGTTTAATACTAGTAGATTTCTTTTAAACAGGAATGCCCCCTTTGCCATTGTTAGTCTGCTTTATATGTCGTTGCTTCGACCATCAGACTTAATTTTCCTTCCGAGGTAGAAGTCCTTCACTTCGTCTACTGCGTCCTCAGTTTTGATGTTTAATTTATCACTGATCTGTTCTGCTACTCTGCTACTCCTCTTTCCGTTTGTCTTTCTTCGGTTTAGTATCAATCCGTATTCTGTGCTCAGTAAACTGTTCATTCCATTCAGTATGTACCGTAACTCTTCCTCACTCTCACTGAGGATACCAATGTCTCAGCTAATCTTGTCGTTGATATTCATTCACTGTGAATGTTGATCCCACTTATGAGTCCATCTCTTTATGTCCATAATTGTCGGGATTGGTGGTCCAGCGGTGGATGAAAACTGAGAAGTCGCAAACCAGACGACAGAAATTTTCAGTCCGCCTCTCTAACCGTCAGTTCTCTGCGATGTGAGAAGTCGCCAGAACGACATGCTGTTCGGATTCCACGTTAAACTGTAGGTCCCCTTTCTTCTGTTGGATGACTGTGGTAGATTAGGCACATACAAATCGCTGAAATTACTCCAGTTGAAAGATCTGTTCCCGGCCATTGAGCCATACACATCGCCATCATTGTTTGTTCGACGTACAGACTGAAGGAGCTCCTCGACTAGGCTGAAGGCCCAAGAGGTGTCTACCGGCCTCCGCGTCATCCTCTGCCTTGTGGCCTCATGCGGATGCAATTTGGAGAGGCATGCGGTCAGGTCAGCACACCGCTTCCGGGCCGTTCCGCAGACTTTACAGAGTGTGGAGCCGCTGCTACTCGGTCACGTAGCTCCTCCAGTGATATCACGAGGCTGAGTGCACCCCGTACCAATCCTCCCACCAAGAAGTACCGGAAATCGACCTGGGACCGCCGCGTGGTAGCCATCAGTGCTAACGACCTCAAAGAAAGATACTCAGCTACAGAGGCGGACGTAGAGACTGGGCACCATGAGAGAAAGGCTGCGCCCATGTCGTACATCCTTTTTCATATAAGTACTTCTTGCTTGATCTTCTATTCGTATTGTTTCTTGTACATGCTGTATATTATCCGTCTTCCCCTACAGCGTACACATCTTTTTCTCAGAATTTCGATCTTGCACCGTTTTACATTGACGAACTTTTTTGAGGTCGACAAATCCGTTGAAGGGTCTTGATTTTTCGTAACTCTTGCTTTCATTATCAGAAGAACTGCCTCTCCAGCGCCTTTCCCTTTACTAAAGCCAAACTTTCCATCAGCTAAGATATCCTGAATTTTCTTTTCCGTTCTTCTGTTTGTTATTCTTGTCACTAGTTTTAATGCATCAGTTGTAAGGCTTATTGTGTGATAAGTCTCGCAGTTATGTGCCCTTGCTACTTTCATAATTCTGTGAGTGACTTTTTTCCGAAAGTTTTATGGTATATCACCAATGTCGTATATTCCGCACGTTAACTTGAATAATCGTTTGGTTGCCGTTTTCCCTAATTGATTATAGAAATTCCAAAGGAATATTACGAGGGCCGTTCAGAAAGTAACCTCCGGTTGATTTAAAAAAACACACCAAGTTAAATAAAAATATTTTAATATATACATCTTACAACTACATCTTTGCACTATTTTTCTACATAGTCTCCATAGCGATTGAGGAACTTATCGTATCTCTTCACAAGCTTTGAAATGCCTTCTGCATAAAAATCACCCGCTTGTGCCTGGAGCCAGCCTGTGACCGCTTCTTTGAGCTCTTCGTCGTCATCAAACCGCTGTGGCCCGAGCCATTTCTTCAAATGCATGAAGAGGTGATAATCACTTGGCGCCAGGTCTGGGCTGTAAGGTGAATGGTTGATAACGTCGCACTTGAAGGACTCAAGAAGGGCCGTTGTTCTGCGAGCAGAGTGAGGACGGGCGTTATCGTGCAAAAAAACGATACCGGAAGTCAGCATACCACGGCGTTTGTTCTGTATAGCCCGTCGTAACCTTTTTATTGTTTCACAGTACACGTCTTGATTAATGGTCGTACCACGTTCCATGAATTCAACCAACAACACCCCTTTGGCATCCCAAAACACCGTTGCCATCAGTTTTCTGGCAGAAAAATCTTGCGAGGCTTTTCTTGGTTTGATAGGCGAATTTTAATGTGCCCACATCTTTGATTATTCTTTTGTCTCAGGGTTCACGTACTTAATCCAGGTTTCGTCACCGGTCACGATTCTGTTTAACAATGGTTCTCCTTCGTCCTCATAACGTGACAGAAAGTCTAATGCAGAGGCCATTCTTTGAGTTTTGTGGTGGTCGGTAAGAATTTTGGGCACCCATCGTGCACAGAACTTACGGTAACCCAATCTTGCTGTCACTATCTCGTACAAGAGAGTCTTAGAAATCTGTGGAAAACCAGTAGACAACTCCGACATTGAGAAACGTCGATTTTCACGAACTTTTGCATCAACTGTCTGAACGAGTTCGTCAGTCACCAATGATGGTCTACCACTCCTCTCTTCATCATGAACGTTTTCTCGTCCACTTTTAAATAAACGTACCCATTCACGGACAACTCCTTCACTCATAACTCTTGGTCCGTACACGGCACAAAGCTCACGATGAATAGCTGCTGCAGAATATCCTTTGGCTGTAAAAAACCTTATGACAGCACGCACTTCACATTTGGCGGGGTTTTCTATTGCAGCACACATTTCAAACTGCCACAAAAACTAAACTAGCGCAGGTACGACGTTCACTCGACCACGGCTTGATGCCGACTGACCTGTTGAGTGCGTGAACGCACAGATGGCGTCGCTACTCCCAACACAACCCGCACTGTGACCAATCGGAGGTTACTTTCTGAACAGCCCTCGTATTTATACCTTCCGTCTTACTAGCTTCCACGCCTTCCATAGCTCTGTCTCTCGTAGAGGCTTTAAGTCTTCTTTTTCCACCTACCCACAGTCCTCTGCGGTTCTCAGTGGAGTATAGCTAATACTGAAATTATTTTAGTTTGACCTGTAAGTGTTTTGACTTTTCTGTATGGTAACTCTGTCCTTTCAACGACTAAACCTTTTTGGATTGTTTGACAATTTTCCTGCAGCCATTCCGTGCACTTCCTATCATTTCTAAGTGACTTGTATCCTCTATTCTTGCGTTTTCTGAGCAGTTTTTTATTCCCTTCTTTTGCCGTCAGTTCAAGTATTTCTTCTGTTACACAAAGTTTCTTCGCGGATATCTTCCTTGTAGCTGCATCTGCCTGTCCAACTTCTGCGATTGCCCATTTTAAAGATATCCATTCCTCTTCAACTGAACTACCCAACGCGGCATTCAGTATCTACAACCTTAGAGGACTTCAAATGTATATAACTGTTATTTATAGATTCTTCCGTTAATTCGTGGCACAATGACTTCATATTTAAGGTTGAATAGCAAGTACTCTTGTTTGTTCTACTGATGTTTGTTTATTTCAAACTAGTTTTCGGCTTATTGCGGCACCTTCAGGAAACAACTGACTGGCTTCTTAAAGGGACACCTGTTTATCTGTAACTATTCTATCATTGTTCTGATGAACTCCAGTATCACACTTCTTTCCATTTTTAATCTTCCTGAAGATTCACGTAAAGTTCGGCGTACTCGTTATCATTGGCTAAGATGGCTCTGAGCACTATGAGACTTAACATCTGAGGTCATCAGTCCCCTAGAACTTAGAACTACTTAAACCTAACTAACCTAAGGACATCACACACATCCATGCCCTAGGCACGATTCGAACCTGCGACCGAAGCAGTCGCGCGGTTCCGGACTGAAGCGCCTAGAACCGCTCGGTCACCGCGGCCGGCCTCGTTATCATTACTAAATTGTGATCTCACTCTATATCTGCTCCTGGATACGCCTTGCAATCCACTATCTGATTTCGGGATCTCTGTCTCACCATGATGTAAGCCAGCTGGTATCTTCCCGTACCTCCAGGCTTTTCCGAGCACACCTACTCCTCACGTGATTTGTGATTTTGAACCCTGTATTGATTATTACTAGCTAAGTTTACTGAAGAACTCTATTAATCTTTTTCTTCTCACATATCTAATACCCAGCCCATATCCGCTGGTACCCCGTCTTCCGTACCGTCCCCTACCATAGCTTTCCAATCCTCCGTAATTATCAGATTATCATTTCCCTTTACATACTGAGTTATCGTTTCAGTGTCCTCATATAGCTACTCTCTTTATCTCTTCACCTTCTGCATCAGACATCGACATGTAAAGCTGAATTATTGTTGTTTGCATTGGTTTGCTGTCAAATCTAATGAGACTAATCCTTTCACAGAATTGTTCAGAGTATCTCATTAAGCTGCCTTCCTATTCGTAACGAATCCTACCACCATTTTTTTGCTTCTATTGATATCATATACTCGGCTGACCAGAAATCCTTGTCTTCTTTCCATTCCACTCATTGACCTCACTATAACTAGAAGAAGGTTTTGCGTTTTCCTTTACAGATTTTCTAGCTTGCACCCAGCCAATGAGCCACATCCATTTCCAACATTGTTTCATCAATGTACAAACTGAACAGTACTGGAGAAAGGCTGCGTCCCTATGGTACACTAGCCGGCCGGGGTGGCCGAGCGGTTCTAGGCGCTACAGTCTGGAACCGCGCGACCGCTACGGTCGCAGGTTCGAATCCTGCTTCGGGCATGGATGTGTGTGATGTCCTTAGGTTAGTTAGGTTTAAGTAGTTCTAAGTTCTAGGGGACTGATGACCTGAGAAGTTAAGTCCCATAGTGCTCAGAGCCATTTGAACCTATGTTACACTCTTTTTTTAATCCGGGTACTTCGTTCTTGATCTTCCATCCTTATTATTTCTTGTACATATTGTGTGATACGCGTCTCTCCCTACAGCGTACATCTATATTTCTGAGAATTTCGATCATTCAGACTTAATTACCTTCCACTTTCCGACTCGTGGAATGTTACCGTACCGCTGTTTATTCAGTCGTTTCTTCATGCTTACTTCCCCCTTGGCAGTTCGCTCCCGGCGTTCCCAATGGAGGTCTAGTCCGGAATCTTTTGCCATTGGAGAGATCATCACCACTTTTTATTTACAGGCCACCTGTCGTGTGGGTACATACTAACCGTGGTTTCCGTTGCCTTCTACAACCTGAGGCTGTTGATCAGTGCTGATTCTTCCTCCTTGTACGGGCAGTTTCCCACCCTAAGGGCACGAAGATGTCCTGAGCTTCATTCAGCTCTTCTGCCCTCTTCGACGAGACCGTTGGCAGAACGGTTATGACTCTTTATGTCGGTATTCTTCAGCCGCCATTGCTGATGATTTTTACTTAAAATTGAAGTGTTGAGCCCGGGACCCAGGACGTTTTGATGGTCAAAGATGCAACTCTTATGCCACGGATAATAACTAAAGGGAATGTTAAGCAGTGTATTTCGTAAGATAAATGCCCGGCAAAATGGGGTTTATTAGAGGACACATGCAAAGGAATGTTTCATATCCCAAGGGTACGAAAAGCGTTAGCAGAGCTCTTATTTTCATGCGGATTGCGCGATTGTCTTGTTGCACTGGTTGTGTCACAACATTGTCGGGTAGAGTAACTGTAGTAACTGTCCCTTATCGCTAATAGTCTATTGTCCATGTTCCCTTGTCCGCGGCTACGGTTATCTTTTCTGTTGTGCGACCAAGAGAGTTTCATACCTGGCTGTGAGTGTAACTCAGTGCCTGCTTTTGCGTCGTAGGGAAGCAGCTATTCGTGTAACTCTGACAGATGATAAATGGAACGAATTAAAAATGTTTATTTCGCAAAGAAGAAATGCATTATTTCGCGAAGGAGAAATGCAAATTTAGGGAACGGAAATATCTCACTCATCCTGTCCTTGAAAAAAGTTCACCGGAAAAAATATTGGTCACGCCCTTAAGACAGCACAGTGGTGGTTTTGGAACGTCGTAGATTGTGCAGAGCTGGTACAATGTGAACATTTTACCGTCCAGCGCTAACGTAAGTCATGTCAGTGAAGTGCTGTGTATGCACCAGTCTGTTATATACGAGGTGCCTTCACTAAAAACTGCAACACATTTTTTTTTCTAAAAGTAGGTTCGTTAGATTCAGGTTTCCAATACACCGTGTTACTATCCATCTTCTGGCTACAATACCCTATTTTTAAACATAATTCCAGTTCAGTGCGACGACCTTACGCCACTTTGCTGGGAAGACCTGTGTGCCTGCATGGTATCACTCTACTGGTCAACGTTGGAGCCAACGTTTTGGTGCATCAATGACCTCCCCGTCATCCACGTACTGCTTCCCGCGGAGTGCTCTCTTCATTGGGCCAAACAGACGGGAGCCTGAACATGCGAGATCCGCACTGTAGGACGGTTCTGGAAGAACAGTCCAATGAAATTTTCTGAGTTCCTCTACCAAGAGTGACGTCCAGTTGTACAGCGAGATGAAATGAAATGAAATGATCGTTTGGCATTGATGGCTGGGAGTCCCCACCTGGGAAATTTGGTCTTCGATATGCAAGTCTTTTCAGTTGCGCCACATTGGGCTAGTTGTGTGTCGATGATGATGATGAAACGATGGTGAGGACAACTTAACACCCAGTACCCAACCGGAGAAAATCTCTGCGTGGCATTCAGACGCGCTTGCGACACAACTAAGGGGGCGGACTGTGCAGCGGAGTGTTAGATTGTGATCCGTCGATCACCTCGAATGAGAGTATCCGCACATTCTAGCTTTGCATGAGTCACAGCTGTGTGCGGCCGGTCGGCACGCGGAAGATTGGACAGGTTTGCACGACCTTGTTGCGCCTCGCCCAACGACTCACCGTGCTTTTGTTCACTGCCAGATCTCCGTAGGCATTTTCAAGCGCCTATGAATATCTGCGATATCCTTGTTTTCGGCCAAAAGAAACTCAGTGACAGTTTTCTGCTGAGAACTCATCTCCTTTACAGACGCCATTTTGAAGCTGCGTATAGCGCCGCCACCTATCCGAACTTCATGAAACTGTAGAGGCTGAAGCGGAATAGTTCACGACGTCCCACAACAACTTCCGCATTTTTTTCAAGTGAAACTTGCCGAGAAAAAAAGTATGTTGTATTACTCATAGAACATCCATCGTAGAATGGGCATAGTAGGATGTACATACGCGACAGAGTGACAGAAAGGGGCTATTGGGTTATTATGTTCGGAGCTGCCCATGATCACACTGTGAACAATGCTGTATGATTCGCTGGTGTATCAACGCGGGTCACCCGACGTGAAATAATGTACCACTCGAAGCTATGTGGGACGTTGTAAAAACAGTGGTCACAAAAAGATAATAAGATTAACAAGGTAATCACCAACATTAACCGTAGATGATTGTTATACTTTGTCAACTTCAGTTGTTTTCAGACCCGACAGAAATACTGCTATCAGGGAATGCAAGCCCAGCTCAAGCAGTTTCCAAGCGAACATTGCGAAGGAAACTGTACGCAGTGGACGTTTGTAGTCGGCTAGTGAGCTCACATCCGGACATACAGTAGCGCGTCTAAAATGGGCCAAACAACACAGAAACTGAACAGTAACTGACGGGACGCGTGTAGTGTGGTGCGACGAGTCTCAAAGCGTCGAATGCAGCAATCGCCCGATGAGGCGTTTAACGCGCAGTATGTGGGTCTGTGGTGGTTGGTAGGGTTTCTCGTACTACGTCTTGGGCCCACCCATTCAGGTTACCGTGAGCTTGAATTACGATACTTATTTCAGCTTGCTAGGTGGCCAACTATCCCCCTCCTTCCACATCTTCATATCGAGTGCGCTGTGAAAGCTCTTGCCTTCCAACATCATAACAGCCGTATTGACAGGGCTGCATGTATACGTTCCTCGTCTGCCGAACACCCCGTCAGTCTATCGCACCCCGACTGGCCTGCAAGAGCATACGATCGTAATCCTAAGGGAAATATTTGGAACTATTTGCAACAGCCCGGTGAAACATAGCAGTGAACATCTCCGCAGTTTTGATGCTCTTCTCGATGTAACAACCAGTAAATGGCTTCAGATGGGTATGGCATGCTTGAAAACACACAGATTCTAAATCCTTTCATCCAGTCTCTCTCTCTCTCTCTCTCTCTCTCTCTCTCTCTCTCTCTCGTTAAGCCATACTCAGCGCCTCCCTCTACTGTCTACTACCACTGTCTATACATTTCTCTCGCACACTGTTTCCTTTCTTCCGTTGACTGACAGTATATCCCATTGCTACCATCTCCGTTCTCACGTACACTCTCTCATTTTTTGTCTGTCTTTCCCACTATCACTGTCTCCATGATACTTCGGCCGTAAAAAATTTTTGGGATGCAACTTATTTTTCCCCTGTATCCACGAGTTTAAAATTTCAGTCCCAAATGCGCCATTCCCTACACCTACGCTATAAAGTTCGCTGGCCTGGAAGGATCCAGACCCCCAAGCCTGTGTATAGTTTCCACTCATCTGTATTCCTCATTTACGCACTCTCATTTTCCTTTTGCCGTCACTGTTTCTATATCCATCCAACTCTGTTTCTCTTGTACTTCCACTGTCGCTCATTGACCACCAATATCCCATCTCTCTCTTTGGCTCCCATTGCTATTGTCTTTCTCTCCTACCGTCACTGTTCGCTCTCTCTTCCACCTGTTCGCTTTCTCTTCCACCGTCACTGTCTCTCTCAAACTCTCTTTCAGCACAAAAAAGCGCCAAAAATTTTGTGAGGAATGCGAGATGAGAGCTGAAGCAGCTGGTTCCCCACTTTTCTGTCAGAATCTTTTAAAGATGAACATACTCAACTATTTTGTACTCCGAGAAGAAAGGCTTTTCGCTGGTTCCCTTCTCTTCCTTGCTGCAGTCTGGTGTGATGGTTATATAAAACGAATACTATAGGTCATTAAAGTTGTGACCGTTTATTTTTATATATATTGACACCTGTAAACAAAAAATAAGTACACATAATATAGGTTTAACACAAAATCGTTTGCTTTACATTGTTTCTGGATACTTCGCTCATCGATCTAAATTCATCGGATACGTCCGGCTTAAAAGAATAAAAATATCATTAGAAATATTTTACTGAATTTTTAATCTTTCCAGTATTACGTAAGTTTTGGCAGTTATTTTAAGTTCTTTTCAGGCATGTCAAGACATTTTTAGCCCTTTTTTGTCACTGCAGTACCACTTTGGGCATACTGTATTGGTATAGCCGTGAAGTGCCCATTATACATAGACAGCGTGTCATAAAATTTTATTGGTTGAAAAATTCTTACTAAAGCACAGTTTGGTGACCTCTGAACCCTTGCAATGACCCTAGAACCTTCGCAGTGTGTTTATAGATAGGTCAAATCTTCCTTCCGACATTTGGTTATTTAAAAGAGTAGTTGCTCTTTATTTTTGAAGAATGATCAGTTGATTTCTCTGTTGCTGCTCACGTAAATCTGGGAGGATACACAAATGTGGAATAGTTTTCCTAAGCCTTTTGTGATACGCTAGATTCTAGCCTACGTCGTATTTCCATATACAACACCTGTAGGTGAACCTGTATCCGTAAGTTGGTTCAAGGATCAAAGACTTCATTTTTGTAGCGCAGGCCTACCGTACGGTATACAACTATGCAGCCTGGTCCTGGGCGCCTGCTTGACAGTGTTTGCACAACTAATGCCGTTTCCGGTCACCGTGCTCTCACATTCTAGGACATTTCTCGAATTCTATACGACAGATTTCAACGTCAGCATTAACAAACGCTATATCACTGTAATTTTGTTCTCAAGGGCAATCACATACAGTAATTTAAAAAGTACATGGTTTCATTTAAAAAAACCTACCTATTTCAATATCTCAGTTGATAACAGTGCAAAAAATGTTAACCAAACAAAAACATATGTGCCCTTCGACGCTGTAACATTTGCCGAAAACCGCGTTTCGATATGTGTAACCGTTCAAGAGATGAAAGGGGTGCAACGTCTTATGTGACGCACCCTATGTATAATAAAGGCGAGGCGACCAATGATCTCTTCAGTACGGATGCATACCAGGCTCGAACTCTTACGGGAATCGTCGAAATGCCGCGTATAGTGGGGACAATGGGCAAGGCGAACTATTTTAGTAGCGCGTGGATGAGAATTTGGGTCTGACGAGAGGCTTGCTAGAGTAGGCTGTTGCAATGAACACTGAGTTCGGATGGCTTAGTGGTCAGAGCATCTGCCTAGTAAGTAGAAGACCCGGGTTCGAATCCAGGTCTGGCACAAATTTTCAACTTTCCCCAGTTATTCCAATCAGTGCCCTCTCGCAACCAGTGTCTGTACTTCCTTTGTGTCTTAAGAAATGATACAAGTCGCCAGCCCCAAAAGTGGTACGCATGTTTCTTCGCGATTTTCTCAGGAATTGCCCATAAACAAACGGTGCTGTTATATGCTGCCTAATGTCCACCCTAGACCACACCTAATGCAAAGGAACCAACCGATTCTCCATTTGCATGGGCTCGAGGAAGTGTCTCATGTTTGAATTTTGACCCTCTACCGAAGAATAGCTGCAATAGGTATAACTACGTTTGCTAGACCAACGAGATTACCAAAACGATTGACTCCTTATGTCGTTGCTCAATAGAATTCGAAATATGACTGCCTGAAAAATAGCATTTTGGTGCACGACTTTTTGGAACGTATTGGTGCTGTACACTGTCAAGCAAGGACTGATTTTTTTTGTCCGGTGTATGTGCAGTGACATTACTCCAGGCACACACTCATATTGGGCGGACTATTTGGTAAGACACAGAAAACTCATCTGACGCTGCTTGGGAGTAACCTTCCCGCAGTCGGAAACTTTCGTTGTCAGGCATATGTGCCAAACCAGGCAGTCTACGCGGCGTAGAATTAGGTTGAAGGTTAATGTGCAGTTAACAGGAAATTGATTAGAGATGGAACACTAAACGGGTTAGACAAGGATGTGGAATAAATTCATCATGGTTTTGATGAACTAAACGAGATGACACAGTGCATAAGGAATTGAGCTCGTTTTCGGATCGAGTGGGATTCTGATCCATTCGCACCATTCAGATTTATGTTTTCCGCCATTTCCTTTTGCAAACCGGTCGAAATCGAGTTTACGCTGCATTTCCAGTCAGAGCGTCGTCGACAGGACACTAATCTCTACTCTTCCCTTTTTTCCTTTAGCGGAGGAAATACGGCAGTTTCTCTCATTGGCTGCTGTGGGTGTATGTGCTCATTAATATGTAACACTATAGATGCATTATTTATTCATTAACACTTGGGAACTCACACTTCAACGAAAATCTGATCTCTCTGTCTGCAGCATCTCACTACAGGACAGTATCGAGGAAGAGAAAATCACTTGTAGACAATAGTGAACCGTACAGTGAGCTGTTACGTTTGGCGGACAACTTTAAGGTGTCATCTCAGTAATTATCTGTATTACTAAAGACGTAACACGGTTCAAAGTGCGAGGACACAGTTACAGGTGGCCTATTAACGGCTTACAGGGGCATCAAAAATGTGAATTTCAATATTTCATTTAATTTCCAATAGATTGCATTTTGCATGCTGCCTATTAAGTTTATTATTTAACTTGTGTTCCCAGACAGGTTTCACCTTATTTACAAGGCATCTTCAGGGGGTATTCTGAAATATTACACGATTTCTTCGTTTGCAGACGGAGGTTAGAGTTTGCATATATTGCTTACACATTGAAAACAGTTTATTAAAAATTTGTATAATAAAATGTAAAAGTCCTTACTGATCAGCTTCTAATTCATTATTTGTAGGCCAAAACGCTTTGATGTAAGTTTTGTACGTGTGTACTCTTTTTACACTGAAGCGCCAAAGAAACTGGTATAGGCATGCACATTCAAATATGGAGATACGTAAACAGACAGAAAACGGCCCTGCGGTCGGCAACGCCTATATAAGACAGCAAGTGTCTGGCGCAGTTGTTAGGTCGGTTACTGCTGCTACAATGGCAGGCCATAAAGATTTAAGTGAGTTTGAACGTGGTGTTATAGTCGGGGCACGAGCAATGGGACACAGCATCTTCGAGGTACCATGAATATCATAAATCCGGTAAAACATCAAATCTCCGATATTGCTGCGGCCGGGAAAAGATCATGGGAGTACAGGACCAACAACGACTGAAGAGACTTTCAACAAGACAGAATTGCAACCCTTCCGCAAATTACTGCAGATTTCAGTGCTGAGCCATCAACAAGTGTAAGCGTGCGAACCATTCAACGAAACATCATCGACATGGGCTTTCGGAGCCGAAGGCCTACTCGTGTACCCTTGATGACTGCACAACACGAAGTTTATGCCTCGCTTGGGCCCATCAACGCTGACACTGGACTGTTGAAGACTGGAAACATGTTGCCGGGTAGGACGAGTCTCATTTCAAATTTTATCGAGCGGATGGATGTGTAAAGGTATGGAAACAACCTCATCAATCCATGGACCCTGCATGTCTGCAGGAGACTGTTCAAGCTGGTGGAGGCTCTGTAATGATTGGGGCGTGTGCGGTGGGAGTGATACGGGACCACTGATATGTCTAGATACGACTCTGATAGTGGCACGTAGGTAAGCATCCTGTCTGATCACGTGCATCCATTTATGTCCATTGTACATTCCGACGTTTTTGGGCAATTCCAGCAAGACAGTGCGACACCCCACACGTCCAGAATTTTCTACTGAGTGGCTCCAGGAGCACTCTTCTGAATTTAAACACTTCTGCCGGCCACCAAACTTACCAGACATGAACATTATTGAGCATATCTGGGATGCCTTGCAACGTGCTGTTCAGAAGAGATCTCGACCCCCTCGTACTTTTACGGATTTATGGACAGCACTGCAGGATTCATGGTGTCAGTTCCCACCAGAATTAGTTCAGGCATTAGTCGAGGCAAGCCACGTCGTGTTGCGGCACTTCTGCGTGCTCGCGGAGGCTCTGTATGATATTAGGGAAGTGAACCATTTTCTTTGGAACTTCAGTGAATTTTTTATTTATTTCTTTTCTATTTTTATTATTTATTTATTTGTATTATTACTATTATTATTTTCATTTTTTATTATATCCTTAGGACCTAAGGAGGGGAATGGGGTTTGTGAGTGTCTATTGTAGTCCCGGCCATGACGTGTCAAATTTAATGCGGGCCGAGTGTGCGGTCGAAGGCTCCGCCCTTATTGCCGTTACTCCTTCTTTCCCGAAAGTACACGGTACAGTGCGACATTTCATTTAGAGTTGCGGTGCGGCATTTTACAGTCGGCTCAACTTTCTTCAGTTCGGCAGAATCGTGCTGTCAGCGCTCCTTATCCTTCGCTATTTGTTTGTGGTATGAAGGACGTTCACAGATTTACTGGATGTTTGCACAAAAAGAGGCCGTCTAGTGATACATCGTCACAAGCCTTTAAAAATGAATGCGTATGGGAGAAGGGAGGGATGAGAATTCTTTACATACATATTACGCAGTTGCATAAGCGACTGGTACTGCAAATTTGCTAGGAAATGATATTGCAATAATATGCAGAAAGAGTTTAAAGATTTCAAAATATCCACGGGTGTACTGCCGGTCTACAGTGTCCAACGGGCGCAATATTTCGGCGATCATACATGTCGCCATCATCAGGTGATCTGACGGACTGAGCTCCTGTGAACGTGCCGGTACGGAGATCCGTACGCTATGGCTGCTCAGGGGGTACTGGCTTCGGTCGCGGCGGCGGCCGATTTAAATGCCCTCCGCCCGCGGCGCACTCCCTCCGCCGTCCGCGCCCCGCGCCACGGTCGCGCGGTGGAACAGATTGCGACGGCGTCTGAGATGACTTCGATGTAATGGCTCTGTCCGCCGTGGTCGTCACAACTATACGTTTGCTCGATTTACTCTTGATTGACCCAGTCGCTGGTTCCCAAGCCTTGCTAAGATTATAGCCACAGTCACGGTTTATGAGGTCGTCATTGGTGCGAATTTTGATGGCCTCTCTAACAACGCTGTCCCAGTATCTCGACGTCTGTACCAGAATCCTCGTGCGTTCATACTCCATAGCGTAATTTTCCGACAAAATGTTCAGCGACCGCCGACTGGATACATCAGTCGAGTGTTCCTCTGGTGTTCGCGGCATCGATCCTCGACGGTACGTATCGTCTGACCAATATACGACTCGCCACATTGACACAGAATCTGGTACACGCCGGCTTTCCTCAAACCGAGGTCATCTTTGGCGCTCCCCACCAGTGCAAGAGTTTTATTCGGAGGACAAAACACAGTTCCGACCCGGTGTTTCTTCAAAATGCGGGCGATTTTCCCCGAGAGTGCGCCTGTATATGGAATAAACGTAGCGCCTACCTCATCCCTCGTGATTTCATCCATCTCCACAGGTTGTGCTGTAGTGGTTGGGCGGAAAGCACGTTGAGTCTGCCACTCTGAGTACCCATTTACCAGTTGAACAGGTTGCAGCTCGACTTCCGCCTGAATCAGCTGAGGAAATACGTCGTGAAACTTGTCGTGCGTTGACGAAATCCAAACCGATGAAGTCAAATGTCACCAGTAAAGTGAGGGCGGCCATTCGTGAGCTGAGGGAGCGCTCTGAAATTGTTATTTTACCGGCTGACAAAGGCAATGCTACAGTTGTTGTCTCCCATAAGGACTACACTGATAAGTTGCAGAGCCTGCTAAATGACGATTTCTACCTGAAGATCAGCGTTGACCCTACAAAGAAGGTGGAGAACAAGACGAGGTTGCTTCTCAAGGACGCAGATTTACCGGAGGGTGACGCTAAGGTCCGGTACCGTCTAGACTATATGGACTCCAGAAGATTCACAAAGAGGGGGTACGATTACGCCCTATTGTCAGCAACATCAGGGCACCTACACATTTGTTGGCCAAATACATGACGGGAGTATTAAGTCCTTATGTGGGTAAATGGCCTCATCACATCCGTAATTATGTGGATTTTGTTAAACGCCTTGATAGCTTCAGGTTGGATGAGTCAGATATCATGGTGAGTTTTGACATCGTTTCCCTGTTTACGAGGGTACCCCTGCGAGAGTCACTAGAATTGATTAGTCAGAAGTTTGACGAGAAGACCACTGAACTTTTTGGGCATGTCTTGACTTCCACGTATTTTCTTTTTAATGGAGAATACTATGACCAAACGGGGGGAGTCGCCTTGGGTAGTCCAGTCTCACCGGTGGTAGCGAATTTGTACATGGAGAACTTCGAGAAGGAAGCCCTTTCGTCATCCGAATGGAGACCTACTTGCTTTTTCCGTTACGTGGACGACACGTTCGTCATCTGGCCACATAGTATGGGTAAACTCCTTGACTTCCTTACACATCTAAATCCCATACACCCAACATCAAATTCACTATGGAGACTGAAACGGAAGGTAAATTACCTTTCCTTGACGTCTTGGTCAAGAGAAGGGCTGACGGCACCCTAGGTCATGGGGTGTATCGGAAGACAACGCATACTGATCTGTATTTGCACGCATCACACCGACGTCATCTCAGACGCCGTCGCAATCTGTTCCACCGCGCGACCGTGGCGCGGGGCGTGGATGGCGGAGGGAGAGCGCCGCGTGCGGAGGGTATTTAAATCGGCCGCCACCGCGACCGAAGCCGGTTCCCCCTGAGCAGCCATAGCGTACGGATCTCCGTACCGGCACGTTCACAGGAGCTCAGTCCGTCAATTCACCTGATGATGGCGACATGTATGATCGCCGAAATATTGCGCCCGTTGGACACTGTAGACCGGCAGTACACCCGTGGATATTTTGATTATCAAATACACCGGGAGAAACTCAAGAATCACAATTTAAAGATTTAGTTGACAAGAAAAGAACAAAGAAATACAACGATCGACAGTTGGGATTCATTGTACAGTACATCAAGAAGTACTTTCTGCTAAATTTGAAAGCGTGCAGCAAGTGTAGATATCGGTGGTATGAACAGTAAAATTTCTGAAGTCGCACGCATTATTCCACTGCCAGTTGCACTGTTTTCGATGAACTCGAACGAAGAGCATGGAGACGTCATACATCACTGCAAAGTTCGTTGGTTAAGTCAAAGGGCAAACCTGAAAAGATTTTTCCATTTAAAGCTTGTCATTGTTGAATTTATGAGGGAAAAAGGAGTGTATGAACGAAAATTACAAATCCGCAATGGTTTGCAGACCTCACATTTTAAGTAGACTTGACTGCACACTGGCCATGATAATATACTGCAAGGTAAGAAATAACTTCTTCCTGATTCGATGGGGATGCATTTAAAAAGAAAATCACGTTGTAGTAGGGACATATTCTGACAAGGAAAATACGGTTCCGTCAGCTCACTGGCGTTAAAGAAAGCGTGAGGTTTGAAGAAATCATTGTGGTCTTGCAAGAATTACAACGATAGTTTTATAAAGGTTTTGAGGACACTGTCAATCTTACAAATATTTTCGAGCCGTTTTCGAGACCGATTGCCGTTTCAGTTGAAAGTGCCCCTGTGCAAGTGCATGTGTAGCTGTTTCACCTGCAAGGTAATTCCTGTTTTAATTACAAATGTTTCACCTCTAAAACTCTCCACGACGTTTACATTGCTTTCCTCAGGTAGAGTTTCAAAGTATCCATCATGAGGCTGCAAAAGTGCTACAATATTTTGATCGACATATGTGTGTAAAAGACCTTTTCTCGGTTATGAAACCAAATAAGTCTCGATTGCCCGGCAACTCGAATATGAAAATCTGTGAAATTGTCTGTGTCTGTCTGTATGCCGACAGTTTCTACTAGGTAAAATTTATATCTTCAGCGCGGCAATAATGATCAAATAATACTGAATATTTGTCTTGTTTGTGATCTGTGTTGTTGAGAAATGTGAAATATAAAACCAAATCATATGCAGGACTCCTGCACTGCCATTTAAATGCGGCGCATTCGCAGTTTCGCCGGCCGTTGTGGCCGAGCGGTTCTAGGCGCTTCAGTCTGCAACCGCGGTGCTGCTACGGTCGCAGGCTCGAATCCTGCCTCGGGCATGGACGTGTGTGCTGTCTTTAGGTTCGTTGGGTGTAAGTAGTTCTAAGTCTAGGGGACTGATGACCTCAGAAGTCAAGTCCCATAATGCTTAGAGCCATTTGAACCATTTTTTTCGCATTTTCCCCTCGTCCTCTGTCGTCACGTTCAGACAGCGTGGCCTGGCGTTGGGGGAAATGTGCAGCAAAGCGGAGCGTTATGGCACTCGTGCCAGTGCATGGCCCGTGGGCCGAAATCTTGGCCACCCCTGAACTATTGGGGTTTCTGTGTACTATGTTATCAACAAGTGTAAGCAGTGGGGAGTTAGACACATTCATTTGGTCATTTAGTAGCAGCTTCTTTTCAGCTTTTGTTTTACATATGTGATTATTTTCTTATGAGGTTAGAGAGTATCTTTCATTACTAAGAAAATAATGAGAGACTTACCACAAGAGAGAAAGACATGGAAATAGAATTAACAATGAATGCCAGCTCCTAACCGTACAAGGAAATCATCATCTTTACAGAAAAAGACCGAACTGAAGTTGCTACTAAGTGACCAACTGAATACGGCTAACCATTCACTGTTTACACATGATTGATCATGTAACACACAGAAATCTCAATAGATGATGACAAATCGCATTCCTCTCTTAAATGTATAAATGAAACATGGGAATAATAATAAAAATAATAATAATAATCAAAAATTAATAAAAAAGAATAAAAATAGAAAAGAAAATAGATAAAAACAAAAAGGGTACACACACACACACACACACACACACACACAAAAACGTAGAACACCACATACAAACAAAAACAGTTGAAAGCAAAAACTGAGAAACTCGGCAACACTTACAGAAATGAATCACAGTCCAGGCACAGAAAATGGCACTTATAGTGCTATGTTTCGAAAACAAAAGTACCGCGTGGAAAACTGCAAGCTTTCAAGCAATTTGCTACATCAGAGAATGCTGAATTTATTATAAGAATTTTAGTGAACTTTTGTCAATCTATAACGAATATGTGCGAACTACAACCCATCTCTGCAAGCGAAGAAATCGTGTAATATTTCAGGATACCCCATGGAGATGGCTTGTAAATTAGGCGAAACGTGTCTGGATGCTCAAGTCTAATAAATAGCTTAATGTGAAGCATGCAAATGCGTTTTTCTTTTATATTACTGCAATTTATATATAGCTGCTGCAAAACGGCCACCACAGGAAACTTGTTATTTCATATAATTATTGACTCAAATGGAAAATTTCAAATGCTGTCATAATTTGCTCATTAAAAGATATAATCTGATGTTAAAGATTTAACACAGTAAGACAAGCATTACAGTTAGAAAATATGTCAGTGATTCGTGGCGCGCAAATTACCCAGACTACATTCATCGAATATTTGAGTTTGAGAGCACCTTCTTTAAACTTTTTGTCGCTTATATGGTTAGTGTCAAATATTTAACGCATTAACTCATTTGAAAAGAAATCAAACATTAAAAACTGTTTTATTCATGGGATTTAGTCTTTAAAGTGTTTGTGATGAGAGAGGGGAAGGATGTTACTGGTGTTCTTACTGGATGAACAACTCTGTGTTTGTGTGTATCGCCTTATTCGCGGACAATGAACAGCAAACAGAAAAAATCGGTAGTAGTCCACCGAGCGAAAAGGAAGACGTCAACTATCCCTGCACAAATTGTTTCATACCGTATTCTTGTTTCAGAAGTGTACATTTGATCAAGAGTCATAACTTACCAACACTAGACATGTCAGTTGAGAGTGATCCGCGATCCGTATTTCTATGAAATACACTTATTTTCAGTTTGTCGATCGCAGTATTACTATCTCAAAGTGGCCCGTTTTCGCAGTTTAACCCATCTTCAGATCAGAGGTTGCACTACCCGAAACTGATCACTTTGAGATAATAAGAGAGCGAATGACAGACTGAAAGTAATTACATTTTCTAGAATAATCTCATCAGACTCTGACTATAGGCTCGGAGCCCGTCGGGATGTGATGGCATTCCGTTGCACATCGATACTGAGACCAACACAGAGAGTGACGCATATGTTGTTAGGTGAGTCCTAATCAAATGTTATACCACTGGTCTACGAACGTGTGTAGGATTAGATTTAAGGAGCGTAGGGAATGAAACAATAAGGCTTATTAAATTAAAAAAAGTAAATTTACTGTGAATTAAGAACAAAACAATAATCCAAATTACTGTTGTTGGAAGATTTGCACCTGACTTTGAGCCTCAGAAAATTATTATTAGCACAGACCTGCCATAACGCGCGCTACTAACACTATTGCATCACATCTCTATATATATGAGCAGGGATCGATATCAGTATCCTTCCAAGATTGTAAACCTTTTCTAACTTCAATCACCTTTCGTACGCTGTAATATATGCTCTAAAACGTAGTGAAGGGTATGTTACACGCAGACACAGTTTTCTATAAAACATTTTTAAATCAAATGCGCGTGCTTGAGTAATAGTGAGATTTCATAGTGTCCGTGACAAACAATTATAAACCGGAATCACAGTTTTTCAGCACAGCATTTGTAATCAGGTGCTCGATGTTGACTAATAGTGAGATTTTACAATAATGTGGTACGGAGATGTTATGAAGCTAAGATGATAAGCAGTCACATGTAAAAACATCAGATATTTTTAGTGATTAAATCTTTCAAAATCGAGGAAGGAATGTTGCGTTGTGAAAAATCACGCGATTTGAAAAATGGAAGTTTTAGCCATTTTCATACGAAAATTAATGCATATATTAAAAAAACTAACTAAAGTATCAGATATGGCATACTTTTATTTACATAGAAATGCTTTTACAGTAATAGGCTTTATGT
This sequence comes from Schistocerca piceifrons, assembly GCF_021461385.2. Lineage (NCBI taxonomy): Eukaryota > Metazoa > Arthropoda > Insecta > Orthoptera > Acrididae > Schistocerca > Schistocerca piceifrons. Next base: position 148,822,353 of record NC_060143.1, read on the forward strand.
TCAAGAAATCAAGTGCCTGTTTATCGATATTCAGATATGTCTGTTATTTCTTTTTTCTTTGCAAATAAATACATTTACGGTACAAACGGGGAGAAGAATAAGCTAGCGGTTAATTTCGTAACAGTCTCTGTACCATCTTTCGTAAGAACGTATTTCCGTGCAGGCGTCCTTGTACTGCTCTTGTCATTCCAACCGCGTAGCTCTCTAACGAGGAAATATTGAGCAAGCTTACACGCTTTCGTGGGGAGCTGATTTTGGGAGCGCCTGTGTGTAGTGCGACTGCAACCCGCAGTACAAAGGAGTCTGGCGGGTCAGACTATACGTCCGAAGGAAGGAAGAAGGGAAGAAAGGTTATGGCTTAACGTATCTTTGGTGACGAGGTCGTTAGAGATAGATTACATGCGTGGACGTAGAAGGAAACCGCTATTCCTTTTTCAGAGAAACGATCCCATTATTTTCCGTAATCGATTTAGGGAAACTACGGAAAACCAAAAGCACTGCCGCCGTCGGAAACCACGGAAAATTAAAAGCATTGCCGCCTTCCTCCCGAATATGCACCCTGTGTGTTTGTAATCACTGCTCTACCTCACTTGGTACTACACGTCCCACCTTCTCTGCATTATGTGTATATTCATACTGTGGTTGTTAGGAAATGGACACATGATTCGAATGCTAATCCAATATAGTCTTGGAAAACGGAGATATCTATAAGATAATTTTTTCCATGTTGTTTCAATACTGTTGTTTCTTTAAAAGAAAAATAATTCGAGTTTTTAATATACTGATACCTACTTGTCAAAAACGTATGATTGGCTCCATATAATACATACATTTACTTTACGCAGCGGCCTCAAACCTTCCGTCGTCCTGTTCTACTCACGAAACGTGGCGGTGAAAGCCGAAAACCATACCTCATTAGGAGTAGATGACACTGAAGTCTTTGTATCACGAAACTTACAGCAGAACCAGAAGTCATAATGCGTTCAGCCAAAGATGAGTCTGATGAGGCCAGCGTGTTGTCCGGCACACCTATCCAGCGACCAGGAAATGTAGTGGCGAAGGACTCAGGGATTGAGCGGCCACGATATAGTCTTGTACGATCTTGCTAGAAATATGCCATCACTCTGATGCGGTAGTTGGAGTTTGTCGATAACATACTGGTAAAACTTCTCCATGTAGACTTTTGATTGACTGTGACGTGTTGGAAATTGGGGACCGATTACACTGCTGACATAAAATTCAGCTTTAGCGAGTGACATTGGTGCCTACTTATGAATATCGCGTAACCCGGTCTGTTCATACAACGACAGGAATATGTGCTCTTCAGGAAGCAGTTACCTGTGTACGCACCCTTCACGTTATCCAACACGGTCTCCAAGATCTCCACTAACTCCCCAGGTGATGAGAGTCACCAAATCTGTACCCCATAGGTTCTACTTGGAACGGTGCGGTACGGGGGGGGGGGGGGGGATCGGCGTCTGTTCCGGTCTGCTTTTTTGTGGCAACGTCAGTAAAAAAAAAAATGCGCGCAGCTTACGGCTGGTCAAACCAGCTGCCGCAATGAAGAGATTATGGCTGAGGTATATTGCTACGCTGTTGTGGAGCGTTTAGCTATACGTGTTGACTTTAGTAGCCTTACAAATAAGAGAAAATTGAAGAAGGCCGAGAAGAATATGGACAAATAAACGAAATGCTTGGAGAACCAGAAGGACATTTGTTAGCACTAAGGAATTTTGGAGTTATAGAATGGCAGCAGAGGTGAAACTTTCTGCATGAGTACTGCGCCCTGCATCTAGTTGAACCCGTAAACTGTGTTCAGACCTAAGTCTCTCTGTACAGTTTATACCCCCCCTCTCCCCATCCACCCACTTGGCTTCTTTGCCTTTCCCTCATTAAATGTTCCGTGATGCCCTAACAAACTGTCCCCAGTTGTAAAGTTGTTCCATAACGATATTTTCTCCACAACTCAGGATAGTGCTCGATCTGCCCGTCCCAAAAGAAGCTTTTGTTCTCTTCTTATCTAAACTGTATATCGTCTACGTTTCACTTCCCTGTAAGGATACACTTTGGGTCATATTCGATGTTAACATATTTTTCTTTTTGAGAAAGGATTTTCTTGTTGTTGCCAGTCTGCATTTTATATCGTCCCTACTGCGATCATAATCAACTGTTTTTCTGCTCGAATAGCATATCTCGTCTACTACGTTCAGCGTCTTATTTCGCAGTCAGATTCCCTCAGTTTCACCTTATTGAACTCGACTGCTCTCCATTATGCTTGTTTTAATATTGTGTTCATCTTCTAACCTATTTTTCAATACTCTATCCAATCTGTTCAACTGACGTTCATAGCCCCTTGCTGTCTGTGAAAGAATTACGACGCTATAAACAAACTTGAACTTTTTATTTCTTCACCTCGAACCTTTAATTCCTTTCCAGGTTTCAACGTGCTTTCCCTTGCTGCCTTTTCAATGCAGATTGAATCTTTACATCATGTAGGTAAAGCTGAAGTGAATAAAATATTAGTCTGTTGATTTTCGTTTCCAAGTTGCGTATAACGTTCACCTCTTGACAAAGGAGACACTTTAGAACTAATTACAGCGTGTACAGAAACACACACACAATTTTCTACTTCCGCCTTAATGTAATTGCTTGAACTTTGAGTGTTCTGCCACTTCAGTAAGTAGTCTTTGCCTTGCATCAGACAATGATATATGTAGACAGGCGTTGTTTACAACGGAAAGCCGTTGAGCTCCACCTTCTTCAGGCCTGTAGCCGAAAGGACAGATTTTTGCTAACCAAATGAAAACCACATGTACTATTTTTTTCAGGTATGTTTATTGTTTGTACTCGACGCTTACTAGCAAATAAAAAAATCCCTTGTATCTGACCTGTATGTTGCGAAACTTCGATTAATTACTGTAATCTTATTTCCTTTCAGCTGGCCAAGCAGCCGTTAGCAACTGAAAACACTACAGCAGCTGCCGCTCCGAGGTAAGAGAAGGCAGACATTGTTCAGATTTTTTGTAATGATTTCAAAGTTTATGGATTTGTAGCCGAGTTAGTGTTGTTATTTTCCCTACACGATACTTCGACAAATTTCCTAGTTGTCTTCATTCGGCATCGACTGGAGATTTCGTTACCTGCAGAGTGAATTCCGAGCAAACTGAGAATGGGAGGCGCTGCGCGGCTTTCTAGCGATTGTCCCGACGCCGTCAAAGAATAAAACTATATCACAGAGATAAAAGACCAACCACAGTGCTGTACCAAACAGCTTATAGGTAAAGTAACTGTCAGAAGCCAATATTCTTCACGAAAAACCGCCTGAATAGGTGCTTCTGTAAGAGTGATGAGAGCATTTCTCAGTTTTCCGACAAGATTTAACCAAATTGAGCGCTGGATCACATGATTTACTAAAATGAAGCCTGCGTCCTTGATAAAACTTTAACTACTCTAATCTCGGTAGTCTAAAGTGTGTGTCTTCCCGACTACAATTGTTAATATAGGCATTTTTCTTACTGTCCTTTGAATAATCTCGTTATTGAAACAAAGCCACCAGCCTTGCTTGTGTATCTGAAGTCCATCCTGTGATGTAACTTATCATACTTGAGCCCTTTATTTATTTTATTTTCTTAGTTTTTTAAAAATGTATTAGGGCAATTCAGACAATATAATATCATCTCAAGCACTAGCTTATAGAAATATTATACGGTATCGGGAGGCTGTTCCCACTGCCAGACAGAGCTTGAGCAGCTTATTTGTGCCGTATGGTGCTTACTGCAGATCGGTTATATGAGGAGTGACTTTCTACGCGAGAGGATACTTTGCTCGCAGACGGGTAGATCTTAAATGACCCGGAGAAGGGGCACCAAACAGTCGTAACTTTATTTATAAGTACAAATAATAACTCATTTTTGATACAGAAGATGTCAGAGGTGATTCCCAGCCATTGGTTTTAATTGTGGCTTTAAGACAGTACAGTAAAACTTCAACTTTTGCCAAACAGGTGACGGGAAAATTTACACTTTCGGCGGTTAGATAAAATCCATGTGACAACTCCATGTTGGCTATTTATAAGAATATCGAAAGTGCGCTGCTGTAAACTTCACGGTGTCTATTTAAAATAAGTGCAAGATATTGGCATCTGATTTTTTTAAATTAACGGTAACGTTTCTCAAATCTGTAACGCGAAGCTGTAACGTCAGCTTGTCTCCTTGCCTATGTACCTGTGCGGTATTAAAGTCAATGTCCTCGGACGAATCTGTTTTTTTTTCCAAGTGATTTCACATATGTACCCATCAAATAAAATACTTTATACTGTCCAAGACACCTGTATCCATTTACGTGATCAACCAAGAGAGATAATATTCTATTGGATACCAGAGCTCGTCGGAGACAAGGGAAGTGAAGAAGCTGACATAATAGCCAAGCATATTTGTCGGGAACACACTGATGGAAATGTTGGAAAATAATCTGCAGTCAGTGAAACAAACCTTTTGGCGTAAGATCCTGCTTCCTAGAATGGAGAAGGGATAAAGTAGCAATGACATGTCTTCGTGTAGGCCATTCACACATCACTTTATCTGCTGGCGAGAGGACACATCAGTTAGTGATGCTTGAGTGGTATTCATTTCAGTTGTATGCATTTCAGTTCACGGCTTTTAACTGAGAGTACTTTATATTCTGTCACCGTTACAGGCTTCAACTGAAATGGAAACCTTTTCTCTATTATAGCTGACGACGAGACTAGTGAGGTTCGCGTTTCAAAACTTTGTGTGAATTGCCCAGAATGCAGAGTGACGAACTCATACAAATACTGTTTAGTGATCATCCAACATTATATATCTACCGTAATATTTTAATATCATCTTGCTTGAACTCTCCCCTCAATTCGCGTGTGTGTGTGTGTGTGTGTTTTCAGGTAGGGAATTTTAGGAAAAGATTGTATTTTAATTTCGGTACAACTTGTTAATACTTCGTCTCATTAGACTTTACCATAGATGCAAAAGACCCCGATGTAGTTTTCCCAAAAAAATCATCATCATCGCCTTTTCATTTATTTAGGAAAATCAAGTGTAATGAATAGCTGCTGAAACAAAGAGCAGATGTGCACAACGCGAACCAGCTCTAACAGCCTCCGACCTCTCACATATATCTAGAGGCATCAGTGAGCGATAAGCGGTAAACGTAAGCCAGATCAGCGCGATGTAGCAGTGGTGGACAGGAATGTGCATCGAACGCGAGCGTTCGAGAGTTTAGTGGAAATTCTTGGCTGCCGCTATTCTGTGAAGGCTGTTTTTTCGGACGTTTTCGTTGGTCCAGTATTACTGGTCATTAGTCTGGCGGTGTTCTCTGGTGTCGATCTGAAACACGAAAAAAGCTACGTTACTGGGAGTATGCTGGAAATATCAAGCTCAATCAGCCGGACTAGTAACGTCGCAGCGCTGCACTCTGCTACTCACGTTGCGGATGTGTCGGTCTAGCGTTCTCGCATCGTTACCATCTGCATATATAATCTGCAAGCTTCTGTACAGTGCATGACGGAGAGTAAATCGTATCAGTATGATGGACTTCGTTTTCTATTCCTTTCGCGTATTGAGCGAGGTGAAAATGACGGTGTGTATACCTTTTATGTCCCCGAATCTCTCTTATTTTATTCTGATTCTGCCTTCGATACATGCGCAATGACGCCGGATTAGTGGCCACACGGTCTTCTTTTATTAACGGTTCTCTAAATTTATCCGCAGGGTTTGGCTGAAAGGATTCCCATTTTGGTTCCCTGAGTATTTCTGTTGCACTTGCGTATCAGCTAAACGTACCTGTTATGATGCTAACAGCGCGTCTCTGAATTATTCCATGTCTGATTTCACGCCTACTAGATAACGATACCAAACAATGGAACAAAGGAATTGGCCGCACTATCGTTTTGCATGCTATTTTCTTTACAGATGCATTACATTTTCTCAGAACATTTCCTCCATTTGCCTTTCCTGATAATCATCATCTCATTTCGTATCGCTTCTTCATAATACCAATAAAGACTTATACGGTTTGACGTGCTTAAGCTGTTCACCACTGATCAGGTTGTTTCTCTTTGATATAGATAGTCGCTCAACTGACTAGGGCAGTTCCCTTTCCTGAAGCAGTCCATCCGATTGGCTGCAGCTTATTCTGCATTATTTTACATTTTAACATATTTAAATAATCAAAGCTTGACCACTTTCACGTTATAAATAAAGTAACAATAATATCCATTACATAATAAACCTTAAATTCTTTTACATAAAACCAATACAATTTCCTTCTTAGCTTTGAATGCCAGGGCCAGTAGCCTTGCACCAATGTGCTTTCTGATAAATAAATAAATAAAGAACAGAAGTGACAATTATGCCCTAAACTTTACAACAATTATTCTATTACCTAATGATTCAATAAGATGTCATGCTGTCATCGTTCAATGTGTTTTGTATGGAGGAAATGATGATCTGATGCTTAACTGTAAATACTGATAATTTAAATTTACTATATCTTTTAAACAAATAAAGTTACAAAGTTGATATTTACAACGTTTGTCATTTTAGTGATGCGCTCCTATATGAAATATGGGCCGTTGAGATTGACCAAACCGTTCAGGTTTTAACCTTCAGGTCTTTGTTACAAAACTTGTTTATTTCACTTTATCAGTAAATGCTAAACTATTATAGATATGATCAATATTCAAGTTTTATTAGGATCACCATGAAATTTTATGGAGGATGACAGATTAAAATTACTGTGGCTTCATTCCCTGCACTACTACAGAATTAAATAGTTTTCATAAATGTTTCCCTTTATGGCCGATCTTAGGTCCGCCATATTTAACACTGCTACGTCTCCTGGACCACAAACGGTTTCTACGGGGTTTCCGTAGGACGTAGGTTCTCGTCTGTCTCACTCGCACACTGCAGCGCTTAGGCCTCAATAGGCGCCTGTGAGTTTCCCCATCTCGTGGTGAATCTGCGCCCTTTGTGGCACGCCGTCCTGAACGACAGGGTTCGTTTCACAATGCCTGAAGGCTGACTCTTTCGGCCATATACTTAAATGAGAGCGGAATGCTCGTTAACTTACACACCTCCACTTCATAACATGTTGGCGTGCCATATATGTTATGAAGTAGCACCCATATTTATAAGATACAAATTCTTAATAGAATAACATAAATATCCTAAGCGCCAGATCAATAGTGTAATTATTTGTAGTGTTATTGATGCAGCATCCTTTAAACTTAAATAAACTTAAATCTAACATAAATTATGAATTGCGGAATACTGATTATATGCCACATATAACTATACATTTATAAAAATTGACTGTCCATCGAAATGCCGAAGAAATATTAGCGCCACTGCGCTCACTTTCACAGAAACCTTTTTGTCACAACGAAGCCTCCACCGGTGCTCCACAGTTTCGGAGCCGAGTACCCCGCCGATATTCTGTATGGCTCTGCATTCCATCGCCAACGTTTTTCGGGAACAAATCTGTTGAAATTCGAATCGGGTGTAGATACCAGAAAACAAACACTTTCCGAAACCACCTAGGATCTGCACTGAACGCTTGCTCCAGTGGAATCGATACAAACAGATCTAAACTAGACAGTAAACAATTGATTTACAGCGTTTGCAAGATGCTCGTGAATTATTCAATGATTCTGACACATTATTCACATCCCACTAGAGACATGCATCTCGTGACAGATTCCCAATCGACTTCATCAGCAAATTAATATTTTCTTTTAATTTAAATATTGGAACACGTGAGGCATACTGACCCTACGGCTTATCTTAGAAGCTAGATTAAGGAAAGGCAAACCTACGTTTCTAGCATTTGTAGACTTAGAGAAAGCTTTTGACAATGTTGACTGGAATGCTCTCTTTCAAATTCTGAAGGTGGCAGGGGTAAAATACAGGGAGCGAAAGGCAATTTACAATTTGTAAAGAAACCAAATGGCAGTTATAAGAGTTGAGGGGCATGAAAGGGAAGCAGTGGTTGGGAAGGGAGTGAGACAGGGTTGTAGCCTCTCCCCGATGTTATTCAATCTGTATATTGAGCAAGCAGTGAAGGAAACAAAATAAAAATTCGGAGTAGGTATTAAAATCCATGGAGAAGAAATAAAAACTTTGAGGTTCGCCGATGACATTGTAATTCTGTCAGAGACGGCAAAGGACTTGGAAGAGCAGTTGAACGGAATGGATAGTGTCTGGAAGGGAGGATATAAGATGAACATCAACAAAAGTCGGGTGATGTTGAGGGTATTAGATTCGGAAATGAGACACTTAAAGTAGTAAAGGAGTTTTGCTATTTGGGGAGCAAAATAACTGATGATGGTCGAAGTAGAGACGATATAAAATGTAGACTGGCAATGGGAAGGAAAGCGAAATTTGTTAACATCGAGTATAGATTTAAGTGCCAGGAAGTCGTTTCTGAAAGTATTTGTGTGGAGTGTAGCCATGTATTGAAGTGAAACATGGACGATCAATAGTTTAGACAAGATGAGAATAGAAGCTTTCGAAATGTGGTGCTACAGAAGAATGCTGAAGATTAGATGGGTAGATCACATAATTAATGAGGAGGTGTTGAATAGGATTGGGGAGAAGTTTGTGGCACAACTTGACTAGAAGAAGGGATCGGTTGGTGGGACGTGTTCTGAGCATCAAGGGATCACCAATTTAGTATTGGAGGGCAACGTGGAGGGTAAAAATCGTAGAAGGGAGACCAAGTGATGAATACACCAAGCAGATTCAGAAGGATGTAGGTTGCAGTAGGTACTGGGAGATGAAGAAGCTTGCGCAGGATAGAGTAACATTGCGAGCTGCATCAGTCCAGTCTCTGGACTGAAGACCACAACAACAACAACTCCTTTAGACTGAAAACTAACTACAAATATGAACAAATCTCACCCCTCGTTTAATTCCGTGCAGTGAAGCTGCTTACACAAATCGTTACCCCATACAACAATAAATTATTACCCCAAAATATTCTCAGATAAGTAGACAAGCATACACCTGTCTTCCTAGGTAAGCATTATTAATTTCCATTTTCCAAATTTCTCCGACCTCCATGCACCCAAATTGGCGTGACCATAAGTTATAATTTGGAAATTACACCTTACATAAAACCATCCAAAAACTTAAGCCCAACACATTTACACACACACACACAAATACATACGTTGTTTACCCCCAAAAACCTAATTTATATGCATACAGTGCACTGATTTTTTGACTTGGTACCATTCACCAAATAACTGAGTTCTCCGACCATCTCGCATCCAAATTTGCGTCTAAACTATCTCTTTATAACTGCACAGACCTTGTGCCCCTAAAGAAAGTGTCCTTGTGCGACGAAACAACAAAAAAGCTACAATACATCCTGAAATAAAACGTTGCAAATTACCCCTCGAAATAATCTTATAATCTAAACACAGATACACTTATTTCTTAACGTACTTTCCCCTTCTCTTCCATCTCTAGAGTACACGTATCCTGTTCTCGATCCACCCATCAATTTCGTACTCGTCCCAAAATAATTCATTAAATGCTTCTTCCGCCCCAATTTCATTTTTTCTCCCTTCTAGACCTCTCGCTTTCTTAAATTTCTCTCGAGTCCACAAATGAGGCAATAACGATCGTAATGTTCTACCATACCATAACCAACCAGTTACAGAGAATCACCTTCCTCCTTAAGATACCATTCTGTCCAAATATCACTTTGTATATTAGAATCAAACTCACTGTATTCTCCATTCAAATTATCGACATTATTAGCTACAACATCATCATCATGAAATAAAGCATAATTTTTTACTTCCACGTCATTACAAACACCTTCACAAACAGCACTTTCAACAGCCGCTGATACATCATACAACTCGCTACATAAAACCTGATTTACCTTCGTTGACAAACCACCAATATAAGAACCGTTCATACTTTCACTATCCTCTGCCGTTACGTCACACAAATTGTAGCTACAGCGTCGTGAAATTTCAGAATCAACAGTACCATTAAATTCCGCTGCGTTTTGATTTAAACCTGAGCATAATACCTTTTCCAGTCCTACACCCTCCTGCGCCACATTAATTTCAAATCGCCCATCAAATTCGGATCCATATTCATTCTCAAAAAAAACATTCAAGATCCACAGATCCAGCCGAATTTCAGGCTGACTTCCATTAGTAGAAAGATACGCACAGATTTCTTCCTCTGAAGTATCAATACCAGCAGCTTCACCTTTCGTAACTTCAGCACATAAAACATCATTACTACCTTCCTTCAAAATTAATTTACCAGTATCCGCCGATAGACACACAAATTCATCAACAGCTGAGGAGACTAGTGCTACGCCGCGATTATTAACCTCCTTAACAACTTTCGCTGTCACAATATCACCTGAAACATCACCACCTTTATCACTATAATCGTTACCTCTGGTTAGTACCTCTTTAGAATTTTCTTTACCATCCCACTCCACCAAATTCAGCTCCACCTCAGCCTCCTTTTGGCACATAGAATCTTTCATTGTATTAAGATTCACACACTCTTTCCTCTCACGTTCACAAAACAAATCATATAGCCCTAAATCGTCGTCTTCGCTTTCATCGTTATCGTTCATTATCCTAGGATTACGCCTTTTACTTACAGCCTGATTTGAAAATTTACTTATTTGATCATCATCTCTTACTAATTTCATTTCAATATTCTGACGCCTTTCGCCGATTTATTAACACCTATCACATTTCCGTTTATTCGCGTCCTATTCATCACCGGTTTATTTTGTTATCTCCAGACCAGAGATGCGGCGAAACTTAGTTTCCTGATCTCCCATTACACTTATTCGTTTCGCCAGATGCTGGTCCCCCTATCTACTTTATTGGTGTCGGTCTCTGTCACGAAAGTATCCGTTCCCATTACCCCTTTGAATTTATCTTTGGATGTATACCTGTTACCGTTTCCCTTATCAAAACTGTTATTTGCGTTCCTCTGATAATTTTCGGAATGTCTTTCATAGTAATTACTCGGACCGTAGTTAAGATTTCCACTCTGAAAACTAATTGTCTGCTTACTTGGCGGTTTAAATTTCAACGCCCGTTCTAATTTATCTACAAAGTCCAAAAATTCGTCTACTGAGTTGCTAGAACTGTGCACTAGATCCCACTGCAAATTTTCCGGTAACCGCCTTTTCAACGTCGTAATTTCAGTAAGCACTTCCAATGGACGTTTCACATGCATTAATCTCGCAAGTTCACGTTTACAAAATTCTCGCATCGACCCGTTTCCGTATTTAAATGCAGGCCCGTTCAGAAACTCATTTTGGAGTCGCGTTTGCTTCGCTTCACTCCAAAACTTGTTCGGGAAACTGCTTTCAGTTATTTCGTAGGTAGTGAACGTATCACTGTGTGTACTTGCACACGATTGCGGCTCATCTTCCAAATGTCCTTTCACGAATTTTATCTTCACCTCGTCGGACCCTGCATGCTGCCAGAAAAATTACTGGGTGATATTTCCCGTCGTCTGCAAAACATATGATTGATCCTCAGTTCATCCACGGAACACTGATCACTGTAGAGGTTTGATGTGCAGCTAATGAATTCAGTTCGCTTTTTATTTCATTGATTTGCTTTTTAACTTCACTTTTTTCAGTTTTAATGCCAGATTCTTTTATTTTATCTACTCCTTTCTCCCGTTTACGTTTTCGAACGGGCAAGTTGCTAATAGCCTCTTTCGTCTCAGCCATTAGAGCATCTTGCCTACTCATACAATTTCTTACGTTGCCTCCTAGATCTGCTTGCAACTTCTCCACCTTATCACTGAAATGTTTCCCCGTTTGATCTACCTTAGAGCCAAGTACCCCAACGTCATCAGAAATTTGGCCCAAATCTTCCCGAATGGTTTTTAATTTTCCGTCTATCAATTCCTCGATCCCTCTAGCCATTTTACCTACTTGGTCTTTCACAACAGAAGTATTTCGGATTGGACCGAATCAGTTTTTAAATTTTCGTCAACCATATCGGTTTAGCAGAATCAGTTTTTAAATTTACGTCAACCATATCGGTTTTAGCAGAAACAATTTTGAATCCCATATCATTTTTAACAGAATCAATTTTGGGTCCCAATCCTCTTATCATTTGCATTAATTGCGGCATCATGTCTCCCCCAGATTCATCTCTCTTGCCTGATTTCGGACTACTTGCCCTACTAAATTCAACGCCGATCACGCTTTTCCACTCCGACTTTCGGGCTAAGCGGCTCGCTAGCATTTTCGGACCCACACAAACTGGCCGACTGCTTAACATTAGCGACGTCAATTATTGGCGATTGAACTGCAGAATCATATATAATCTCGCTAGCCTTGTCGTGCTAGATCCTTCTGCCATGGTATTACTGCCGATGTCGCAGTTGAAGCCGACGCTGAAGATCTCGTAGCCTCTGTTGTGATAATGCAACCGCCGCTGCACGATGAATCGCCGTAGAAGATGCCTCTGCTGGTGTGAACCACGTGCTTTCGATGACGCCTCTTCTTCCACGTTACTTATCACTCCTAACCACTGCTAAAACTCGGTGCACACAATTACTGCAAAATTTGTAGCTCAGAGCCCCCAAACGATCTGCCTAAACTACCACAGACTTGCGACCCAGGTCACAGAATGTCGTTAACTGTGAGAATTACAATTTTAATTTAACAACTATTAGAGAAATCTAATATTCGGTCCTGAACGGATCTCACATTTAACTTTTGCGAGAGATCCTGCCTATCGAAGTTCAGATAATACTTTTGGAGAAACTTTGCAGAATTCAAATCCAATTCTAAACTTTCCAGACCTCATATTCCGCAACTAACACTTTCCAAAATCCAATCCTGTTCCAACACTTTGCAAGAGTCTTATCCCTCAACTAACACTTTCCAAGTTCCTATCCCGGACGAACCCCCAATTGCGAGCTAACATCCGAAAGATGTTCGGGCTCACATGCGGTTACTCTTCGTCGAAATGTCTTGGCCCAAACTCGTCTAGGGATTGAACCGCACGTGTCGCATTACACGGCCTAAATTAGACACTTGTGACCCTTTGGTTCAATTGTCTGGTTGATGTCAATTTTGCGAAATATAAAGTTACCAATAAACAACAGTAATAATAATATCGGGAATAAAATTAACGACCCATAGATGATGTAGGCCACACAGTTGCGATTTGTTTAGAATAACGTTTATTCAAAAAGCAAACTAATAGCGAAAGTGGTCGGACTGTTACAGTCGATCGCATATCCATTTGACACAGTTCGATCATTCCCAATCTCATCGCGAATTACAAGTCCACTACTCCACCTCGTTAACTATGCGAAAAGTTAGAGTTCACATCGGGCGCGCGACTGCTCACCGCTCAGTTACCAATTCCCGCGATACAGTCCATGACGGCAGCACCTAAGACCGCTCGGCTAATCCCGCGCGGCACTGTTTCCCACTCCACCCACTACCACAACATGATCCTGCTTTTCCTTCTTTGTAAAACCCTTGCACAATGATCCTACATCCTCTATCACTTGGCTAAGACATGCACTGGGCTTGAAAATACTTGTGTCCTTGTACCTGTCTCCTAATTTTTCCTGCAACATCTGGTCCACACGTCACTTGAGCCTCTTTCTTAGATGACTGAGGTAGCAAGGTAAATCTATTGTTTGTGCCAATGATGAAATTGTCAGATCCTGTTCTCTTTCTGTGGCCCCTATTCCTTGCTACCAGTTCCCACCTGTCTTCACCCTTCTCCCCCTTAACCTCATCGGTTCCTCCCTAGCACTATCCAGTTCAGCCTGAAGGGCTGAACGTAATCTCTTGAACATAATCTGCAATACCGTGGAAGAGACCCATTTACTTCCCCAATTCCCACGCCACTACATTCAATCCAACGTAACCATCTGTCAGACGAGCTGCACAGAACCCCTGAACTGACTTTCCTACGCCAGCTCAAGCAATTTTCGCTCATGGTTGTTTACAATATTTTTACAAAATTTATACAGGCAAAAACAGTAGTAGTCTATTAACTACAGACCACAAGAGTCACTAAAGTTATGTGGAACACTAATACACGTCTATACTATTAATATAGTAACGTAATGCAGTTAAACTACCGTTAAAAATCAAAATCTGTATACCGGAAAAATTAGGCCTAAGATGGTGTATGCACGATACGTAAGTTTTGAAAGGAAACAAAATATAGAACTTAAAACCTTTTAATTCCCCGAGTAGATAAGGCACTACTAAATATATGTGTAATGCAAACAACCTAAATTCTTCACTTAATACTTAAAGAAATGTTTTAAATTTGTTTGTAAACCTACGTCTAAAGTACGCGAAAACCGGCACTCAGACTACGTTCCAATTTTTTTTCCGAGAAACTTTGAAACGAGTGAAGCCTTCAATAGATAATATAAAACAGACTCTAATCAACTTAGTCACGGTGACATGCATTTCAAACGCTGTCAAGTACTGCTAACGATGTCTCATGCGGGTGCGTGGTACCCTATTGAATGTTCACTCAACATCTGACTCTGATAACGGCCCTTATATACATCACTAGGCCTGGTAGTGATACTAAACACAAAAGACGCTGATTCACTTTAACCGCCGTTCTACCTGCCAGAGAGAATTGCGGCTCTAATCGTTTGCATACCGATCTATGGTGTGTAAATGTATGCAGATATTTGACATCTGACTATGTCTTCTGGGTTGACTATGTCTTCTGGGTGCTTCTTTTTTTTTATGCCAGCAAACATATATGGACTGAGAGCAGTGAAATGCGTATGTCGCGAACGACAATGCGGGAACGTCACGTGGCTTTGGTATAATTCCATGTATCATTTTTGTCGCGAAAAGCGAAGCTCTAATATTATGCGTATTTTTAACAGAAACAGAGAATAATGGTTGCTGCTATGGCTGCAAATTTAAATAGTTTAATGAGGAAAAAATATTTTTTACAGATAATTATTAAAAAGAATAAATTATAGTAATTATACTGGTAAGAGCGACTTTACGTGTTCATAATATTTCGTTTTTACTTGGCAAGGATTGGACAAATTCAGTAGTGGTGTGGAAGTATGCTGCCAGTCAATCACTGAATGTACACACGTTTCGAGGAATGTTCACCTACCGAAAGTAGTTGTATATGACAGTTTGAGTCGTTTCCTCCTTTTTTACACAATTTCCTAGCAATTGTGCTTATTTTACAGTGATAACAATTGGAATCCATACACCTACTGCCAGTCACGTGAAGAATAATTACGTACGGATAATATTTTAGTTTCCCTTTTTTTTTCAAGTAATATTTATTCCTTTATTGTCGGGCACACTTCTCCATAGAATGATCCAAAGAAATGCCGTGGTTCTGGGGTTGCCTCTTATACAAATTAAATTGAATAGAGAAAATCGATATAAAATTGGTGGACACACATACACTGCTATTCCAGAGTCTGTTTTCGGGGGCACTTACACTTTGGTTTACTAGAAAGCCACACACAATGCCACTGCAGCATAATCTATTAAAACAAAAACGTCGTAATACGATCACGTGTAAAAAATTCACCAATTTTGTGAGTTAACGAGTATTTCGCTCTCATTTAAGTATATGGCCGAAAGAGTCAGCCTTCAGGCATTGTGAAACGAACCCTGTCGTTCAGGACGGCGTGCCACAAAGGGCGCAGATTCACCACGAGATGGGGAAACTCACAGGCGCCTATTGAGGCCTAAGCGCTGCAGTGTGCGAGTGAGACAGACGAGAACCTACGTCCTACGGAAACCCCGTAGAAGCCGTTTGTGGTCCAGGAGACGTAGCAGTGTTAAATATGGCGGACCTAAGATCGGCCATAAAGGGAAACATTTATGAAAACTATTTAATTCTGTAGTAGTGCAGGGAATGAAGCCACAGTAATTTTAATCTGTCATCCTCCATAAAATTTCATGGTGATCCTAATAAAACTTGAATATTGATTATATCTATAATAGTTTAGCATTTACTGATAAAGTGAAATAAACAAGTTTTGTAACAAAGACCTGAAGGTTAAAACCTGAACGGTTTGGTCAATCTTAACGATCGATATTTTATATAGGAGCGCATCACTAAAATGACAAACGTTGTAAATATCAACTCTGTAACTTTATTTGTTTAAAAGATATAGTAAATTTAAATTATCAGTATTTACAGTTAAGCATCAGATCATCATTTCCTCCATACAAAACACATTGAACGATGACAACATGATACCTTATTGAATCATAAGGTAACAGAATATTTGTTGTAAGGTTTAGTGCATAATAGTCATTTCTGTTCTTTATTTATTTATCAGAAAGCACATTGGTGCAAGGCTACTGGCCGTAACATTCAAAGTTAAGAAGGAAACTGTATTGGTTTTATGTAAAAGAATTTAACGTTTATTACGTAATGGGCATTATTGATACTTTATTTAGCCGGCCGGTGTGGCCGTGCGGTTCTACGCGCTTCAGTCTGGAACAGCGTGACCGCTACGGTCGCAGGTTCGAATCC